>NW_026709257.1:0-697503 GCF_030435805.1 Mustela lutreola
TAAAAACTGTGGTTTTCTGGTTCATGCTTCTGGATTGAAGATAATTCAGAATAAGCTGATAGGAGTAGCCAAGAGAGATTTAATCTTCTGTTTGGAAAAGGGCTTCTATATAAGTGAGTAGAGGAACCTTTAAGAATTATTCATGTTTAGGGGCACCTGGGTGGCTCAGCGGGTTAAGCCTCTGCCTTTAGCTCAGGTCATGATCTCAGGGTCCTGGGATCAAGTCCCGAATCGGGCTCTCTGCTTGGCAGGGAGCCTGATTCCTCCTCTCTCTGCATTCCTCTCTGCCTACTTCTGATCTGTCTCTCTCAAAGGAATAAATAAAATCTTAAAAAAAAAGAATTATTCCTGTTTAGGGGCACCTGGGTGGCTCAGCGGGTTAAGCCTCTGCCTTTAGCTCAGGTCATGATCTCAGGGTCCTGGGATCAAGCCCCACATCAGGTTCTCTGCTCAGCGAGGAACCTTTTTCCCCCTCCCTCTTTCTGCCTGTCTCTGCCTACTTGTTATCTCTGTCAAATAAATAAATAAACATTTTTTTAAAAAATAATTATTCATATTTACATATATGCACCAGAATGCTATGTCCCTTGTCAAATAGGCTTCAAATCAAGAAAAATGATAATATTTTACTTAATAAGTTTTTTAATTCCTCTGTTAACATTTTGGAATACATCATTTTAATGCACATCTGCAAATTTGTAATCACTTCATGTGAGACAAGGAATGCTTAAAAAGGCAACCAGGGGCACCGGGGTGGCTCAGTGGGTTAAGCCTCTGCCTTTGGCTCAGGTCATAATTTCAGGGTCCTGGGATCGAGCCTTGCATCATTCTCTAGGCTCAGCCGGGAGCCTGCATCTCTCTCTCTCTTTCTGCCTGCCTCTCTGCCTGCTTGTGATCTCTCTCTGTGTCATATAAATAAATACAATCTTTAAAAAAAAGGCAACCAAAAAACATTTACAGTTTTGGACAGGAGTTTCCCTTACGTTTGGATAAGGATGCAAATTCAACTTCATAATAAATTACACTGCATCTTAAAGATTAAATGCACTTGGGTTTGCGTTCTCTCCTCCCTCCATTCTATCGTACACACAGCTGCCCGACTAATCTTCCAAAAACACACATTTTCATGTGCTGCATTTCAAAACTAGCTTCCTGTTGCCTGAAAAAATAGTCTCAAATGCTTTTGTCTGGCATTCAGGGCTCTCTAGGATGGGCACTCTGGCCAACACATCACTGCTCGTTTGTTCCACCACACACAAGTGGATCTCGGGCTAGTTATTCAGAGACCCGCCTCCTCACCGACCCAGCAAAGGTCTCGTGCATCTACTAAATTCGCATCTCACTCAGTGATGTTCTCAAAGGCCATTAGTGGGTGACATGCCACTGCTAGAGTCAGGAGCAAGTGTGAAGTTGCCGCTGCCTAAGTGCATGGACTGAAAGCGAGAACGTTGATTCTCCAGGAGAAACCTGGGGCATTGTTATGAGAAGGCAGACGGCAAAACCACCCAGGTCCCCTATGACTGCTTTAACACACTCTGTACAAAATTTAAGGAGACAAGTGAACGTATTAACTCCCACTTAGGCTGTAGAAGGCAAATGCAACGGAGGGAAGGCGTTATCTTCTTCTGGAACAAACCACTTAGCTCCAGCTACTTTTATAAATAGATCAGACCCTGTCCAGGAGCCCACTTAGCTGGGTTCATTTGTATACAATGTCCATACCCTCAGGAATATTAACATTTTATCTCAGATTGCATTAATTTAAATAAAACTTAACAAAAATGGTGTGAAATTAACAAAAACACCATATTCTGTGATGAATCAAATGAAATACATTTTCAGTTGCTGTTTTCCCCATTTAAAGATAAAATTTCTGATAACTGTCATTATTTGTGAAAAGACACAAGACCAACAGTTTGTGTGTATGTGTGTTTTGGTTTTTGGTTTTTGGTTTTTTTCTTCCCCTTAAGGCTATAGGCATATTGTCACTAATAAAGATCTCACATTTGCCTGGAAGCTTTCATGGCAAATTTTCAGTCTGAGGGTAGTCACCATGCAGCCAAATGGCTTTAAACATCATCAGTGCCTTTCTTCCACACACATTCTCTTCCTGGTTTAAACATTAGTTACCCTGGTTCTACACTGACACAGTATTTGCATCTCTCTCCTGTCCATAACTCCTAAAAGTTGGGGACCTCTCACTTTGGTTTCCCCAGAGCATGACATTTTATTTGGTGCTTGGGGGGGCAATGGGCAGTTCAAGAAGTATGTTAATACTATCACTCAAAGTATTGATCCATGCTATGCACCAACAGTGTAGTAAATATCGTTCATTTCTTGTAACAAAGGCAGTAGGAACTTCTCCCAAGGGATGGAATTCCAAGGACAGAATGAAGGCAAGAAGGGAGCTGGTCTATTTGGACCTACTTTGTGAGAGACACTGGTTTAGGTATTTTTATGTATACATTATACCACTGAACTGTCACAATCCTGCAAATTCTTACATGCTTGGATTTCTATGTAGCAAGTTTAGCAAGCCACCCAAATTCACAGTGACAGGCCCGTGAGTCAAATCCAGCATGCTTGACTCCATGATTGTCAAGTCCACTAGCCCCATATATCATGAATCTGAGATTCATGAGTGTGTAGGTGCTATCAGGAAATGTCAAAAATGCCCATTTCAGGGACACATGGATGGCTCAGTTGGTTAATCGTCTACCTCCAGCTCAGGTCATAATCCCAGCATCCTGGGATCGAGTCCCCCATCAGGCTTCTTGCTTACCAGGAGCCTGCTTCCCACTCTGCCTGCCTTTCCCTCTGCTTGTGCTATCTCTCTGACAAATGAATAAATTAAATCTTTTGTAAAAATCTTGTTTAAAAAGGCCCATTTTAAAGAATGTTTTAAAACATTGTTTGGACAGCAATAGAAGCGAAAGCAGAATGACATAATGTAACGACAGATAGTTTATGTGGG
This sequence comes from Mustela lutreola, assembly GCF_030435805.1. Taxonomy (NCBI): domain Eukaryota; kingdom Metazoa; phylum Chordata; class Mammalia; order Carnivora; family Mustelidae; genus Mustela; species Mustela lutreola. The sequence goes on from NW_026709257.1 coordinate 2,975, forward strand.
AGCCCTTTGGGTACTCTGGTGGATGAATGTTTTTAAATTAGTTTTTCATGGACAAGGGGAGTTAGAGAGGAGAAGGGAGGTGGGAGAAATTGGAAGGGGAGCTGAACCATGAGAGACTATGGACTCTGAAAAACAGTCTGAGGGTTTTGAAGGGGCGGGGGGTTGGGAGGTTGGGGTACCAGGTGGTGGGTATTATAGAGGGCACTTCTTGCATGGAGCACTGGGTGTGGTGCAAAAAGGATGAATACGGTTATGCTGAAAATAAATAAAAAATAAATTTAAAAAATTAGTTTTTTGTAAACTGCCAAAAAAGAAAAGCACTCCCATTGATAGCGTACACTTTATGGTTCACAAAGCACGTGCCAACAATAAAAGTAATGATGGGTTACCGTTACAATTCATAGAAAAGGAGGTACAGGGAAATTGAATGAAAGGGAATAACAAAGTAGGTTCATAAGTCCATCTTCCTTGTAAAAAAAATTAACCTGAAAGTGCGTTTCTGCCACCTCTCTCCTGTTTGATCTGATAAAGAATGACCACGATACATGAATTATAGTTCGGGGTTTTGAAAAGCATAATAGCTTTATACCAACACTTTAGCTTTTATTTATTTATTTATATATTTATTGCTAACAAGATAGCTCGATTTGATATGCGGTTCCTGAAACCAACCTCAGAAGTAATTCCATCTTCATGAGAAGTCAGAAAGAACAACAAACCAAACCTCAAAATAGATTCAAAGAGAAAATAGTCTTAAAAAAATTTCCCTTCCTGGGGCACCCGAGTGACTCAGTGAGTTAAAGCCTCTGCATTTAGCTCAGGTCATGAATCTAGGGTCCTGGGATTGAGCCCAATGTCTGGCTCTCTGCTCAGCGGGGAGCCTGCGTCCACTTCTCTCTGCCTGCTTTCTGCCTATTGGTGATCTATGTCTGTCAAATAAATAAATAAAATCTTTAAAAAAAATTTCCCTTCCTATCAGAAGCAGACCAAACCACTAACAAATTCCCCAGAAAGCTTCATCGAAAAGGTTGTACTTTCCTCAGTCACCCAGCAGGACCTTCTTCTCTGGGCCTGGTATTTCTTCAATGGCCTATTCCAGAGAATAAGACACTAAACTACTGAGCGCCATGGGCCTCAGAACCACGAAAGAGATGATGAGGGGCACAAAGCACGCCTCTGGTCACCAAGAGGGTATGTAAACGTTTGCTACTTTTCTGTATTTTTCAAAGCTGAGTTTTTAGCTGGAGGCCGCTCCTTTAGGATAAATTGCTGATACCGTATAGTAAAAGCCATTATATGATCTTTTACAAACCATTTCCTATCTTTGCATTCTCATGTGCCAAGACAGACACGGATTATTTAAAACCCTGAAGAGAGTGCTATTGCATTGAAATTGCCTGTAACCTTCGTGTAATAGATTTATGATTGATGATAGATTTAGTTAAAATATTACTGTTTTAAATATTTATTCTCAGTAAACGATTTCAAACTATGCTCATTTAAGTAAGTTGGTGCATAATCCCTTTTCTATTAAACCATAGTGCAAGGACCAATGCCGCGCTTCCGCGAGAACCCCAAGCTCTTTTTCTAGAATGGCCATATGCGTATGTATCAGGTGTCCTCTTTTCACTCCCTTTGTGGAGCACCTACCATGGAGGTCATGTAATAACCAATAACCAAAAAACAAACAAAAAACCCAAACATCCAGGTCGAAGTTATTCGCGCCTGCCATCATGCAAAGGCAGACCCTGCCTGGAGACCAGGGGACTGCTCAAATAGCAGGCAGGCATCTCAGCCCAGGCCTGTGCTGGGGAAGTTGGTTTCGGGCTTCTGGCGCAATCAGAAGCCAGCGAAGTGACCCGAGAGTGCAGCCGGGTTTAGGGCTGATGATCTTTTTGCAGCCAGGCTGCACCCGGACACCCGCTCGGGGAGCCAGGCTAGGAGGCCGCTGAGCGCCGGCGCTGGCCACGCTCGCAGGCCCCCGGGGCTTCATCCCGTGCCCAGGCCCCGGCCTCCGCCTCAGGAAGGAGGGGGGCGGGGGCGGGGGAAGCCTGGAGAAGGGGCTTTGCTAATTGCCGAAGCGGGAAGTGAGCTCGCGGAGGACATGGCGGAGAGTCTGGGAGGAGGTGGAGGGGCTGGCGGAGGAGGGGCGTGCAGCGCCCCGGTGCTGTGCTGCAGCCCAGTCGGTACTGGAGGACCCACAAGACTAGCCTCCCATGTGCTCCTCCGCTCCAGCCCAGCCCTGGAGTCCGCGCTGCACCTCCCAGCACCAAGGCTTCCCCAGACTACCCTCTGTGGACAGGTAAATTGAAACCGCGCCGCGCCCTCACCTGGAGCAGAAAGCGCAGTCCGCGAGCTCGCGGTGGTGTGGGGACCCAGCCTCCCGCGACCCCCGGGGCACCGGGACCACCCCGGATGCCACGCCGCACCCGGGTCCACACGGGGTCGGGCCAGGGATGGCGCCGCCCGAGGTTCCCCCGCCAGTGGGCGCACTAGCCCCCATTGTTCGGCACCCCCATGCCTGCGTGCCAAGGTCCCCCTTCCCTCGTCTCTCGCCATGGCCCCACCGCTTTTGTTCTGGACTTGGGATCCTAGGTGGAAACTAGTCCCTCAGACCTCCCTGGCAGCAAGGAGCGCAGGGAGGGATTCTCGGTTTTTCCACCCTGGCTCTTCCTCTCTCCACATTCACATGCCTTCTTGTGTCCTTTCCTCTCCTCATTGTCACTTTTATTAAATGGTTTTGTTCTGCATGTTGACCCGCAGAGCGATTTCATGAATGAATATACAGGAAACTAAGTCGGAGCCCACCTGTGAGAGCCCACCTGTGGAGGCCTTTCATTAGAATGGTCTCTGGTTCTAGCCTCAGTTCAGAATACTGCGTGTACCTGAGGACCGAGTCCAGATGTTTCTTTCATCTCTGACTTGAATTTGAAATCCTCCTCAGACTTCAGCTTCCAGGATTGCTCCCGTCCTTGCTCTCCCACTGTCTCGGTGGGGATCCGCCATGAGTGTTGAACACAGGAATGAATGAATGATATATACCCCCAGGTCGCTGGGGCTTTTTCTTGTTTTGCTGAGGTTGGAAAGGCTTGGGAGAGAACCCCTGTATGCAGATACAGAGCTGCATGCAATTGCTTAGATAAACGTGTTCCCCACTTAATTGCTTGGGCATTGAACATTTCGCCCTTAACCTGTGGCTTGAGCAGTTAGGAGGAGACAATCTGGAGGTGAATCAGAAGATGGCTGAATCCACATGGTGGTGGGCTGGCTTTGGGAGATTTTCCTGGAGATTCTAAAGAAAGATCTAAATTCTTCCAATGGGGAGTGCTAAACATTTTATCAATGGGAGATGGAAAATAAATTGTCTGGTTAACCTTTCCCTCCCCCTCAAAACCCATTATTTGAAAAAACAAAAAAGGAAGTGAAGGGAGAAATCCTCCCACTCCCATCTCCACTCACCTCCATAGCCACCTCCTCTTCCAAGAACTAACAGACAAGGTGCCAAGAAGTGTTAGGTACCAGCAGTGGTCTCAGAGCTCATTCAAGGATCATGGTGAAAGTCATTCAAAGAGATTGTGGGGGCACAGGGATCCAATTAAGGGGGACAAGTTTAAGGTTTGCCTGGTCCCCTAAAGATTAATGGCACTAGAGAAGATGAGCTTTGGGAACTATAGCTTCAGTGAGTCATGGTGGGAAGAGGCCATGAGGGCAGCAAAGACAGTCTTAGATGATGTTATTAATAGCACTACAGGCTCTAGATTTCCTGTGGTGGTGTTCTTGGCAAGACCAGCCTGGCCAAAGTGGATACTCACAACCTTGAACAGAGGGTCTTGGAGATCCCAGCAAGTGTGGTATGATGAGAGCGTAAAATGATAGGAGGTGTCCTTTGGAAGGACTGTCTTCTTGACTTTAAAAGGGAGAACCCAAATCTGTAGGTGAAATCTTCTTGGCTACAAAGAAGGCCGAGGCCTTCTAAGGTCAAGGTCTCCTCGTCATTTTAAAAGATGTCAAAGAACATATTCAGACATTTCAAAGATGTCCTCATGTCCATCCGTTCCCACTCTGGAATTCTATCAATAAGGTGAGAGTTCCTCTAGTTGGAAAAAAGATCTAAAAAGACTTCCCTTTCTCATGTAATCTCTGTAACCTCCAGGACACACCCACCTACCCCTTCCAGCGCTGTAATGAAGCTACAGCTGGTGCCAACTTGTGGAACTCATTAAAGGCTATTTTCCCTTATATACCCCCGGACCAAGTTCCCATGCTCCCTCACCTGATTTCCTGCACTCACCTCCCACCTGGTGTGTTCACACCTGCAGGTGCCTTTTACCAACCCCTTTGCCAAAAGGCAGCCAGAGTGACCTTTCTAAGACCTATCAATTCCTGGCCTTCGTCTCCATAGAAATCTGCACTGATCTTCTAACAAATTCTCAGTCCTCCAATGGCATCCATAATCCTCCCATCCATCTCTTCCTACCCTTCCAACTGACTGTTGCCTGTTCTGCCCTGTCTTTCTGCCCTTCAACCACGCTGCCTCCCTCTTCCTGTGGAGACCCCTCATGGTGCCTGCCTCCAAGCACAGGTGATTCCCATTGATGGAAAGACCCTCTTCCTCTCCCCCGTCTCCCCACTCCAGTTACTCCCACTTATTCGTGAGCTCACAAGCCCCATGGTACACACTCTCCATGCAGCCTGCTCTCTCTTTTCTAGCACTGGCCTCCGTTTCTAGCTGTGGTTGTGTCACGGATGTCCCTCCCCAGCCTGCCTCCAAGCTCTCCGTCCGTTTAGCTCCAACACCTGACACAGTGCCTGGCACGTAGTAAGCCCTGGCTAGCTTCTAAGAGCCTCACTGAGGGACTGAAAGCATTTTAAAAATGTCACAACGTAGGCTCCAAACTGTAGGCAGAAAAAGCTTTGCCTGGATTGACATTTTAGAGACGTATTCGTCAAGTTACATGTGTTCACTGACTTTACCTTGTAAAATATTTTAAAAAAAGGAACTCTGTATCGCTTTGCATCTAACGAAGGCACATGTATACTATTAGACCACGTTATGAGCTTAATGGAAGGAGACAAGATTTTTTTGCTAAGAAAATGTATAAGACTGTTGAGGTCATGTGGGAGGAAATAGTCCGTTTGTTGGAGCATTGCTATCTTACTCTATCACAGCCACTAATAAAAATCTGACACGGGGTGAGTCAGAATAGTCTGTCAGAGATGAGTTAGATCTGGCTCATGTTCGTACAGACATGAAAGCCAGGAACGAAGAAGCAGGCTTTGAAAGCCTGGGTGGAGGAGGCGGTGTGGTTCACTGCGATGAGCTAAGTGCCCAGGGCCACTGGCGGACACGCGGGCCTGTGTCCTTCCTTTGTTCTGGGGTCCCTCTTGCACCATGTGGTGAGGCTAGCAGCTGGGAGCAGCTCAGGACAGGACCAGGTGGCATCTTACCTCTCACACCCTCCTGTGGGCTCCAGTGGGCTCCAGTGGGCTCCAGTGGATCCGAGGGGACAGCCTGTCTTCCTTGCAAAGCCCAGTAGCACTGGGAGCAGAAACTGGGACCAAAGAGTGAGCACCCTGTTTGACAAGCTGGACCAGCCACCTCTTCTTCAGATGCAGGGGGAGCCCAGGCGTGCTGACTCCTCCCTTCTTCCTTTCCCATTTCCTCCCTCCCTCCCTCTTCCCTTCCCCTCTCTCCTTCCCTGGTGGTGCCCTTTCCTGATGCCCACTTCATCCCTTTTCCTTTCTTACATGCCTGTCTTCTATAGTTTCTTCTCTCCTCCCAATTACATCCCTTCGTCTGAATCTCCTCTTTGGTCCCTTTGTCCCCGCTCTCTGCTCCTCCTCCCCTTCCCTGGCCCCTGTTCAGCTCCATCCACACTGCAGGCAGAGGTGGACTAACACTCTCACTCACTAGCTCAGCTACCCTCCAGAAAAGTCACTCTTCGGTGGCCACCTTCCTGACCCCATGGTCCTTTCTCCACTTATTCAGCTATTGCTCTGAAGTCTGAGGAGGACAGAGTGGGGCTGCCGCAGAATCAGGCCAGAGGAGAAACCAAACCATGTGTCCACACTGTCCCCCAGTACTGCTGCTCTGAGAGCTTTCAGAGTCCTCAACAGGGTTAGGATTTAGGGGCTTCTTCATAACCGGGAGTGAAAACAGCCATAGGTCAAAAGAAAAGCTATGGCCCCCACACAAAAATAATAATCACAAATGAAATCTAAGTGAGCTCTGAAGTCCCAAAGTCAAAAAATTGCCTTGAATCTGTCACTATAAATCACCCAAGGCCTCACTCTCTGGGTTCTGCGTGCCCTGGGAATGGCAGGAGGCTTTGACCCCCTTCCCTCTTCAACCACTCCCAAAGAACGTCCTCTGAGGTGGTCTTCAAACTTCCTCTGAGAAACTGTCTCTGGGAACTGTAGGCCCTCGGCTGCTGGGATGAATGAGGGTGATGTCAGGACCTGATGGGAAGCTTTACCAGGAGACTGTGGCTTCTGGATGCAGTCCTCAGGTCCCCTGGTCTGGGTGAGATCAGGGTCTTTCAGTGGAGGAGGACAGATGAGATTTCAGATTTTGAGTTGATTCTGGGATGATTAGTGCTTTGGAGGGCATTGGGTGAAGGTATTTTGCACACGGGAAGGACACGAATTTGGGGAGCCAGAGAGTGGACTGTTAAGAGCTGACCTTGCATTTCCCCCAGAAACCTTGCTGCTGTCCTTACCTCTGGTACCACAGAACGTGACCTTATTTGGAACTAGAGTCCTTACAGATGCAATCACATTACAGTGAGGTCGTTAGAGTGGGCCCTAATCTCCTGTAACTGACCTCCTTATGTAAAGGGAAAATTTGGACAGAGAGATGCCCCTACTGTCAGTGGTGGGCAGTGCATGAACTTCTAGAACCCTGACAGTAGTGGAAAACAGACAGAATGGGCACTAGGTAAATGGGAGCTCTAGTGGAATTTCAGATGAAGATGCTGTGGACCTCGGCTTCCCAGGTCATAGTGACGTTAGGATTTCAAATTCAAGTCAGAGATGAAAGAAACATCTGGACTCGGTCCTCAGGTACACGCAGTATTCTGAACTGAGGCTAGAACCAGAGACCATTCTAATTAATGAAAGGCCTCCACAGGTGGGCTCTAACAGGTGGGCTCCGACTTAGTTTCCTGTATATTCATTCATGAAATCGCTCTGCGGGTCAACATGCAGAACAAAACCATTTAATAAAAGTGACAATGAGGTGAGGAAAGGGACTCCAGACGGCATGTGAATGTGGAGAGAGGAAGAGCCAGGGCGGGGCGGTAAAAGCTAGAATCCCTCCCTGTGCTCCTTGCTGCCAGGGAGGTCTGAGGGACTAGTTTCCACCTGGGATCCCAAGTCCAGAACAAAAGTGGCGGGTCCAAGGCTCAGGATGAGGGAAGGGGGTCCTCGGCACCAGCACGTGGGGGTGCCAAACGATGGGTGCTATTGCGCTCGCTGCGGGGGGGCACCTCGCCAGGCTCCGTCCCCAGGCCGACTCCGTTGGGTCCCGGGTGTGGCGTGTCGTCCGGGTGGTCCCTCTGCCCCGGGGGTCGCGGGAGGTTGGGTCCCAATACCCCCGCGAGCTCGCGGCCCGCGCTTTCTGCTCCAGGTGAGGGCGCGGCGTGGTGTCACTTTACCTGCTTGCAGAGGGTCCTCCGGAGAAGCCATGGGGCGGGGGGGGGGGGGGCAGCGGGCCGCGGGAGCGGGACAGCGAGGCCACTGGGGCTGGGCGGGAGCGCGGGAGTGCGGGGGTCCTGCAGTGCTGACTGCGCCAGCAGCAGAGCACCGCGGCGCTGCGCGCCCCTCTCCGCCAGCCCCTCCACCTCCTCTCAGACTCTCCTCCACGTCCTCCACGAGCTCACAGCTCACTTCCAGATTACGCAATTAGCAAAGCCCCTTCTCCGGGCTGCCCCAGTCCCCTGCCCTCCACCTCCGTCCTGAGACGCGGGCCCAGGGTTGGGCGCAGCGAAGCCCCGGGGGCTTGCTAGCATGGTCAGCGCCTGCACTGAGTGGCCTCCTAGCCTGGCTCCCCGAGCGGGTGTCCGCGCGCTGCCTGGCTGCAAATACATCATCAGCCCTAAACCCTGGCTGCACTCTTGGGTCACTTCGCTGCCTTCCTGATTGTGCCCAAAGCCGGAAACCAGCTTCCCCAGCAGAGGCCTGGGCTGAGATGCCTGCCCGAGATCTCTTTGAGCAGTCTCCTAGTATCCAGGCAGGGTCCACCATTGCATGATGGCACCCACGAATCACTTCGACCTGGAAGTTTAGGTTTTTTGTTTGTTTTTTGGTTATTGGTTATTACATGACCTCCATGGTAGGTGCTCCACAAAGGGAGTGAAAAGAGGACACCTGATACATATGCATATGGCCATTCTAGAAAAAGATCTTGGGGTTCTCGCGGAAGCACGGCATTGTTCCTTGCACTATGGTTTAATAGAAAATGGTTTATGCACCAACTTACTTAAATGAGCATAGTTTGAAATCGTTTACTGAGAATAAATATTTAAAACAGTAATATTTTAACTAAATCTATCATCAATCATCAATCTATTACACGAAGGTTACAGGCAATTTCAATGCAATAGCACTCTCTTCAGGATTTTAAATAATCCTTATCTGTCTTGGCACAAGAGAATGCAAAGATAGGAAATGGTTTGTAAAAGATCATATAATGGCTTTTACTATACGGTATCAGCAATTTATCCTAAAGGAGCGGCCTCCAGCTAAAAACTCAGCTTTGAAAAATACAGAAAAGTAGCAAACGTTTACATGCCCTCTTGGTGACCAGAGGCGTGCTTTGTGCACCTCATCATCTCTTTCGTGGTTCTGAGGCCCTTGGCGCTCAGTAGTTTAGTGTCTTAGTCTCTGGAATAGGCCATTGAAGAAATACCAGGCCCAGAGAAGAAGGTCCTGCTGGGTGTCTGAAGAAAGTACAACCTTTTAGATGAAGCTCCTGGGGAATTTGTTAGTGGTTTGGTCTGCTTCTGATAGGAAGGGAAATTTATTTTTAAAGATTTTATTTATTTATTTGATAGAGATCACAAGTAGGAAGAGAGGCAGGCAGAGAGAGAGGAAGAAACAGGCTCCCTGCTGAGGAGTGAGTCTGATGTGGGGCTCGATCCTAGGACCCTGGAATCATGACCTTAGCCGAAGGCAAAGGCTTTAACTCACTCTGCCACCCAGGTGCCCAAGGGAAAATTTTTTTTTAAAGATTTTATTTATTTATTTGACAGACAGAGATCACAAGTAGGCAGAGAGCAGGCAGAGAGAGAAGTGGAAGCAGGCTCCCTGCTGAGCAGAGAGCTAGACATTCAGCTCAATCCCAGGACCCTAGGATCATGACCTGAGCCGAACCCAAAGGCCCAGTGAGCCAAACTCACTGAGCCACTCGGGTGCCCCAGGAAGGGAAATTTTTTAAAGAGTATTTTCTCTTTTAATCTATTTTGAGGTTTGGTTTGTGGTTCTTTCTGACTTCCATTGAAGATGGAATTGCTTCTGAGGTTGGTTGTCAGGAACCGCATATCAAATCGATCTGTCTTCTTAGCAATAAATAAATAAATAATTAAATAAATAAATAAAAACTCAAGTGTTGGTATAAAGCTATTATGCTTTTCAAAACCCCGAACTATAATTCATGTATCGTGGTCATTCTTTATCAGATCAAACAGGAGAGAGGTGGCAGAAACGCAATTTCAGGTTAATATTTTTACAAAGAAGATTGACTTATGAACCTACTTTGTTATTCCCTTTCATTCAATTTTCCTGTACCTCCTTTTCTATGAATTGTAACGGTAAACCATCATTATTTTTATTGTTGGCACGTGAGAATTAGAGGTCAATGCCCAAAGTGAAAGCACAAGGCAGGTTTATTAAAGCAATAGCACACTATCTAAGGGAGAGCAGGTGTATTCCATGAGGTGGATCTGGCCCTTACTTTCTTTTGGGATTGGATGAAGAATATTTTAATCAGCAGTGAAGATCAAAATGACAAAGTTCCAGGATCAGAGTAAACATATGGGATTAAAACATAAAAAATAAAAAAAAAAGATTTTTTTTGAAAGGACTTTTTTTTTTTTAAAGGACTTTAAACAAAAGTCCTTTTTAAGAGACAGTTGGCTGTTTAAACCAAAAGTACAACTCACTGAGAGAATCGCTGCATTATTTATTGGGGTAGAAAGGACCTGGAATGTAGAAAGACCCATTCTGCAGAGGAAAAAATAGAATCACTGTCAGGCCTCATGACTTGCACAGCCATTGGCTATAATCCCTGCCTCATGAGACCCTGTGCTAGAAGGCCGCTAGAACCATCTCAACTATGTTAGTCTTTCTTGGAAGCCAACAAGTGTTTGCCCAGTTAAGAGCACGGTAACAATCAGTCATGTTATGTTATAATGATTGTCGATATCTTTAAAAGGCTTGTAAGTTCCTTTTTGAGTAACCCTCACCCCACCCTTAGAGAAATTTATCTGTGGTTCACCTCTTTGAAATACCTCATTGTTGTTCCACATTTACCATAGCAAAAAAAAAAAAAAAAAAAATCTTTTTATTAACAAAGTGTTCAGAAGGGGGCGCCACTGTAAAAAATGAGAGTTTTCCCAGCCGGGACAACTTGCTGAAGAAACAGCTGAAAGCAATCAGGTCAGACAGAGCCAAGGGCTGGAGGGATTTTTAAAATTACAAAAACCTAACCAAATCAAACCAAAACAAAAATCAAAACCAATGGCCAAGGGAACCTGGGTGGCTTAGTGGGTTAAGCCGCTGCCTTCGGCTCAGGTCATGATCTCACGGTCCTGGGATCGAGTCCTGCATCGGGCTCTCTGCTCAGCAGGGAGCCTGCTTCCCTCTCTCTCTCTCTGCCTGCCTCTCCATCTACTTGTGATTTCTCTCTGTCAAATAAATAAATAAAATCTTAAAAAAAAAAAAATCAATGGCCAAGATTTCATGTTTGCTACTAAAGTTATGACATTCTCCTCAGACATGCGTGTGACTTGATCAATATATTTATATATTTATATTTGAAGAAGAAGGAACTATTTGATGCAGCAAATCCACGTTGATTAAAAATTACCAGATATGGGGCTCGTGGGTGGCTCAGTGCTTTAGGCCTCTGCCTTCGGCTCAGGTCATGATTTCAGGGTCCCGGGATGGAGCGCCACATCGGGCTCCCTGCTCAACGGGGAGCCTGCATCACCCCCCCCTCTGTCATTCTCTCTACCTACTTGTGATCTGTCTGTCAAATGGGTAAATAAGATCTTTAAAAAAAGAATTACTAGGTGTGAAATACATCGAGGGTATGGGAAGGAAAATGATTTCACCTGATCAGACTAGGAAGTGGTTGAAGCCTGAATTAAAGTGCTATAAAAAGAGTAAAGACCTTAGAAATATATGGGGAAAAAAATCCCTAGAAAAAAAGCAATAATAACTGGCTGCTCTTTATTGATCCAGATCCAGCGGTAGGCAAAGAAGAGCTGGTTTTAACCAGAGGATGATCTCCGTTTGTCTTCATGATCTGGCATTTCATGCAAGCCAGGCATGGGGCTCTGCACTGGAGCTGCAAATGCTGGGGGGCCCTCACTGTCCCTTTTCTCTTCTCAGCGTGACAACGGGCATGTCCATGGTGCAGTGAGACAGGCTTTACCGCAGGGAGATAAAAGACTGCCAAGTGTAGGTTGTAGCTGGGAAAAGCCACTTAGGAACAGATTTTCAGGGGAGGTGATAGACAAGGGCAAAGCGAAGAATGAGGATGAGTGTGTCAAGTTTCAAAGTGCCAGGAGGCAGCACAGTGCATTCGGGAAACTACAGCAAGTTCATGACAACTGACAGCTGATCTCACAGCATCACCTGCGGATGGAGGATGAGCCCAGGGGTTAACACTGGGGCTGAGATGGTTTGTATACTATGCCGAGGAGGTGAGGTACTACACTGTGGGGGCACAGGGAGCTACCGGAGGATTTCAAGTATCAGAATTGTAACCATAATATTATATTTAATTGCATCCTAGCTTTCATCAAGTGTAAGATGCACTATAGTTTATGTTCGACTAAGAAAGAGAAATGCTGTCAGTTAAACTAAGATATGTCCTCAAGTGCAAGGTGAGTGCCACCTTAAGAGATATTAAAATGGGGGGGAGACAAATCTTAGAACAAGTAAACTGTGGTACTAGAATAATTAAGAAAGGTCCAATACTTGGATCAACAAAATAAGTGATTATTGCTTCCCATGTGCACAAAACTATATTAAGTGTTAGAACAAGAGACATTCTTATCTTGATGCCGCGCAGCTGTTAGCCCCAAGGTACAGAGGGCAGTAGCCAACCCCCAGCAGGCCCCAAGTGCCATGTGCAGACTGTAAGAGCAACTGCCTTTGAGAGAGGAAACGGTTGAGAGTGGGCTTTCTGAGGTAGAGAATTATTAGCTGGGAAAGGAGGAAAATTGACACAGAATCGGAATTGATGCCCCTACATGACAGAGTTGGTGAATCTTCCCTTCTCAGAGATCTTTAGACTCCTCAGAAATGTATTTTTCATTTAGGACGGAACATTCAGGATAAATATGATCTGTTCGAGTTTCTGTTTCTCTCATCAGGACAGTTTCTTAGACTTCAGTGGCATAAAGAAAGGGTTTTGATAGTCCAGAGTAAATCCTGACAATGGCAAAGCCCGATCTATGAAAAACTAACCACTCAGAAGAGAACAACAGATAAAAGGCCAGGCCGACCTGACCCTCCAGGATAGGTAAGGTTGGTCTGGCAACAGGGGTAGAGGGGTAGTGCCCATCTCCTGCTAGAAGAGCTAGAGAAGACCCCTTCCGGAGAGACCACCAGGAGAGGAGAGCAGTAGGTGCTGATGATGAAGAATATTTTAATCAGCAGAGAAGGTCAAAATGAAAAAGTTCCAGGATCAGAGAAAACATATGGGATTAAAAAATAAAAAATTAAAAAAAAGATTTTTTTGAAAGGACTTTTTTTTTTAAAGGACTTTAAAAAAGTCCTTTTTAAGAGACAGTTGTCTGTTTAAACCAATAGTACAACTCACTGAGAGAATCGCCGCATTATTTATTGGGGTAGAAGTGTCTTGGAATGCAGAAAGACCCAATCTGCAGAGGAAAAAATAGAATCACTAACAGGCCTCATGCCTTGCACAGCCAGTGGCTAGAATCCCTGCCTCATGAGACCCTGTGCCAGAAGGCCGCTAGAACCATCTCAACTATGTTAGTCTATCTTGGAAGCAAACAAGTCTTTGCCAGTTAAGAGCACGGTAACAATCAGTCATGTTATGTTATAATGATTGTCGATATCTTTAAAAGGCTTGTAAGTTCCTTTTTGAGTAACCCTCACCCCACCCTTAGAGAAATTTATCTGTGGTTCACCTCTTTGAAATACCTCATTGTTGTTCCACATTTACCATAGCCAAAAAAAAAAAAAAAAAAATCTTTTTATTAACAAAGTGTTCAGAAGGGGGCGCCACTGTAAAAAATGAGAGTTTTCCCAGCCGGGACAACTTGCTGAAGAAACAGCTGAAAGCAATCAGGTCAGACAGAGCCAAGGGCTGGAGGGATTTTTAAAATTACAAAAACCTAACCAAATCAAACCAAAACAAAAATCATACAAATGGCCAAGATTTCAATTTTGCTACTGAAGGTGTGACATTCTCCTCAGACATGCGCGTGACTTGATCAATATATTTATATATTTATATTTTAAGAAGAAGGAATTATTGGGTACAGCAAATCCACGTTGATTAAAAATTACCAGATGTGGGGTTCATGGGTGGCTCAGTGGTTTAGGCCTCTGACTTCGTCTCAGGTCATGATTTCAGGGTCCTGGGATGGAGCGCCACATCTGGCTCTCTGCTCAGCGGGGAGCCTGCATCACCCCCCTCTCTGCCAGTCTCTCTCCGTACTTGTGATCTGTCTGTGAAATGGGTAAATAAGATCTTTTAAAAAAGAATTACTAGGAGTGAAATACATCGAGGGTATGGGAAGGAAAATGATTTCACCTGATCTGACTAGTAAGTGGTTGAAGCCTGCATTAAAGTGCTATAAAAAGAGTAAAGACCTGGGAAATATATGGGGAAAAAATCCATAGAAAAACAGCATTAATAACTGGCTGCTCTTTAATGATCCAGGCAAAGAAGGCAAAGAAGAGATGGTTTTAGCCAGAGGATGAACTCCGTTTGTCTTCATGATCTGGCATTTCTTGCAAGCCAGGCATGGGGCTCTGCACTAGAGCTGCAAATGCTGTGGGACCCTCACTGTCCCTTTTCTCTTCTCAGCGTGACAACGGGCATGTCTACGGTGCAGTGTGACAGGCTTTACCACAGGGAGATAAAAGACTGCCAAGTGTAGGTTGGAGCTGGGAAAAGCCACTTAGGAACTGATTTTCCGGGGAGGTGATAGACAAGGGCAAAGCAAAGAATGAGGATGAGAGTGTCAAGTTTCAAAGTGCCCAGAGGCAGCACAGTGCATTCGGGAAACTACAGCAAGTTCATGACAACCAACAGCTGATCTCCCAGCATCACCTGCGGATGGAGGCTGAGCCCAGGGGTTAACACTGGGGCTGAGATGGTTTGTATACTATGCCGAGGAGGTGAGGTACTACACTGTGGGGGCACAGAGAGCTACCGGAGGATTTCAAATATCAGAATCGTAACCATAATAGAGTATTTAATTGCATCCTAGCTTTCATCAAGGGTAAGATGTACTATAGTTTATGTTCGACTAAGAAAGAGAAATGCTGTCAGTTAAACAAAGATATGTCCTCAAGTGCAACGTGAGTGCCACCTTAAGAGATATTATAAAAGGGGGGGGGGGAGGAAAAATCTTAGAACAAGTAAACTGTGGAACTAGAATAATTTAATAAGTTCGAACACTTATATCAACAAAATAAGTGTTTATTGCTCACCATGTGCCCCAATCTATATTAAGTCTTAGAACAAGAGATATTCTCATCTTGATGCCCCGCAGCTGTTAGACCCAAGGTACAGAGGGCAGTAGCCAACCCCCAGCAGGCCCCAAGTGCCATGTGCAGACTCTAAGAGCAACTGACTTTGAGAGAGGAAACGGTTGAGAGTGGGCTTTCTGAGGTAGAGAATTATTAGCTGGGAAAGGAGGAAAATTGGCACAGAATCGGAATTGATGCCCCTGCATGACATAGTTGGAGAAACTTCCCTTCACAGAGATCTTGAGGCTCCTCAGAAATGTATTTTTCATTTTGGACGGAACATTCAGGATAAATATGATCTGTTCGAGTTCCTGGTTCTCTCATCAGGACTGTTTCTTAGGCATCAGTGGCACAAGAAAAGGGTTTTGATAGTCCAGAGTAAATCCTGACAAAAGCAAAGCACGGTATCTATGAAATCTAACCACTCAGAAGAGAACAACAGATAAAAGCCCAGGCCGACCTGACCCTGCAGGATAGGTAAGGTAAGTCCGGCAACAGGGGTTGAGGGGAAGTGCCCATCTCCTGCTAGAAGAGCTAGAGAAGACCCCTTCCGGAAGACCACCAGGAGAGGAGAGCAGTAGGTGCTGCTGATGAAGAATATTTTTATCATCAGAGAAGGTCAAATCACACAGTTCCAGGATCAGAAAAATCCTATGGGATTAAAAAATAAAAAATTAAAAAAAAGATTTTTTTGAAAGGACTTTTTTTTTTTTAAAGGACTTTAAACAAAAGTCCTTTTTAAGAGACAGTTGGCTGCTTAAACCAAAAGTACAACTCACTGAGAGTATCGCCGCATTGTTTTTGGGGTAGAAAGTACCTGAAATGTAGAAAGACACATTCTGCAAAGGAAAAAAGAGAATCACTAACAGGCCTCATGCCTTGCACAGCCATTGGCTAGAATCGCTGCCTCATGAGACCCTCCCTGTGCTAGAAGGCCCCTAGAAACATCTCAACTATGTTAGTCTATCTTGGAAGCAAACAAGTTTTTGCCCAGATAAGAGCACGGTAAAAATCAGTCACGTTATGTTATAATGACTATCAATATCTTTAAAAGCCTTGTCAAGTTCCTTTTTGAGTAACCCTCACCCCACCCTTAGAGAAATTTATCTGTGGTTCACCTCTTTGAAATACCTCATTGTTGTTCCACATTTATCATAGCCAAAAAAAAAAAAAAAATCTTTTTATTAACAAAGTGTTCAGAAGGGGGCGCCACTGTAAAAAATGAGAGTTTTCGCTGCCAGGACAACTTTGTTGCAGAAACAGCTGAAAGCAATCAGGTCAGACAGAGCCAAGGGTGGAGGGATTTTTAAAATTACAAATACCGAACCAAATCAAACCAAAACAAAAATCATAAACAATGGCCAAGATTCACGTTTGCTACTAAAGGTATGACATTCTCCTAAGACATGCGTGTGACTTGATCAATATATTTATATATTTATATTTGAAGAAGAAGGAACTATTTGATGCAGCAAATCCACGTTGATTAAAAATTACCAGATATGGGGCTCCTGGGTGGCTCAGTGGTTTAGACCTCTGCCTTCGGCTCAGGTCATGATTTCAGGGTCATGGGATGGAGCCCCACATCAGACTCTCTGCTAAGCGGGGAGCCTGCTTCCCCCTCTCTCTCTGCCTGCCTCTCTACCTACTTGTGATCTGTCAAATGGGTAAATAAGTTCTTTAAAAAAAGAATTACTGGGAAGGAATATGATTTCACCTGATCTGACTAGTAAGTGGTTGAAGCCTGCATTAAAGTGCTATAAAAAGAGTAAAGACCTGGGAAATATATGGGGAAAAAATCCATAGAAAAACAGCATTAATAACTGGCTGCTCTTTAATGATCCAGGCAAAGAAGGCAAAGAAGAGATGGTTTTAGCCAGAGGATGAACTCCGTTTGTCTTCATGATCTGGCATTTCTTGCAAGCCAGGCATGGGGCTCTGCACTAGAGCTGCAAATGCTGTGGGACCCTCACTGTCCCTTTTCTCTTCTCAGCGTGACAACGGGCATGTCTACGGTGCAGTGTGACAGGCTTTACCACAGGGAGATAAAAGACTGCCAAGTGTAGGTTGGAGCTGGGAAAAGCCACTTAGGAACTGATTTTCCGGGGAGGTGATAGACAAGGGCAAAGCAAAGAATGAGGATGAGAGTGTCAAGTTTCAAAGTGCCCAGAGGCAGCACAGTGCATTCGGGAAACTACAGCAAGTTCATGACAACCAACAGCTGATCTCCCAGCATCACCTGCGGATGGAGGCTGAGCCCAGGGTTTAACACTGGGGCTGAGATGGTTTGTATACTATGCCGAGGAGGTGAGGTACTACACTGTGGGGGCACAGAGAGCTACCGGAGGATTTCAAATATCAGAATCGTAACCATAATAGAGTATTTAATTGCATCCTAGCTTTCATCAAGGGTAAGATGTACTATAGTTTATGTTCGACTAAGAAAGAGAAATGCTGTCAGTTAAACAAAGATATGTCCTCAAGTGCAACGTGAGTGCCACCTTAAGAGATATTATAAAAGGGGGGGGGGAGGAAAAATCTTAGAACAAGTAAACTGTGGAACTAGAATAATTTAATAAGTTCGAACACTTATATCAACAAAATAAGTGTTTATTGCTCACCATGTGCCCCAATCTATATTAAGTCTTAGAACAAGAGATATTCTCATCTTGATGCCCCGCAGCTGTTAGACCCAAGGTACAGAGGGCAGTAGCCAACCCCCAGCAGGCCCCAAGTGCCATGTGCAGACTCTAAGAGCAACTGACTTTGAGAGAGGAAACGGTTGAGAGTGGGCTTTCTGAGGTAGAGAATTATTAGCTGGGAAAGGAGGAAAATTGGCACAGAATCGGAATTGATGCCCCTGCATGACATAGTTGGAGAAACTTCCCTTCACAGAGATCTTGAGGCTCCTCAGAAATGTATTTTTCATTTTGGATGGAACATTCAGGATAAATATGATCTGTTCGAGTTCCTGGTTCTCTCATCAGGACTGTTTCTTAGGCATCAGTGGCACAAGAAAAGGGTTTTGATAGTCCAGAGTAAATCCTGACAAAAGCAAAGCACGGTATCTATGAAATCTAACCACTCAGAAGAGAACAACAGATAAAAGCCCAGGCCGACCTGACCCTGCAGGATAGGTAAGGTAAGTGCGGCAACAGGGGTTGAGGGGAAGTGCCCATCTCCTGCTAGAAGAGCTAGAGAAGACCCCTTCCGGAAGACCACCAGGAGAGGAGAGCAGTAGGTGCTGCTGATGAAGAATATTTTTATCATCAGAGAAGGTCAAATCACACAGTTCCAGGATCAGAAAAATCCTATGGGATTAAAAAATAAAAAATTAAAAAAAAGATTTTTTTGAAAGGACTTTTTTTTTTTTTAAAGGACTTTAAACAAAAGTCCTTTTTAAGAGACAGTTGGCTGCTTAAACCAAAAGTACAACTCACTGAGAGTATCGCCGCATTGTTTTTGGGGTAGAAAGTACCTGAAATGTAGAAAGACACATTCTGCAAAGGAAAAAAGAGAATCACTAACAGGCCTCATGCCTTGCACAGCCATTGGCTAGAATCGCTGCCTCATGAGACCCTCCCTGTGCTAGAAGGCCCCTAGAAACATCTCAACTATGTTAGTCTATCTTGGAAGCAAACAAGTTTTTGCCCAGATAAGAGCACGGTAAAAATCAGTCACGTTATGTTATAATGACTATCAATATCTTTAAAAGCCTTGTCAAGTTCCTTTTTGAGTAACCCTCACCCCACCCTTAGAGAAATTTATCTGTGGTTCACCTCTTTGAAATACCTCATTGTTGTTCCACATTTATCATAGCCAAAAAAAAAAAAAAAAATCTTTTTATTAACAAAGTGTTCAGAAGGGGGCGCCACTGTAAAAAATGAGAGTTTTCGCTGCCAGGACAACTTTGTTGCAGAAACAGCTGAAAGCAATCAGGTCAGACAGAGCCAAGGGTGGAGGGATTTTTAAAATTACAAATACCGAACCAAATCAAACCAAAACAAAAATCATAAACAATGGCCAAGATTCACGTTTGCTACTAAAGGTATGACATTCTCCTAAGACATGCGTGTGACTTGATCAATATATTTATATATTTATATTTGAAGAAGAAGGAACTATTTGATGCAGCAAATCCACGTTGATTAAAAATTACCAGATATGGGGCTCCTGGGTGGCTCAGTGGTTTAGACCTCTGCCTTCGGCTCAGGTCATGATTTCAGGGTCATGGGATGGAGCCCCACATCAGACTCTCTGCTAAGCGGGGAGCCTGCTTCCCCCTCTCTCTCTGCCTGCCTCTCTACCTACTTGTGATCTGTCAAATGGGTAAATAAGTTCTTTAAAAAAAGAATTAGTGGGAAGGAATATGATTTCACCTGATCTGACTAGTAAGTGGTTGAAGCCTGCATTAAAGTGCTATAAAAAGAGTAAAGACCTGGGAAATATATGGGGAAAAAATCCATAGAAAAACAGCATTAATAACTGGCTGCTCTTTAATGATCCAGGCAAAGAAGGCAAAGAAGAGATGGTTTTAGCCAGAGGATGAACTCCGTTTGTCTTCATGATCTGGCATTTCTTGCAAGCCAGGCATGGGGCTCTGCACTAGAGCTGCAAATGCTGTGGGACCCTCACTGTCCCTTTTCTCTTCTCAGCGTGACAACGGGCATGTCTACGGTGCAGTGTGACAGGCTTTACCACAGGGAGATAAAAGACTGCCAAGTGTAGGTTGGAGCTGGGAAAAGCCACTTAGGAACTGATTTTCCGGGGAGGTGATAGACAAGGGCAAAGCAAAGAATGAGGATGAGAGTGTCAAGTTTCAAAGTGCCCAGAGGCAGCACAGTGCATTCGGGAAACTACAGCAAGTTCATGACAACCAACAGCTGATCTCCCAGCATCACCTGCGGATGGAGGCTGAGCCCAGGGTTTAACACTGGGGCTGAGATGGTTTGTATACTATGCCGAGGAGGTGAGGTACTACACTGTGGGGGCACAGAGAGCTACCGGAGGATTTCAAATATCAGAATCGTAACCATAATAGAGTATTTAATTGCATCCTAGCTTTCATCAAGGGTAAGATGTACTATAGTTTATGTTCGACTAAGAAAGAGAAATGCTGTCAGTTAAACAAAGATATGTCCTCAAGTGCAACGTGAGTGCCACCTTAAGAGATATTATAAAAGGGGGGGGGGAGGAAAAATCTTAGAACAAGTAAACTGTGGAACTAGAATAATTTAATAAGTTCGAACACTTATATCAACAAAATAAGTGTTTATTGCTCACCATGTGCCCCAATCTATATTAAGTCTTAGAACAAGAGATATTCTCATCTTGATGCCCCGCAGCTGTTAGACCCAAGGTACAGAGGGCAGTAGCCAACCCCCAGCAGGCCCCAAGTGCCATGTGCAGACTCTAAGAGCAACTGACTTTGAGAGAGGAAACGGTTGAGAGTGGGCTTTCTGAGGTAGAGAATTATTAGCTGGGAAAGGAGGAAAATTGGCACAGAATCGGAATTGATGCCCCTGCATGACATAGTTGGAGAAACTTCCCTTCACAGAGATCTTGAGGCTCCTCAGAAATGTATTTTTCATTTTGGATGGAACATTCAGGATAAATATGATCTGTTCGAGTTCCTGGTTCTCTCATCAGGACTGTTTCTTAGGCATCAGTGGCACAAGAAAAGGGTTTTGATAGTCCAGAGTAAATCCTGACAAAAGCAAAGCACGGTATCTATGAAATCTAACCACTCAGAAGAGAACAACAGATAAAAGCCCAGGCCGACCTGACCCTGCAGGATAGGTAAGGTAAGTCCGGCAACAGGGGTTGAGGGGAAGTGCCCATCTCCTGCTAGAAGAGCTAGAGAAGACCCCTTCCGGAAGACCACCAGGAGAGGAGAGCAGTAGGTGCTGCTGATGAAGAATATTTTTATCATCAGAGAAGGTCAAATGACACAGTTCCAGGATCAGAAAAATCCTATGGGATTAAAAAATAAAAAATTAAAAAAAAGATTTTTTTGAAAGGACTTTTTTTTTTAAAGGACTTTAAACAAAAGTCCTTTTTAAGAGACAGTTGGCTGCTTAAACCAAAAGTACAACTCACTGAGAGTATCGCCGCATTGTTTTTGGGGTAGAAAGTACCTGAAATGTAGAAAGACACATTCTGCAAAGGAAAAAAGAGAATCACTAACAGGCCTCATGCCTTGCACAGCCATTGGCTAGAATCGCTGCCTCATGAGACCCTCCCTGTGCTAGAAGGCCCCTAGAAACATCTCAACTATGTTAGTCTATCTTGGAAGCAAACAAGTTTTTGCCCAGATAAGAGCACGGTAAAAATCAGTCACGTTATGTTATAATGACTATCAATATCTTTAAAAGCCTTGTCAAGTTCCTTTTTGAGTAACCCTCACCCCACCCTTAGAGAAATTTATCTGTGGTTCACCTCTTTGAAATACCTCATTGTTGTTCCACATTTATCATAGCCAAAAAAAAAAAAAAAAAAATCTTTTTATTAACAAAGTGTTCAGAAGGGGGCGCCACTGTAAAAAATGAGAGTTTTCGCTGCCAGGACTACTTTGTTGCAGAAACAGCTGAAAGCAATCAGGTCAGACAGAGCCAAGGGTGGAGGGATTTTTAAAATTACAAATACCGAACCAAATCAAATCAAAACAAAAATCATAAACAATGGCCAAGATTCACGTTTGCTACTAAAGGTATGACATTCTCCTAAGACATGCGTGTGACTTGATCAATATATTTATATATTTATATTTGAAGAAGAAGGAACTATTTGATGCAGCAAATCCACGTTGATTAAAAATTACCAGATATGGGGCTCCTGGGTGGCTCAGTGGTTTAGACCTCTGCCTTCGGCTCAGGTCATGATTTCAGGGTCATGGGATGGAGCCCCACATCAGACTCTCTGCTAAGCGGGGAGCCTGCTTCCCCCTCTCTCTCTGCCTGCCTCTTTACCTACTTGTGATCTGTCAAATGGGTAAATAAGTTCTTTAAAAAAAGAATTACTGGGAAGGAATATGATTTCACCTGATCTGACTAGTAAGTGGTTGAAGCCTGCATTAAAGTGCTATAAAAAGAGTAAAGACCTGGGAAATATATGGGGAAAAAATCCCTAGAAAAACAGCAATAATAACTGGCTGCTCTTTATTGATCCAGATCCTTCGGTAGGTAAAGAAGAGCTGGTTTTAGCCAGAGGATGATCTCCGTTTGTCTTCATATCTGGCATTTCTTGCAAGGCAGGCATGGGGCTCTGCACTAGAGCTGCAAATGCTGGGGGGACCTCACTGTCCCTTTTCTCTTCTCAGGGGGACAACCGGCATGTCCATGGTGCAGTGAGACAGGCTTTACCACAGGGAGATAAAAGACTGCCAAGTGTAGGTTGGAGCTGGGAAAAGCCACTTAGGAACTGATTCTCAGGGGAGGTGATAGACAAGGGCAAAGCAAAGAATGAGGATGAGAGTGTCAAGTTTCAAAGTGCCAGGAGGCAGCACAGTGCACTCGGGAAACTATAGCAAGTTCATGACAAACGACAGCTGATCTCACAGCATCACCTGGGGATGGAGGCTGAGCCCAGGGTTTAATACTGGGGCTGAGATGGTTTGTATACTATGCCGAGGAGGTGAGGTACTACACTGTAGGGGCACAGGGAACTACCGGAGGATTTCAAATATCAGAATCGTAACCATAATAGAGTATTTAATTGCATCCTAGCTTTCATCAAGGATAAGATGCACTAAAGTTTATGTTCGACTAGGAAAGAGAAATGCTTTCAGTTAAACTCTGATATATCCTCAAGTGCAACGTGAATGCCACCTTAAGGCATATTAATTTGGGCGGGGAGCACAAATCTTAGATCAAGTAAATAGTGGAACTAGAATAATTAAGAAAGGTCGAACACTTGGATCAACTTAAAAAGTGATTATTGCTTACCATGTGCCCCAAACTATATTAAGTCTTAGAACAAGAGACGTTCTCATCTTGATGCCCCGCAGCTGCTAGACCCAAGGTACAGAGGGCAGTAGCCAACGACCAGCAGGCCCCATGTGCCATGTGCAGACTCTAAGAGCAACTGCCTTTGAGAGAGAAAACGGTTGAGAGTGGGCTTTCTGAGGTAGAGAATTACTAGCTAGGAAAGGAAGAAAATGGACACAGAATCGGAATTGATGCCCCTACATGACAAAGTTGGTGAAACTTCCGTTCTCAGAGATCTTGAGGCTCCTCAGAAATGTATTTTTTATTTTGATCAGAACATTCAGGATAAACATGATCTGTTCGAGTTCATGGTTCTCTCATCAGGACTGTTTCCTAGGCTTCAGAGGCACTAGAAAAGGGTTTTCAAAGTCCAGAGTAAATCCTGACAAAAGCAAAGCACGGTATCTATGAAAAACTAACCACTCAGAAGAGGACAACAGATAAAAGGCCTGGCCGTCCTGACCCTGCAGGATAGGTAAGGTAAGTCTGGCAACACGGGTAGATGGGAAGAGCCCATCTCCTGCTAGAAGAGCTAGAGAAGACCCCTTCCGGAGAGACCACCAGGAGAGGAGAGCAGTAGGTGCTAATGATGAAGCATATTTTAATCAGCAGAGAAGGTCAAAATGACAAAGTTCCAGATTCAGAGTAAACATATGTGATTAAAAAATAAAAAAAAAAATTTTTTTTTGAAAGGACTTTTTTTTTAAAGGACTTTAAACAAAAGTCCTTTTTAAGAGACAGTTGGCTGCTTAAACCAAAAGTACAACTCACTGAGAGAATCGCCGCATTATTTATTGGGGTAGAAAGGACCTGGAATGTAGAAAGACCCATTCTGCAGAGGAAAAAAGAGAATCATTAACAGGCCTCATGCCTTGCGCAGCCAGTAGCTAGAATCCCTCCCTCATGAGACCCTTTGCTAGAAGGCCACTAGAACCATCTCAACTATGTTAGTCTATCTTGGAAGCCAACAAGTGTTTGCCCAGTTAAGAACACGGTAACAATCAGTCACGTTATGTTATAATGACTGTGGATATCTTTAAAAGCCTTGTCAAGTTCCTTTTTGAGTAACCCTCACCCCACCCTTAGAGAAATTTATCTGTGGTTCACCTCTTTGAAATACCTCATTGTTGTCCCACATTTACCATAACCAAAGGAAAAAAAAAAAAAAGCTTTTTATAAACCAAGTGTTCAGAAGGGGGCGCCAATGTAAACAATGAGAGTTTTCCCTGCTGGGATGACTTTGTTGCAGAAACAGCTGAAAGCAATCAGGTCAGACAGAGCCAAGGGCTGGAGGGATTTTTAACATTACAAATACCGAACCAAATCAAACCAAAACAAAAATCAAAACCAATGGCCAAGATTTCAAGTTTGCTGCTAAAGGTATGACATTCTCCTAAGACATGCGTGTGACTTGTCAATATATTTATATATTTATATTTGAATAAGAAGGAACTATTTGATGCAGCAAATCCACGTTGATTAAAAATTACCAGATATGGGGCTCCTGGGTGGCTCAGTGGTTTAGGCCTATGACTTCGGCTCAGGTCATGATTTCAGGGTCCTGGGATGGAGCCCCACATCTGGCTCTCTGCTCAGCGGGGAGCCTGCATCCCCCTCTCTCTCTGCCTGCCTCTCTACCTACTTGTTATCTGTCAAATGGGTAAATAAGATCTTTAAAAAAAGAATTAATTGGTGTAAATACATCGAGGATATGGGAAGGAAAATGATTTCACCTGATCTGACTAGTAAGTGGTTGAAGCCTGAATTAAAGTGATATAAAAAGAGTAAAGACCTGGGAAATATATGGGGAAAAATTCCCTAGAAAAACAGCAATAATAACTGGCTGCTCTTTATTGATCCAGATCCTGCGGTAGGTAAAGAAGAGCTGGTTTTAGCCAGAGGATGATCTCCGTTTGTCTTCATGATCTGGCATTTCCTGCAAGCCAGGCATGGGGCTCTGCACTAAAGGTGCAAATTCTGGGGGGCCCTCACTGTCCCTATTCTCTTCTCAGCGGGACTACGGGTGTGTCCACGGTTCAGTGTGACAGGCTTTACCACAGGGAGATAAAAGACTGCCAAGGGTAGGTTGGAGCTGGGAAAAGCCACTTAGGAACAGATTTTCAGGGGAGGTGATAGACAAGGGCAAAGCAAAGAATGAGGATGAGTGTGTCAAGTTTCAAAGTGCCAGTCGTAGGCGCAGTGCATTCAAGAAACTGCAGCAAGTTCATGACAACTGACAGCTGATCTCACAGCATCACTGCGGATGGAGGCTGAGCCGCGGGGTTAACACTGGGGCTGGGATGGTTTGTATACTATGCCGAGGAGGTGAGGTACTACACTGAAGGGGCACAGGGAGCTACCGGAGGATTTCAAGTATCAGAATCGTAACCATAATAGAGTATTTAATTGCATCCTAGCTTTCATCAAGGGTAAGATGCACTATAGTTTATGTTCGACTAAGAAAGAGAAATGCTGTCAGTTAAACTAAGATATATCCTCAAGTGCAAGGTAAGTGCGACCTTAAGAGATATTAAAATGGGGGAGGAGGACAAATCTTAGAACAAGTAAATAGTGGAACTAGAATAATTAAGAAAGGTCGAACACTTGGATCAACTTAAAAAGTGATTATTGCTTACCATGTGCCCCAAACTATATTAAGTCTTAGAACAAGAGACGTTCTCATCTTGATGCCCCGCAGCTGCTAGACCGAAGGTACAGAGGGCAGTAGCCAACGACCAGCAGGCCCCAAGTGCCATGTGCAGACTCTAAGAGCAACCTCCTTTGAGAGAGGAAACGGTTGAGAGTGGGCTTTCTGAGGTAGAGAATTACTAGCTAGGAAAGGAGGAAAATTGACACAGAATCGGAATTGATGCCCCTACATGACAGAGTTGGTGAAACTTCCGTTCTCAGAGATCTTGAGGCTCCTCAGAAATGTATTTTTCATTTTGGACGGAACATTCAGGATAAATATGATCTGTTCGAGTTCCTGGTTCTCTCATCAGGACTGTTTCCTAGGCTTCAGTGGCACAAGAAAAGGGTTTTGATAGTCCAGGGTAAATCCTGACAAAAGCAAAGCACGGTATGTATGAAAAACTAACCACTCAGAAGAGAACAACAGATAAAATCCCAGGCTGACCTGTCCGTGCAGGATAGGTAAGGTAAGTCCGGCAACATGGGTAGAGGGGAAGTGCCCATCTCCTCCTAGAAGAGCTAGAGAAGACCCTTCCGGAGAGACCACCAGGAGAGGAGAGCAGTAGGTGCTGATGATGAAGAATATTTTAATCAAAAGAGAAGGTCAAAATGACAAAGTTCCAGATTCAGAGTAAACATATGGGATTAAAAAATAAAAAATAAAAAAAAAGTTTTTTTTTTTTTTTTTTTTTTTGAAATTGATGAAGTTCCAGATCCTAAGTCATGTTTGGTGGGGTGAGGTTCGGAGCTGATGACTAAAGAAAGAATTCTTAAGACATCTTTGGTGCAAAATGGTGGTTTATTAAAGCACAGGGATAGGACCCATGGGCAGGAAGAGCTGCTGCCCCGGGCATGTGAGGAGTGGCTGGTTATATACAAAGGAGCTGGGTAGGTGAGGACAAAGGGTTGTGCAGAAGGGCTATTGGGATAAAGAAGACTGTCAGGATATGGAAGGCCTGGTTACTATCAAGCCAAGGCCACTTTCCCTCTAATGAGGCACTAACATAAAGACAATTGGGAGTCTCCTGGTGGAATGTTTCATTCCTGCTATCAAACGTCCTTGTTAGTGAGATTTAGGTCTTAAAAGAAATTTAACTTTATTTACTTTTCCTTCTACCTGCATCTCCTTCAGTTTTTTTATGGAGGGGAGGGTGACGTTAGGGCTTGAGGAACTGAGTTATGTATCTTTGGAAATTGGGCTATTGATAAGGCAACTTCTTTGTTGTAAATCTCAAGGACATTTGTAAACCTGCCTTGCAGGACTGTGATCTCTGCAAGATAACCATTTGCTCTTCTTTTAGGGCAGACAGGGGTGCCTGTGAAATGTCACACATATTACCAAGGGGAGTGGGTGGAGAAGGGGTGCAAGGCGCCAGCCCCTGCTCTGTTCTCAGCCAGCCTCCTGCTCCCTCATCAAAAGGACGTTTTTTTTAAAGGACTTTAAAGAAAAGTCCTTTTTAAGAGACAGTTGGCTGCTTAAACCAAAAGTACAACTTACTGAGAGAATCGCCACATTATTTATTGGGGTAGAAAGGACCTGGAATGTAGAAAGACCCATTCTGCAGAGGAAAAAAGAGAATCACTAACAAGCCTCATGCCTTGCACAGCCAGTGCCTAGAATCCCTGCCTCATGAGACCCTGTGCTAGAAGGCCGCTAGAACCATCTCAACTATGTTAGTCTATCTTGGAAGCAAACAAGTGTTTGCCCAGTTAAGAGCACGGTAATAATCAGTCACGTTATGTTATAATGACTGTCGATAAATTTAAAAGCCTTGTCAAGTTCCTTTTTGAGTAACCCTTACCCCACACTTAGAGAAATTTATCTGTGGTTCACCTCTTTGAAATACCTCATTGTGGTTCCTCATTTACCATAGCCAAAAAAAAAAAAAAAAAAAACCTTTTTAATAACAAAGTGTTCAGAAGGGGGCGCCACTGTAAACAATGAGAGTTTTTGCTGCCAGGACAACTTTGTTGCAGAAACAACTGAAAGCAATCAGGTCAGACAGAGCCAATGGTGGAGGGATTTTTAACATTACAAAAACCGAACCAAATCAATCCAAAACAAAAATCATAACCAATGGCCAAGATTCACGTTTGCTACAAAAGGTATGACATTCTCCTAAGACATGCGTGTGACTTGATCAATATATTTATATATTTATATTTGAAGAAGAAGGAACTATTTGATGCAGCAAATCCACGTTGATTAAAAATTACCAGATATGGGGCTCCTGGGTGGCTCAGTGGTTTAGGCCTATGACTTCGGCTCAGGTCATGATTTCAGGGTCCTGGGATGGAGCGCCACATCTGGCTCTCTGCTCAGCAGGGAGCCTGCTTCCCCCTCTCTCTCTGCCTGCCTCTCTACCTACTTGTTATCTGTCAAATGGGTAAATAAGATCTTTAAAAAAAGAATTAATTGGTGTAAATACATCGAGGATATGGGAAGGAAAATGATGTCACTTGATCAGACTAGGAAGTGGTTGAAGCCTGAATTAAAGTGCTATTAAAAAGTAAAGACATGGGAAATATATGGGGAAAAAATCCCTAGAAAAACAGCAATAATAACTGGCTGTTCTTTAATGATCCAGATCCTGCGGTAGGTAAAGAAGAGCTGGTTTTAGCCAGAGGATGATCTCCGTTTGTCTTCATGATCTGGCATTTCTTGCAAGCCAGGCATGGGGCTCTGCACTAGAGCTGCAAATGCTGGGGGGACCTCACTGTCCCTTTTCTCTTCTCAGGGGGACAACCGGCATGTCCATGGTGCAGTGTGACAGGCTTTACCACAGGGAGATAAAAGACTGCCAAGAGTAGGTTGGAGCTGGGAAAAGCCACTTAGGAACTCATTTTCAGGGGAGGTGATAGAGAAGGGCAAAGCAAAGAATGAGGATGAGAGTGTCAAGTTTCAAAGTGCCCAGAGGCAGCACAGTGCATTCGGGAAACTACAGCAAGTTCATGACAACCAACAGCTGATCTCCCAGCATCACCTGCGGATGGAGGCTGAGCCCAGGGATTAACACTGGGGCTGAGATGGTTTGTATACTATGCCGAGGAGGTGAGGTACTACACTGTAGGGGCACAGGGAGCTACCGGAGGATTTCAAATATCAGAATCGTAACCATAATAGAGTATTTAATTGCATCTTAGCTTTCATCCAGGGTAAGATGCACTAAAGTTTATGTTCGAATAAGAAAGAGAAATACTGTCAGTTAAACTAAGATATATCCTCAAGTGCAACGTGAATGCCACCTTAAGACATATTAAAATGGGGGGGGAGCACAAATCTTAGAACAAGTAAATAGTGGAACTAGAATAATTAAGAAAGGTCGAACACTTGGATCAACTTAAAAAGTGATTATTGCTTACCATGTGCCCCAAACTATATTAAGTCTTAGAACAAGAGACGTTCTCATCTTGATGCCCCGCAGCTGTTAGACCCAAGGCACAGAGGGCAGTAGCCAATGACCAGCAGGCCCCAAGTGCCATGTGCAGACTCTAAGAGCAACTGCCTTTGAGAGAGGAAACGGTTGAGAGTGGGCTTTCTGAGGTAGAGAATTATTAGCTTGTAAAGGAGGAAAATTGACACAGAATCTGAATTGATGCCCCTACATGACAGAGTTGGTGAAACTTTCCTTCTCAGAGATTTTGAGGCTCCTCAGAAATGTATTTTTCATTTTGGATGGAACATTTAGGATAAATATGATGTTCGAGTTCCTGGTTCTCTCATTAGGACTGTTTCCTAGGCTTCAGTGGCACAAGAAAAGGATTTTGATAGTCCAGAGTAAATCCTGACAAAAGCAAAGCACGGTATCTATGAAAAACTAACCACTCAGAAGAGAACAACAGATAAAAGGCCAGGCCGACTGACCCTGCAGGATAGGTAAGGTTGGTCTGGCAATAGGGGTATAGGGGTAGTGCCCATCTCCTGCTAGAAGAGCTAGAGAAGACCCCTTCTGGAAAGAACACCAGGAGAGGAGAGCAGTAGGTGCTGATGATGAAGAATATTTTAATCAGCAGAGAAGGTCTAAATGACAAAGTTCCAGGATCAGAGTAAACCTATGGGATTAAAAAATAAAAAAATTAAAAAAAAAGATTTTTTTGAAAGGACTTTTTTTTTTTTAAGGACTTTAAACAAAAGTCCTTTTTAAGAGACAGTTGGCTGTTTAAACCAAAAGTACAACTCACTGAGAGAATCGCCGCATTATTTATTGGGGTAGAAATGACCTGGAATGTAGAAATACCCATTCTGCAGAGGAAAAAATAGAATCACTAACAGGCCTCATGCCTTGCGCAGCCAATGGCTAGAATCCCTGCCTCATGAGACCATTTTAAAAGCTGTACTCATAATGGAATGGAAGGTGTTATTTCCCTATAATTTTATATATGTCATTAATTTGCTGCAAAGCCCAATAGCACTGGGAGCAGAAACTGGGACCAAAGAGTGAGCACCCTGTATGACAGGAGGGACCAGCCACCTCTTCTTCAGATGCAGGGGGAGCCTTGGAGTGCTGACTCCTCCCTTCTTCCTTTCCCCTTTCCTCCCTCCCTCCTTCTTCCCTTCCCCTCTGTCCTTCCCTGGTGGTGCCCTTTCCCGATGCCCACTTCATCCCTTTTCTTTTCTTACATGCCTGCCTTCTAGAGTTACTTCTCTCCTCCCAATTACTTCCCTTCATCTGAATCTCCTCTTTGGTCCCTTTCTCCCTGCTCTCTGCTCCTCCTCCCCTTTCTTGGCCCTTGTTCAGCTCCATCCAGACTGCAGGCAGAGCTGGACTATCATGCTCACTCGCTAGCTCAGCCACCCTCCAGAAAAGTCACTCTTCGGTGGCCACCTTCCTGATCCCCTGGTCCTTACTCCAATTATTCAGCTATTGCTCTGAAGTCTGAGGAGGACAGAGTGGGGCTGCCGCAGAATCAGGCCAGAGGAGAAACCAAACCATGTGTCCACACTGTCCCCCAGTACTGCTGCTCTGAGAGCTTTCAGAGTCCTCAACAGGGTTAGGATTTAGGGGCTTCTTCAGAACCGGGAGTGAAAACAGCCATAGGTCAAAAGAAAAGCTATGGCCCCCACACAAAAATAATAATCACAAATGAAATCTAAGTGAGCTCTGAAGTCCCAAAGTCAAAAAATTGCCTTGAATCTATCACTAGAAAGCACCCAAGGCCTCACTCTCTGGGTTCTGGGTGCCCTGGGAATGGCAGGAGACTCTGACCCCCTTCCCTCTTCATTCACTCCCAAAGAACGTCCTCTGAGGTGGTCTTCAAACTTCCTCTGAGAAACTGTCTCTGGGAACTGTAGGCCCTCGGCTGCTGGGACGAATGAGGGTGATGTCAGGGCCTGATGGGCAGCTTTACCAGGAGACTGTGGCTTCTGGATGCAGTCCTGAGGTCCCATGGTCTGGCTGAGATCTAGGTCTTTCAGTGGAGGCAGACAGATGATATTTCAGATTTTGAGTTGATTCTGGGATGATTAGTGCTTTGGAGGGCATTGGGTGAAGGTATTTTGCACACGGGAAGGACACGAATTTGGGGAGCCAGAGAGTGGACTGTTAAGAGCTGACCTTGCATTACCCCCAGAAACCTTGCTGCTGTCTTTACCTCTGGTACCACAGAACGTGACCTTATTTGGAACTAGAGTCCTTACAGATGCAATCACATTACAGTGAGGTCGTTAGAGTGGGCCCTAATCTCCTGTAACTGACCTCCTTTTGTAAAGGGAAAATCTGGACAGAGAGATGCCCCTACTGTCAGTGGTGGGCAGTGCATGAACTTCTAGAACCCTGACAGTAGTGGAAAACAGACTCAGGTAAATGGGAGCTCTAGTGGAATTTCAGATGAAGATGCTGTGGACCTCAGCTTCCCAGGTCATAGTGACGTTAGGATTTCAAATTCAAGTCAGAGATGAAAGAAACATCTGGACTCCGTCCTCATGTACACGCAGTATTCTGAACTGAGGCTAGAACCAGAGACCATTCTAATGAAAGGCCTCCACAGGTGGGCTCTCACAGGTGGGCTCCGACTTAGTTTCCTGTATATTCATTCATGAAATCGCTCTGCGGGTCAACATGCAGAACAAAGCCATTTAATAAAAGTGACAATGAGGTGAGGAAAGGGACGCCAGAAGGCATGTGAATGTGGAGAGAGGAAGAGCCAGGGTGGAAAAAGGGAGAATCCCTCCCTGCGCTCCTTGCTGCCAGGGAGGTCTGAGGGACTAGTTTCCACCTGGGATCCCAAGTCCAGAACAAAATTGGCGGGTCCAAAACTCGGGATGAGGGAAGGGGGTCCTCGGCACCCGCGCGTGGGCGTGCCAAACGATGGGGGCTATTGCGCTCGCTGGCTGGGGGGAGGGGCACGTCGCCAGGCTCCGTCCAGGCCCGACCCCGTGGCGTCCAGGGTGCGGCGCCTCGTCCGGGGTGGTCCCGCTGCCCCGGGGTTCGCGGGAGGCTGGGTCCCGACACCCCCGCGAACTCGCGGGCCGCGCTTTCTGCTCCAGTGAGGGCGCGGCGCAGTGTCACTTTACCTGCTCGCAGAGGGTCGTCCAGAGAAGCCAGGGGGCGGGGCGGGGCAGCGGGCCACTGGAGCGGGACAGCCGGGCCTCAGGGGCTGGGCTGGAGCGCGGGAGTGCAGGGGCTGCGAGGAAGGGGGTCCTGAGTCCTGACTGGGCTGCAGCACAGCACGGCGGCGCTGCGCGCCCCTCCTCTGCCAGCCCCTCCACCTCCTCTCAGAGTCTCCACCCTGTCCTCCGCGAGCTCACTTCCCGCTTCGGCAATTAGCAAAGCCCCTTCTCCGGGCCGCACACGCCCCCGGCCCCCTCCCCCTCCGCCCTGAGGCGCGGGCCCGGGGCACGGGCGCTGGCGAAGCCCCGGGGGCCTGCGAGCGTGGGCAGCGCCAGCGCTGGGCAGCCTCCTAGCCTGGCTCCCCGAGCGGGTGTCCGGGTGCAGCCTGGCTGGGAAAAGATCATCAGCCCTAAACCCGGCTGCACTCTCGGGTCATTTCTCTGGCTTCCTGATTGTGCCCAAAGCCGGGAACCAGATTCTCCAGCACAGGCCTGGGCTGAGATGCCTGCCTGCTTCCAATTCCGTTGGGCTCTGTCTTCAGGGAAGTGAGGTCACCACTGCCTGGGGGTTCCTTACCGAACTGCCTGTTTCACCAGAGCTCCCTAAGCCGCCGGTCCACAAGCTGCTCAAGGCTCACACTCCACTCAATGCAGTGCCCATCCAGTTACCCCCATACAGCCTCCCCACGCCCCTGGAGGGCTGGGTTCATCTGTTGTCCCCGCTGGAGGGAACATAGCTGGGTTTAGACCAAGTTACTGTTAGGGTTAGGGTTAAGAACAACTAGGGTCAGGGTTAGGAATAGACGTCGTTGGGGTCAGGGTTAGGGTTAGGTTCATGGTTAGGTTTAGGGTCAGGCTCAAAGTAGGGTCAGGGTTAGCATTATGCTCAGAGTCAGTGTCAGGGTCCGTGTTAGGTTTAGGGTCAGGTTCAGGGTCATGCTCAGGTTTAGGGTCAGGTTCAAGTTTTGGTTTTGGGGCAGGGTTCATGTCAGGGTCAGGGTTAGGTTTGGGACAGGTTTAGTGTCAGGGTTAGGGTTAGGTCAGCTTTATGTTTAGGTTCTGTTTTATGAGTAGGTTCAGGATCAGTGTTAGCTTTAGGGTTACAATTCTGTTCAGAATCACGGATTGGGTCAGAGTTAGGTTTACAGTCAGGGTTAGGGTCAGTGATAAGGTCAGGCCAGGGTCAGGTTTAAGGTTAAGTTCTGACATAGGCAAAGTTCACAGTTAGGGTTATCATCAGGGTCAGGGAGAGGGTCAGGTTTATTGTTAAAGTGGGGTTAGGCTTAGGGTTAGAGGTAGGTTGAGGGTTAGGGTTAGACCGGGTTAGGGTCAGTGTCAGGGATAATGTTAGGGGTTAGTTTTAGGGTTAGGTTCAGCGTTATTTTTCGGGTCAGGTCCCGTGTTAGTGTCAGGGTCAGGGTTACGGTTAGGGTTAGAGTTAGGGTCAGGCTCCAATTCAGGGTCAGGGTTATTGTTAGGGTCAGGGTCAGCATCTCTGTTAGGGTCAGCCTTAGGTTTATGGTCTTTACCTGTGTCAGGGTCAGGTTGAAGTCTAGGGCCACTGTCAGGATTACGGTCAAGATCAGGTATTGGTTTAAAGTCGACATTCGGGTCAGGGACAGGGTTATGTAGTGGTAAGTGTTAGAATAATGGTTAGGTTTAGGGTCAGGGCCAGAGTCAGGTTTAGGGTCAGGGTCTGGTATAGGCAAAGTTCAGGGATAGGGTCATGATCATAGTCAGGTATAGGGTCAGTGTTATTTTTAAGTTTAGAGTAGGTGATAGGGTTAGCGTTAGGTTGACTGTTAGGGTTAGAACTTGTTAGTGTCAGGGTCCATGGTAGGGTTAGGGGTTAGTGTAAGTTTAGTTTCAGCGATAGGATTCGGGGTACGGCCCGTGTTAGTGTCAGGGTCTGGGTTACATTTAGGGTTAGAGTAAAGGTCAGGTTCACGGTCAGGGTCAGGTTTAGTGTTAAGGTCAGGGTCGGGGTCACTGTTAGGGTCAGGGTTAGGTTTATGGTCATTGTTTGGGTCAGGGTCAGGGTGAAGTTTAGAGCCACGGTCAGGTTTAGTGTCAGGTTCAGGTATTGGTTTAAAGTCCACATTCGGGTCAGGGACAGGGTTATGTAGTTGTCAGTGTTAGTGTCATGGATATGATTAGGGTCAGGGTCAGGGTCAGGTGAAGGTCAGGGATAGGGTCAGGTTTAGGGTCAGGCTTTGGTTTAGGGTTAATGTTCGGTTCAGTGTCACAGTTAGGTTTCTGCAGTAGGTTTTGGGATTGGGGTTTGGGTGAGAGTTAGAAGTAGGGTTATGTTTAGGGTTAGGGATAGACAACAGAAGGTCAGGTTTAGGGTTTGGTTTATGGTAGGGGTTAGTGTTAGGGTCAGGGTCATCGTTACGATTAGGTTCAGGGTCCGTAGAGGGACATGGTTAGTGTTATCTTTAGGTTTAGGGTTAGCATCAGGCTCACAGTCACGGTCCGGGGTAGGGTAGGGTTAGGCTCAGGGTGAGGTTAGCCTTAAACTGGGGTGTGAACATGACTTGCCCACCAGACATCTAACCCCTCATCAGCCTGATCCTGCTTGGGGCATCTCTACCCACGATGGCATGGCCAGGTGCTCTTTACACACAGACCCACAGACATCCAACCGCGCACAGACACACACACACACACACACACACACACACACACACACACACACAGAGACGGGGAGGAGACCAAGGGCTACACCAGTCATCAGAAGGTGTGGGACTCTCTGACTCTGAACCTCCTGTGTCCCCTTTTGATTTTATTAGACAATGGGCCTGAGGCGTTGGGGAAACCTGATATGACCTGCCAGGGAGGGGACCTGTCTAACAGGCCAGCTCTCTTCTCCCTGCATCCTCTTGGCTTCAGTACAGCAGAAGAACATTTTGCTTCCTTTAGGATGTGCCTAGAAATGAGCTGGGCATGAGGGTTTTCTCTGTAATGGGGTGCCTGGATATGTGGGTTTCAATTCCGTTGGGCTCTGTCATCAGGGATGTGAGGTCACCACTGCCTGGGGGCTCCTTACCGAACTTCCTGCTTCACCAGAGTTCCCTGAGCCGCCGGTCCCCAAGCTGCTCGGCTCACACTCCACTCAATGCAGTGCCCATCCAGTCACCCCCATACAGCCTCCCCCCGCCCCTGGGAGGCCTGGGTGCAGCTTTTGTCACCACTGGAGGGAACAGAGCTGGGTTTCGACCAGGTTACTGTTAGGGTTACGGTTAAGAATGACTTAGGGTCAGGGTTAGGGAGAGACATTGTTGGGTTCAGGGTTATGTAAGGCTTAGGGTAGGGGTCAGGGTTAGGGTTAGGTTCTTGGTTAGGTTTAGGGTGAGGCTCACAATAGGGTCAGGGTTAGCATTACGCTCAGAGTCAGAGTCACGGTCAGTGTTAGGGTGACGGTTAGGTTTAGGGTCAGGTTCAGGGTCATGGTCAGGTTTAGGGTCAGGTTCACGTTTTGGTGTGGGGGCAAGGTTCATGTCAGGGTCAGCGTTAGGTTTGGGACAGGTTTAGTGTCAGGGTTAGGGTCAGGGTCAGGATTAGGTTTACGGTTATGGTAAGGTCAGCTTTATGTTTAGGTTTTGTTTTATGAGTAGGTTCAGGATCAGTGTTAGCTTTAGGTTTAAGATTCTGTTCAGGATCATGGATTGGGTCAGAGTTAGGTTTACAGTCAGGGTTAGGGTCAGTGTTAAGGTCAAGGCCAGGGTCAGGTTTAAGGTTAAGGTCTGACAAAGGCAAAGTTCAGAGTTAGGGTTATGATCACGGTCAGGGAGAGGGTCAGGATTATTGTTAATGTGGGGTTAGAGTTAGGATTAGAGGTAGTTTGAGGGTTAGGGTTAGACCAGGTTAGGGTCAGTGTCAGGGATAATGTTAGGGGTTAGTTTTAGGGTTAAGTTCAGCGTTAGGTTTCGGGTCAGGGCCCGTGTTAGTGTCAGGGTCAGGGTTACGGTTAGGGTTAGAGTTAGGGTCAGGCTCCCATTCAGTGTCAGGTTTATTGTTAGGGTCAGGGTCAGAGACTCTGTTAGGGTCAGGGTTAGGTTTATGGTCTTTACCTGGGTCAGGGTCAGGGTGAAGTCTAGGGCCATTGTCAGGATTACTGTAAGATCAGGTAATGGTTTAAAGTCCACATTCAGGTCAGGGACAGGTTTATGTAGTGGTAAGTGTTATAATCATGGTTAGTTTAGGGTCAGGGCCAGAGTCAGGTTTAGGTTCAGGGTCTGGTATAGGCAAAGTTCAGGGGTAGGGTTATGATCATAGTCAGGTATAGGGTCAGGGTTATTGTTAAAATTTAGAGTTAGTGTTAGGGTTAGCGTTAGGTTGACTCTTAGGTTTAGAACTTGTTAGGGTCAGGGTCCGTGGTAGGGTTAGGGGTTAGTGTTAGGGTTAGGTTCAGCGATAGGTTCGGGGTACGGCCCGTGTTAGTGTCACTGTCTGGGTTACATTTAGGGTTAGAGTTAGGGTCAGTCTCACAGTCCGGGTCAGGTTTAGTGTTCAGGTCAGGGTCGGGGTCACTGTTAGGGTCAGGGTTAGTTTTATGGTCATGGTCTGGGTCAGGATCAAGGTGAACTTTAGCTCCAGTTTCATGTTTACTGTCAGGTTCAGGTATTGGTTTAACGTCCACATTAGTGTGAAGGACAGGGCTATGTAGTGGTCAGAGTTAGTGTCAAGGTTAGGATTAGGTTCAGAGTCAGGGTCAGGTAAAGGTCAGGGCCAGGGTCAGGTTGAGGGTCAGGCTTTGGTATAGGGTCAATGTTCGGTTCAGTGTCACAGTTAGGTTTTGGTGGTAGGGTTTGGGATTGGGGTTTGGGTTAGAGTTAGAAGTAGGGTTATGGTTATGGTTAGGGCTGGGTTAGACAGCGTAAAATCAGGGTTAGGGTTTGGTTTAGGGTAGGGGTTAGTGTTAGGTTCAGGGTCAGCATGAAGTGTCGGTTCAGGGTCCTTATTAGGGTCATGGTTTGAGTTACCATTAGGTTTAGGGTTAGGGTCAAGCTCACTGTCACGTTCAGGGGTAGGGTTAGGGTCTGGGTTAGGTCAGTGTCAGGGTTAGGATTAGGGTCAGGTTCAGGGTCCTAGTTAGGTTTGAGTCATGGTTACGGTAATGTCAGAGTTACGTTTAGGTTCAGGGTCCACATCAGGGTCAGTGTCAGGCTTAGGATTAGGTTTAGGGTTCAGGTCATGATCACATAGCCCTGTCCCTGACCCGAATGTGGACTTTAAACCAATACCTGAACCTGAACAAAAAAGGACACTGGTGCTAAACTTCACCCTGACCCTGACCCAACCATGACTATAACCTAACCCTGACCCTTACAGTGACCCCGACAATCAACTGAACACTAAACCTGACCCTGACTGTGAGACTGAACCTAACTCTGACCCTAAGTGTAACCCTGACCCTGACACTAACATGGGCCCTCCCCTGAATCCTATCTCTGAACCTAACCCTAACACTAACCCCTAACCCTACCACGGACCCTGACCCTAACAAGTTCTAACCCTAACGGTCAACCTAATGCTAAATGTAGAACTAACCCTAAACATTAACAATAACCCTGACCCTATACCTTACTATGATCATAACCCTAACCCTGAACTTTGCCTATACCAGACCCTGATCCTAAACCTGACCCTGGCCCTGACCCTAAACCTGACCATGACCCTAACAATGACCCTACATAACCTTGTCCCTGACCCGAATGTGGACTTTAAACCAATACCTGAGCCTGACCGTAAACCTGACACTGGCCCTAGACTTCACCCTAACCCCGACCCAGGCAAAGACCAGAAACGTAACCCTGACCCTAACAGTGACCCTGACCCTGAACCTAACATTAACCCTGACACTGAATGGGAGCCTGAACCTAACTCTAACCCTAAACGTAACCCTGACCCTGACACTAACACGGGCCCTGACCCGAAACCTAACGCTGAACCTAACCCTAAAACTAACCCCTAACATTATCCCTGACACTGACCCTACCCCGATCTAACCCTAACCCGCAACCTACCTCTAACCCTAACCCTAACCCTAACCCCACTTTAACAATAATCCTGACCCTCTCCCTGACCCTGATCATAACCTTAACTCTGAACTTTGCCTATGTCAGAACTGAACCTTAAACCTGACCCTGGCCTTGACCTTAACACTGACTCTAACCCTGACTGTAAACCAAACTCTGACCCAATCCGTGATCCTAAACAGAATCGTAAACGTAAATCTAACCCTGATCCGGAACATACTCATGAAACAGAACCTAAACATAAAGCTGACCTTACCATAACCATGAACCTAACCCTGACCCTGACCCTAACCCTGACACTAAACCTGTCCCAAACCTAACCCTGACCCTGACATGAACCTTGCCCCCACACCAAAACTGGATCCTGACCCTAAATCTGACTATGACCCTGCCTGGACGTAAACATAACCGTTAGCCTAACACTGAACCTGACCCTGACTGTGACCGTAACGCTAATCTTGACCCTACTGTGATCCTGACAATAAACGTAACCATGAACCTAACCCTAACCCTTACCCCTGCACTAAGCCTTACGCTAACCCTGACCCCAAAGTCGTCTAACCCTAACCCTGACCCTACGTCTTTCTTAGTCCTAACCCTAACATAACCTGGTCTAAACCCAGCTCTGTTCCCTCCAGTGGGGACAACAACTGCACCCAGGCCTCCTAGGTTCTGGGAGGAGGCTGTATGGGGGTCACTGGATGGGCACTGCATTGTGTGGAGTGTGAGCCTTGAGCAGCTTGGGGACCGGTGGCTCATGGAGCTCTGGTGGAGCAGGAAGTTCGGTAAGGAGCCCCCAGGCAGTGGTGACCTCACTTTCCTGACGACAGAGCCCAATGCAATTGGAACCCACGTATCACGGCACCCCATAACATAGAAAACCCCTTGTGAAGATCATTTCTAGGCACATCCTAAAGGAAGCGACATGTTCTTCTACTGTACTTAAGTCCAGAGGATACAGGGAGATATGAGCTCGCCAGCCAGACACGTCCCCTCCCTGGCAGGTCATATCAGGTTTCCCCAACTACGCAGGCCCTTTGGCTAATAAATTCAAAAGGTGACACCAGCGGGCTCAGAGTCAGAGAGTCCCATACCTTCTGATCTATGGGTGAAGCCCTAGGTCTCCTCCCTGTCTCTGCCTGTGTGTGTGTGAGTGTGTGTGTGTGTGTGTGTGGGTGTGTGTTTGTGTGCCTCTGGGTGTCTGTGTGTCTGTGTGTAAAGAGGACCTGGCCATGCCATCGTTGGTGGCGATGCTCCAAGCAGGATCAGGCTGATGAGGGTTTAGATATCTGGTGGGCAAGTCATGTTCACACCCCAGTTTAAGTATGGTTAAGTGGGATCGGGTGTAGGGTCTACACCCTTCTGCCCAGGGTTTATCCTGAAACCCTGAAGGGATGGGTCCATGACCCAGGAGCGGGTCTAACACTAACCCTGACCCCAACGATGTCTAAACCTAACCCTCTGCCTGTCCTCCGTCCACTTGTGATCTCTCTCTGTCAAATAAATAATAAATAAATTCTTAAAAAAAGAGAATGACTCTACTTTAAATAATAGCTTAAAAGGGGCACCTGGGTGGCTCAGTGGGTTAACAAGACTTGTAGACCAGTGGATTAGAGTAGAGTGCCCAGATATGGACCATCAACTCTATGGTCAAAAATTCTTTGACAAAGCAGAGAAAATTACACAGTGGAAAAAAGACAGCCTCTTCAATCAATGGTGCCGGAAAAATTGGACAGCTATGTATGGAAGAATGACACTCAACCATTCTCTTATACCATACATAAAGATAAATTCGAAATGGACAAACGACCTCAATATGAGGCAGGAATCTATCAAAATCCTAGAGGAGAACATAGGCAGTAACCTCTTGGACACTGGCCAGAGCAAATTCTTTCAAGACATGTCCCCAAAGACAAAGGAAACAAAAGCAAAAATGAACTTTTGGAACTTCATCAAGATCAAAAGTTTCTGCACAGCAAAGGAAACCGTCAACAAAATGAGACAACCCACGGAATGGGAGAAGATTTTCACAAATGACATTACAGATAAAGGGCTGATATCCAAGATCTATAAAGAACTCCTCAAACTCAACACACACAAAACAGATAATCATGTCAAAAAATGGGCAGAAGACATGAACAGACACTTCTCCAAAGAAGACATACAAATGGCAAACAGATGCATGAGAAAATGTTCATCATCATTAGCCATCAGGGAGATTCAAATCAAAAGCACATTGGGATACCACCTTACACAGTTAGAATGGCCAAAATTAAGAAGGCAATAAACAACTAGTGTTGGAGAGGATGTGGAGAATGGGGAACCCTCTTACACTATTGGTGAGAATGCCAGTTGGTGCAGGTACTTTGGGATACAGTGTGGAGACTCCTTAAGAAAATAAAATTAGAGCTACCCTATGACCCTGCAATTGCACTACTGAGTATTTACCCCTAAGATACAGATGCAGTGAAAAGAAGGGACATCTGTACCCTAATGTTTATAGCAGCAATGGCCACAGTCATTAAATATTGGAAAGAACCGAGATGACCTTCAATGGATGAACGGATAAAGAAGATATGATCCATTTGTACAATGGAGTATTATGCTTCCTTCTGAAAGGAAGGATACCCAACTTTTGTATCAACATGGATGGGACTGGAGGAGATAATCCTGAGTGGAATAATTCAAGCAGAGATTGTCAATTTTCATATGGTTTCACTTAATTGTGGAGCATAAAGAATAACAGAGAAGACACTGGGTGATCAAGAGGAGAAGTGAGTGGGGGGAAATTGGAGGGGGAGACAAACCATGAGAGACTCTGAGAAACAAACTGAGAGATTTGAGGGGAGGGGGCAGAGGGTTGGGTAAGCCTGTTAATGGGAGTTATGGAGGGCACATATTGCATGGAGCACTGGGTGTGGTGCATAAACAGTGAATTTTGGAACCCTGATAAAAATAAAATAAAAATGACCACAACACCTTTTCCCAACATGTGGTAGGAGTCCCCCAAATGATTGGAAGCAGACTCCATTAGAGATCAATCCACTGCATGTTGAAGGTCCTCCCACTTCAAAAAGAACAAGAAATATCCAATCCCAAAACAAAGTAAGGGCCAGCTCCACCTCATGGAATACCACCTGCTCTCCCTTAGATAGTGTGCTGTTGCTTTAATAAACCTGCCTTCTGCTTTCACTTGGGCATTGATCTCTAATTCTCACGGGCCAACAATAAAAATAATGATGGTTTACCATTACAATTCATAGAAAAGGAGGTACAGGGAAATTGAATGAAAGGGAATAACAAAGCAGGTTCATAAGTCAATCTTCCTTGTAAAAAAATTAAACTGAAAGTGCGCTTCTGCCACCTCTCTCCTGTTTGATATGATAAAGAATGACCACGATACATGAATTATAGTTTGGGATTTTGAAAAGCATAATAGCTTTATACCAACACTTGACCTTTTATTTATTTATTTATTTATTTATTGCTAAAAAGATAGCTCGATTTGATATGCGGTTCCTGACAACCAACCTCAGAAGTAATTCCATCTTCATGAGAAGTCAGAAAGAACCACAAACCAAACCTCAAAATAGATTCAAAGAGAAAATACTCTTAAAAAAATTTCCCTTCCTGGGGCACCCGAGTAGCTCAGTGAGTTTGGCTCACTGGGCCTTTGCGTTCTGCTCAGGTCATGATCCTAGGGTCCTGGGATTGAGCCCCATGTCTGGCTCTCTGCTCAGCAGGGAGCCTGCTTCCACTTCTCTCTCCGCCTGCTCTCTGCCTACTTGTGATCTCTGTCTGTCAAATAAATAAATAAAATCTTTAAAAAAAAATTTCCCTTGGGCACCTGGATGGCAGAGTGAGTTAAAGCCTCTGCCTTCGGCTCAGGTCATGATTCCAGGGTCCTGGGAATGAGCCCCCCCATCAGGCTCACTCCTCAGCAGGGAGCCTGTTTCTTCCTCTCTCTCTGCCTGCCTCTCTTCCTACTTGTGATCTCTATCAAATAAATAAATAAAATCTTTAAAAATAAAATTTCCCTTCCTATCAGAAGCAGACCAAACCACTAACAAATTCCCCAGAATGCTTCATCTAAAAGGTTGTACTTTCTTCAGACACCCAGCAGGACCTTCTTCTCTGGGCCTGGTATTTCTTCAATGGCCTATTCCAGAAAATAAGACAGTAAACTACTGAGCGCCAAGGGCCTCAGAACCACGAAAGAGATGATGAGGGGCACAAAGCATGCCTCTGGTCACCAAGAGGGTATGTAAACGTTTGCTGCTTTTCTGCATTAATCAAAGCTGAGTTTTTAGCTGGTGGCAGCTCCTTTAGGATAAATTGCTGATACCATATAGTAAAAGCGATTATATGATCTTTTACAAACCATTTCCTATCTTTGCAATCTCATGTGTCAAGACAGACACGGATTATTTAAAACCCTGAAGAGAGTGCTATTGCATTGAAATTGCCTGTAACCTTCGTGTAATAGATTTATGATTGATGATAGATTTAGTTAAAATATAAGTGTTTTAAATATTTATTCTTAGTAAACGATTTCAAACTATGCTCATTTAAGTAAGTTGGTGCATAATCCCATTTCTATTAAAACATAGTGCAAGGACCTATGCCACGCCTCCGCGAGAACCCCAAGCTCTTTTTCTAGAATGGCCATATGCGTATGTATCAGGCGTCCTCTTTTCACTCCCTTTGTGGAGCACCTACCATGGAGGTCATATAATAACCAATAACCAAAAAACAAACAAAAAACCCAAACATCCGG
This sequence comes from Mustela lutreola, assembly GCF_030435805.1. Classification (NCBI taxonomy): domain Eukaryota; kingdom Metazoa; phylum Chordata; class Mammalia; order Carnivora; family Mustelidae; genus Mustela; species Mustela lutreola. Next base: position 45,977 of record NW_026709257.1, read on the forward strand.
GTCGAAGTGATTCGCGGGTGCCATCATGCAATGGCGGACCCTGCCTGGAGACTAGGAGACTGCTCAAAGAGATCGCTGGCAGGCATCTCAGCCCAGGCCTGTGCTGGAGAATCTGGTTCCCGGCTTTGGGCACAATCAGGAAGCCAGAGAAATGACCCGAGAGTGCAGCCGGGTTTAGGGCTGATGATCTTTTCCCAGCCAGGCAGCACTCGGACACCCGCTCGGGGAGCCAGGCTAGGAGGCTGCCCAGCGCTGGCGCTGCCCACGCTCGCAGGCCCCCGGGGCTTCGCCAGCGCCCGTGCCCCGGGCCCGCGCCTCAGGGCGGAGGGGGAGGGGGCCGGGGGCGTGTGCGGCCCGGAGAAGGGGCTTTGCTAATTGCCGAAGCGGGAAGTGAGCTCGCGGAGGACAGGGTGGAGACTCTGAGAGGAGGTGGAGGGGCTGGCAGAGGAGGGGCGCGCAGCGCCGCCGTGCTGTGCTGCAGCCCAGTCAGGACTCAGGACCCCCTTCCTCGCAGCCCCTGCACTCCCGCGCTCCAGCCCAGCCCCTGAGGCCCGGCTGTCCCGCTCCAGTGGCCCGCTGCCCCGCCCCGCCCCCTGGCTTCTCTGGACGACCCTCTGCGAGCAGGTAAAGTGACACTGCGCCGCGCCCTCACTGGAGCAGAAAGCGCGGCCCGCGAGTTCGCGGGGGTGTCGGGACCCAGCCTCCCGCGAACCCCGGGGCAGCGGGACCACCCCGGACGAGGCGCCGCACCCTGGACGCCACGGGGTCGGGCCTGGACGGAGCCTGGCGACGTGCCCCTCCCCCCAGCCAGCGAGCGCAATAGCCCCCATCGTTTGGCACGCCCACGCGCGGGTGCCGAGGACCCCCTTCCCTCATCCCGAGTTTTGGACCCGCCAATTTTGTTCTGGACTTGGGATCCCAGGTGGAAACTAGTCCCTCAGACCTCCCTGGCAGCAAGGAGCGCAGGGAGGGATTCTCCCTTTTTCCACCCTGGCTCTTCCTCTCTCCACATTCACATGCCTTCTGGCGTCCCTTTCCTCACCTCATTGTCACTTTTATTAAATGGCTTTGTTCTGCATGTTGACCCGCAGAGCGATTTCATGAATGAATATACAGGAAACTAAGTCGGAGCCCACCTGTGAGAGCCCACCTGTGGAGGCCTTTCATTAGAATGGTCTCTGGTTCTAGCCTCAGTTCAGAATACTGCGTGTACATGAGGACGGAGTCCAGATGTTTCTTTCATCTCTGACTTGAATTTGAAATCCTAACGTCACTATGACCTGGGAAGCTGAGGTCCACAGCATCTTCATCTGAAATTCCACTAGAGCTCCCATTTACCTGAGTCTGTTTTCCACTACTGTCAGGGTTCTAGAAGTTCATGCACTGCCCACCACTGACAGTAGGGGCATCTCTCTGTCCAGATTTTCCCTTTACAAAAGGAGGTCAGTTACAGGAGATTAGGGCCCACTCTAACGACCTCACTGTAATGTGATTGCATCTGTAAGCAGCAAGGTTTCTGGGGGTAATGCAAGGTCAGCTCTTAACAGTCCACTCTCTGGCTCCCCAAATTCGTGTCCTTCCCGTGTGCAAAATACCTTCACCCAATGCCCTCCAAAGCACTAATCATCCCAGAATCAACTCAAAATCTGAAATATCATCTGTCTGCCTCCACTGAAAGACCTAGATCTCAGCCAGACCATGGGACCTCAGGACTGCATCCAGAAGCCACAGTCTCCTGGTAAAGCTGCCCATCAGGCCCTGACATCACCCTCATTCGTCCCAGCAGCCGAGGGCCTACAGTTCCCAGAGACAGTTTCTCAGAGGAAGTTTGAAGACCACCTCAGAGGACGTTCTTTGGGAGTGAATGAAGAGGGAAGGGGGTCAGAGTCTCCTGCCATTCCCAGGGCACCCAGAACCCAGAGAGTGAGGCCTTGGGTGCTTTCTAGTGACAGATTCAAGGCAATTTTTTGACTTTGGGACTTCAGAGCTCACTTAGATTTCATTTGTGATTATTATTTTTGTGTGGGGGCCATAGCTTTTCTTTTGACCTATGGCTGTTTTCACTCCCGGTTCTGAAGAAGCCCCTAAATCCTAACCCTGTTGAGGACTCTGAAAGCTCTCAGAGCAGCAGTACTGGGGGACAGTGTGGACACATGGTTTGGTTTCTCCTCTGGCCTGATTCTGCGGCAGCCCCACTCTGTCCTCCTCAGACTTCAGAGCAATAGCTGAATAAGTGGAGTAAGGACCAGGGGATCAGGAAGGTGGCCACCGAAGAGTGACTTTTCTGGAGGGTGGCTGAGCTAGCAAGTGAGCATGATAGTCCAGCTCTGCCTGCAGTCTGGATGGAGCTGAACAAGGGCCAAGAAAGGGGAGGAGGAGCAGAGAGCAGGGAGAAAGGGACCAAAGAGGAGATTCAGAGGAAGGGAAGTAATTGGGAGGAGAGAAGTAACTCTAGAAGGCAGGCATGTAAGAAAAGAAAAGGGATGAAGTGGGCATCGGGAAAGGGCACCACCAGGGAAGGACAGAGGGGAAGGGAAGAAGGAGGGAGGGAGGAAAGGGGAAAGGAAGAAGGGAGGAGTCAGCACTCCAGGGCTCCCCCTGCATCTGAAGAAGAGGTGGCTGGTCCCTCCTGTCATACAGGGTGCTCACTCTTTGGTCCCAGTTTCTGCTCCCAGTGCTATTGGGCTTTGCAGCAAATTAATGACATATATAAAATTATAGGGAAATAACACCTTCCATTCCATTATGAGTACAGCTTTTAAAATGGTCTCATGAGGCAGGGATTCTAGCCATTGGCTGCGCAAGGCATGAGGCCTGTTAGTGATTCTATTTTTTCCTCTGCAGAATGGGTATTTCTACATTCCAGGTCATTTCTACCCCAATAAATAATGCGGCGATTCTCTCAGTGAGTTGTACTTTTGGTTTAAACAGCCAACTGTCTCTTAAAAAGGACTTTTGTTTAAAGTCCTTAAAAAAAAAAAAAGTCCTTTCAAAAAAATCTTTTTTTAAATTTTTTTATTTTTTAATCCCATAGGTTTACTCTGATCCTGGAACTTTGTCATTTAGACCTTCTCTGCTGATTAAAATATTCTTCATCATCAGCACCTACTGCTCTCCTCTCCTGGTGTTCTTTCCGGAAGGGGTCTTCTCTAGCTCTTCTAGCAGGAGATGGGCACTACCCCTATACCCCTATTGCCAGACCAACCTTACCTATCCTGCAGGGTCAGTCGGCCTGGCCTTTTATCTGTTGTTCTCTTCTGAGTGGTTAGTTTTTCATAGATACCGTGCTTTGCTTTTGTCAGGATTTACTCTGGACTATCAAAATCCTTTTCTTGTGCCACTGAAGCCTAAGAAACAGTCCTGATGAGAGAACCAGGAACTCGAACATCATATTTATCCTAAATGTTCCATCCAAAATGAAAAATACATTTCTGAGGAGCCTCAACATCTCTGAGAAGGAAAGTTTCACCAACTCTGTCATGTAGGGGCATCAATTCAGATTCTGTGTCAATTTTCCTCCTTTACAAGCTAATAATTCTCTACCTCAGAAAGCCCACTCTCAACCGTTTCCTCTCTCAAAGGCAGTTGCTCTTAGAGTCTGCACATGGCACTTGGGGCCTGCTGGTCGTTGGCTACTGCCCTCTGTGCCTTGGGTCTAACAGCTGCGGGGCATCAAGATGAGAACGTCTCTTGTTCTAAGACTTAATATAGTTTGGGGCACATGGTAAGCAATAATCACTTTTTAAGTTGATCCAAGTGTTCGACCTTTCTTAATTATTCTAGTTCCACTATTTACTTGTTCTAAGATTTGTGCTCCCCCCCCCATTTTAATAAGTCTTAAGGTGGCATTCACGTTGCACTTGAGGATATATCTTAGTTTAACTGACAGTATTTCTCTTTCTTATTCGAACATAAACTTTAGTGCATCTTACCCTGGATGAAAGCTAAGATGCAATTAAATACTCTATTATGGTTACGATTCTGATATTTGAAATCCTCCGGTAGCTCCCTGTGCCCCTACAGTGTAGTACCTCACCTCCTCGGCATAGTATACAAACCATCTCAGCCCCAGTGTTAATCCCTGGGCTCAGCCTCCATCCGCAGGTGATGCTGGGAGATCAGCTGTTGGTTGTCATGAACTTGCTGTAGTTTCCCGAATGCACTGTGCTGCCTCTGGGCACTTTGAAACTTGACACTCTCATCCTCATTCTTTGCTTTGCCCTTCTCTATCACCTCCCCTGAAAATGAGTTCCTAAGTGGCTTTTCCCAGCTCCAAACTACTCTTGGCAGTCTTTTATCTCCCTGTGGTAAAGCCTGTCACACTGCACCATGGACATGCCGGTTGTCCCCCTGAGAAGAGAAAAGGGACAGTGAGGTCCCCCCAGCATTTGCAGCTCTAGTGCAGAGCCCCATGCCTGGCTTGCAAGAAATGCCAGATCATGAAGACAAACGGAGATCATCCTCTGGCTAAAACCAGCTCTTCTTTACCTACCGCAGGATCTGGATCATTAAAGAACAGCCAGTTATTATTGCTGTTTTTCTAGGGATTTTTTCCCCATATATTTCCCATGTCTTTACTTTTTAATAGCACTTTAATTCAGGCTTCAACCACTTCCTAGTCTGATCAGGTGAAATCATTTTCCTTCCCATACCCTTGATGTATTTCACTCCTAGTAATTCACTCTTTAAAGATATTATTTACCCATTTGAAAGATCACAAGTAGGTAGAGAGGCAGGCAGAAAGAGAGGGGGAAGCAGGCTCCCCGCTGAGCAGAGAGCCAGATGTGGCGCTCCATCCCAGGACCCTGAAATCATGACCTGAGCCGAAGTCATAGGCCTAAACCACTGAGCCACCCAGGAGCCCCATATCTGGTAATTTTTAATCAACGTGGATTTGCTGCATCAAATAGTTCCTTCTTCTTCAAATATAAATATATAAATATATTGACAAGTCACACGCATGTCTTAGGAGAATGTCATACCTTTGGTAGCAAACGTGAATCTTGGCCATTGGTTATGATTTTTGTTTTGGATTGATTTGGTTCGGTTTTTGTAATGTTAAAAATCCCTCCAGCCCTTGGCTCTGTCTGACCTGATTGCTTTCAGCTGTTTCTGCAACAAAGTCATCCCGGCAGGGAAAACTCTCATTGTTTACATTGGCGCCCCCTTCTGAACACTTGGTTTATAAAAAGCTTTTTTTTTTTTTTCCTTTGGTTATGGTAAATGTGGGACAACAATGAGGTATTTCAAAGAGGTGAACCACAGATAAATTTCTCTAAGGGTGGGGTGAGGGTTACTCAAAAAGGAACTTGACAAGGCTTTTAAAGATATCCACAGTCATTATAACATAACGTGACTGATTGTTACCGTGTTCTTAACTGGGCAAACACTTGTTGGCTTCCAAGATAGACTAACATAGTTGAGATGGTTCTAGTGGCCTTCTAGCAAAGGGTCTCATGAGGGAGGGATTCTAGCTACTGGCTGCGCAAGGCATGAGGCCTGTTAATGATTCTCTTTTTTCCTCTGCAGAATGGGTCTTTCTACATTCCAGGTCCTTTCTACCCCAATAAATAATGCGGCGATTCTCTCAGTGAGTTGTACTTTTGGTTTAAGCAGCCAACTGTCTCTTAAAAAGGACTTTTGTTTAAAGTCCTTTAAAAAAAAAGTCCTTTCAAAAAAAAATTTTTTTTTTTATTTTTTAATCACATATGTTTACTCTGAATCTGGAACTTTTTCATTTTGACCTTCTCTGCTGATTAAAATATTCTTCATCATTAGCACCTACTGCTCTCCTCTCCTGGTGGTCTCTCCGGAAGGGGTCTTCTCTAGCTCTTCTAGCAGGAGATGGGCTCTTCCCATCTACCCGTGTTGCCAGACTTACCTTACCTATCCTGCAGGGTCAGGACGGCCAGGCCTTTTATCTGTTGTTCTCTTCTGAGTGGTTAGTTTTTCATAGATACCGTGCTTTGCTTTTGTCAGGATTTACTCTGGACTTTCAAAACCCTTTTCTAGTGCCCCTGAAGCCTAGGAAACAGTCCTGATGAGAGAACCATGAACTCGAACAGATCATGTTTATCCTGAATGTTCTGATCAAAATAAAAAATACATTTCTGAGGAGCCTCAAGATCTCTGAGAACGGAAGTTTCACCAACTCTGTCATGTAGGGGCATCAATTCCGATTCTGTGTCCATTTTCTTCCTTTCCTAGCTAGTAATTCTCTACCTCAGAAAGCCCACTCTCAACCGTTTTCTCTCTCAAAGGCAGTTGCTCTTAGAGTCTGCACATGGCACATGGGGCCTGCTGGTCGTTGGCTACTGCCCTCTGTACCTTGGGTCTAGCAGCTGCGGGGCATCAAGATGAGAACGTCTCTTGTTCTAAGACTTAATATAGTTTGGGGCACATGGTAAGCAATAATCACTTTTTAAGTTGATCCAAGTGTTCGACCTTTCTTAATTATTCTAGTTCCACTATTTACTTGTTCTAAGATTTGTGCTCCCCGCCCAAATTAATATGCCTTAAGGTGGCATTCACGTTGCACTTGAGGATATATCAGAGTTTAACTGAAAGCATTTCTCTTTCCTAGTCGAACATAAACTTTAGTGCATCTTATCCTTGATGAAAGCTAGGATGCAATTAAATACTCTATTATGGTTACGATTCTGATATTTGAAATCCTCCGGTAGTTCCCTGTGCCCCTACAGTGTAGTACCTCACCTCCTCGGCATAGTATACAAACCATCTCAGCCCCAGTATTAAACCCTGGGCTCAGCCTCCATCCCCAGGTGATGCTGTGAGATCAGCTGTCGTTTGTCATGAACTTGCTATAGTTTCCCGAGTGCACTGTGCTGCCTCCTGGCACTTTGAAACTTGACACTCTCATCCTCATTCTTTGCTTTGCCCTTGTCTATCACCTCCCCTGAGAATCAGTTCCTAAGTGGCTTTTCCCAGCTCCAACCTACACTTGGCAGTCTTTTATCTCCCTGTTGTAAAGCCTGTCACACTGCACCATGGACATGCCCGTTGTCCCGCTGAGAAGAGAAAAGGGACAGTGAGGACCCCCAGCATTTGCAGCTCTAGTGCAGAGCCCCATGCCTGCCTTGCAAGAAATGCCAGATCATGAAGACAAACGGAGATCATCCTCTGGCTAAAACCAGCTCTTCTTTACCTACCGAAGGATCTGGATCAATAAAGAGCAGCCAGTTATTATTGCTGTTTTTCTAGGGATTTTTCCCCATATATTTCCCAGGTCTTTACTCTTTTTATAGCACTTTAATGCAGGCTTCAACCACTTACTAGTCAGATCAGGTGAAATCATATTCCTTCCCAGTAATTCTTTATTTAAAGAACTTATTTACCCATTTGACAGATCACAAGTAGGTAGAGAGGCAGGCAGAGAGAGAGGGGGAAGCAGGCTCCCTGCTTAGCAGAGAGTCTGATGTGGGGCTCCATCCCATGACCCTGAAATCATGACCTGAGCCGAGGGCAGAGGTCTAAACCACTGAGCCACCCAGGAGCCCCAAATTGGGATCGGGCCAAATCCACAGAGAGGAAGACTCATCCATGGCCCATTAGTCCTCCCCGACATTGCAAGCCCATCGTTGACACAAAATCCAGAGACAAAAGCCTGAATAAGCGCCTCACACTCGCTCTTTCTTCATATCCCAAAGAGTTCCCCTCACGGTCTGTCGATCGGGACTGCCATACCTACGTCCCCAAGACAAGCCGAGTGTGTGTTTTCAGACTTCTATCCCCACATTCCTGGCTTCCGTACCCTCCAGCCTGGGGACCCTGGAGCCACACATCAGGTCTGTGCCTGCCCACTCCACTGGAATTCTGCCCATTCACTTGACCACACGCCTCCAAATTAGGAGAAACCTCCACAGTCCCTGAAGCCACCCCAATTGTGTAGGCCGCCCGGGACAAACAAGGGCGTCTGACAACAGCTGAGCATCTACCTCCACTCATACCGTAGTTGGATGTCACCAGGGTCGTAGATTGAACCTCACAGGTCCCTAGGCCGTGATCGGATCCATTGCTTTGGTTTCCAGGCATCTCTCCTCAGAGGCATGTTTTCAAATACCAGCATGCGGGGGTTTCCGGAGGCAAATCTTGTCTCGACATGGGAAAATAGCAGGCTGGAACTGTGTCAAAACTTCCGGTTAGGAGAATCCTTCAGGGCCCGGTGCCACCACCCCTTTCCAAGGTCTCCATGGACACAAACCCACATTAGGATCCATCTGCAGGAGAGTCCATTTCAACTCTGGCTTCTCGGTTGCTCCCCCAGAGCCAGCAGATAGAACCTGTCTTGTCGCTAGGAGACAATTGAGATGCGAGGCGGGTTGCCCAGGGCTCCGCCCTTAGAACCCTGCTCTGGCGTCCTTCCAAATGGAACGTCCTGGACCCATCCAAATGGTTTCAAATGTCCCGGAGAACGAATCCTTGCGTTGTGGAGCATCTCACAACACCCAACGTGGGAAAACCGTGATGGCTTTCTGAAGACCCCTCCCCCTTTCTGAAGGGGGAAATCATGGACAGGAACTCCAACCTGAGCCAACGTCTGATCCTCGCCCTGAATTCAGATGCACGACATCTCGATTCAGCTCTGCAGAGTGTCCCGGCCTTGCCCTCGCCCTTAAACCTATGTGAAACTTCTGTTCTCCAATGTCCGTCCTCACACTCCTGGCCCCCAAGACCTCACGTTTGGCAATTCTGGACCCACAGGGCAGCACTCTGCCTGCCTTCCAAAAAAACAAAACAAAATGTTGCCCTATGGAGCTTCCCAGACACCCCAAATGAGGATAGACCTACACGGTACCCTTCTGTACACAAAATATATCGACAAATCTGGGCACTAATACACTGTCTGACACAGCCTGAGCTCAGACTTCCTGACCAACACCCAGACAGCTGACCGGACACTGAGCACAACAGACCCGCCATGGCCTTAGCTCGTCATCTATTCCCAACCTAGCTTCTCAGGCTTCAGAACATAGACCTTAACTCCACACCCCGCCAAGGGGTGAATGTGATGCAGAAATCAGAACTCCTCCTACCCTATGGCAAGAAACCTTCTGGTTGGCATGTTGTCCCATGTTCAGTGTAGGAGAAACCAGCGTTCACCATGAGGCCCCGCCCATGCTTGAGTAGCAAGAGGGCACAAACACGCATTGTGACCCTCAGCGTGAGTCCTGTCCTCTAGTAAGTCCTCTCAGTGGCTGGACCATTAGACGTCATAGTGGGCTTGCCATGCCCCTAGGCCCCAAGTTTTAACCAGCTTTCTGGTTGTCCAGTCGCCCCTCCCCAGGGCTCTGCTCTGGAAACTCTCTTTTGGTGGGACACCTGAGGTAAAAACAAAACAAAACCGACTCCTCCCATCTCAAAGAATAACCCCAAAATCTTGGGATCGGGCCAAATGCCCAGAGAGGAAGACTCGTCCATGTCCCATGAGGCCACCCGGACATTCCACGGCCATCAGTGACACAATATCGAGAGACAAAATCTTGAGCAAGCGTCTCACACTCGCCCCCTTCTTCATATCCTGAAGAGTTCTCCTCACGGTCTGTAGATCAGTCCTGCAATACCTACGACCCGAAACCTAAGCTGAGTTTGTGTTTTCAGACTACTGTCCCCACAGCCCTGGCCCACAAAACCTACAGGCACAGGTCCTTGGAGCCAAACCTGAGGACTGTGCCTGGGAATTCTGCCCATTCCATTGGCCACAAACCTAGAAATAGGATGATAAACCTCCAAAGTGCCCAGGGCCATCCCAATAGTGTTGACTGCCCAGGAATAACAAGGGTGGTCTGACAGCAGCTGAGCATCTACCTGCACTTAGACCCGTGGACAGATGTCCCCAGAGGTAAATTGGAATGAGCATGCCCTTAGATCCTAATCGGATCCATTGCTTTGTTGTCCAGTCATCTCTCCTCAGAGGCCTGGATTCCAATAGCAGCATATGGCTGTTTCTTGAGGCACCCATCAGAACAAATCTCGTCTCCACGTGGGAATCTTGCACGTTGGAGCTGTGTCAAAGCCTCTGGTTAGGAGAACCCATCAGGGACCCTGTGCCACTGCTTCATTCCGCGTTCTCCATGGACACAAACCCACATTAGGACCCATCCACAAGAGAGTCCATTTCAACTCAACCCTCTCAGTTTCTCCCCCAGATGCAGCGGATCTAACCTGTCTTGTCCCTAGGACACAAGAGGAAGGAGAGTCGGGCTTCCCAGCCATCCATCCTTAGAACCCTACTCGGAATCGATCCGTACGGGAAGTCCTGCAGCCAACCAACAGGTCTCAATCGTCCCGCAGAAGAATCTTTAACGGTTTGGAGCATCTCACAACTCCCATCGTGGGAAAAATTCCATGGCCTCGTGATCCACCACCTCTTCATGAAGAGGGCCATAAGGGACAGAAACTCCAACCTGAGCGTTCGTCAGATCCTCACCTGATTTCAGATGCACGAGTTCTCGATTCAGCTCTGCAGAGCGTACCTGCCAGGCCCTCGCCCAGAAACCTAAGGTTGCTTGTGTTCTCCGTCTTCTGTCCTCAACTCCTGGCCCACAAGCCCTCCAGTTTGGCAATTCCAGAACAACAATGCAGCCCTCTGCCTGCCCTCCAGAAGAAAAAACATTGCCCTCTGGGGCTAACCAGAAACCCCAAATGAGGATCAACATTTTCGCCACTTGACTGTACCCCAATTCTACAGGATTCCCTGGGCACTCTTGCCCTCTCTGTCACAGCCTGAGCCTGTACCTCCCGACCCACACCCAGCCAGCTGGACTCACGCTGAACACATCGGACCTGCCAAAGCCTTAGGTCGTCATCTCTTCCCAACTTCGGTTTTCAGGCTTCAGAACCTAGACGTTTTCTCCAATCACTGCCCAGGGTTGAACATGAGGCAGAAATCAGAAATCCTTCCCCATGGCAAGAAATCTTGGGGTTGGCGTTCTGTGTAGTTGATAGCAGTGTGGCCCTTTGACCCCGCCATGCTTGAGGGCCACGTTGGTCACCAATACGCATTGTGACCCTCAGCGTGAGCCCAGTCCCCAAGTAAGGTCTCACAGTGCTGGACCAAGAGACGGCATATTGGGCTTGCCATGCCCCTAGGCCCCGATTTTTAACCATAGTTCGTGTTGTCCATTCGCCCCTCCCCTGTGCTCTGCTTTAGAATGAGGTAACCAAACTGAAAGGACTCCTCCCATCCCACAGATTGACCCCCAAATTGGGATCGGGCCAAATCCACAGAGAGGAAGACTCATCCATGGCCCATTAGTCCTCCCCGACATTGCAAGCCCATCGTTGACACAAAATCCAGAGACAAAAGCCTGAATAAGCGCCTCACACTCGCTCTTTCTTCATATCCCAAAGAGTTCCCCTCACGGTCTGTCGATCGGGACTGCCATACCTACGTCCCCAAGACAAGCCGAGTGTGTGTTTTCAGACTTCTATCCCCACATTCCTGGCTTCCGTACCCTCCAGCCTGGGGACCCTGGAGCCACACATCAGGTCTGTGCCTGCCCACTCCACTGGAATTCTGCCCATTCATTTGACCACACGCCTCCAAATTAGGAGAAACCTCCACAGTCCCTGAAGCCACCCCAATTGTGTAGGCCGCCCGGGACAAACAAGGGCGTCTGACAACAGCTGAGCATCTACCTCCACTCATACCGTAGTTGGATGTCACCAGGGTCGTAGATTGAACCTCACAGGTCCCTAGGCCGTGATCGGATCCATTGCTTTGGTTTCCAGGCATCTCTCCTCAGAGGCATGTTTTCAAATACCAGCATGCGGGGGTTTCCGGAGGCAAATCTTGTCTCGACATGGGAAAATAGCAGGCTGGAACTGTGTCAAAACTTCCGGTTAGGAGAATCCTTCAGGGCCCGGTGCCACCACCCCTTTCCAAGGTCTCCATGGACACAAACCCACATTAGGATCCATCTGCAGGAGAGTCCATTTCAACTCTGGCTTCTCGGTTGCTCCCCCAGAGCCAGCAGATAGAACCTGTCTTGTCGCTAGGAGACAATTGAGATGCGAGGCGGGTTGCCCAGGGCTCCGCCCTTAGAACCCTGCTCTGGCGTCCTTCCATATGGAACGTCCTGGACCCATCCAAATGGTTTCAAATGTCCCGGAGAAGGAATCCTTGCGTTGTGGAGCATCTCACAACACCCAACGTGGGAAAACCGTGATGGCTTTCTGAAGCCCCCACCCCCTTTCTGAAGGGGGAAATCATGGACAGGAACTCCAACCTGAGCCAACGTCTGATCCTCGCCCTGAATTCAGATGCACGACATCTCGATTCAGCTCTGCAGAGTGTTCCGGCCTTGCCCTCGCCCTTAAACCTATGTGAAACTTCTGTTCTCCAATGTCCGTCCTCACACTCCTGGCCCCCAAGACCTCACGTTTGGCAATTCTGGACCCACAGGGCAGCACTCTGCCTGCCTTCCAAAAAAACAAAACAAAATGTTGCCCTATGGAGCTTCCCAGACACCCCAAATGAGGATAGACCTACACGGTACCCTTCTGTACACAAATTATATCGACAAATCTGGGCATTAATACACTGTCTGACACAGCCTGAGCCCGGACTTCCTGACCAACACCCAGACAGCTGACCGCACACTGAGCACAACAGACCCGCCATGGCCTTAGCTCGTCATCTATTCCCAACCTAGCTTCTCAGGCTTCAGAACATAGACCTTAACTCCACACCCCGCCAAGGGGTGAATGTGATGCAGAAATCAGAACTCCTCCTACCCCATGGCAAGAAACCTTGTGGTTGGCATGTTGTCCCACGTTCAGTGTAGAAGAAACCAGCGTTCACCATGAGGCCCCGCCCATGCTTGAGTAGGAAGAGGGCACAAACACGCATTGTGACCCTCAGCGTGAGTCCTGTCCTCTAGTAAGTCCTCTCAGTGGCTGGACCATTAGACGTCATAGTGGGCTTGCCATGCCCCTAGGCCCCAAGTTTTAACCAGCTTTCTGGTTGTCCAGTCGCCCCTCCCCAGGGCTCTGCTCTGGAAACTCTCTTTTGGTGGGACACCTGAGGTAAAATCAAAACAAAACCGACTCCTCCCATCTCAAATAATAACCCCAAACTCTTGGGATCGGGCCAAATGCCCAGAGAGGAAGACTCGTCCATGGCCCATGAGGCCACCCGGACATTCCACGGCCATCAGTGACACAATATCGAGAGACAAAATCTTGAGCAAGCGTCTCACACTCGCCCCCTTCTTCATATCCTGAAGAGTTCTCCTCACGGTCTGTAGATCAGTCCTGCAATACCTACGACCCGAAACCTAAGCTGAGTTTGTGTTTTCAGACTACTGTCCCCACAGCCCTGGCCCACAAAACCTACAGGCACAGGTCCTTGGAGCCAAACCTGAGGACTGTGCCTGGGAATTCTGCCCATTCCATTGGCCACAAACCTAGAAATAGGATGATAAACCTCCAAAGTGCCCGGGGCCATCCCAATAGTGTTGACTGCCCAGGAATAACAAGGGTGGTCTGACAGCAGCTGAGCATCTACCTGCACTTAGACCCGTGGACAGATGTCCCCAGAGGTAAATTGGAATGAGCAGGCCCCTAGATCCTAATCGGATCCATTGCTTTGTTGTCCAGTCATCTCTCCTCAGAGGCCTGGATTCCAATAGCAGCATATGGCTGTTTCTTGAGGCACCCATCAGAACAAATCTCGTCTCCACGTGGGAATCTTGCACGTTGGAGCTGTGTCAAAGCCTCTGGGTAGGAGAACCCATCAGGGACCCTGTGCCACTGCTTCATTCCGCGTTCTCCATGGACACAAACCCACATTAGGACCCATCCACAAGAGAGTCCATTTCAACTCAACCCTCTCAGTTTCTCCCCCAGATGCAGCGGATCTAACCTGTCTTGTCCCTAGGACACAAGAGGAAGGAGAGTCGGGCTTCCCAGCCATCCATCCTTAGAACCCTACTCGGAATCGATCCGTACGGGAAGTCCTGCAGCCAACCAACAGGTCTCAATCGTCCCGCAGAAGAATCTTTACGGTTTGGAGCATCTCACAACTCCCATCGTGGGAAAAATTCCATGGCCTCGTGATCCACCACCTCTTCATGAAGAGGGCCATAAGGGACAGAAACTCCAACCTGAGCGTTCGTCAGATCCTCACCTGATTTCAGATGCACGAGTTCTCGATTCAGCTCTGCAGAGCGTACCTGCCAGGCCCTCGCCCAGAAACCTAAGGTTGCTTGTGTTCTCCGTCTTCTGTCCTCAACTCCTGGCCCACAAGCCCTCCAGTTTGGCAATTCCAGAACAACAATGCAGCCCTCTGCCTGCCCTCCAGAAGAAAAACCATTGCCCTCTGGGGCTAACCAGAAACCCCAAATGAGGATCAATATTTTCGCCACTTGACTGTACCCCAATCATTACCTTGTCCCTGACCCGAATGGGGACTTTAAACCAATACCTGATCCTGACCGTAAACCTGAAACTGGCCCTAGACTTCACCCTGACCCCGACCCAGGAAAAGACCAGAAACCTAACCCTGACCCTAACAGTGACCCTGACCCTGAACCTAATACTAACCCTGACACTGAATGGGAGCCTGAACCTAACTCTAACCCTAAACGTAACCCTGACCCTGACACTAACACGGGCCCTGACCCGAAACCTAATGCTGAACCTAACCCTAAAACTAACCCCTAACATTATCCCTGACACTGACCCTACCCCGGTCTAACCCTAACCCGCAACCTACCTCTAACCCTAAACCTAACCCCACTTTAACAATAATCCTGACCCTCTCCCTGACCCTGATCATAACCCTAACTCTGAACTTTGCCTATGTCAGAACTGAACCTTAAACCTGACCCTGGTCTTGACCTTAATACAGACCCTAACCCTGACTGTAAACCTAACTCTGACCCAATACGTGATCCTGAACAAAATCGTAAACATAAAGCTAACACTGATCCTGAACCTACTCATGAAACAGAACCTAAACATAAAGCTCACCTTACCAGAACCATGAACCTAACCCTGACCATGACCCTGACCCTGACACTAAACCTGTCCCAAACCTAACCCTGACCCTGACATGCACCTTGCCCCCACACCAAAACTTGAACCTGACCCTGCCTGGGCCTAAACCTAACCGTCAGCCTAACACTGAACCTGACCGTGACTGTGACCGTAACGCTAACCCTGACCCTACTGTGATCCTAACCCTAAACCTAACCATGAACCTAACCCTAACCCTGACCCCTACCCTAAGCCTTACGCTAACCCTGTCCCCAAAGACGTCTAAACCTAACCCTGACCCTACGTCTTGCTTAGCCCGAACCCTAACACTAAGCTGGTCTAAACCCAGCTCTGTTCCCTCCAGCGGGGACAACAGCTGCACCCAGGCCTCCCAAGGTCTGGGAGGAGGCTGTATGGGGGTAACTGGATGGGCACTGCATTGAGTGGAGAGTGAGCCTTGAACAGCTTGGGGACCTGCGGCTCAGGGAGCTCTGGTGGAACAGGAAGTTTGGTAAGGAGCCCCCAGGCAGTGGTGACCTCACTTCCTTGACGACAGAGCCCAATTCAATTGGAACCCACGTATCATGGCACCCCATAACATAGAAAATCCCCTGTGCAGATCATTTCTAGGCACATCCTAAAGGAAGCGACATGTTCTTCTACTGTACCGAAGCCCAGATGATACAGGGAGAAATGAGCTCGCCCGCCAGACATGTCCCCTCGCTGGCATGTTATATGAGCTTTCCCCAATGCCACAGGCCCTTCGGCTAATACAATCAAAAGGTGATACCAGTGGGCTCAGAGTAGAGAGTCCCACACCTTCTGATCTATGGGTGTAGCCCTAGGTCTCCTCCCTGTCTCTGCATGTGTGTGTGTGTGTGTGTGTGTGTGTGTGTGTGTGTGTGTGCGAGTGCCTCTGGGTGTCTGTGTGTCTGTGTGTAAAGAAGACCTTGCCATGCCATCGTGGGTGGAGATGCTCCAAGCAGGATCAGGCTGATGAGGGTTTAGATATCTGGTGGGCAAGTCATGTTCACACCCCAGTTTAAGGCTGGTTAAGTGGGATCGGGTGTAGGGTCTACACCCTTCTGCCCAGGGTTTATCCTGAGACCGTGAAGGGATGGGTCCATGACCCAGGAGCGGGGCTAACACTAACAGTAACCACTAACCCTGACCCTGACCCTGACACTTAGTGTGAGCCTGCCCCAAATCCT
This sequence comes from Mustela lutreola, assembly GCF_030435805.1. Taxonomy (NCBI): domain Eukaryota; kingdom Metazoa; phylum Chordata; class Mammalia; order Carnivora; family Mustelidae; genus Mustela; species Mustela lutreola. The sequence goes on from NW_026709257.1 coordinate 62,188, forward strand.
GACCCAAGCCATGACCCTGACCCTGAACCTGACCCTGACCTGAACCCTAAACCTAAACCTAAGCCTGACACTGACCGTGATGTGGACCATGAACCTAAACGTAACTCTGACATTACCGTAGCCATGACTCAAACCTAACCAGGTACCTGACCCTAACCCTAATCCTAACCATGACACTGACCAAACCCGGACCTAACCCTACCACTGACCGTGAGAGTGTGCTTGACCCTAACCCTAAACCTAATGGTAACTCGAACCATGACCCTAATAAGGTCCCTGAACCTACACCTCATGCTGACCCTGAACCTAACACTAACCCCTACCCTAAACGAAACCCTAACCCTGACCTTACGCTGTCTAACCCTAACCCTAACCATAACCATAACCCTACTTCTACCTCTAACCCCAACCCCAATCCCACACCCTACCCACAAAACCTAACTGTGACACTGAACCGAACATTGACCCTATACCAAAGCCTGACCCTCAACCTGACCCTGGCCCTGACCTTTACCTGACCCTGACTCTGAACCTAATCCTAACCTTGACACTAACTCTGACCACTACATAGCCCTGTCCTTCACACAAATGTGGACGTTAAACCAATACCTGAACCTGACAGTAAACATGAAACTGGAGCTAAAGTTCACCTTGATCCTGACCCAGACCATGACCATAAAATTAACCCTGACCCTAACAGTGACCCCGACCCTGACCTGAACACTAAACCTGACCCGGACTGTGAGACTGACCCTAACTCTAACCCTAAATGTAACCCAGACAGTGACACTAACACGGGCCGTACCCCGAACCTATCGCTGAACCTAACCCTAACACTAACCCCTAACCCTACCACGGACCCTGACCCTAACAAGTTCTAAACCTAAGAGTCAACCTAACGCTAACCCTAACACTAACTCTAAATTTTAACAATAACCCTGACCCTATACCTGACTATGATCATAACCCTACCCCTGAACTTTGCCTATACCAGACCCTGAACCTAAACCTGACTCTGGCCCTGACCCTAAACTAACCATGATTATAACACTTACCACTACATAAACTTGTCCCTGACCTGAATGTGGACTTTAAACCATTACCTGATCTTACAGTAATCCTGACACTGGCCCTAGACTTCACCCTGACCCTGACCCAGGTAAAGACCATAAACCTAACCCTGACCCGAACAGAGACTCTGACCCTGACCCTAACACTAAACCTGACACTGAATGGGAGCCTGACCCTAACTCTAACCCTAACCGTTACCCTGACCCTGACACTAACACGGGCCCTGACCCGAAACCTAACGCTGAACTTAACCCTAAAACTAACCCCTAACATTATCCCTGACACTGACCCTAACCCGGTCTAACCCTAACCCTCAAACTACCTGTAATCCTAACTCTAACCCCACATTAACAATAATCCTGACCCTCTCCCTGACCCTGATCATAACCCTAACTCTGAACTTTGCCTTTGTCAGACCTTAACCTTAAACCTGACCCTGGCCTTGACCTTAACACTGACCCTAACCCTGACTGTAAACCTAACTCTGACCGAATCCGTGATCCTGAACAGATTCGTAACCCTAAAGCTAACACTGATCCTGAACCTACCCATAAAACAAAACCTAAACATAAAGCTGACCTTACCATAACCGTAAACCTAATCCTGACCCTGACCCTAACCCTGACACTAAACCTGTGCCAAACCTAACGCTGACCCTGACATGAACCTTGCCCCAACACCAAAACGTGAACCTGACCCTAAACTTGACCATGACCCTGAACCTGACCCTAAACCTAACCTTTACCCTAACACTGACCCTGACCCTGACTCTGTCCGTAACGCTAACCCTGACCCTACTGTGAGCCTCACCCTAAACCTAACCAAGAACCTAACCCTAACCCTGACCCCTACCCTAAGCCTTACATAACCCTGAACCCAACGATGTCTATCCCTAACCCTGACCCTAAGTCATTCTTAACCCTAACCCTAACAGTAACCTGGTCGAAACCCAGCTGTGTTCCCTCCAGTGGTGACAACAGCTGCACCCAGGCCTCCCAGGGGCGGGGGGAGGCTGTATGGGGGTGACTGGATGGGCACTGCATTGAGTGGAGTGTGAGCCGAGCAGCTTGGGGTCCGGCGGCTCAGGGAACTCTGGTGAAGCAGGAAGTTCGGTAAGGAGGCCCCAGGCAGTGGTGACCTCACTTCCCTGATGACAGAGCCCAACGGAATTGAAACCCACATATCCAGGCACCCCATTACAGAGAAAACCGCCATGTCCAGCTCATTTCTAGGCCCATCCTAAAGGAAGAAAAATGTTCTTCTGCTGTACTGAAGCCAAGAGGATGCAGGGAGAAGAGAGCTGGCCCGTTAGACAGGTCACCTCCCTGGCAGGTCATATCAGGTTTCCCCAACGCCTCAGGCCCATTGTCTAATAAAATCAAAAGAGGACACAGGAGGTTCAGAGTCAGAGAGTCCCACACCTTCTGATGACTGGTGTAGCCCTTGGTCTCCTCCCCGTCTCTCTGTGTGTGTGTGTGTGTGTGTGTGTGTGTGTGTGTGTGTGTGCGCGCGGTTGGATGTCTGTGGGTCTGTGTGTAAAGAGCACCTGGCCATGCCATCGTGGGTAGAGATGCCCCAAGCAGGATCAGGCTGATGAGGGGTTAGATGTCTGGTGGGCAAGTCATGTACACACCCAAGTTTAAGGCTGGTTAAGTGGGATCGGGTGTAGGGTGTACACCCTTCTGCCCAGGATTTATCCTGAGACCCTGAAGGGATGGGTCCATGACCCAGGAGCGGGGCTAACACTAACAGTAAGCACTAACCCTGACCCTGACACTGACTGTGAGCCTGCACCAAACCCTCACCCAAGCCCTGACCATGACTCTAACCCTGAACCTGACTGTGATCCTGACATGAACGCTAAACCTAAACCTAAGCATGACACTGACCCTGATGTGGACCCTGAACCTAAACCTAACTCTGTCAACACCGTAACCATGACTCATACCTAACCATGACCCTGACCCTGACCCTAATCCTATCCCTGACGCTAACCTCACCCTGAGCCTAAACCTAACCCTACCCCGGACCGTGACTGTGAGCCTGATGCTAACCCTAAACCTAAAGATAACTCTAACCATGTCCCTCTACGGACCCTGAACCTAATCCTAACGATGACCCTGACCCTAACACTAACCCCTACCATAAACCAAACCCTAAACCTGACCTTCTGTTGTCTATCCCTAACCCTAAACATAACCCTACTTCTAACTCTCACCCAAACCCCAATCCCAAAACCTACTGCCGAAACCTAACTGTGACACTGAACCGAACATTAACCCTAAACCAAAGCCTGACCCTAAACCTGACCCTATCCCTGACCTTCACCTGACCCTGACCCTGACCCTAATCATATCCATGACACTAACACTGACAACTACATAACCCTGTCCTTGACCCGAATGTGGACTTTAAACCAATACCTGAACCTGACACTAAACCTGACCATGGCGCTAAACTTCACCCTGACCCTGACCCAAACAATGCCCATAAACCTAACCCTGACCCTAACAGTGACCACGACGCTGACCTTAACACTAAACCTGACCCTGACTGTGAGCCTGACCCTTACTCTAACCCTAAATGTAACCCAGACCCTGACACTAACACGGGCCGTACCCCGAATCCTATCGCTGAAACTAAACTTACACTAACCCCTAACCCTACCACGGACCCTGAACCTATCAAGTTCTAACCCTAACAGTCAACCTAACGCTAACCCTAACACCTACTCTAAACTTTAAAAATAACACTGACCCTATACCTGACTATGATCATGACCCTATCCCTGAACTTTGCCTATACCAGACCCTGACCCTAAACCTGACTCTGGCCCTGACCCTAAACCTAACCATGATTCTAACACTTACCACTAAATAACCCTGTCCCTGACCGAATGTGGACTTTAAACCAATACTTGATCTTGACCGTAATCCTGACAGTGGCCCTAGACTTCAATCTGACCCGGACGCAGGTAAAGACCATAAACCTAAGGCTGACCCTAACAGAGATGCTGACCCTGACCCTAACAATAACCCTGACCCTGAATGGGAGCCTGACCCTAACTCTAACCCTAAACGTAACCCTGACCCTGACACTAACATGGGACCTGACCCGAAAAATAACGCTGAACCTAACCCTAAAACTAACCCCTAACATTATCCCTGACACTGACCCTAACACGGTCTAACCCTAACCCTCAACCTACCTCTAACCCTAAGCCTAACCCCACTTTAACAATAAACCTGACCCTCTCCCTGACCCTGATGATAACCCTAACTGTGAACTTTGCCTATGTCAGACCTTAACCTTACACCTGACCCTGGCCTGACCTTATCACTGACCCTAACCCTGACTGTAAACCTAACTCTGACCCAATCCGTGATTCTGAACAGAATCGTAACCCTAAAGCTAACACTGATCCTGAACCTACTCATAAAACAGAACCTAAACATAAAGCTGACCTAACCCTAACCCTGACACTAAACCTGTCCCAAACCTAACCCTGACCCTGTCATGAACCTTGCCCCCAAACCAAAACTTGAACCTGACCCTATACCTGAGCTTGACCCTGAACCTGACCCTAAACCTAACACGGACCCTGACACTGACTCTGAGCATAACGCTAACCCTGACCCTACTGTGAGAAAGACCCTAAACCTAACCATGAACCTAACCCTAACCCTGACCCCTACCCTAAGCCTTATGCTAACCCTGACCCCAACGACGTCTATTCCTAACCCTGACCCTAGTTGTTCTTAACCCTAACCCTAACAGTAACTTGGTTTAAACCCAGCTGTGTTCCCTCCAGCGGGGACAACAGATGAACCCAGCCCTCCAGGGGCATGAGGAGGCTGTATGGGGGTAACTGGATGGGCACTGCATTGAGTGGAGTGTGAGCCTTGAGCAGCTTGGGGACCGGCGGCTTAGGGAGCTCTGGTGAAACAGGAAGTTCGGTAAGGAACCCCCAGGCAGTGGTTACCTCACTTCCCTGAAGACAGAGCCCAACGGAATTGGAAGACACGTATCCAGGCACCCCATTACAGAGAAAACGGCCATGCCCAGCTCATTTCTAGGCACATCCTAAAGGAAGCGACATGTTCTTCTGCTGTACTGAAGCCCAGAGGATGCAGGGAGAAGAGAGCTCGCCCACCAGATACGTCCAATCCCTGGCAGGTCATATCAGGTTTCCCCAACGTCTCAGGCCCTTTGGCTAATAAAATCAAGGGGACACCAGGGGGCTCAGAGTAAGAGAGTCCACACCTTCTGATCAACAGTTTTAGCCCTAGGTCTCCTCCTCGTCTCTCTCTCTGTGAGTGTGTGTGTGTGTGTGTGTGTGTGTGTGTGTGTGTGTGCGCACGGCTCTGGGTGTCTGTGTGTCTGTGTGTAAAGAGGACCTGGCCATGCCATCATGGGTGGAGATGCCCCAAGCAGGATCAGGCTGATGAGGGGTTAGATGTCTGGGGGGCAAGTCATGTTCACACACCAGTTTAAGGCTGGTTAAGTGGGATGGGGTGTAAGGACTACACCCTTCTGCCCAGGGTTTATCTTGAGACCCTGAAGGGATGGGTCAATGAAATCTAACAGTAACAGTAACACTAAAAATAACCACTAACCCTGACCCTGACACTGACTTTGAGGCTGCCCCAAACCCTAACCCAAGCCCTGACCATGACCCTACCCTGAACCTGAGTGTGATCCTGACCTGAACCGTAAACCTAAACCTAAGCCTTACAATGACCCTGATGTGGACCCCGAACCTAAACGTACCTCTGACATTACCGTAACAATGACTCATACCTAACCATGACCCTGACCCTAACCCTAATGCTAACCCTGACGCTGACCTAACCCTGACCCTAACCCTACCCCTGACCGTGACTGGGAGCCTGACGCTAACCCTAAACCCAAACATAACTCTAACCATGACCCTCTACAGACCCTGAACCTAAACCTAACGCTGACCCTGACCTAACACTTACCCGTACCATAAACCAAACCCTAACCCTGACCTTAAGCTATCCCTAACCCTAACCATAACCCTACTACTAACTCTAACCCTAATCCGAATCCCAAACCCTACCACCAAAACCTAACAGTGACACTGAACCAAACATTGACCCTAAACCAAAGCCTGACCCTAAACCTGACCCTGGCCCTGACATTCACCAGACCCTGACCCTGACCCTAATCCTAACCATGACACTAACACTGACCCCTACATAACCCTATCCCTGACCCGAATGTGGACTTTAAACCAATACCTGAAACAGACCCTTAAAAGACACTGGCGCTAAACTTCACCCTGACCCTGATCCAGACTCTGTCCATCAACCTAACCCTGATCCTAACAGTGACCCCGACCCTGACCAGAACACTAAACCTGACCCTGTCTGTGAGCCTGACCCTAACTCTAACCCTAATGTAACCCAGACCCTGACACTAACATGGGCTGTACACCGAATCCTATTGCTGAACCTAACCCTAACACTAACCCCAAACCCTACCACGGACCCTGACCCTAACAAGTTCTAACCCTAACCGTCAACCTAACGCTAACCCTACCACTAACTTTAAACTTTAACAATAACCCTGACCCCTACCTGACTATGATCATAACCGTACCCCTGAACTTTGCCTATACCAGACCCTGACCCTAAAACTGACTCTGGCCCTGACCCTAAACCTAACCATGATTCTAACACTTACCACTACATAACCCTGTCCCTGACCCGAATGTGGACTTTAAACCAATATCTGATTTTGACCGTAAAGCTGTTACTGGCCCTAGTCTTCACCCTGACCCTGACCCAGCCAAAGACCATAAACCTTACCCTGACCCTAACAGTGACACTGACCCTGACCCTAACACTAACCCAGACACTGAATGGGAGCCTGACCCTAACTCTAACCCTAACCGTAACCCTGACCCTGACACTAACACGGGCCCCGACCCGAAACCTAACGCTGAACCTAACCCTAAAACTAACCCCTAACATTATCCCTGACACTGACCCTAACCCGGTCTAACTCTAACCCTCAACCTATCTCTAAACCTAACCATAACCCCAATTTAACAATAAACCTGACCCTGTCCCTGACCCTGATCATAACCCTAACTCTGAACTTTGCCTATGTCAGACCTTAACCTTAAACCTGACCCTGGCCATGACCTTAACAGTGACCCTAACCCTGTCTGTAAACCTAACTCTGACCCAATCCGTGATTCTGAACAGAATCGTAACCGAAAAGCTAACCCTGATCTTGAACCTACTCATAAAGCAGAACCTAAACATAAAGCTGACCTAACCCTAACCCTGACACTAAACCTGTCCCAAACCTAACCCTGACCCTGACATGAACCTTGCCCCAAAACCAAAACTTGAACCTGACCCTAAACCTGAGCATGACCCTGAACCTGACCCTAAACCTAACCGTCACCCTAACACTGACCCTGACCCTGACTCTGACAGTAACGCTAACCGTGACCCTACTGTGAGCCTGACCCTAAACCTAACCATGAACCTAATCCTAACCCTGACCCCTACCCTAAGCCTTATGCTAACCCTGACCCCAACGACGTCTAACCCTAACCCTCTGCCTGTCCTCCGTCCACTTGTGATCTCTCTCTGTCAAATAAATAATAAATAAATTCTTTAAAAAAAAGAATGACTCTACTTTAAATAATAGCTTAAAAGGGGCACCTGGGTGGCTCAGTGGGTTAACAAGACTTGTAGACCAGTGGATTAGAGTAGAGTGCCCAGATATGGACCATCAACTCTATGGTCAAAAAATCTTTGACAAAGCAGAGAAAATTACACAGTGGAAAAAAGACAGCCTCTTCAATCAATGGTGCCGGAAAAATTGGACAGCTATGTATGGAAGAATGACACTCAACCATTCTCTTATACCATACATAAAGATAAATTCGAAATGGACAAACGACCTCAACGTGAGGCAGGAATCTATCAAAATCCCAGAGGAGAACATAGGCAGTAACCTCTTGGACAATGGCCACAGCAAATTCTTTCAAGACATGTCCCCAAAGACAAAGGAAACAAAAGCAAAAATGAACTTTTGGGACTTCATCAAGATCAAAAGTTTCTGCACAGCAAAGGAAACCGTCAACAAAATGAAGAGACAACCCACGGAATGGGAGAAGATTTTCACAAATGACATTACAGATAAAGGGCTGATATCCAAGATCTATAAAGAACTCCTCAAACTCAACACACACAAAACAGATAATCATGTCAAAAAATGGGCAGAAGACATGAACAGACACTTCTCCAAAGAAGACATACAAATGGCAAACAGATGCATGAGAAAATTTCATCATCATTAGCCATCAGGGAGATTCAAATCAAAAGCACATTGGGATACCACCTTACACAGTTAGAATGGCCAAAATTAAGAAGGCAATAAACAACAAGTGTTGGAGAGGATGTGGAGAATGGGGAACCCTCTTACACTATTGGTGAGAATGCCAGTTGGTGCAGCTACTTTGGGATACAGTGTGGAGACTCCTTAAGAAATTAAAATTAGAGCTACCCTATGACCCTGCAATTGCACTACTGAGTCTTTACCCCTAAGATACAGATGCAGTGTGAAGGACCTCAGGTCAGAATTATACTATAGCCTATAAGTTTTAACATTCTTTTTATAACCAGCTTATGCTAACTGAGAAACTGTAGCTAGCTGACGATAGATAAGGGAGTCAGCAAGCAGCATAACAGGATAACGAATAGCGAAAATCTGTGTTTAACCCAGCTGTTTCTGGCTTCTGTATAATAATGCTTCTAATGCTTTGCTAAGAAATGAAAAATTGCTTAAACCCTCAACTCAAAGGAGCAAGAGGCTGGCTGAGGACAAAGCAAAAGCTGGCGCCTTGCACCCCCCCCTTCACCCGCTCCCCTCCATATGTGTAGCATTATAAATAGTTAACTTGCAGAAATCACAGTCCTGCAGGGTAGGAGTCTCCCTTGGTTTGCAAATGTCCTTGAGATTTACAACAAAGAAGTTACCTTACGTTTGATAGCAGGAATGTAACATTTCACAAGGAGAGACTCCCAATTGTCTTTATGTTAGGACCTCATTAAAAGGAAAATGGCCTTGGCTTGATAGTAACCAGGCCTTCAATATCCTGATAGTGCTTTCATTCGCATGCGTGGGCTAACCGGCCAGTTCTGCTTCTGTAAGATTGCTTTGTCTGCTTTCGCACGTGGGTCCCCTGATCCACTCCACTGACGCCAAGTATGCCTGTTCAAACTATCAATTAGTCAGCTCAGCCCCTCCCGAAACTTGTTTGTCCATAAAAATCCTGCACCACCCCAGCCTGGTGTGTTCAGCTAGCAGGAGCTGCTGACCACCCGCAGGCGCGCGCTGACCACCCGCAGGCGCCTGCGTAACAATAAAGAACCTCTTGCTGATTGCATCCAGTGGCAGTGTTGGATTCTTGGGTAAGGGGATCCGCGGGTCTTTCAGTGAAAAGAAGGGACATCTGTACCCTAATGTTTATAGCAGCAATGGCCACAGTCATTAAACATTGGAAAGAACCGAGATGACCTTCAATGGATGAACGGATAAAGAAGATATGATCCATTTTTACAATGGAGTATTATGCTTCCTTCTGAAAGGAAGGATACCCAACTTTTGTATCAACATGGATGGGACTGGAGGAGATAATCCTGAGTGGAATAATTCAAGCAGAGATTGTCAATTTTCATATGGTTTCACTTAATTGTGGAGCATAAGGAATAACACAGAAGACACTGGGTGATCAAGAGGAGAAGTGAGTGGGGGGAAATTGGAGGGGGAGACAAACCATGAGAGACTCTGAGAAACAAACGGAGAGTTTTGAGGGGAGGGGGCAGAGGGTTGGGTAAGCCTGTTAATGGGAGTTATGGAGGGCACATATTGCATGGAGCACTGGGTGTGGTGCATAAACAGTGAATTTTGGAACCCTGATAAAAATAAAATAAAAATGACAACAACTCCTTTTCCCAACATGTGGTTGGAGTCCCCCAAATGATTGGAAGCAGCCTCCATTAGATATCAATCCACGGCATGTTGAAGGTCCTCCCACTTCAAAAAGAACAAGAAATATCCAATCCCAAAACAAAGTAAGGGCCAGCTCCACCTCATGGAATACCACCTGCTCTCCCTTAGATAGTGTGCTGTTGCTTTAATAAACCTGCCTTCTGCTTTCACTTGGGCATTGATCTCTAATTCTCACGGGCCAACAATAAAAAAATGATGGTTTACCATTACAATTCATAGAAAAGGAGGTACAGGGAAATTGAATAAAAGGGAATAACAGAGTAGGTTCATAAGTCAATCTTCCTTGTAAAAAAATTAACCTGAAAGTGCGTTTCTGCCACCTCTCTCCTGTTTGATATGATAAAGAATGACCACGATACATGAATTATAGTTTGGGATTTTGAAAAGCATAATAGCTTTATACCAACACTTGACTATTTATTTATTTATTTATTTATTTATTGCTAAAAAGATAGCTCGATTTGATATGCGGTTCCTGACAACCAACCTCAGAAGTAATTCCATCTTCATGAGAAGTCGGAAAGACCCACAAACCAAACCTCAAAATAGATTCAAAGAGAAAATACTCTTAAAAAAATTTCCCTTCCTGGGGCACCCGAGTAGCTCAGTGAGTTTGGCTCACTGGGCCTTTGCGTTCGGCTTAGGTCATGATCCTAGAGTCCTGGGATTGAGCCCCATGTCTGGCTCTCTGCTCAGCAGGGAGCCTGCTTCCACTTCTCTCTCTGCTTGCTCTCTGCCTACTTGTGATCTCTGTCTGTCAAATAAATAAATAAAATCTTTTAAAAAAATTTCCCTTGGGCACCTGGGTGGCAGAGTGAGTTAAAGCCTCTGCCTTCGGCTCAGGTCATGATTCCAGGGTCCTGGCAACGAGCCCCTCCATCAGGCTCACTCCTCAGCAGGGAGCCTGTTTCTTCCTCTCTCTCTGCCTGCCTCTCTTCCTACTTGTGATCTCTATCAAATAAATAAATAAAATCTTTAAAAATAAAATTTCCCTTCCTATCAGAAGCAGACCAAACCACTAACAAATTCCCCAGAAACCTTCATCTAAAAGGTTGTACTCTCTTCAGACACCCAACAGGACCTTCTTCTCTGGGCCTGGTATTTCTTCAATGGCCTATTCCATAGAATAAGACATTAAACTACTGAGCGCCAAGGGCCTCAGAACCACGAAAGACATGATGAGGGGCACAAAGCATGCCTCTGGTCACCAAGAGGGTATGTAAACGTTTGCTGCTTTTCTGCATTTTTCAAAGCTGAGTTTTTAGCTGGTGGCAGCTCCTTTAGGATAAATTGCTGATACCGTATAGTAAAAGCTATTATATGATCTTTTACAAACCATTTCCTATCTTTGCAATCTCATGTGCCAAGACAGACACGGATTATTTAAAACCCTGAAGAGAGTGCTATTGCATTTAAATTGCCTGTAACCTTCGTGTAATAGATTTATGATTGATGATAGATTTAGTTAAAATATTACTGTTTTAAATATTTATTCTCAGTAAACGATTTCAAACTATGCTCATTTAAGTAAGTTGGTGCATAATCCATTTTCTATTAAACCATAGTGCAAGGACCAATGCCGCGCTTCCGCGAGAACCCCAAGCTCTTTTCCTAGAATGGCCATATGCGTATGTATCAGGTGTCCTCTTTTCACTCCCTTTGTGGAGCACCTACCATGGAGGTCATGTAATAACCAATAACCAAAAAACAAACGAAAAACCTAAACATCCAGGTCGAAGTGATTCGTGGGTGCCATCATGCAATGGTGGACCCTGCCTGGAGACTAGGAGACTGCTCAAAGAGATCGCGGGCAGGCATCTCAGCCCAGGCCTCTGCTGGGGAAGCTGGTTCCCGGCTTTGGGCACAATCAGGAAGGCAGCGAAGTGACCCAAGAGTGCAGCCAGTGTTTAGGGCTGATGATGTTTTTGCAGCCAGGCAGCGCACGGACACCGGCTGGGGGAGCCAGGCTAGGAGGCCGCTCAGTGCAGGCGCTGGCCATGCTCGCAAGCCCCCAGGGCTTCTCCGCGGCCATGCCCTGGGCCCGCTTCTCAGGACGGAGGGGGAGGGGCGGGGGGCTGGGGCGGCCCGGAGAAGGGGCTTTGCTAATTGCGGAATCTGGAAGTGAGCTGTGAGCTCGTAGAGGACGTGGAAGAGAGTCTGAGAGGAGGTGGAGGGGCTGGCGGAGGAGGGGCGCGCAGCAACGCAGTGCTCTGCTGCGGCACAGTCAGCACTGCAGGACCCCCGCAGTCCCACGCTCCCGCCCAGCCCCAGTGGCCTCGCTGTCCCGCTCCCGCGGCCCGCTACCCCCCCCCCCCCCCCGTCCCATGGCTTCTCCGGAGGACCCTCTGCAAGCAGGTAAAGTGACACCGTGCCGCGCCCTCACCTGGAGCAGAAAGCGCGGGCCGCGAGCTCGCGGGGGTGTTGGGACCCAGCCTCCCGCGACCCCCGGGGCAGAGGGACCACCCGGACGACACGCCACACCCGGGACCCCACGGGGTCGGGCTGGGGACGGACCCTGGCGAGGTGCCGCCCCCCCGAGCGAGCGCAATAGCACCCATCGTTTGGCACCCCCACGCACGGGTGCCGAGGACCCCCTTCCCTCATCCTGAGCCTTGGACCCGCCACTTTTGTTCTGGACTTGGGATCCCAGGTGGAAACTAGTCCCTCAGACCTCCCTGGCAGCAAGGAGCACAGGGAGGGATTCTAGGTTTTACCGCCCCGCCCTGGCTCTTCCTCTCTCCACATTCACATGCCGTCTGGAGTCCCTTTCCTCACCTCATTGTCACTTTTATTAAATGGTTTTGTTCTGCATGTTGACCCGCAGAGCGATTTCATGAATGAATATACAGGAAACTAAGTCGGAGCCCACCTGTGAGAGCCCACCTGTGGAGGCCTTTCATTAATTAGAATGGTCTCTGGTTCTAGCCTCAGTTCAGAATACTGCGTGTACCTGAGGACCGAGTCCAGATGTTTCTTTCATCTCTGACTTGAATTTGAAATCCTAACGTCACTATGACCTGGGAAGCCGAGGTCCACAGCATCTTCATCTGAAATTCCACTAGAGCTCCCATTTTCCTAGTGCCCAGCCTGAGTCTGTTTTCCACTACTGTCAGGGTTCTAGAAGTTCATGCACTGCCCACCACTGACAGTAGGGGCACCTCTCTGTCCAGATTATCCCTTTACATAAGGAGGTCAGTTACAGGAGATTAGGGCCCACTCTAACGACCTCACTGTAATGTGATTGCATCTGTAAGGACTCTAGTTCCAAATAAGGTCACGTTCTATGGTACCAGAGGTAAAGACAGCAGCAAGGTTTCTGGGGGAAATGCAAGGTCAGCTCTTAACAGTCCACTCTCTGGCTCCCCAAATTCGTGTCCTTCCCGTGTGCAAAATACCTTCACCCAATGCCCTCCAAAGCACTAATCATCCCAGAATCAACTCAAAATCTGAAATATCATCTGTCCTCCTCCACTGAAAGACCCTGATCTCACCCAGACCATGGGACCTGAGGACTGCATCCAGAAGCCACAGTCTCCTGGTAAAGCTTCCCATCAGGTCCTGACATCACCCTCATTCGTCCCAGCAGCCAAGGGCCTACAGTTCCCAGAGACAGTTTCTCAGAGGAAGTTTGAAGACCACCTCAGAGGATGTTCTTTGGGAGTGGATGAAGAGGGAAGGAGGTCAAAGCCTCCTGCCATTCCCAGGGCACGCAGAACCCAGAGAGTGAGGCCTTGGGTGCTTTCTAGTGACAGATTCAAGGCAATTTTTTGACTTTGGGACTTCAGAGCTCACTTAGTTTTCATTTGTGATTATTATTTTTGTGTGGGGGCCATAGCTTTTCTTTTGACCTATGGCTTTTTTCACTCCCGGTTCTGAAGAAGCCCCTAAATCCTAACCCTGTTGAGGACTCTGAAAGCTCTCAGAGTAGCAGTACTGGGGACAGTGTGGACACATGGTCTGGTTTCTCTTCTGGCCTGATTCTGCGGCAGCCCCGCTCTGTCCTCCTCAGACTTCAGAGCAATAGCTGAATAAGTGGAGAAAGGACCAGGGGGTCAGGAAGGTGGCCACCGAAGAGTGACTTTTCTGGAGGGTAGCTGAGCTAGTGAGTGAGAGTGTTATTCCAGCTCTGCCTGCAGTCTGGATGGAGCTGAACAGGGGCCAGGGAAGGGGAGGAGGAGCAGAGAGCAGGGACAAAGGGACCAAAGAGGAGATTCAGATGAAGGGAAGTAATTGGGAGGAGAGAAGAAACTCTAGAAGACAGGCATGTAAGAAAGGAAAAGGGATGAAGTGGGCATCAGGAAAGGGCACCACCAGGGAAGGAGAGAGGGGAAGGGAAGAGGGAGGGAGGGAGGAAAGGGGAAAGGAAGAAGGGAGGAGTCAGCACGCCTGGGCTCCCCCTGCATCTGAAGAAGAGGTGGCTGGTCCAGCTTGTCAAACAGGGTGCTCACTCTTTGGTCCCAGTTTCTGCTCCCAGTGCTACTGGGCTTTGCAAGGAAGGCAGGCTGTCCCTTGGGATCCACTGGAGCCCACTGGAGCCCACTGGAGCCCACAGGAGGGTGGGAGAGGTAAGATGCCACCTGGTCCTGTCCTGAGCTGCTCCCAGCTGCTAGCCTCACCACATGGTGCAAGAGGGACCCCAGAACAAAGGAAGGACACAGGCCCGCGTGTCTGCCAGTGGGCCTGGGCACTTAGCTCATCGCAGTGAACCACACCGCCTCCTCAACCCAGGCTTTCAAAGCCTGCTTCTTCGTTCCTGGCTTTCATGTCTGTACGAACATGAGCCAGATCTAACTCATCTCTGACAGACAATTCTGACTCACCCCGTGTCAGATTTTTATTAGTGGCTGTGATAGAGTAAGATAGCAATGCTCCAACAAACGGACTATTTCCTCCCACGTGACCTCAACAGTCTTACTCATTTTCTTAGCGAAAAAATCTTGTCTCCTTCCATTAAGCTCATAACGTGGTCTAATAGTATACATGTGCCTTCGTTAGATGCGAAGCGATACAGAGGTCCTTTTTTTTTTTTTAATTTTACAAGGTAAAGTCAGTGAACACATCTAACTTGACGAATACGTCTCTAAAATGTCAATCCAGGCAAAGCTTTTTCTGCCTACAGTTTGGAGCCTACGTGGTGACATTTTTAAAACGCTTTCAGTCCCTCAGTGAGGCTCTTAGAAGCTAGCCAGGGCTTACTACGTGCCAGGCACTGTGTCAGGTGTTGGAGCTAAACGGACGGAGAGCTTGGAGGCAGGCTGGGGAGGGACATCCGTGACACAACCACAGCTAGAAACGGAGGCCAGTGCTAGAAAAGAGAGAGCAGGCTGCATGGAGAGTGTGTACCATGGGGCTTGTGAGCTCACGAATAAGTGGGAGTAACTGGAGTGGGGAGACGGGGGAGAGGAAGAGGGTCTTCCCATCAATGGGAATCACCTGTGCTTGGAGGCAGGCACCATGAGGGGTCTCCACAGGAAGAGGGAGGCAGCGTGGTTGAAGGGCAGAAAGACAGGGCAGAACAGGCAACAGTCAGTTGGAAGGGTAGGAAGAGATGGATGGGAGGATTATGGATGCCTTTGGAGGACTGAGAATTTGTTAGAAGATCAGTGCAGATTTCTATGGAGACAAAGGCCAGGAACTGATAGGTCTTTGAAAGGTCACTCTGGCTGCCTTTTGGCAAAGGGGTTGGTAAAAGGCACCTGCAGGTGTGAACACACCAGGTGGGAGGTGAGTGCAGGAAATCAGGTGAGGGAGCATGGGAACTTGGTCCTGGGGTATATAAGGGAAAATAGCCTTTAATGAGTTCCACACGTTGGCACCAGCTGTAGCTTCATTACAGCGCTGGAAGGGGTAGGTGGGTGTGTCCTGGAGGTTACAGAGATTACATGAGAAAGGGAAGTCTTTTTAGATCTTTTTTCCAACTAGAGGAACTCTCACCTTATTGAGAGAATTCCAGAGTGGGAACGGATGGACATGAGGACATCTTTGAAATGTCTGAATATGTTCTTTGACATCTTTTAAAATGACGAGGAGACCTTGACCTTAGAAGGCCTCAGCGTCTTTGTAGCCAAGA
Organism: Mustela lutreola; assembly: GCF_030435805.1. Lineage (NCBI taxonomy): Eukaryota > Metazoa > Chordata > Mammalia > Carnivora > Mustelidae > Mustela > Mustela lutreola. The sequence continues at coordinate 78,389 of NW_026709257.1, forward strand.
AGATTTCACCTACAGATTTGGGTTCTCCCTTTTAAAGTCAAGAAGACAGTACTTCCAAAGGACACCTCCTATCATTTTACGCTCTCATCATACCACACTTGCTGGGATCTCCAAGACCCTCTGTTCCAGGTTGTGAGTATCCACTTTGGCCAGGCTGGTCTTGCCAAGAACACCACCACAGGAAATCTAGAGCCTGTAGTGCTATTAATAACATCATCTAAGACTGTCTTTGCTGCCCTCATGGCCTCTTCCCACCATGACTCACTGAAGCTATAGTTCCCAAAGCTCATCTTCTCTAGTGCCATTAATTTTTAGGGGACCAGGCAAACCTTAAACTTGTCCCCCTTAATTGGATCCCTGTGCCCCCACAATCTCTTTGAATGACTTTCACCATGATCCTTGAATGAGCTCTGAGACCACTGCTGGTACCTAACACTTCTTGGCACCTTGTCTGTTAGTTCTTGGAAGAGGAGGTGGCTATGGAGGTGAGTGGGGATGGGAGTGGGAGGATTTCTCCCTTCACTTCCTTTTTTGTTTTTTCAAATAATGGGTTTTGAGGGGGAGGGAAAGGTTAACCAGACAATTTATTTTCCATCTCCCATTGATAAAATGTTTACCACTCCCCATTGGAAGAATTTAGATCTTTCTTTAGAATCTCCAGGAAATCTCCCAAAGCCAGCCCACCACCATGTGGATTCAGCCATCTTCTGATTCACCTCCAGATTGTCTCCTCCTAACTGCTCAAGCCACAGGTTAAGGGCGAAATGTTCAATGCCCAAGCAATTAAGTGGGGAACACGTTTATCTAAGCAATTGCATGCAGCTCTGTATCTGCATACAGGGGGTCTCTCCCAAGCCTTTCCAACCTCAGCAAAACAAGAAAAAGCCCCAGCGACCTGGGGGTATATATCATTCATTCATTCCTGTGTTCAGCACTCATGGCGGATCCCCACCGAGACAGTGGGAGAGCAAGGAAGGGAGCAATCCTGGAAGCTGAAGTCTGAGGAGGATTTCAAATTCAAGTCAGAGATGAAAGAAACATCTGGACTCGGTCCTCAGGTACACGCAGTATTCTGAACTGAGGCTAGAACGATTCTAATGAAAGGCCTCCACAAGTGGGCTCTCACAGGTGGGCTCCGACTTAGTTTCCTGTATATTCATTCATGAAATCGCTCTGCGGGTCAACATGCAGAACAAAACCATTTAATAAAAGTGACAATGAGGAGAGGAAAGGACACAAGAAGGCATGTGAATGTGGAGAGCGGAAGAGCCAGGGTGGAAAAACCGAGAATCCCTCCCTGTGCTCCTTGCTGCCAGGGAGGTCTGAGGGACTAGTTTCCACCTAGGATCCCAAGTCCAGAACAAAAGCGGTGGGGCCATGGCGGGAGATGAGGGAAGGGGGACCTTGGCACACAGGCATGGGGGTGCCGAACAATGGGGGCTAGCGCGCCCACTGGCGGGGGAACCTCAGGCGGCGCCATCCCTGGCCCGACCCCGTGCGGACCCGGGTGCGGCGTGGCATCCGGGGTGGTCCCGGTGCCCCGGGGGTCGCGAGAGGCTGGGTCCCCACACCACCGCGAGCTCGCGGCCTGCGCTTTCTGCTCCAGGTGAGGGCGCGGCGCGGTTTCAATTTACCTGTCCACAGAGGGTAGTCTGGGGAAGCCTTGGGGCTGGGAGGGGCAGCGCAGACTCCAGGGCTTGGCTGGAGCGGAGGAGCGCATGGGCGGCTAGACTTGTGGGTCCTGCAGTCCCGACTGGGCCGCAGCACAGCACCGGGGCGCTGCACGCCCCTCCTCCGCAAGCCCCTCCACCTCCTCCCAGACTCTCCGCCATGTCCTCCGCGAGCTCACTTCCCGCTTCGGCAATTAGCAAAGCCCCTTCTCCGGGCTGCCTCCGCCCCCGCCCCCCTCCTTCCTGAGGCGGAGGCCGGAGCCTGGGCACGGGGTGAAGCCCCGGGGGCCTGCGAGCGTGGCCAGCGCCGGCGCTCAGCGGCCTCCTAGCCTGGCTCCCCGAGCGGGTGTCCGGGTGCAGCCTGGCTGCAAAAAGATCATCCGCCCTAAACCCGGCTGCACTCTCGGGTCACTTCGCTGGCTTCTGATTGCGCCAGAAGCCTGAAACCAACTTCCCCAGCACAGGCCTGGGCTGAGATGCCTGCCTGCTATTTGAGCAGTCCCCTGGTCTCCAGGCAGGGTCTGCCTTTGCATGATGGCAGGCGCGAATAACATCGACCTGGATGTTTGGGTTTTTTGTTTGTTTTTTGGTCATTGGTTATTACATGACCTCCATGGTAGGTGCTCCACAAAGGGAGTGAAAAGAGGACGCCTGATACATACGCATATGGCCATTCTAGAAAAAGAGCTTGGGGTTCTCGCGGAAGCGCGGCATTGGTTCTTGCACTATGGTTTAATAGAAAAGCGATTATGCACCAACTTACTTAAATGAGCATAGTTTGAAATCGTTTACTGAGAATAAATATTTAAAACAGTTATATTTTAACTAAATCTATCATCAATCATAAATCTATTACACGAAGGTTACAGGCAATTTAAATGCAATAGCACTCTCTTCAGGGTTTTAAATAATCCGTGTCTGTCTTGGCACATGAGAATGCAAAGATAGGAAATGGTCTGTAAAAGATCATATAATGGCTTTTACTATACAGTATCAGCAATTTATCCTAAAGGAGCGGCCTCCAGCTAAAAACTCAGCTTTGAAAAATACAGAAAAGTAGCAAACGTTTACATACCCTCTTGGTGACCAGAGGCGTGCTTTGTGCCCCTCATCATCTCTTTGGTGGTTCTGAGGCCCATGGCGCTCAGTAGTTTAATGTCTTATTCTATGGAATAGGCCATTGAAGAAATACCAGGCCCAGAGAAGAAGGTCCTGCTGGGAGACTGAGGAAAGTACAACCTTTTAGATGAAGCTTTCTGGGGAATTTGTTAGTGGTTTGGTCTGCTTCTGATAGGAAGGGAAATTTTTTTTAAAGATTTTATTTATTTATTTGACAGACATAGATCACCAAGAGGCACAGAGCAGGCAGAGAGAAGTGGACGCAGGCTCCCCGCTGAGCAGAGAGCCAGACATTGGGCTCAATCCCAGGACCCTAGATTCATGACCTGAGCTAAATGCAGAGGATTTAATTCACTGAGCCACTCGGGTGCCTCAGGAAGGGAAATTTTTTTAAGACTATTTTCTCTTTGAATCTATTTTGAGGTTTGGTTTGTTGTTCTTTCTGACTTCTCATGAAGATGGAATTTCTTCTGAGGTGGGTTTCAGGAACCGCATATCAAATCGAGCTATCTTGTTAGCAATTAATAAATAAATACATAAATAAATAAATAAAAGCTAAAGTGTTGGTATAAAGCTATTATGCTTTTCAAAACCCCGAACTATAATTCATGTATCGTGGTCATTCTTTATCAGATCAAACAGGAGAGAGGTGGCAGAAACGCACTTTCAGGTTAATTTTTTTTACAAGGAAGATGGACTTATGAACCTACATTTTTATTCCCTTTCATTCAATTTCCCTGTACCTCCTTTTCTATGAATTGTAACGGTAACCCATCATTATTTTTATTGTTGGCACGTGCTTTGTGAACCATAAAGTGTACGCTATCAATGGGAGTGCTTTTCTTTTTTTGCAGTTTACAAAAAACTAATTTTTTTAATTTATTTTTTATTTATTTTCAGCATAACTGTATTCATTCTTTTTGCACCACACCCAGTGCTCCATGCAAGCAGTGCCCTCTATAATACCCACCACCTGGTACCCCAACCTCCCAAACCCCCGCCCCTTCAAAACCCTCAGACTGTTTTTCAGAGTCCATAGTCTCTCATGGTTCAGCTCCCCTTCCAATTTCTCCCACATCCCTTCTCCTCTCTAACTCCCCATGTCCATGAAAAACTAATTTAAAAACATTCATCCACCAGAGTACCCAAAGGGCTCCCACATAAACTATCTGTCGTTACATTATGTCATTCTGCTTTCGCTTCTATTGCTGTCCAAACAATGTTTTAAAACATTCTTTAAAATGGGCCTTTTTAACAAGATTTTTACAAAATATTTCATTTATTCATTTGTCAAAGAGATAGCACAAGCAGAGGGAGAGGCAGGCAGAGTGGGAAGCAGGCTCCTGGTAAGCAAGAAGCCTGATGGGGGACTCGATCCCAGGATGCTGGGATTATGACCTGAGCTGGAGGTAGACAATTAACCAACTGAGCCATCCATGTGCCCCTGAAATGGGCATTTTTGACATTTCCTGATAGCACCTACACACTCATGAATCTCAGATTCATAATATATGGGGCTAGTGGACTTGACAATCATGGAGTCAAGCATGCTGGATTTGACTCACGGGCCTGTCACTGTGAATTTGGGTGGCTTGCTAAACGTGCTACATAGAAACCCAAGCATGTAAGAATTTGCAGGATTGTGACAGTTCAGTGGTATAATGTAAACATAAAAATACCTAAACCAGTGTCTCTCACAAAGTAGGTCCAAATAGACCAGCTCCCTTCCTGCCTTCATTCTGTCCTTGGAATTCCGTCCCTTGGGAGAAGTTCCTACTGCCTTTGTTACAAGAAATGAACGATATTTACTACACTGTTGGTGCATAGCATGGATCAATACATTGAGTGATAGTATTAACATACTTCTTGAACTTCCCATTTTCCCCCAAGCACCAAATAAAATGTCATGCTCTGGGGAAACCAAAGTGAGAGGTCCCCAACTTTTAGGAGTTATGGACAGGAGAGAGATGCAAATACTGTGTCAGTGTAGAACCAGGGTAACTAATGTTTAAACCAGGAAGAGAATGTGTGTGGAAGAAAGGCACTGATGATGTTTAAAGCCATTTGGCTGCATGGTGACTACCCTCAGACTGAAAATTTGCCATGAAAGCTTCCAGGCAAATTTGAGATCTTTATTAGTGACAATATGGCTATAGCCTTAAGGGGAAGAAAAAAACCAAAAACCAAAAACCAAAACACACATACACACAAACTGTTGGTCTTGTGTCTTTTCACAAATAATGACAGTTATCAGAAATTTTAAATGGGGAAAACAGCAACTGAAAATGTATTTCATTTGACTCATCACAGAATATGGTGTTTTTGTTCATTTCACACCATTTTTGTTAAGTTTTATTTAAATTAATGCAATCTGAGATAAAATGTTAATATTCCTGAGGGTATGGACATTGTATACAAATGAACCCAGCTAAGTGGGCTCCTGGACAGGGTCTGATCTATTTATAAAAGTAGCTGGAGCTAAGTGGTTTGTTCCAGAAGAAGATAACGCCTTCCCTCCGTTGCATTTGCCTTCTACAGCCTAAGTGGGAGTTAATACGTTCACTTGTCTCCTTAAATTTTGTCCAGAGTGTGTTAAAGCAGTCATAGGGGACCTGGGTGGTTTTGCCGTCTGCCTTCCCATAACAATGCCCCAGGTTTCTCCTGGAGAATCAACGTTCTCGCTTTCAGTCCATGCACTTAGGCAGCGGCAACTTCACACTGGCTCCTGACTCTAGCAGTGGCATGTCACCCACTAATGGCCTTTGAGAACATCACTGAGTGAGATGCGAGTTTAGTAGATGCACGAGACCTTTGCTGGGTCGGTGAGGAGGTGGGTCTCTGAATAACTAGCCCGAGATCCACTTGTGTGTGGTGGAACAAACGAGCAGTGATGTGTTGGCCAGAGTGCCCATCCTAGAGAGCCCCGAATGCCAGACAAAAGCACTTGAGACTATTTTTTCAGGCAACAGGAAGCTAGTTTTGAAAAGCAGCACATGAAAATGTGTGTTTTTGGAAGATTAGTCGGGCAGCTGTGTGTACGATAGGATGGAGGGAGGAGAGAACGCAAACCCAAGTGCATTTAATCTTTATGATGCAGTGTAATTTATTATGAAGTTGAATTTGCATCCTTATCCAAACGTAAGGGAAACTCCTGTCCAAAACTGTTAATGTTTTTTGGTTGCCTTTTTTTTTTAAAGATTGTATTTATTTATATGACACATAGAGAGATCACAAGCAGGCAGAGAGGCAGGCAGAAAGAGAGAGAGAGATGCAGGCTCCCGGCTGAGCCTAGAGAATGATGCAAGGCTCGATCCCAGGACCCTGAAATTATGACCTGAGCCAAAGGCAGAGGCTTAACCCACTGAGCCACCCCGGTGCCCCTGGTTGCCTTTTTAAGCATTCCTTGTCTCACATGAAGTGATTACAAATTTGCAGATGTGCATTAAAATGATGTATTCCAAAATGTTAACAGAGGAATTAAAAAACTTATTAAGTAAAATATTATCATTTCTGTTGATTTGAAGCCTATCTGACAAGGGACATAGAATTCTGGTGCATATATGTAAACATGAATAATTATTTCTTTTAAAAATCTTTATTTATTTATTTGACAGAGATCACAAGTAGGCAGAGACAGGCAGAAAGTGGGAGGGGGGAAAAAGGTTCCCCGCTGAGCAGAGAACCTGATGTGGGGCTTGATCCCAGGACCCTGAGATCATGACCTGAGCTAAAGGCAGAGGCATAACCCGCTGAGCCACCCAGGTGCCCCTAAACATGAATAATTCTTTTTTTAAAAAGATTTTATTTATTCCTCTGACAGAGACAGATCAGAAGTAGGTAGGCAGAGAGGAAGGCAGAGAGAGGAGGAAGCAGGCTCCCTGCCAAGCAGAGAGCCAAATGCAGGTCTCGATCCCAGGACCCTGAGATCATGTCCTGAGCTAAAGGCAGAGGCTTAACCCGCTGAGCCACCCAGGTGCCCCTAAACATTAATAATTCCTAAAGGTTCCTCTACTCACTTATATAGAAGCCCTTTTCCAAACAGAAGATTAAATCTCTCTTGGCTACTCCTATCAGCTTATTCTGAATTATTTTCAATCCAGAAGCATGAACTAGAAAACCACAGTTTTTACACAGTGTTTGGTTTTCCACCAAGAGAATCACATAATTTGTGGTGATTCAGTGTGGTGTGTTGCTAAAAGCATTTCCAATGCTGTGGATACAAGAGGGTAGTGCAGAGAGGTAAGGAAACAGGAGAAAAGGTATGGCTCTCTAATAAGCACTTTATTCTAGAATTTTCCTCCCGCCTTGGGAGCTCACCACTCACAAGTGTGTGCTGGTGCCTTGATCTCATGGGCCACAGTGCTCAGCATCTTCCAGCTGCTTTTTTAGTGAATACATATGTAACAATTGATTTCTTGCCCCGGACTTTGAGAGAAAAATCTGTTCAGAGGGATGGACACTCTGAACCAACACCAGAAAACACTCTCTGTAGTCTTCTTGTTAAATGAAAAAATATGGTTAAACCACTTTTGACAGTCTACTACATACAGCAAAATGTAAATCTTAATTGAAATATGTCCTCTCAGCTGTGCTTAAGCAACTGAGTCCTGAGCTTTTCAGGTTTTCAGTCTGAAAGAGTACACCTCTGGTGCTCTGAAAGGGAAGAGAAAGGACACCCTGTTCTCCATATAAATTAAAGAAGAGAAATCTGTGCATTTAAGTGGGCCATATAAAATTGATCAAGCAATTACCTCCTAACTCCTTCCTATCCAAATTACCTGATATGCTCTCCCTACTCCTTTATTCCACGTTACTGCCTTTTCCAGGATTCTGTCTCACATCACAACATGTCTTCTGTTATTTCCTTCTTGCAAGCTAGTTTTGTGTTCTCCATCTAAAAAAATCAACAATCATTGTGTATTTCAATTCCCATTTTCCTCAAATGCATTGATTCTTCTTATCTATTACTCTTTTCTCATACTCACTGTCTTTGTCTTTATGGGGTTTGTACTTTGCTTTTCCCCATCCTTTACTGCCATTATATAAACAAATCTAATAACTTCTTAGAGAAAGTTAAAAATTCCTGCATAGCCACACGTGAACACAAAGTCACTGATTTTTAGAAAACCTATAAGATAGTCAGACATCCATTCAATTACTTTTTTTAAGATTTTATTTATTTATTTGACAGAGAGAGTTGACAAGCAGGCAGAGAGGCAGGCAGAGAGAGAGGAGGAAGCAGGCTCCCTGCTGAGCAGAGAGCCCGATTTGGGGCTCCGTCCCAGGATCCTGGGATCATAACCTGAGCCAAAGACAGTGGCTTAACCCACTGAGCCACCCAGGCATCCCTCCATTCAATTTCTTAACTGAGTCTCAAATGCATCCGGAGTTCTAACTTAAACCTAAGTTCTACTTCTTACACGTTGCTATATGACCAAATTCTTTCAGTTCAGTATTTTGTAACATTTAAATATTAATCAATTGATGCTTTGTCTGTGTATTTCTATGAAAATAATTGGAATACTGTAGATTTATTGTTATATTTATAGATTTATAATCAAAGTTTCATCAGTTGAAGTTTTTGGAAATTTCAGATATAATGATTAACCTAAAATGATACTGCCTCAAATCCCTCTGATATCAAGGCCCAACACCTGATTATAGCCAAACCTGTGGTGGATAGTTCCATGGGAAATTGCAGTTACTTAAGACTGATAGCATCTCATGTTCTCTCTCTCATTTTAGAATGTCTCCAACACAACCCAAAAGTGTAGGAGAGTTACTGTCCTCTGAGGACAGCTCTCAGTGAAGTGGAAATAAGAGCCATAGATAAAATTGTCAGTTTTCAGGTCTTCATGAGGACAACTTAAAGAAGTTTCTCAGGACCTTTCAGTAAAAGCAAGCCTTCATTTTCTATCCACAACAATTATATCAACAATGTACCTCTTTGACAAAGTTGCTTCTTCACTGTATCACTTTCCCATTCTTTTCTACCTTGGATAATCTCCCAGATAAACTAACAGTACTCAAATCCTTTGTCCTACTCTTTGCTCTCAGGATAAATGGAGCCAAAAGACTTAGATTAATATCAAGTTCTGAATGGGATCTTAGAGCTATTTCTGTCCAGATTTTCATAAACATAGGGACCTTTGAATTATCAGGCTATAAATAAGTTCTAAATAGAGGGGGCAAAAGCAAAAAGTAGAAATTTTTATGTTTGATTTTTAATCACGATTAATTGACTTTATTGATTATTAAAAATACTAACATTATAAAAGTATGGATCTTTGTAAAACAATGTCATAATGTAAGAAATAAGTCCTTTGGAGAATATTAAACCAAGTGTTCAGGTGCCATCTAATTTCTTGTTTAATCCAGAACTTTAGTGTGCATTATCTTGAGGAATAGGATTCTCAAGTCCAGACAGACTAACAGAAAACTGATCCAAATGTGTGTGTTTATATTTCTGCTTTTGTTGTAAAAATCAAAGTGTGATTGCTGGCTTAAAATGGTAAAACTAATAGTGTTCATGGACTCTATTATACATTTTCTAATTGTATGGGAAGAATCCAATAAACATAGAATTAATTGATTTGCAAATCCTCAAAGAGCTACAGGATCAGGTAGTGGTATGTTTTGATTCAACAGCATCATAATGCAGCATTTTATATGTGTGGCTACCGGATGTTTTCATCAATGTTTGCTAGCTAGTCAGCCAATACAGAGAAATATTAGGGAGGGTAATTACTCACAGTTTTGTTTAATAAAATGAGAGAAAATTATCAAATGACACTAATAATAATAATCCTATAGCAGGCTAAATAATTCAATGATAATGACAAGTATTAATCTAGCTTTCTTCCCTGATTATGACTCTTCTCTCCTTTATCATAATGGGAGTAGCAGATTGTCTGCAATGAATTGTGAAAACCCAGCAGTGACTTTGGCAGTGAAGGCCTCCCATCAATATTGATAGGTTAAAATGATTCTGGTTGGTCTTGAGCAAATGTGTCAATTTTTTTTTTTTCTGTGTGTGTCATAAAAGAAAGAAGCAATAGTAAATTCTTGCTTTTATTCCATGGAGCCAATAAAATCATACTGCCAACAAGAGGCTGTTGACACTGTAAGTGTAGTTAACTGTCTTGAAATACTAGGCCTGGAAATAAAATTCCAGTATTTCACATAACCTCTAATTATTTAAAGAAAACAAAACAAAACATACTATACTGCTTACATTTAGGGCCCTGCTGTTGTGTAACTATTTTTGAACATGTCTACTGTAAGTGTATATATATTTTTTTTCTGTGCAATAAATTCATTTAGAGATAAATTTGGATTGCAAATTATTTTGGAGCACGCAAGGTATTTGTGGCTAGTCTTACAAGTAAAAAGGACTAAAAGAAAGAAGAAAAACATTTTTTATTACAGCATATTAACATCTGTCCAAAGTACTTATTTACTATAATACTGACTAATGTATAATACTGTACACAAAGAAAGAAGTTAAATGAGTTATAATTCAGTCGAAGTATAGCTGGCCATTTTAAAACTTACCACTGAATCTTTCTGGTATGAAATGTGATATCTGGCAATCTGGTCCAGTTCATTACATCAGGTCATTTGTATGTTCTTATTACCATTTTGATAGCATAGCACATTTTATAACCCAGACATTTTACAATGGAACTATGATGCATGTATTTTCAAAAGTATAGACATACATGAAGCTATGAGGTCAAAAAAGATGAATATCCGTAGTACCATATAGACTCAACAAATAAAAGTGTCCAAGGCTCTGAGTGAGATTTATGAATATTGTGTAAGATTAGGCCAACATGTGGTTTTGATATAAATAATCTGTTCTTAAATTAGAATTACAGTCGTTGAGTACAGTGTTGAAAATGGCAGATAGATTTTAGCTATCTTTGCTCACTAGGGAAAATGGAAAAATGTTTAGTCTGGTCAAATTTTCACTTAACTTCTGAAAAATCTTACGTTTGAGAGAACCCTTCTGAAATAAGAATCCTTAAAGACATAACCCCTTTGGCACAAGTTTTCAAGAAACTTGTTTGATGTTGTAGACAATCATATGGCACACGTACTGTTCTAGATGTTTCATGCCAATAATATGTAAGCCATACCAAGGCTACATATACATAGAGAGATGTTCCTCAGCTTACAAGGGGGCTATGTACAGAGAAACACATAAAAAATTGAAAATGCATTTAATACCCCTAAACTATCAAATATCATAGCTTACCTTAAGCTTATTTAAACATACTCAGAACACTTACATTTGCCTGCATTTGGGCAAAATCATCTTAAGCAAAGTCTATTTTATAACAAAGTATCAAATATCACATGCAATTTATTAAATATTACACTAAAAAAAGAAGAATGTTATATATAGAATGGTTGTAAGAATATCAGGTGTTCACCCCTGTAATCTTCTAGCTGACTGGGAGCTGTGGCTCACTGCCCCTGCCCAGCATCACAAGACGGCACCATACCACATGTCACTGGCCCTTTTAATAAAGACCCAAATTCAAAATTCAAAGTACAGTTTCTACTGAATCACTTTCACTTTCACATCATTGCCAAATATATCATAAGTTGAATCATTGTAAATCAGGAGCCATCTGATTTGAAAGTTAAATCACAGTCACCCATCTACACACAAAAAAAGGCCTTCATGTAGGGCCATCTATGTATCTCTAAACAACATAGCATGACATATCAACGGCAAAAAATGGAGGTGAAGGGGACAATTGCTTTGCATCAGTACTCTGAGCAGTAACATACATGCCCTTACTCACCTAGCAGAACTCCAGAGCTAGCTGATGGAAAGGAATTTTACAAATGTTTGCTGAACAGCTTAAGCACTATTATTTTAAAATTAGTGTGCATATCTGTTTTCTCAAGATATGTTAATTTATTTTATTGACTTATTACAAAACCAAATAATTTCCTCTTATTTAAGTGGCAGGTAAATAGCATTCTTTTTAATTTAAATCAAATGGCTTTTTAGGGAAAATATACTAAAAATTCTGAAACTTGTATTGCTTATGAATCTTTTATGGGAAACCTTATCAAGTGGTATTTTTCAAGTTTTTCCTAAATAATCTTCAATGAATTGAAAATATTTTTTGGATTTTATTCAAGGCTGTTAACACACAATTTCACTTTGTTAAATATAGTGCTAAACGTTCAACCAAAACGTTGTGTCTTTTTTTTTCCACTACCACATCCTCTATCTACTGACTGGATTCTCTCCCCAACTAGCACATATATACCATTGTCTATCTTTAGGATAAGTAAGGGTCATCTTTTGTCTTTATTCTATTCCTCGTATGCTTCTGAACTTGTTGAATTTTAATATAGTCACACCATAAGCATCACATATTTGATTCCCCTTTCAATAGTAAACAGTGCACAACCAGAGCATACCTTCAAAGCTATCAATAGACTTACTCTGATATATTATTTTTGTATTTTTGTAAATTAAAATAATTAAATTATAGAACTAGATTTTTAGGTGGTAGGTGTTGTAAGTTTTACCCAAACTGACTTTTGTCAAACTCGTTTTTGTCATCATATATGTCAAGTAGTTTTCTCAGGTTTATATTTAGAATGTCCTTGTATAATGAATATTTACACTGATATCTAGTATAAAAATCTTGCAATTTATTTTAGAAACATTAAGATATTGAAAATCAATCTATTTCTTTAATTCATTAAAGACATTATTGGCTTGTTTCCAGTACTTTCTTACTGGTTAAAAAATGAATTTGAAGTAGTCTGAATTTCATTATTATATGGCACTTTCCCTTTGATGAATACAAAGACGATATTCTATATTAGCTATCTGAGAAGAATTCATTTTTTAAATTTTATTTATTTGTAAGAGAGAGAGTGAGAGAGAGCACAAGCAGGGGGAGCAGCAGGGTGAGGGAGAAGCAAACTCCCGGCTAAGCAGGGAATCTGTTGCAGAACTGAGTCCCAGGACCCTAAGATCACGACCTGAGCTAAAGGCTCAGGCGTTTAACTGACTGAGCCACCCAGGTGCCCCAATCTGAGAAGAGTTCTGTATGTTATTCCTATTAATATGCAGTTTAAAGTCTAGGTGATTAACTTAATATTTTAGTGGCTATTACATAGATAGCACTATGTTCCAGGCAGAGAGTAAGAAAGAAATATTAAATCAACCATATTCTATGCATTCTAAATGAAAATAATTAATCAATCATAATAAATCCTTCTATTTAGGAATATCAACTTATAAGCTTTCCTCCATATGAACAATGCCAAATACCAGAATAAAGGGTCATCTAATACAAATAAAGGATAGAATTAAAGAATTCTGGTAAGCCATTTAATTTTGAAAAATGGTGCTATATTGTTGCTGAGTGGAGGTTTTCAGTTACATAATATCTGATAAGTGTAGAAGTAACATGAGTGTTACGTGAGATGAGAAATGGTATATAATTAAGATATTTTTAAAGGTACAGATAAATACAAATTTGTAAACATAGCATTATGGAGGAATAAAAATAAATGATAGCTACACACTCTAAAGTGAATAAATCTTGGAAAGTTAATAGAGAATTAAAACAAGGACAGTGCAAAAAGTATGGTACATTTTTATGAAGTTCAAACAAATTCTGTGAAACTGTAGATGGACTTAAAGAAACTATTATGTATCAAATATTGTAAAAATTAAGCAAGGAAATAGCAAACATAAAATAACCAAAGCATACAAACTTGGGTAGATACAATAGGTGTGATCATGTTCTACTTCATAAAGAGATGAGTTAATAGATAAATAGAAGTAACTAGACTTTTTAGAAGTTAATAAAACTTTGCCTGTTATTTCTTAGTAATATAAAATATATGGTTTTCTAACAAAAACGTTTATCTTAATAATATTTAAAAATAAATTTCAGGCTACTCATAAGGTTCTATATACTTTTCCACTGAAGGAAAAGCTGGTTGTTGTAGTTGTAGTTGTTTGTTTGTTTTAGTCTCCTCCTAGTTTTTATTATTATAATGTGGAATGAGGAATGTTAGATTGAAAAGTGAATTATTTTATAGACAAAAATCATTACTTGATTCACCTCCTGGTACAGCAGATGGAACTCCTGAATACATGCCCTTTTGCCTTACAGAAGAGTAACAGTTATGCTTTCTTCTGAAACATGCTTGGTGTTGGCCCTAAATAGTGACACCATAGTAAACATTTTGAATATTTGCAATTAATTTTTATATTCATAGAGCTCCAAAAGGCACTGCTGGTATCTTAGCAGGTATTTCAATAAAGTGAAAAGTTGCCTGACTCTTTAAAAATATTAAAAAGGCACAAAACATGGCAGAAGTATTGTCCTCAGATATTATTTTTTTCCATATGCTCCTGATTCCAGACATGACAAGTTATTTTTTAACATTTTTTTATAAAAGATTTTATTTATTTATTTGACAGAGATCACAAGTAGGCAGGGTCAGGCAGAGAGAAATGGGGAAGGAGGCTCCCTGCTGAGCTGAGAGCCCGATGTGAGACTCGATCCAAGGATCCTGGGATCATGACCTGAGCTGAAGGCAGAGGCTTTAACCCACTGAGCCACCCAGGAGCCCGACAAGTTATTTTTGATATATATATATATACAATGTATTTTCCAGTTATAAGGAAAATGGTTCTGCTATTTTTAAGCTTTTTAAAAAATTACATATGTTTTTAAATTAAAATTTTATTTTTTAATGTTTTACTTTTCTTTTCTTTTTTTTTTAAAGATTTTATTTATTTATTTGACAGACAGAGATCACAAGTAGGCAGAGAGGCAGGCAGAGAGAGAGAGAGAGAGAGAGAGAAGCAGGCTTCCTGCTGAGCAGAGAGCCCGATGCAGGGCTCGATCTCAGGACCCTGAGATCATGACCCCAGCCGAAGGCAGCAGCCCAAAACACTAAGCCACCCAGGCGCCCCAATGTTTTACTTTTCAATATACTACTTAGAGTATTAAACCTATTCCATTTTGTAAGAAGTTTACCATTTAAGAAATGGTAATTTTCTCATTGTGTCTTCCCCTCTCATTGCTTTATTTTGAATAAAAAATTTCACTATAAACATAACGGAAGCTTTCCTTTTGATGGTCCCTCTGTTGGTCATATTGTATATGAGCCATGACAATTAGTTTTACAAAATTTATTCATGTGAGTTGATATGTTTTATCATAACTAATTTTCCCTCCCTAATCTAGATTCCCCAGCTTTCAGACAGGTGGACACTTCAATAAACCATACCCAAGGGATGTATCAAGTACTTCTTAGACATTGTCTCAGATCCTTGAGGTCTCATTTTGCCTACGGATTTGCAATAGGTTCTGCCAGAGGCACCACTGTGACACTGATGTCCATGGTCTATCTCCTGCTAAGCTCAAGAGGTCACTGGTTTCCAAGTTTATCTATACAATTAATGCATTCCAGCAAGTTCTTTTTTTTTAATATTAACAAACTTATTTTAAAGTTTATATGGAGAGGCAAAGACTCACAATATTCAACATAGTGTTGAAGGAGAAGAAAGACTGAGGACTGACTTCAAAGATTACCATAATGATGGGGTGCCTGGGTGGCTCAGTGGGTTAAGCCTCTGCCTTCGGCTCAGGTAATGATCCCAGGGGCCTGGGATCGAGTCCCGCATTGGGCTCTCTGCTCAGCAGGTAGCCTGCTTCTCCTCATCTCTCTCTCTGTCTGTCTCTCTGCCTATTTGTGATCTCTCTCTCTGTCAAATACATAAATAAAATCATAAAAAATATATAGCATAACGATAATTGTAAGCAAGATATTGTAATACCACAGAAAGACTAGATTAAAGGAACGGAATATATATTATCAATTATATTTTCTATTTAAAATAAAAGCAAAAGCAATACAAGAGAGCAAAATACAATCTATTAAACAAATGGTTCTGGAGTAATGGTGAAGCTAAATGTAAAAATATAAAATAAAAATAAAATAAAATAATAAAATAAAATAAATCCAGGCAGATATACACTCTTCACAAAAATTAACTCAGATTGGATTATAAACCTAAACATGAAACATGTAGAAGGTAATATAGAAGAAAATTTAAATGACCTTGGTTTTGGAAATAACTTTAGCTACAAAAGCACAAGCACTGAATTTAAAAATGTCTACTCTGTGAAACACAATGCCAAGAGAATGAAAAGGCAAAGCACAGACTATGAGAAAAAATTTGCAAAATACACATCTGGCAAAGGACTGTTAATCAAAAATACACAAAGACCCCTTAAAACTCAACAATGGGGGAAAAACATGATTAAAAATGAGCCAAAGACCTTAGCAGATACCTCACAAAAGAAAATATTACAGATGGCAAATAAGCATATAAAAAGATGCTTCACATCATATGTCATCCGGAAAATGCAAATTAAAACAAAAAAGAGACACCAGTACATACCCAGAATCCAGAACACTGACAACAGAACACGAAATGTTGGTGAGGATGTGGAGCAACAGAAATGTTCTTCCATGTCTATTGAGAATAAAGAATGGAAAACAACTTGGCAGTTTCTTACAAAACTAAACATATTCTTGCCAGATGATTCAGCAGTAGCAGTTCTTGGTATTTATCCAAAGACGATGAAATCAATACCCACAAAGATGTCTATAGTAGTTTTATTCATAACTGACAAAAGCTTGGAAGCAACCAAGATATCCTTCCATAGGTGAAAGGTCAAATAAAGTGTAGTACATGCAAACAATGGAATATTATTTAATGCTAGAGAAATGAATTACCACGCCATGAAAAGATATGGATATAAATATTTAATAAATATTTGATTTTAGGCTTCTACCAGTCTATCAATAGTATTAGTATATTTTAACAGTGAATGCTCAGCATTCACGAATTTACCTAATAAAATGTTTTGGGTTCAATATTTTAAATACTTCAACCTCTATGATTATATTCCTAATAATTTTGAATTGGGGTAAATAAGCCTTAATTTTTTGTAACTTGTTTCTTATTGCAAAAGAGCTCAATGAAATTTTAGAAAATAAAAATTTACCAAAAAAAGTTTAGTTTACTATTGCCAAATAATTTAAAACTTTACCTTATATTCAAATACATATATTTTTCTAAATTGATTTATATGCTACTAAAACCAAAAACTTTTAGTTATATTAGATTTCATATCATGCAATCAATGCCAGAATATGTTTACAATCTGCCAGCTACCTTTCTGAGAATACTTCAATTAATAAAACATATAAAATACCTGACCACAAAGAGCTTATATTCTTTTGAAATACAATAGTGAAATAAGCCAATAATAGAGGGGCACCTCGGTGGCTCAGTCCATTGAGTGACTGCCTTTGGCTTGGGTCATGATCTCAGGGTCCTGGGATGTAACTCCCCAGCAGGCTTTCTAGGCAGTGGGGTGTTTTCTTCTTCCTCTGCACCCCCTCCCAATTCTCTCTCTCTCTGTCTCCAATCACAAAATAAACCAGTAATAGAATAATGATTGATGGTTGATGGTGATAAGTGTTACAAAGAAATACAAGAAAGGTAAAAGCCATTGGAGAATGCTGGGAGGAAAGTTAATTTTATTTTGTGTTGGGTGGTTATATCTCATTTATGAGATGTTATCTGCACAAAGACCCAGGAAGTGAAGAAGGGGGTTATACACATATTAAAGGAAAAGATTGCTCTAGGCAGAGCAAGTAAGTATATAGACTTTGTGTGAACAGCTGGTCTGTTACTTTTGAGGAAAAGCAAGGAGGCCAATGAGGAGTTCATAGTGGTGGAGAGAGGTAAGAACGTATTGATGCGTGACCTTCTAGTATATTGAAACGCCTTCAGTTTTTATTTAATATGAAAGGGGAAGATACCAAAAGACTTTCGACAGCAGAATAAAATCAACTGACTTGATTTTTAGGTTAAGTTGCTGTACCAAAATAAATTTGCAGGGAGAAAGGAGTGCAGTATGTGTGGAAGTGGGGTTATCAATCAAGTCAATAATACAGGAACATATGATGGCGATTTTAGCATGCTGGGTGGTAATACAAGTGGTGAGGTATGGTTTTTATTTTGTATATATTTTGATGGTGAATATTCTGGTGAACAGGATCGGGTATGTGCAGGACAGACAATATCAACATTTATTTTACCTACACAAACAGAAGGGTGGAGTCTTCATTCCCTGATATGGAGAGAACTCTAAGTTCAAATGTTCTTTCTGATTCAATGGCATAGTGATGATGAGGATTTACTCAGACAGTGAAAGAGAGCAGTAAGCATAGTGTTAAGCGGTAAGTCATTATAATACATTTGAACATCAAAAAAACGTTGTGTTGGATCATCGGTTTATGTGAGTAAATAAATAAATAAAGCTTCCTGGGGTTCTGATAGAGGTAAAGAAGACTACTATATGATCCAAAAGGGCACGTGCACCAAATGTTTATAGCAGCAATATCCACAATAGCCAAACTATGCAAAGAACCTAGATGTCCATCAACAAATGAATGGTATATATATATAATGGAATACTATGCATCCATCAAAAGAAATGAAATCTTGCCATTTGCAATGACATGGATGGAACTAGAGGGTATTATGCTTAGCAAAATAAGTCAACCAGAGAAAGACACTATATGATCTCCCTGATATGAGGAAATGGAGGTGCAATATGGGGGACAGGAAAAGAGTAAATGAAACAATTTGGGAACGGGAGGGAGACAAACCATAAGAGACTCTTAATCTCACAAAACAAACTGAGTTGCCGGGGGGGGGGGGAGGGTAGGGAGAGGGTGGTGGGGTTATGAACATTGGGGAGGGTATGTGCTGTGGTGAGTGCTGTGAAGTGTGTAAACCTGGCGATTCACAGACCTGTACCCCTGGGGCTAATAATACATTATATGTTAATTAAAAAAAAGAAGAAGAAGAAGACTACTATAAATCAAATGCTATGCTTTTCAGCAAAGTGTGTGTAATCAGGCATATTTTATTAAAGTAACCAAGTAAAATGATGGTCGAAAATTGGAATAAGAGAAAACATAAATATCAGAGATTTTAAAAAGAGATATGGGACAGTGTAGAGAATATAGTCAATGATATTATAATAGTGTTATATGGTGACAGATGGTGGCTATATTTGTAGTGATCATAGAATAATGTATGGAGATATTGAAAACCTGAAACCAATGTAACACTGAATATCAACTATACTCAAATAAAAGAATAGTAAAAATAAAACATTTTAATTTAAAAAGATAAAAAGAGGGACAAGAATTTGAAAAGTGAATTTCAAAAAGAGTAAAGATGAGGCTAAGACATACTCTGAACTTTGAGGAAAACACCATTTTGAAAATTCTTCCCATTTTGAGAAAACTCAAATGAATCAATACCATAAAAGAACCCATTTTAACTGAGAGATGTAAAGAATGCTCAAGAAATAATTTTATGACAGGATAACTCTTCCCTATGAAACAGCATACAGAAACCAGGGGAAACACCTGGAAGCAAAATAAACTATACTGAAAATAAGAATTAGGAAAAAGATAAATGATGAAAGATAAGAAAATTAGACCTGCGACAGAGACCTAGTGAAGAGAACTTTTAGGTTGTGGTTTAATGTTTTTGAGGATAATCTAGAGTTCATAACTGCTTTGAGGCAGGCTGGTTGTAGGCAGTTTAGGCAGAACCCTAAGACAAGCCTACTTTGGGCAGGTGGTGTTGGAGGAGGCCATTGGGCTGGACAAAGACAAATCCAACCATTTGACTAAAGTGTGTGTGAAGATGTTGAAGTCAGATGCAACAGAGAAAGACCTGTCAAACCTAATCTCAGAAATGGAGATGATGAAGATGATTGGACAGCACAAGGACACCATCAACCTGCTGGGTCCTGCACACAGGACGGTCCTTTGTACACTCTCATGGAATATGCCTCCAAAGACAACATACAGGAGTACCTGCAGGCCCAGAGGCCTCCTGACCTGGAGTACTGCTACAATATAAGCCACAATGCAGCAGAGCAACTCTCCTCCAAGGACCTGGTATCCTGTGCCTATCAGGTAGCCTGAGGCATGGAGTACCTTGCCTCCAAGAAGTGCATACACCAAGACCTGACCACCAGGGAAGTGCTGGTGACAAAGGACAGCATGATGAAGATCTCAGACTTCAGCCTTTCCAGAGATATCACCACATCAGTTACTATAAAAAGACAACCAACAATGGACTGCCTGTGAAGTGGATGGTCCCTAAGGGCATGTTTGACCAGATCTACATCCACCAGAGTGACTTCTGGTCTTTTGGGGTGATCCTGTGCAAAATTTTCACTCTGGAAGCCTCCCATATCCTGGAGTGCCTGTGGAGGTGGTTTTCAAGCTGCTGAAGGAGTCATTTGATGTATAAGCCAATAAGTGCACCAGGGAGTTATACACAATAATGAGGGGTGGCTGGCATGTGGTTCCTTCAAGCTGCTGGTAGAAGACCTGGATCATACTGTGGCCTTGACCTCCATCCAGGAGTACCCGGACCTGTCCTTCGCCCTGGAACAATACTGTCTATGCTTTCCCAACAACCAAAGCTCCACCTGCTCCTCAGAGAAGAATTCCAACTTCTCTCATGAGCCGTTGCTCAGGGAGGCCTATCTGCCCTGACAACCAGCCCAGCTTGCCAATGGTGGACTCAAATGACTAGTATCCCTATTACTCCTGTCCAGATTCCATCATAAGCTGTAACCCTTATCCCCCACCCTCCCTGCAAGACTCACTGCCTTCTCCTTTGTCCCTTTCCTACTGGCAGGAGCCAGATGCCTACCTGAGGCCTTAACCCCTTGAAGTTCACCTCTCTTCCCCTTCCTCTTCCTCCTCCTTACAACCTGCTCATGAAAGAAAGGCACAGAGAGGCAGGTACTTGCTCGTGGCTACTTCCTTCCCTCCCATAAGTTGGACCAAGACCCCTCCCTGGCATCTGGTACTGCCTGGACATCGAGGGAGTGGGAGATGAGGCATGCCACTGAAAGCTGTCGGAGCTTTCCTGTTTTGGTTTTGTCTGCTTAGCATAACATGTAAGACTGAGTTCTGGTGGCAGGGACCTAGTCCTTGGGCTATAGCACTAGCGAGGGGAGGTCAACTGCTCTGGGCCTTGGCTAAGAGCAACCCCTGCTCCAGAGATATGGTGCCAAGGGCTTATTAATTTTGATACTAATTTGCTTTGCTGGCCAAATACCTGGTATCAAAAGATGGGAAGGCAAAGACTGGAAGCAGTGTTGTGACCATGGGGTCCAGCCCCAAACTATGAAGAAAACACAAAGTGTATAAATCTGAGTAAGTATATATTTACACACCTCTTTAAATAGGTTGTTATCAAAGATTTAATCAATGGGTAATATGCTCCTCGTGGCTGGGAAGCATCAGTTGCCATATATTAAAAACAAAGAAAAGAGGTGTCTGGATGGCTTCCTCCATAAGTGTCCCTTCTTTTCAGGTCATGATCCCAGGGTCCTGGGGTGGAGCCCCACATCAGGCTCTCTGCTCAGTGGGAAACCTGCTTCTCCTTTTCCCTCTGCCCTGCTTATAGTTCCTCTTCCTGTCTCTCTGACTGTCAAATAAATAAAATATTAAAAAAAAACAAACAAAATGTTTTTAAAAGGTCTTTTTTTTTTTTAATTTTCTAGTGGTGCCTGGATGACTCAGTTGTTTAAGCAGATGTTTGCCTTTGGCTGAGGTCATGATTCCAGTGTATAACGATCCAGCCCTGCATGGGACTACTTGCACCCCCAAGGAGCTTGCTTCTTCCTCTCCCTCTGCACGTGATTTACCCCGCTTGTGCGCTTCCTCTCTCTCTGTCTCTCTCTCTCTCGCTGTCAATAAACAAAATAAAATCTTTTACTAAATACACGTGAAAAAAATTATTGAAGAGACATGTCACCAAAAGGATATGGATGGCTTATAAGCACATGACAAATTTCTCAACATTTAGACATTAAAGAAATACAAATTAAAATCATGAGACATGCTTACATATCTATTAGAATGGCTAAAATTATAAAGGCTAATTGTACTTCGTCTGTGCTAGATTGAGAAGCAACAAAAAATCTAAACTGTTGTTGACATATATCATGATACCACCACTTTGGAAAATAGTTTGAAATTTTTTTTAAATGCAAAATATGTTGCAGTTACACAAATAGCCATTTTAATTCTAGGCATTTAACCAAGAGAAACAAACCCTATGTTCATACAAGGACTTGTTTATGAATTACATAGCAGCTTTATTTTTAAGAATTGAAAACACTGGAAATGTTCATCAATGTCCATCAATAGAGCAAAGACAAATTATGATCTATTCATTAAAGAGATTACTGTTCAACATCAAAATGAACTATTTACAATTGGAGATTCTCAAAGTAATGGTGCTGAGAAAAGAAAAGCCAGGCAATGAATAGTATATACTGTGTGATTCCATGACTATAAAAAAATCTAGAAAATACAAATTTATATATAGTCACAGTCATCAAATATATTGGTGTGATTTTAGTGCCTTCTTCTGTTGCCCATAGATTCCTACACTTGGATCTCTGAGCATTTGTTACACCATGTGAAAATATGAACTCTTTTTCTTTATTCTGTCTTACAAGAAAAAGAATCCTTGAAATTTTATGGACATTTGAACTCTCAGTTATTAGCAGAAATTCTATCATACAGTAAATTTCCAAATATAAAAGCCAGAGTTTTACAATAACTTCTAAGCTTTTACATGATCTAGCCACTCATTTAACCTCTCTGACCTCTTTCCCTGCTACTCTTCAGTCACTCACAGTGGCCTCCTTGCTATTCCTCAGATATGCCAGGCACGATCCAACCTTATGGCCTTCAAGATAGCCAATTCCTTTGTCTGGAGTGACCTTATTGCTGATAGTTCTGGGCAAATTCATCACCTTTCCATACCTTTGTTCAATTGTCAGCTTCATTGTAACTACCCTGATCTTCCTATTAAAATTCTTAACTCCCCATCCCCTGCCTAGCAACCTTGATTTTTCTCACCCTGATCTAATTTTTCTTTTTCCCCATTGTACTCATCATTTTTGAATGCACTATGCAATTTTTATTAAGGTTTATAGCTTTTAATTGTCTCACCCATTAAAATAAACGTTCTACAAAGCCAAGTATTTCATTTACCAGTGTAGTCTGAAGTAATAACTGCCATATAATAGGTTCAATACACAATTGGTAAATTTCAGAAAAAGTTAATGTTGAGAGTATACTGAATTTCATAAGTCATTTCAATATTTTTTCCAAAAAATAAACTATGTAAAACATACCTTAAATTTACTTTCAAAATATTTTATAGCATATAATGGACAAAATAAGACAAAAAAAAAATAAAGACAAAAGCCTTAAAGAAACAATCATATAAATAACCATTTCATACCTACTTAAAAATTGCATAATACCACACTCCTAGATCCTCTCTCATTGCTCTAAAATAACCCTTCCAAGGAAATACATTTTTAAAATAACAGATTTTTTGGCAAATAATTTAATAAAATAAAAGTTTCATTCATCTATGTAGATCATAATAAATGGTTTTAATAAGCATGAAATTATAACTCTGAAGTGTGCTAAAATGAAACCACCTGCTAAGGGTGAGAGAACAAAAATAAACATCATTTTTCCAAATAAGAGGAATTTATTACCTTTGAATCAAAGCATGTGGATTTGTTCAAACTGGCAATAAGGAATATGGAAACACAAACCATAGAAAGTCATATTTTAGATTTTAAAAGACTTCAAAGTGAAGAGTATACATTTTTTAAATGCTACATAATGCTACATAATGACAAGATGAAAGGTTGTGACAAATAGCATTTTAAAAGCTCTACTCATAATGGAACGGAAGGTGTCATTTCCCTATAATTTTATAAATGTCATTAATATACTATATCTCGATACAACACATTACCAAACAGATGTTCATCAAAGACTAAATCATTTTTAACGGGACATAATATTTTGATCCTACATCTATCAATCATTTTTTTGACCTAACATTTATAGTGTCACTAAACATTTTATCAGTTGTCGACAAAATTAAAAAAAAAATAGGATAAAAAGTCGTGTTTCGAAAAGTAGATTTTCTTTGAAATTTGCGTTTAAATGAAAATATTTGCAGAAATTTTTAAACTTTAAATGTAATTTTATATATATCTGACCTATCAGATGATATAAAATTTTTGGAGAAAATATGACTTATTTTTTTGATCTTGGTTGAAGGTATTAATAAAGAGCAACTGTTTGTATTATTTGTATTGTGATATCTTAGTTAATAAACACGAATAACTGGTATAAAATATGTTTTTTAAAAAATTTTATTTATTTACTTGACAGAGATCACAGGAAGGCAGAGAGGCAGGCAGAAAGAGAGGAATGGAAGCAGGCTCCCTGCTGAGAAGAGAGCCCACTGTGGGACTCAATCCCAGGATCCTGGAATCATAACCTGAGCCGAAGGCAGAGATTTTAACCTATTGAGCCACCCAGGTGCCCTAAAATAGGTTTTTTTTTTTTAATATAGAAATATAGTTCTTGCCAAAATATGGAACTAGCTGGAACTGAATGCCCCCTTCAAAGTTAGCTCTGGAGAAATTATGCAAGTGTAATAGGGAACTATTTTAGATATTAACCAAAAACAAAGAAATGATGATAAATTCCTTAAAAGACTCAAAGTTGCTCTTGACTGGTATGTTTCAAGCTCTATTCCTGGTTTAAGGACAGGTTTTAACAGGCCTTTCACTGTAGAAATCAGCTGGATGTTTAGAGGCGATCAGAACTGTACAGAAACCTTGAAGGGGTAAAGACTTGAAAATTCTTTAGAGAGATTAGCTCCCTAAGGCATTATTCATCCACACATTTTCCTCCAAACAATTAAGACTGATGGATGAGGGGCACCTGAGTGGCTCTCTCATCACGTGGGTGGTGGGTTAAGCCTCTGCCTTCATCTCAAGTCATGGTCTCTGGGTCCTGGGACCCAGCCCCACATCGGGCTGTGCTCAAAAGGAAGACTGCTTCCCTCCCTGCTTGCTTGCCTCTCTGCTTACTTGTGATCTCTCTCTCTCTCTCTCTCTCTGTGTCCAATAAATAAATAAAATCTTTAAAAAAAGGCTGATGGATGCTAAATTATGAAAACTGCTCCCTCCAAATGATGCTTCTTCATAAGGATTTAAGAATTTAAAATTGAAACTTGATCGTAGGATTTATCTTATAGAATAACATCAAGTGAAGGCAGTTTTATTAGTTCTGAAGTATTTGTGATTCTGAATTCTTGGCCTCATTAGTAAATTTATTTTTAATAAATTATCATTTAATATATAATAATATATATAATATACTATATGTAACATATATAACATATATAATAT
Source organism: Mustela lutreola (assembly GCF_030435805.1). Lineage (NCBI taxonomy): Eukaryota > Metazoa > Chordata > Mammalia > Carnivora > Mustelidae > Mustela > Mustela lutreola. Next base: position 103,608 of record NW_026709257.1, read on the forward strand.
ATATAATAAATTCATTCATTCATTTATTATTTATTTATTTATTATTATTATGTATTTATTTATTAACTCAAACACAAGAAAATGAATGACCTGATTGAAAAATTGGCAAGGACTGGAACAGACACCTCACTGAAGAAGATATTGAGATGGCAATAATGATATGAAAAGATGCTGTGATGATTCACAGCATGTCTAATTAAGGAATTGTAAATTAAAAGAACAAAGAGGAGCGCCTGGATGGCTCAGTGGGTTAAGCAGCTGCCTTTGGCACAGGTCATGATCTCAGGGTCCTGGGATCAAGTTCCACGTTGGGCTCTCTGCTCAGCAGAAGCCTGCTTCCCTTTCTCTCTCTCTCTGAGTGCCTCTCCGTCTTCTTGTGATCTCTCTCTGTCAGATAAATAAATAAAATCTTTTTTAAAAATAAATAAATAAATAAATAAATAAATTATATATCACTACACATCTATTAGAATGGCTAATATCCAAAATACTGACAACATAAAATGCTTTTGACGATGAGGAACAAGAGAAACTCTCATTCATTCTGGTGAGAACACCAAAATGGTGCTACCACTTTGGAAGACAGTTGGGCAGTTTCTTACCAAACTAAACATATTCTTACCATATGATCCAGCAATCGTGCTCCTTGGTACTCACCCAAAAGAGCAAAAACTTTGTGTATACAGAATCCTGCATATAAACCTGTGTTTGTAACAGCTTTACCCATACGTGCCAAGAGTTGGAAGTAACCAAGATGTCCTTCAGGAGGAGAATGGATAGATAAACAGTGGTCCATTGAAACAATGGGATATGATTCAGCGATAAAGAGAAATGGCTATCAAGCAATGAAAAGACATGGAACAAACTTAAAATCCGCCATAATAAGTGAAAGAAGTCAATTTGAAAAAGCTTCATGCTGCAAGGTTCCAACTATATGACCTTCTAGAAAAGGCAGAACAATGCAAATGGTATAAAGGTCAGCGGTTTGTAGCAGTTAGGAGAGGAGGAGGATGAACAGGCAGAGCACAGAGGATTTTTAGGCCAGTGAAAATGTTCTGTATGACATGTATGATATTTTAGATATATATCGCTACACAGTTGTCAAAATGCATAAGATACTATACCAAGAGTGAACTCTATGAGAAAAGGTTTTTTTAAGATTTTATTTATTTATTTGACAGGCATCAAAGCAGGCAGAGAGGCAGGTGGGGAAAGCAGGGGTTGGGGGAAAGCAGGCTCCCTGCCAAGCAGAGAGTCTGGTCTGGGGCTCGATGCCAGGACCGTGAGATTATGACCTGAGCCGAAGGCAGAAGCCTTAACCCACTGAGCCACCCTGGTGCCCCACCAAGAGTGAACTCTAATGTAAACTGTGGACTTTGGGGTGATAATGATGTGTCAGTGTAGGGTCAGTGAGCGTGAAAAATTATCACCGTGGTACAGGATGTGGATAATGGGGAAGGCTGTGTGTATGTGGGGAAAAGGAATTTTACTTTGATCCCCAAACTACTATAAAAAATGCAGTCTGTTAAAAAAAACTTTATAATGCAATATAATACAAAACAAGAATGCATATCAAGAGAGAAATAATGTTTAAAGGGAACGAAGAACTTCAGTAATGTGTACCTAGGGATTTTGATTGCACATTTGTAGGATGTTCACATTGTCATTAGCAATTGTTTATCTGTGAAGTAGAAGTAACATAAAGAGTGATGAAAACTCAAAAATGCAACATTAAAAAAATGCCATCTATGGGCTTTTAAAAAATGGAACAAAATTTGCTTGGCTTTTTAAGCTTTGTGGGGAATGAAGGGACAGAATTTAAATTCAGCTTTATAAAAGATTGGATAATATGTTTCTACAAAGAAGGATCCTCTGAGTAACATAGAAATGAACATGGTAGCAGAAAGTGGAAAAAAGGTTACATCTCTTGTGAACTCACGTTCTCTGAAACCCTGTCACTTGATGGAGACAGTAACTGTTTGATGAATAGCAAATGGTATTCTTTCAGATTGCCGGGATTTTCACTAAGAATCGTGAATGGATTTTTTAAAAATATGTAAAGAATATCTACACTGCAAGTACCTGCAAATAACTGACATTTTTAGAGAATATTTTAATCAGCAGAGAAGGTCAAAATGACAAAATTCCAGGATCAGAGTAAACATATGGGATTAAAAAATAAAAAAATAAAAATAAATATTTTTTTGAAAGAACTTTTTTTTTTAAAGGACTTTAAACAAAAGTCCTTTTTAAGAGACAGTTGGCTGTTTAAACCAAAAGTACAACTCACTGAGAGATTCGCCGCATTATTTATTGGGGTAGAAAGGGCCTGGAATGTAGAAAAACCCATTCTGCAGAGGAAAAAATAGAATCACTAACAGGCCTAATGCCTTGCACAGCCAGTGGCTAGAATCCCTGCCTCATGAGACCCTGTGCTAGAAGGCCGCTAGAACCATCTCAAGAATGTTAGTCTATCTTGGAAGCCAACAAGTGTTTGCCCAGGTAAGAGCACGGTAACAATCAGTCACGTTATGTTATAATGATTGTCGATATCTTTAAAAGCCTTGTCAAGTTCCTTTTTGAGTAACCCTCACTCCACCCTTAGAGAAATTTATCTGTGGTTCACCTCTTTTGAAATACCTCATTGTTGTTCCACATTTACCATAGCCAAAAAAAAAAAAAAAAGCTTTTTATTAACAAATTGTTCAGAAAGGGGCGCCACTGTAAACAATGAGAGTTATCGCTGCTGGGACAACTTTGTTGCAGAAACAGCTGAAAGCAGTCAGGTCAGACAGAGCCAAGGGCTGGAGGGATTTTTAAAATTACAAAAACCGAACCAAATCAAGCCAAAACAAAAATCAAAACCAATGGCCAAGATTTCAAGTTTGCTACTAAAGGTATGACATTCTCCTAAGACATGCACGTGACTTGATCAATATATTTATATATTTATATTTGAAGAAGAAGGAACTATTTGATGCAGGAAGTCCACGTTGATTAAAAATTACCAGATATGGGGGCTCCTGGGGGGGCTCAGTGGATTAGGCCTCTGCCTTCGGCTCAGGTCAAGATCTCAGTGTCCTGGGATCGAGACCCCCATCGGGCTCTCTGCTCAGCAGGGAGCCTGCTTCCTCTTCTCTCTCTCTCTCTGCCTGCCTCTCCCTACTTGTGATCTCTCTCTGTCAAATAAATAAATAAAATCATTAAAAAGAAACAATTACTAGGTGTGAAATACATCGAGGGTATGGGAAGGAAAATGATTTCACCTGATCTGACTAGGAAGTGGTTGAAGCCTGAATTAAAGTGCTATAAAAAGAGTAAAGACTTGGGAAATATATGGGGAAAAAATCCCTAGAAAAACAGCAATAATAACTGGCTGCTCTTTATTGAACCAGATCCTGCGGTAGGCAAAAAGAGCTGGTTTTAGCCAGACGATGATCTCCGTTTGTCTTCATGATCTGGCATTCCTGCAAGCCAGGCATGGGGCACTGCACTAGAGCTGCAAATGCTGGGGGCCCTCACTGTCCCTTTTCTCTTCTCAGGGGGACAACAGGCATGTCCATGGTGCAGTGTGACATGTTTTACCACAGGGAGATAAAAGACTGCCAAGGGAAGGTTGGAGCTGGAAAGAGCCACTTAGGAACAGATTTTCAGGGGAGGTGATAGACAAGGGCAATGCGAAGAATGAGGATGAGTGTGTCAAGTTTCACAGTGCCAGGTAGCAGCACAGTGAATTCAGGAAACTACAGCAAGTTCATGTCAACCAACAGCTGATCTGGCAGCATCACCTGGGGATGGTGGCTGAGCTCCAGGGTTAACACTGGGGGTGAGATGGTTTGTATACTATGCCGAGGAGGTGAGGTACTACACTGTGGGGGCACAGGGAGCTACCGGAGGATTTCAAATATCAGAATTGTAACCATAATAGAGTATTTCATTGCATCCTAGCTTTCATCAAGGGTAAGATGCACTATACTTTATGTTCGACTAAGAAAGAGAAATGCTGTCAGTTAAACTAGGATATGTAATCAAGTGCAAGGTGAGTGCCACCTTAAGAGATATTAAAATGGGGTGGGGGGGAGACAAATCTTAGAACAAGTAAACTGTGGTACTAGAATAATTAAGAAAGGTCGAACACTTGGATCAACAAAAAAAGTGATTATTGCTTACCATGTGCCCCAAACTATATTAAGTCTTAGAACAAGAGACGTTCTCATCTTGATGCCCCGCAGCTGTTAGACTCAAGGTACATAGGGCAGTAGCCAACAACCAGCAGGCCCCAAGTGCCATGTGCAGACTCTAAGAGCAACTGCCTTTGAGAGAGGAAACGGTTGAGAGTGGGCCTTCTGAGGTAGAGAATTACTAGCTGGGAAAGTAGGAAAATTGACACAGAATCGGAATTGATGCCCCTACATGACAGAGTTGGTGAAACTTCCCTTCTCAGAGATCTTGAGGCTCCTCAGAAATGTATTTTTCATTTTGGACGGTACATTCAGGATAAATATGATCTGTTCGAGTTCCTCTTCTCTCATCAGGACTGTTTCTTAGGCTTCAGTGGCACAAGAAAAGGGTTTTGATAGTCCAGGGTAAATCCTGCCAAAAGCAAAGCACAGTATCTATGAAAAACTAACCACTCAGAAGAGAACAACAGATAAAAGGCCAGGACGACCTGACCCTGCAGGATAGGTTAGGTTGGTCTGGCAACAGGGGTAGAGGGGAAGTGCCCATCTCCTGCTAGAAGAGCTGGAGAAGACCCCTTACGGAGAGACCACCAGGAGAGGAGAGCAGTAGGTGCTGATGATGAAGAATATTTTAATCAGCAGAGAAGGTCAAAATGACAAAGTTCCAGGATCAGAGTAAACATATGGGATTAAAAAATAAAAAAATAAAAATAAATATTTTTTTGAAAGAACTTTTTTTTTTAAAGGACTTTAAACAAAAGTCCTTTTTAAGAGACAGTTGGCTGTTTAAACCAAAAGTACAACTCACTGAGAGATTCGCCGCATTATTTATTGGGGTAGAAAGGACCTGGAATGCAGACCCATTCTGCAGAGGAAAAAAGAGAATCACTAACAGGCCTCATGCCTTCCACAGCCAGTGGCTAGAATCCCTGCCTCATGAGACCCTGTGCTAGAAGGCCGCTAGAACCATCTCAACTATGTTAGTCTATCTTGGAAGCCAACAAGTGTTTGCCCAGTTAAGAGCACGGTAACAATCAGTCACGTTATGTTATAATGATTGTCGATATCTTTAAAAGCCTTGTCAAGTTCCTTTTTGAGTAACCCTCACCCCACCTTTAGAGAAATCTATCTGTGGTTCACCTCTTTGAAATACCTCATTATTGTTCCACATTTAAGACACAATGAAGAAATAAAATTGACAATGAGTTCCAGATTTTAAAAGTCACTTGCCATTCAATCCAAATTGTGAGTTTGATCGGTTACCGAACACTTTATAATGCACCCCCAGTAATTTTACAGAGATTATTTTTTTCTTCCCAATTCTTGATTATTCTGTCTTGCAATGCAGAGAAAGCTAACTAATTTAAAATAAACTTCCGTTAATTTTGATTGTTATAAACTTAAAATTGATTAATTTCCATATACAGTGTTTAAAATGTTCACTATTTACATTAAATATATATTCTGTGTATACCTTGGAAAAATTATACTGCAAATTGAAAATAAAATGATGTTGTATATAGCTGCAAAAAGCCACCTGTCCTATTTCATCTTACTATATAAGTTGTGTCATGTAATTTATAAAATCCCTACTGCATAACAAATCTATTTTTTGTTGGAATGGGTAGTAATGTTTGTTCTTATTTCTAAATAATATTTGGTCTATGAGTGCATCTGCAATTGTATTTTTCCTAAGTGGCTTCATGGTCTTGAACTGAGAAAGCTCAGATCATTAAACATCAAAATAATATAATTTGACATAATTAGACATCAAAGAAATGCAATTAAAAGGACACTGAGATATCACTACACACTTATCAGAATGGCTAAAATAAAATATAATGACAAGACCAAAAGGAAAAAATATACCATTTGATGATACACAATGGCAAGTTGTACCATAACTTAACCATCTCAGACTAGTGTAGTGTTAAATTTGTTGTTCTAAGCAATGTTTTGGGTCCCTTACCACTTTTCAAGGATTTAAAGTGCTATCATTTTACTAAAAAGTGTGAAATTTGGTCAGATTTAAATTTCAATTTATGTTAAAACATTCTGTAAACTGTGTTAAACTTTGACATTTGTTCCCTCTGTTCAGTGAATAACACTATATCATATTTTGAAAAATACACTAATTTTCATTTTGAAAAATATCCCTTTTTCCTCTTATGGTAATTATTAATATGAATTAATAGTAGAATTTGATATGGTTCCATATGACCATAAATCCTTTATTGTATATTATCAAATTTAATAATGAATATAATGTACTTCTTTGGACAATTTTTAAAGACCAGTCTACTCTTAAAAAAAAAAAATGGAGACGCACTTCTTCAGTTCACACAAATTTCATTTTATTCTATAAAACCTCAGATTTCAACAAATCATAATTTATTAAAATTATGTCTATTTAAAAATCTCATAGAAGAGTAAAACCATCAAAAATAAAAATAAACACGCACAACACACACACATCACCCATGTATTGGCAAATCACAATTGCTGTAACAATACATTAGACATTCCACAGTTAAGGGCTATCAAAATTTCCATCAGTGACAAAAAGATTTGTGTCCAAATGGACTGATTTTCCAGAATCCAAGAAAATTCTCCTAGGGTTTATTTAAAGATAAATATTTGAACAAATACTTCTTAAATTTAGGAAATTCAGAACATACGATTAAAGAATATTTGCAGTGCAGACTATATTAAATCCTTCCTTCAAAATGTGCCTTTGAGTACATAATTCTGTTTTCTCTATCTAAATTGAGCTGTCCTCCAAGGAAGTTTTCTAAAATGTGTGTCTCTGTGTGATAAATGTTCTAAGACCTAACATGCTTCATTGTATTTTTACTGTGCTCTCAAATTTAATCAATAATTTGGCTTGATGTATAATATCTAGTTTCAAATATCTTTTCCATCTATACAAACACCCACCTGTCTCCTTTATATGCTATTACTATTGAGAATTCTGCTGTCAGTATTATTCTTGTACATTTTAGGTGATCTGTTCTTCTCTTGGGCATCATTTATGCTCTTCTCTGTTTTTGATATTCTTAAAGCTCACCATAATATATATGAGTGTTTTTTTAAAGATTTTATTTATTTATTTGACAGAGAGAAATCACAAGTAGTTGGAGAGGCAGGCAGAGAGAGAGAGAGGAGGAAGCAGGCTCCGTGCCAAGCAGAGAGCCCCATGCAGGACTCAATCCCAGGACCCTGAGATCATGACCTGAGCCGAAGGCAGCGGCTTAACCCACTGAGCCACCCAGGCGCCCTATATGAGTGTTTTTGTGTGTGTGTGGTTTTTGTTTTGTTTTGTTTCTGATTTCTCATGTTTGGCATCATTTTAAGTCTGGTATCTTTTATCTTTCTTTAATTCTCCAAAATTTATCTCAGTACTTATTTAAATATTTTCTTTATTTTTTTTCTCTTCTGCTGCATTTGGGCAGAAGTCATTAATTTGTTTGTTTGTTTTTCCCAACTCACTTATTCATTTTACAGCTATATTCATATTAGTCTCCATTTATTGTATTTTTTATTTCAAAAATTTTCACTTAATTTATATTCACAGTATAGTATCTTTCTTTTCTTTGTATATGTATATCATTATTTTATCATATACTTTTAAGCTATTTTTAAAAATATTTTATTTATATATTTGACAGTGAGAAATCACAAGTAGGCAGAGAGGCTGGCAGAGAGAGAGGAAGGGAAGCAAGCTACCAGCTGAGCAGAAAGCCTGATGTGGGGCTTGATCCCAGGACCCTGAGATCATGACTTGAACCGAAGGCAGCGGCTTAACCCACTGAGCCACCCAGGTGCCCCTTTTAAGCTATTTTTAAAAAGTACAGTCATTCTCTTTTTTTTAATATTTTATTTATTTATTTATTTGACAGAGAGAGATCACAAGTAGACGGAGGGCAGGCAGAGAGAGAGAGAGAGAGAGAAGCAGACTCTCTGCTGAGCAAAGAGCCTGATGCAGGATTTGATCCCAGGACCCTGAGATCACGACCTGAGCTGAAGGCAGTGGCTTAATCCACTGAGCCACCTAGGCGCCCCTAAGCTATTTTTTAAATTCCTGTTCCAATAACACTTGGATTGCCATATAAAGTTAACCACATCATCTTTTTTAGGTAAGTAATTGTACTTTTTATGTGCATAGTTATTTTGGTCCATGAGTTCAGCTCCTCTTAGGATCATCAAATCTCTGTAAAGTCTGGGTATGCTAGGATTTTCTAAGCAACAATAAAATACATTGAAACCTGGTAGCTTAATTATAATAATGTTTTCTTTCTCAATCATTCACAATAGCATTACATTCTGAGTAGCTTCCTTCTATTTTGCAGATATAGTGTTTGGAAAAACTTGAATTGTGATATCACTGTGATAATGTGAATTAGTCAGGGTTTTTCAGAGAATCGGGAAGAGAAAAAAAAAAAAAAGGAAGATATTCTCCAGGGCCAACTCTAGAAGTGACTATTTTTTTTTTAAAGATTTTTATTTATTTATTTGACGGAGAGAGTTTACAAGCAGGCAGAGAGGCAGGTAGAGAGAGAGGAGGAAGCAGGCTCCCTGCTGAGCAGAGAGCCCGATGCGGGACTCGATCCCAGGACCCTGAGATCATGACCTGAGCTGAAGGCAGCGGCTTAACCCACTGAGCCACCCAGGCGACCTAGAAGTGACTATTAAAACATCTGTCCAAATTCAATTGTACAAAACTCAGAAATGCCATCTCCAGTGAAATACAAAGAAGAGTATATATAGTTCTGGGCACACACATCTCATTTGACCCAGTGATGTACATGAATGAAAGACTGAAGGCCAATCACCACTCCATGGGAGAATTTAAAAATAAATTTACTAATGAGGCCAAGAATTCAGAATCACAAATACTTCAGATCTAATAATAACTGCCTGCACTTGATGTCATTCTGTAACATAAATCCTACGATCAAGTTTTAATTTTAAATTCTTACAATTTTAAATTCTTAAATCCTTATGAAGAAGCATCATTTGGAGGGAGCAGTTTTCATAATTTATCATCCATCAGCCTTTTTTTAAAGATTTTATTTATTTATTGGACAGAGAGAGAGAGAGAGTGAGAGAGAGATCACAAGTAAGCAGAGAGGCAAGCAAGCAGGGAGGGAAGCAGGCTTCCTTTTGAGCAGAGCCCGATGTGGGGCTGGATCCCAGGACCCAGAGACCATGACTTGAGATGAAGGCAGAGGCTTAACCCACCACCCACGTGATGAGAGAGCCACTCAGGTGCCCCTCATCCATCAGTCTTAATTGTTTGGAGGAAAATGTGTGGATGAATAATGCCTTAGGGAGCTAATCTCTCTAAAGAATTTTCAAGTCTTTACCCCTTCAAGGTTTTTGTACAGTTCTGATCGCCTCTAAACATCCAGCTGATTTCTACAGTGACATCCTTGTTAAAAACTGTCCTCAAACCAGGAATAGAGCTTGAAACATACCAGTCAAGAGCAACTTTGAGTCTTTTAAGGAATTTATCATCATTTCTTTGTTTTTGGTACATATCCGAAATAGTTCCCTATTACACTTGCATAATTTCTCCAGAGCTGACTTTGAAGGAGTCATTCAGTTCCAGCTAGTTCCATATTTTGGCAAGAACTATAATTCTATATAAAAAAAGAACATATTTTAGGGTGCCTGGGTGGGTCAGTGGGTTAAAATCTCTGCCTTCGGCTCAGGTTATGATTCCAGGTTCCTGGGATTGAGTCCCACAGTGGGCTCTCTTCTCAGCAGGGAGCCTGCTTCCATTCCTCTCTCTCTGCCTGCCTCTCTGCCTTCCTGTGATCTCTGTCAAGTAAATAAATAAAATTTTTTAAAAAACATATTTTATACCAGTTATTCATGTTTTTTAACTAAGATATCACAATACAAATAATACAAACAGTTGCTCTTTATTCATACCTTCAACCCAGATCAAAAAAATAAGTCATATTTTCTCCAAAAATTTTATATCATCTGATAGGTCAGATATATATAAAATTACATTTAAAGTTTTAAAACTATCAGCAAATATTTTCATTTAAATGCAAATTTCAAAGAAAATCTACTTTTCCAAACACGACTTTTTATCCTATTTTTTTTTAATTTTGTCGTCAACTGATAAATTGTTTAGCGAGACTATAAATGTTAGGTCAAAAAAATGATTGATAGATGTAGGATCAAAATATTATGTTCCATTAAAAATGATTTAGTCTTTGATGAACATCTGTTTGGTAATATGTTGTATCCAGATACAGTTAATTAATGACATTTATAAAATTATAGGGAAATGACACCTTCCGTTCCATTATGAGTAGAGCTTTTAAAATGCTATTTGTATGTTGCCTCCAAGAAACACATTTTAAGCCCGAAGACACCTCCAGATTTAAAGTGAGGGGGTGGAAAAGAATTTACCATGCTAATGGACATCAGAAGAAAGCAGGAGTGGCAATCCTTATATCAGATCAATTAGATTTTAAGCCAAAGACTGTAATAAGAGATGAGGAAGGACACTATATCATACTCAAAGGGTCTGTCCAACAAGAAGATTTAACAATTTTAAATATCTATGCCCCCAACGTGGGAGCAGCCAACTATATAAACCAATTAATAACAAAATCAAAGAAACACATAAACAACAATACAATAATAGTAGGGGACTTTAATATTCCCCTCACTGAAATGGACAGGTCATCCAAGCAAAAGATCAGCAAGGAAATAAAGGCCTTAAATGACACACTGGACCAGATGGACATCACAGATATATTCAGAATATTTCATCCCAAAGCAACAGAATACACATTCTTCTCTAGTGCACATGGTACATTCTCCAGAATAGATCACATCCTCGGTCCTAAATCAGGACTCAACCGGTATCAAAAGATTGGGATCATTCCCTGCATATTTTCAGACCACAATGCTCTAAAGCTAGAACTCAACCACAAAAGGAAGTTTGGAAAGAACCCAAATACATGGAGACTAAAGAGTATCCTTCTAAAGAATGAATGGGTCAACCGGGAAATTAAAGAAGAATTGAAAAAAATCATGGAAACAAATGATAATGAAAATACAACGGTTCAAAATCTGTGGGACACAACAAAGGCAGTCCTGAGAGGAAAATATATAGCGGTACAAGCCTTTCTCAAGAAACAAGAAAGGTCTCAGGTACACAACCTAACCCTACACCTAAAGGAGCTGGAGAAGGAACAAGAAAGAAACCCTAAGCCCAGCAGGAGAAGAGAAATCATAAAGATCAGAGCAGAAATCAATGAAATAGAAACCAAAAAAACAATAGAACAAATCAACGAAACTAGGAGCTGGTTCTTTGAAAGAATTAATAAAATTGATAAACCCCTGGCCCGACTTATCAAAAAGAAAAGAGAAAGGACCCAAATAAATAAAATCATGAATGAAAGAGGAGAGATCACAACTAACACCAAGGAAATACAAACTATTATAAGAACATACTATGAGCAACTCTACGGCAATAAATTTGACAATCTGGAAGAAATGGATGCATTCCTAGAAACATATAAACTACCACAACTGAACCATGAAGAAATAGAAAGCCTGAACAGACCCATAACCAGTAAGGAGATTGAAACAGTCATTAAAAATCTCCAAACAAACAAAAGCCCAGGGCCAGACGGCTTCCCGGGGGAATTCTACCAAACATTTAAAGAAGAACTAATTCCTATTCTCCTGAAACTGTTCCAAAAAATAGAAATGGAAGGAAAACTTCCAAACTCATTTTATGAGGCCAGCATCACCTTGATCCCAAAACCAGACAAGGATCCCACCAAAAAAGAGAGCTATAGACCGATATCCTTGATGAACACAGATGCGAAAATACTCAACAAAATACTAGCCAATCGGATTCAACAGTACATTAAAAAGATTATTCACCACGACCAAGTGGGATTTATTCCAGGGCTGCAAGGTTGGTTCAACATCCGCAAATCAGTCAATGTGATACAACACATCAATAAAAGTAAGAACAAGAACCATATGATACTCTCAATAGATGCTGAAAAAGCATTTGACAAAGTACAACATCCCTTCCTGATCAAAACTCTTCAAAGTGTAGGGATAGAGGGCACATACCTCAATATCATCAAAGCCATCTATGAAAAACCCACCGCAAATATCATTCTCAATGGAGAAAAACTGAAAGCTTTTCCGCTAAGGTCAGGAACACGGCAGGGATGTCCATTATCACCACTGCTATTCAACATCGTACTAGAGGTCCTAGCCTCAGCAATCAGACAACAAAAGGAAATTAAAGGCATCCAAATCGGCAAAGAAGAAGTCAAATTATCACTCTTCGCAGATGATATGATACTATATGTGGAAAACCCAAAAGACTCCACTCCAAAACTACTAGAACTTATACAGGAATTCAGTAAAGTGTCAGGATATAAAATCAATGCACAGAAATCAGTTGCATTTCTCTACACCAACAGCAAGACAGAAGAAAGAGATATTAAGGAGTCAATCCCATTTACAATTGCATCCAAAACCATAAGATACCTAGGAATAAACCTAACCAAAGAGACACAGAATCTATACTCAGAAAACTATAAAGTACTCATGAAAGAAATTGAGGAAGACACAAAGAAATGGAAAAATGTTCCATGCTCCTGGATTGGAAGAATAAATATTGTGAAAATGTCTATGCTACCTAAAGCAATCTACACATTTAATGCAATTCCTATCAAAGTACCATCCATCTTTTTCAAAGAAATGGAACAAATAATTCTAAAATTTATATGGAACCAGAAAAGACCTCGAATAGCCAAAGGGATATTGAAAAAGAAAGCCAACGTTGGTGGCATCACAATTCCGGACTTCAAGCTCTATTACAAAGCTGTCATCATCAAGACAGCATGGTACTGGCACAAAAACAGACACATAGATCAATGGAACAGAATAGAGAGCCCAGAAATAGACCCTCAACTCTATGGTCAACTAATCTTCGACAAAGCAGGAAAGAATGTCCAATGGAAAAAAGACAGCCTTTTCAATAAATGGTGCTGGGAAAATTGGACAGCCACATGCAGAAAAATGAAATTGGACCATTTCCTTACACCACACACAAAAATAGACTCAAAATGGATGAAGGACCTCAATGTACGAAAGGAATCCATCAAAATCCTTGAGGAGAACACGGGCAGCAACCTCTTCGACCTCTGCCGCAGCAACATCTTCCTAGGAACAACGCAAAAGGCAAGGGAAGCAAGGGAAAAAATGAACTACTGGGATTTCATCAAGATCAAAAGCTTTTGCACAGCAAAGGAAACAGTTAACAAAATCAAAAGACAACTGACAGAATGGGAGAAGATATTTGCAAACGACATATCAGATAAAGGACTAGTGTCCAGAATCTATAAAGAACTTAGCAAACTCAACACCCAAAGAACAAATAATCCAATCAAGAAATGGGCAGAAGACATGAACAGACATTTCTGCAAAGAAGACATCCAGATGGCCAACAGACACATGAAAAAGTGCTCCATATCACTTGGCATCAGGGAAATACAAATCAAAACCACAATGAGATATCACCTCACACCAGTCAGAATGGCTAAAATCAACAAGTCAGGAAATGACAGATGCTGGCGAGGATGCGGAGAAAGGGGAACCCTCCTACACTGTTGGTGGGAATGCAAGCTGGTGCAGCCACTCTGGAAAACAGCATGGAGGTTCCTCAAAATGTTGAAAATAGAACTGCCCTATGACCCAGCAATTGCACTATTGGGTATTTACCCTAAAGATACAAATGTAGTGATCCAAAGGGACACATGCACCCGAATGTTTATAGCAGCAATGTCCACAATAGCCAAACTATGGAAAGAACCTAGATGTCCATCAACAGATGAATGGATCAAGAAGATGTGGTATATATACACAATGGAATACTATGCAGCCATCAAAAGAAATGAAATCTTGCCATTTGCAACAACATGGATGGAACTAGAGCGTATCATGCTTAGCGAAATAAGTCAAGCAGAGAAAGACAACTATCATATGATCTCCCTGATATGAGGAAGTGGTGATGCAACATGGAGGCTTAAGTGGGTAGAAGAATAAATGAAACAAGATGGGATTGGGAGGGAGATAAACCATAAGTGACTCTTAATCTCACAAAACAAACTGAGGGTTGCCGGGGGGAGGGGGTTGGGGAGAAGGGGGTGGGATTATGGACATTGGGGAGGGTATGTGATTTGGTGAGTGCTGTGAAGTGTGTAAACCTGGTGATTCACAGACCTGGGGATAAAAATATATGTATATAAAAAATATATGTTTATAAAAAATAAAAAATAAAAAAAAATAAATAAAATAAAAAAAAAAAAAAAATAAAATGCTATTTGTCACAACCTGTCATCTTGTCATTATGTAGCATTATGTAGCATTTAAAAAATGTATACTCTTCACTTTGAAGACTTTTAGAAATCTAAAATATGACTTTCTATGGTTTGTGTTTCCATATTCCTTTATTGCCAGTTTGAACAAATCCACATGCTTTGATTCAAAGGTAATAAATTCCTCTTATTTGGAAAAATGATGTTTATTTTTGTTCTCTCACCCTTAGCAGGTGGTTTCATTTTAGCACACTTCAGAGTTATAATTTCATGCTTTTTAAAAACATTTATTATGATCTAATTAGATGAATGAAACTTTTATTTTATTAAATTATTTGCCAAAAAATCTGTTATTTTAAAAATGTATTTCCTTGGAAGGGTTATTTTAGTGCATTGAGAGAGGATCTAGGAGTGTGGTATTATGCAATTTTTAAGTAGGTTTGAAATGGTTATTTATATGATTGTTTCTTTAAGGCTTATGTATATTGTCCATTTTATGGTATAAAATATTTTGAAAGTAAATTTAAGGTATGTTGTACATTGTTCATTTTTTGGAAAAAAATATTGAAATGACTTATGAAATGCAGTATACTCTCAACATTAATTTTTTCTGAAATTTACCAATTGTGTATTGAACCTATTATATGGCAGTTATTACTTCAGACTACACTGGTAAATGAAATACTTGGCTTTGTAGAACGTTTATTTTAATGAGTGAGATAATTAAAAGCTATAAACCTTAATAAAAATTGCATAGTGCATTCAAAAATGATGAGTACAATGGGGAAAAAGAAAAATTAGATCAGGGTGAGAAAAATCAAGGTTGCTAGGCAGGGGATGGGGAGTTAAGAATTTTAATAGGAAGATCAGGGTAGTAACAATGAAGCTGACAATTGAACAAAGGTATGGAAAGGTGATGAATTTGCCCAGAACTATCAGCAATAAGGTCACTCCAGACAAAGGAATTGGCTATCTTGAAGGCCATAAGGTTGGATCGTGCCTGGCATATCTGAGGAATAGCCAGGGGGCCACTGTGAGTGACTGAAGAGTAGCAGGGAAAGAGGTCACAGAGGTTAAATGAGTGGCTAGATCATGTAAAAGCTTAAAAGTCATTGTAAAACTCTGGCTTTTATATTTGGAAATTTACTGTATGATAGAATTTCTGCTAATAACTGAGAGTTCAAATGTCCATAAAATTTCAAGGATTCTTTTTCTTGTAAGACAGAATAAAGAAAAAGAGTTCATATTTTCACATGGTGTAACAAATGCTCAGAGATCCAAGTGTAGGAATCTATGGGCAACAGAAGAAGGCACTAAAATCACACCAATATATTTGATGACTGTGACTATATATAAATTTGTATTTTCTAGATTTTTTTATAGTCATGGAATCACACAGTATATACTATTCATTGCCTGGCTTTTCTTTTCTCAGCACCATTACTTTGAGAATCTCCAATTGTAAATAGTTCATTTTGATGTTGAACAGTAATCTCTTTAATGAATAGATCATAATTTGTCTTTGCTCTATTGATGGACATTGATGAACATTTCCAGTGTTTTCAATTCTTAAAAATAAAGCTGCTATGTAATTCATAAACAAGTCCTTGTATGAACATAGGGTTTGTTTCTCTTGGTTAAATGCCTAGAATTAAAATGGCTATTTGTGTAACTGCAACATATTTTGCATTTAAAAAAAATTTCAAACTATTTTCCAAAGTGGTGGTATCATGATATATGTCAACAACAGTTTAGATATTTTGTTGCTTCTCAATCTAGCTCAGACGAAGTACAATTAGCCTTTATAATTTTAGCCATTCTAATAGATATGTAAGCATGTCTCATGATTTTAATTTGTATTTCTTTAATGTCTAAATGTTGAGAAATTTGTCATGTGCTTATATCCTTTTGGTGACATGTCTCAATACTATTCTTCACATGTAAAATTGGATACTCTGTTTGGTTATTAGTAAGGTTTTTTATTTTTATTCATTTTTTAATAATCAGAGGAGATGTCCATTATCAGATATATAATTTGCAAATCCCTTCTCCATCTTTACGGTTTCTCAATGGAGCTTTGATAGCTGTGTCTTTCAAGAAATATGCTAATTCTTTCCTGGTACACGGAGGTATGACTACAACATTATCAATGTTGACCTTTGCAAAGAAAATCATGGCTTAAGATATATGTCGTCTGCAGCTGTTGGGAGTGTTTTGTAATATCAAGCATATCTAGTTAGTTGATAATTTTGTTCAAGTCTTACATATCTTACCCATTTGATGACAATTTGTCTATATAATCTTAAAATAAAGGTGTTGCAATTTTTTTCCATTTCTCTTCTAAGGTAGAAGTTATGATTTTTGTTCTTAGTTTTTCCCTATATATCCCCAAATCTGTTATTAAGTATTAAAAATCAAGAATTATTATACTCCCTGATGAATTCATCCATTTACTCTTCTGTAATTTTGACTTGATCTTTATGTCTGATAATGAAATTTGCTTTAAAATCACTTTTCATTATCTTGATATAACCACCAAAGTTATAGTGTGATTAGTGTTAATATAGCATATTTTTTCTTTTACTTTATAAAGCACTTCTGTATTTAATCCTGAAAAAAATAAACAGCTTTTTAGCTCTGGAAGCATCTTTCTAAATTATCTTTTCTTTTTTTTTTTTTTTTTAATGAATCAGTAGCAATTTTTCTTAAGGGACCTAAACTGAAAGTAGGTTTAGAACTTTATTTATTTATTTATTTATTTAGTAAAAGATTTTATTTTGTTTATTGACAGCGAGAGAGAGAGAGAGAGAGAGAGAGGGAGGAAGCGCACAAGTGGGGGTGATCACGTGCAAAGGGAGAGGAAGAAGCAAGCTCCTTGGGGTGCAAGTAGTCCCATGCAGGGCTGGATCCCTGTACACTGGAATCATGACCTCAGCCAAATGCAAACATCTGCCTAAACAACTGAGTCATCCAGGCACCCCTAGAAAATTAAAAAAAAAAAAAAAGACCTTTTAAAAACATTTTCTTTCTTTCTTTTTTTAAAATATTTTATTTATTTGACAGACAGAGAGACAGTAAGAGGAACTATAAGCTGGGCAGAGGGAAAAGGAGAAGCAGGTTTCCCACTGAGCAGAGAGCCTGATGTGGGGCTCCACCCCAGGACCCTGGGATCATGACCTGAAAAGAAGGGACACTTATGGAGGAAGCCATCCAGACACCTCTTTTCTTTGTTTTTAATATATGGCAACTGATGCTTCCCAGCCACGAGGAGCATATTACCCATTGATTAAATCTTTGATAACAACCTATTTAAAGAGGTGTGTAAATATATACTTACTCAGATTTATACACTTTGTGTTTTCTTCATAGTTTGGGGCTGGACCCCATGGTCACAACACTGCTTCCAGTCTTTGCCTTCCCATCTTTTGATACCAGGTATTTGGCCAGCAAAGCAAATTAGTATCAAAATTAATAAGCCCTTGGCACCATATCTCTGGAGCAGGGGTTGCTCTTAGCCAAGGCCCAGAGCAGTTGACCTCCCCTCGCTAGTGCTATAGCCGCAAGGACTAGGTCCCTGCCACCAGAACTAAGTCTTACATGTTATGCTAAGCAGACAAAACCAAAACAGGAAAGCTCCGACAGCGTTCACTGGCATGCCTCATCTCCCACACCCTCGATGTCCAGGCAGTACCAGATGCCAGGGAGGGGTCTTGGTCCAACATATGCGAGGGAAGGAAGTAGCCACGAGCAAGTACCTGCCTCTCTATGCCTTTCTTTCATGAGCAGGTTGTAAGGAGGAGGAAGAGGAAGGGGAAGAGAAGTGAACTTCAAGGGGTGAAGGCCTCAGGTAGGCAGCTGGCTCCTGCCAGTAGGAAAGGGACAAAGGAGAAGGCAGTGAGTCTTGCAGGGAGGGTGGGAGGTAAGGGTTACAGCTTATAACGGAATCTGGACAGGAATAATAGGGATACTAGTCATTGGAGTCCACCATTGGCAAGCTGGGTTGGGTGTCAGGGCAGATAGGCCTCCCTGGGCACGGCACATGAGAGAAGTTGGAATTCTTCTCTGAGGAGCAGGTGGAGCTTTGGGTGTTGGGAAAGCATAGACAGTATTGTTCCAGGGCCAAGGACAGGTCCGGGTACTCCTGGATGGAGGTTAAGGCCACAGTATGATCCAGGTCTCCTACCACCAGCTTGAAGGAACCACATGCCAGCCACCCCTCATTATTGTGTATAACTCCCTGGTGCACTTATTGGCTTATACATCAAATGACTCCTTCAGCAGCTTGAAAACCACCTCCACAGGCACTCCAGGATATGGGAGGCTTCCAGAGTGAAGATTTTGCACGGGATCACCCCGAAAGACCAGAAGTCACTCTGATGGATGTAGATCTGGTCAAACATGCCCTTAGGGACCATCCACTTCACAGGCAGTCCACTGTTGGTTGTCTTTTTATAGTAACTGATGTGGTGATATCTCTGGCAAGGCTGAAGTCTGAGATCTTCATCATGTTGTCCTTTGTCACCAGCACTTCCCTGGTGGCCAGGTCTTGGTGTATGCACTTCTTGGAGGCAAGGTACTCCATGCCTCAGGCTACCTGATAGGCACAGGATACCAGGTCCTTGGAGGAGAGTTGCTCTGCTGCATTGTGGCTTATATTGTAGCAGTACTCCAGGTCAGGAGGCCTCTGGGCCTGCAGGTACTCCTGTATGTTGTCTTTGGAGGCATATTCCATGAGAGTGTACAAAGGACCGTCCTGTGTGCAGGACCCAGCAGGTTGATGGTGTCCTTGTGCTGTCCAATCATCTTCATCATCTCCATTTCTGAGATTAGGTTTGACAGGTCTTTCTCTGTTGCATCTGACTTCAACATCTTCACACACACTTTAGTCAAATGGTTGGATTTGTCTTTGTCCAGCCCAATGGCCTCCTCCAACACCACCTTCCCAAAGTAGGCTTGTCTTAGGGTTCTGCCTAAACTGCCTACAACCAGCCTGCCTCAAGGCAGTTATGAACTCTAGATTATCCTCAAAAACATTAAACCACTAGCTAAAAGTTCTCTTCACTAGGTCTCTGTCGCAGGTCTAATTTTCTTATCTTTCATCATTTATCTTTTTCCTAATTCTTATTTTCAGTATAGTTTATTTTGCTTCCAGGTGTTTCCCCTGGTTTCTGTATGCTGTTTCATAGGGAAGAGTTATCCTGTCATAAAATTATTTCTTGAGCATTCTTTACATCTCTCAGTTAAAATGGGTTCTTTTATGGTATTGATTCATTTGAGTTTTCTCAAAATGGGAAGAATTTTCAAAATGGTGTTTACCTCAAGGTTCAGAGTATGTCTTAGCCTCATCTTTACTCTTTTTGAAATTCACTTTTCAAATTCTTGTCACTCTTTTTATTTTTTCAAACTAAAATGTTTTATTTTTACTATTCTTTTATTTGAGTATAGTTGATATTCAGTGTTACATTGGTTTCAGGTTTTCAATATCTCCATACATTATTCTATGATCACTACAAATATAGCCACCATCTGTCACCATATAACACTATTATAATATCATTGACTATATTCTCTACACTGTCCCATATCTCTTTTTAATATCTCTATTTTTACGTTTTCTCTTATTCCAATTTTCGACCATCATTTTACTTGGTTACTTTAATAAAATATGGCTGATTACACACACTTTGCTGAAAAGCATAGCATTTGATTTATAGTAGTCTTCTTCTTCTTCTTTTTTTAAATTAACATATAATGTATTATTAGCCCCAGGGGTACAGGTCTGTGAATCGCCTGGTTTACACACTTAACAGCTTCACCACAGCACATACCCTCCCTAATGTTCATAACCCCACCACCCTCTCCCTACCCTCCCCACCCCCCCGGCAACTCTCAGTTTGTTTTGTGAGATTAAGAGCCTCTTATGGTTTGTCCCCTCCCGATCCCATCTTGTTTCATTTACTCTTTTCCTGTCCCCAATATTGCACCTCCATTTCCTCAAACAGGGGGATCATATGATAGTGTCTTTTTCTGGTTGATTTATTTTGCTAAGCATAATACCCTCTAGTTCCATCCATGTCATCGCAAATGGCAAGATTTCATTTCTTTCAATGGCTGCATAGTATTCCATCATATATATAAATATATATATATTCATTTGTTGATGGACATCTAGGTTCTTTGCATACTTTGGCTATTGTGGATATTGCTGCTATAAACATTTGGTGCACGTGCCCCTTTGGATCGTATAGTAGTCTTCTTTACCTCTATCAGAACCCCAGGAAGCTTTATTTATTTATTTACTCACATAAACAGATGATCCAACACAACGTTTTTTGATGTTCAAATGTATTATAATATCTTACCGCTTAACACTATGCTTACTGCTCTCTTTCACTGTCTGACTAAATCCTCATCATCACTATGCCATTTAATCAGAAAGAACATTTGAACTCAGAGTTCTCTCCATATCAGGGAATGAAGACTCCACCCTTCTGTTTGTGCAGGTAAAATAAATGTTGATATTGTCTGTCCTGCACATACTCCATCCTGTTCACCAGAATATTCACATCAAAATAGATACAAAATAAAAACCATACCTCACCACTTCTATTACCACCCAGCACGCTAAAAACACCATCATATGTTCCTGAATTATTGACTTGATTGATAACCCCACTTCCACACATACTGCACTCCTTTCTCCCTGCAAATTTATTTTGGTACAGCAACTTAACCTAAAAATCAAGTCAGATGATTTTATTCTGCTGTCGAAAGTCTTTTGGTATCTTCCCCTTTCATATTAAATAAAAACTGAAGGCGTTTCAATGTACTAGAAGGTCACGCATCAATACGTTCTTACCTCTCTCCACCACTATGAACTCCTCATTGGCCTCCTTGCTTTTCCACAAAAGTAACAGACCAGCTGTTCACACAAAGTCTATATACTTACTTGCTCTGCCTAGAGCAATCTTTTCCTTTAATATGTGTATAACACCCTTCTTCACTTCCTGGGTCTTTGTGCAGATAACATCTCATAAATGAGATATAACCACCCAACACAAAATAAAATTAACTTTCCTCCCAGCATTCTCCAATGGCTTTTACCTTTCTTGTATTTCTTTGTAACACTTATCACCATCAACCATCAATCATTATTCTATTACTGGTTTATTTTGTGATTGGAGACAGAGAGAGAGAGAATTGGGAGGGGGCGCAGAGGAAGAAGAAAACACCCCACTGCCTAGAAAGCCTGCTGGGGAGTTACATCCCAGGACCCTGAGATCATGACCCAAGCAAAAGGCAGTCACTCAATGGACTGAGCCACCGAGGTGCCCCTCTATTATTGGCTTATTTCACTATTGTATTTCAAAAGAATGTAAGCTCTTTGTGGTCAGGTATTTTATATGTTTTATTAATTGAAGTATTCTCAGAAAGGTAGCTGGCAGATTGTAAGGGCTCACTAAACTGTATTTTGCTGTTATTATTGGGCTCCTTTATGGGCTTTACCTCTTACGCTAGACCTATATCCTTCAGATGTAAGCAATAAGAATAGAGCCCTGCTGCCTGTTCAAATGAGTAAAAAGCCTGTATTAAGTGGATATTTTAAAAGCTAAATGAATGGCTTAATAGTTGTATATAGGGGGAAAGGGAACATATTTTCCACGGTTTAGAAGTGGAGTTCTTTTATAGAGTTCTTGTACAAGCCTACACTATTGAACGATAATGGGCAGTTGTACATTCCAATTATACAAACACTTTGGTAATTTATATCCTTTTTTTGTAATTCATGACTGGATCATTTAATTCCTTAGGAGCATTATACCATTTCAACTTTTCTGTTCAATAAACTTATTGGGGTTGCTACCTTTTTTATTCAAATGGAGAAATAGTCATGATTTCATCTAACTAAAGTGTTATTGATTGTGTTGTTTTCTAGGAAGGAGTCGCACATGCTAGTTTAAAAGTTTTGTTAAATTCCCAAGTCTGTCACCGATAAAAGCCTTTTGTAGATTAGTAACTTGATCAAAACAGAAAAGTTATGTAACACTCAATTGTTATACTATCTTTGTTTCCATCTTGCATTGTAATAACACCCATCTTAACTCTATTTAAGACAAGTTATCGCCAGATGGCTTTCTGGCATTGATTGCATGATATGAAATCTAATATAACTAAAAGTTTTTGGTTTTATTAGCATATAAATAATTTAGAAAAATATATGTATTTGAATATAAGGTAAAGTTTTAAATTATTTGGCAATAGTAAACTAAACTTTTTTTTGGTAAATTTTTATTTTCTATAATTTCATTGAGCTCTTTTGCAATAAGAAACAAGTTACAAAAAATTAAGGTTTATTTACCCCAATTCAAAATAATTAGGAATATAATCATAGAGGTTGAAGTATTTAAAATATTGAACCCAAAACATTTTATTAGGTAAATTCGTGAATGCTGAGCATTCACTGTTAAAATATACTAATACTATTGATAGACTGGTAGAAGCCTAAAATCAAATATTTATTAAATATTTATATCCATATCTTTTCATGGCGTGGTAATTCATTTCTCTAGCATTAAATAATATTCCATTGTTTGCATGTACTACTCTTTATTTGACCTTTCACCTATGGAAGGATATCTTGGTTGCTTCCAAGCTTTTGTCAGTTATGAATAAAACTACTATAGACATCTTTGTGGGTATAGATTTCATCATCTTTGGATAAATACCAAGAACTGCTACTGCTGAATCATCTGGCAAGAATATGGTGAGTTTTGTAAGAAACTGCCAAGTTGTTTTCCATTCTGTATTCTCAATAGACATGGAAGAACATTCCTGTTGCTCCACATCCTCACCACATTTCGTGTTCTGTTGTCAGTGTTCTGGATTCTGGGTATGTACTGGTGTCTCTTTTTTGTTTTAATTTGCATTTTCCGGATGACATATGATGTGAAGCATCTTTTTATATGCTTATTTGCCATCTGTAATATTTTCTTTTGTGAGGTATCTGCTAAGGTCTTTGGCTCATTTTTAATCAGGTTTTTTCCCCCATTTTTGAGTTTTAAGGGGTCTTTGTGTATTTTTGATTAACAGTCCTTTGCCAGATGTGTATTTTGCAAATTTTTTCTCATAGTCTGTGCTTTGCCTTTTCATTCTCTTGGCATTGTGTTTCACAGAGTAGACATTTTTAAATTCAGTGCTTGTGCTTTTGTAGCTAAAGTTATTTCCAAAACCAAGGTCATTTAAATTTTCTTCTATATTACCTTCTACATGTTTCATGTTTAGGTTTATAATCCAATCTGAGTTAATTTTTGTGAAGAGTGTATATCTGCCTGGATTTATTTTATTTTATTATTTTATTTTATTTTTATTTTATATTTTTACATTTAGCTTCACCATTACTCCAGAACCATTTGTTTAAAAGATTGTATTTTGCTCTCTTGTATTGCTTTTGCTTTTATATTAAATATAAAATATAATTGATAATATATATTCCGTTCCTTTAATCAAGTCTTTCTGTGGTATTACTATACCTTGCTTACAATTATCGTTATGGTGTACTTTTCTTAAGATTTTATTTATTTATTTGATAGAGAGAGAGATCACAAATAGGCAGAGAGACAGACAGAGAGAGAGATGAGGAGAAGCAGGCTCCCTGCTGAGCAGAGAGCCCAATGCGGGACTCGATCCCAGGCCCCTGGGATCATTACCTGAGCCGAAAGCAGAGGCTTAACCCACTGAGCCACCCAGGCGCCCCATCGTTATGGTAATCTTTGAAGTCAATCCTCAGTCTTTGTTCTCCTTCAACACTATGTTGAATATTGTGAGTCTTTGCCTCTCCATATAAACTTTAAAATAAGTTTGTTAATATTAAAAAAAAAGAACTTGCTGGAATGCATTAATTGTATAGATAAACTTGGAAACCAGTGACCTCTTGAGCTTAGCAGGAGATAGACCATGGACATCAGTTGTCACAGTGGTGCCTCTGGCAGAACCTATTGCAAATCCCTAGGCAAAATGAGACCTCAAGGATCTGAGAGAATGTCTAAGAAGTACTTGATACATCCCTTGGGTATGGTTTATTGAAGTGTCCACCTGTCTGAAAGCTGGGGAATCTAGATTAGGGAGGGAAAATTAGTTATGATAAAACATATCAACAAACATGAATAAATTTTGTAAAACTAATTGTCATGGCTCATATACAATATGACCAACAGAGGGACCATCAAAAGGAAAGCTTCCGTTATGTTTATAGTGAAATTTTTTATTCAAAATAAAGCAATGAGAGGGGAAGACACAATGAGAAAATTACCATTTCTTAAATGGTAAACTTCTTACAAAATGGAATAGGTTTTATATTCTAAGTAGTATATTGAAAAGTAAAACATTGGGGCGCCTGGGTGGCTTAGTGTTTGGGGCTGCTGCCTTCCGCTGGGGTCATGATCTCAGGGTCCTGAGATCGAGCCCTGCATTGGGGTCTCTGCTCAGCAGGAAGCCTGCTTCTCTCTCTCTCTCTATCTCTCTGCCGGCCACTCTGCCTACTTGTGATCTCTGTCTGTCATATAAATAAATAAAATCTTTTTAAAAAAAAGAAAAGAAAAGTAAAACATTAAAAAATAAAATTTTAATTTAAAAAAATTATGTAATTTTTTAAAAAGCTTAAAAATAGCAGAACCATTTTTCTTATAACTGGAAAATACATTGTATATATATCTATCAAAAATAACTTGTCGGGCTCCTGGGTGGCTCAGTGGGTTAAGCCGCTGCCTTCAGCTCAGGTCATGAACTCAGGGTCCTGGGATGGAGCCCCACTTCGGGCTCTCTGCTCAACGGAGAGCCTGCTACCTCCTCTCTATCTTTGCCTGCCTCTCTGCCTACTTGTAATCTCTCTCTGTCAAATAAATAAATAAAATCTTAAAAAAAAATAACTTGTCATGGGGGCACCTGGGTGGCTCAGTGAGTTAAAGCCTCTGCCTTCGGCTCAGGTCATGATCCCAGGATCCTTGGATCCAGTCCCACATCAGGCTCTCAGCTCATCAGGGAGCCTGCTTCCCCCTCTCTCTCTGCCTGACCCTGCCTACTTGTGATCTCTGTCAAATAAATAAATAAAATCTTTTATAAAAAAATTTTAAAAAATAACTT
The DNA here is from genome assembly GCF_030435805.1 of Mustela lutreola. NCBI lineage: Eukaryota > Metazoa > Chordata > Mammalia > Carnivora > Mustelidae > Mustela > Mustela lutreola. Next base: position 129,304 of record NW_026709257.1, read on the forward strand.
GTCATGTCTGGAATCAGGAGCATATGGAAAAAAATAATATCTGAGGACAATACTTCTGCCATGTTTTGTGCCTTGTTAATATTTTTAAACATTCAGGCAACTTTTCGCTTTATTGAAATACCTGCTAAGATACCAGCAGTGCTTTTGGAGCTCTATGACTATAAAAATTAATTGCAAATATTCAAAATGTTTACTATGGTGTCACTATTTAGGGCCACCACCAAGCATGTTTCAGAAGTAAGCATAACTGTTACTCTTCTGCAAGGCAAAAGGGCATGTTTTCAGGAGTTCCATCTGCTGTACCAGGAGGTGAATCAAGTAATGATTTTTGTCTATAAAATAATTCACTTTTCATTCCACATTATAATAATAAAAACTAGGAGGAGACTAAAACAAACAAACAACTACAACTACAACAACCAGCTTTACCTTCAGTGGTAGAGTAAATAGAACCTTATGAGTAGCCTGAAATTTATTTTTAAATATTTTTAAGATAAACGTTTTTGTTAGAAAACCATATATTTTATATTACTAAGAAATAACAGGCAAAGTTTTAGTAACTTCTAAAAAGTCTAGTTACTTCTATTTATCTATTAACTCATCTCTTTATGAAGTAGAACATGATCACACCTATTGTATCTACCCAAGTTTGTATGCTTTGGTTATTATATGTTTGCTATTTCCTTGCATAATTTTTACAATATTTGATACATAATAGTATCTTTAAGTCCATCTACGGTTTCACAGAATTTGTTTGAACTTCATAAAAATGTACCATACTTTTTGCACTGTCCTTGCTTTACTTCTCTATTAACTTTCCAAGATGTATTCACTTTAGAGTGTGTGGCTATCATTTATTTTTATTCCTCCATAATGCTATGTTTACAAATTTGTATTTATCTGTACTTTTAAAAATATCTTAATTATATACCATTGCTCATCTCATGTAACACTCATGTTACTTCTACACTTATCAGATATTATGTAACTTAAAACCACAACTCAGCAACAATATAGCACCATTTTTCAAAATTAAATGGCTTACCAGAATTCTTTAATTCTATCCTTTATTTGTATTGGATGACCCTTTATTCTAGGATTTCGCAGTGTTCATATGGAGGAAAGCTTATAAGTTGATATTCCATAAATAGAAGGATTTATTATGATTGATTAATTATTTTCATTTAGAATGCATAGAATATGGTTGATTTAATATTTGTTTCTTACTCTCTGCCTGGAACATAGTGCTATCTATGTAATAGCCACTAAAATATTAAGTTAATTACCTAGACTTTAAACTTCATATGAATAGGAATAACATACAGAACTCTTCTCAGATTGGGACACCTGGGTGGCTCAGTCAGTTAAACGCCTGAGCCTTTAGCTCAGGTCATGATCTTAGGGTCCTGGGACTCAGTTCTGCAACAGATTCCCTGCTTAGCCGGGAGTTTGCTTCTCCCTCACCCTGCTGCTCCCCCTGCTTGTGCTCTCTCTCACTCTCACTCTTACAAATAAATAAAATTAAAAAAATAAATTCTTCTCAGATAGCTAATATAGAATATCGTCTTTGTATTCATCAAAGGGAAAGTGCCATATAATAATGAAATTCAGACTACTTCAAATTCATTTTTTAACCAGTAAGAAAGTACTGTAAACAAGCCAAAAATGTCTTTAATGAATTAAAGAAATAGATTGATTTTCAATATCTTAATGTTTCTAAAATAAATTGCAAGATTTTTATACTAGATATCAGTGTAAATATTCATTATACAAGGACATTCTAAAAATAAACCTGAGAAAACTACTTGACATATATGATGACAAAAACGAGTTTGACAAAAGTCAGTTTGGGTAAAACTTACAACACCTACCACCTGAAACTCTTGTTCTATAATTTAATTATTTTAATTTACAAAAATACAAAAATAATATATCAGAGTTAGTCTATTGATAGCTTTGAAGGTATGCTCTGGTTGTGCACTGTTTACTATTGAAAGGGGAATCAAATATGTGATGCTTATGGTGTGACTATATTAAAATTCAACAAGTTCAGAAGCATACGAGGAATAGAATAAAGACAAAAGATGACCCTTACTTATCCTAAAGATACACAATGGTATATATGTGCTAGTTGGGGAGAGAATCCAGTCAGTAGATGGAGGATGTGGTAGTGGAAAAAAAAAGACACAACATTTTTGTTGAACGTTTAGCACTATATTTAACAAAGTGAAATTGTGTGTTAACAGCCTTGAATAAAATCCAAAAAATATTTTCAATTCATTGAAGATTATTTAGGAAAAACTTGAAAAATACAACTTGATAAGCATTCCAATAAAAGATTCATAAGCAATACAAGTTTCAGAATTTTTAGTATATTTTCCCTAAAAAGCCATTTGATTTAAATTAAAAAGAATTCTATTTACCTGCCACTTAAATAAGAGGAAATTATTTGGTTTTGTTATAAGTCAATAAAATAAATTAACATATCTTGAGAAAACAGTTAAAAATAATAGTGCTTAAGCTGTTCAGCAACCATTTGCAAAATTCCTTGCCCTCAGCTAGCTCTGGAGTTCTGCTAGGTGAGTAAGGCCATGTATGTTACTGCTCAGAATACTGATGCAAAGCAATTGTCCCCTTCTCATCCATTTATTGCCGTTGATATGTCATGCTATGTTGTTTAGAGATACATAGATGGCCCTACATGAAGGCCTTTTTTTGTGTGTATACGGGTGACTGTGATTTAACTTACAAATAAGATGGCTCCTGATTTACAATGATTCAACTTACGATATATTTGGCAATGATGTGAAAGTGAAAGTGATTCAGTAGAAACTGTACTTTGAATTTTGAATTTGGGTCTTTATAAAAAGGGCCAGTGACATGTGGTATGGTGCCGTCTTGTGATGCTGGGCAGGGTCAGTGAGCCACAGCTCCCAGTCAGCTAGAAGATTACAGGGGTGAACACCTGATATTCTTACAACCACTCTATATATAACCATTCTTCTTTTTTTAGTGTAATATTTAATAAATTGCATGTGATATTTGATACTTTGTTATAAAATAGGCTTTGCTTAAGATGATTTTGCCCAAATGCAGGCAAATGTAAGTGTTCTGAGTATGTTTAAATAAGCTTAAGGTAAGCTATGATATTTGATAGTTCAGGGGTATTAAATGCATTTTCAATTTTTTATGGGTTTCTCTGTACATAGCACCGTTGTAAGCTGAGGAACATCTCTATATGTATATGTAGCCTTGGTATGGCTTACATATTATTGGCATGAAACATCTAGAACAGTACGTGTGCTATATGATTGTCTACAACATCAAACAAGTTTCTTGAAAACTTGTGCCAAAGGGGTTATGTCTTTAAGGATTCTTATTTCTGAAGGGATCTCTCAAATGTAAGATTTTTCAGAAGTTAAGTGAAAATCTGACCAAACTAAACATTTTTCCATTTTTCCTAGTGAGCAAAGATAGCTAAAATCTATCTGCCATTTTCAACACTGCACTCAACGACTGTAATTCTAATTTAAGAACAGATTATTTGTATCAAAACCACATGTTGGCCTAATCTTACACAATATTCATAAATCTCACTCAGAGCCTTGGACACTTTTATTTGTTGAGTCTATATGGTACTACGGACAATCATCTTTTTTGACCTCATAGCTTCATGTATGTCTATACTTTTGAAAATACATGCATCATAGTTCCATTGTAAAATGTCTGGGTTATAAAATGTGCTATGCTATCAAAATGGTAATAAGAACATACAAATGACCTGATGTAATGAACTGGACCAGATTGCCAGATATCACATTTCATACCAGAAAGATTCAGTGGTAAGTTTTAAAATGGCCAACTATACTTCGACTGAATTATAACTCATTTAAATTCTTTCTTTGTGTACAGTATTATACATTAGTCAGTATTACAGGAAATAAGTACTTTGGACAGATGTAAATATGCTGTAATAAAAAATGTTTTTCTTCTTTCTTTTAGTCCTTTTTACTTGTAAGACTTGCCACAAATACCTTGCCTCCTCCAAAATAATTTGCAATCCAAATTTATCTCTAAATGAATTTATTGCACAGAAAAAAATATATATATATACACTTACAGTAGACATGTTCAAAAATAGTTACACAACAGCAGGGCCCTAAATGTAAGCAGTATAGTATGTTTTGTTTTGTTTTCTTTAAATAAATAGAGGTTATGTGAAATACTGGAATTTTATTTCCAGGCCTAGTATTTCAAGACAGTTAACTACACTTACAGTGTCAACAGCCTCTTTTTGGCAGTATGATTTTATTGGCTCCATAGAATCACAGCAAGAATTTACTATTGGTTCTTCTTTTATGACACACACAGAAAAAAAAAAATTGACACATTTGCTCAAGACCAACCAGAATAATTTTAACCTATCTAAATTGATGGGAGGCCTTCACAATTCATTGCAGACAATCTGCTACTCCCCTTATGATAAAGGAGAGATGAGTCATAATCAGGGAAGAAAGCTAGATTAATACCTGTAATTATCATTGAATTATTTAGCCTGCTATAGGATTATTATTATTAGTGTCATTTGATAATTTTCTCTCATTTTATTAAACACAACTGTGAGTAATTACCCTCCCTAATATTTCTCTGTATTGGCTGACTAGCTAGCAAACATTCATGAAAATATCCGGTAGCCACACATATAAAATGCTGCATTATGATGCTGTTGAATCAAAACATACCACTACCTGATCCTGTAGCACTTTGAGGATTTGCAAATCAATTAATTCTATGTTTATTGGATTCTTCCCATACAATTAGAAAATGTATAACAGAGTCCATGAACACTATTAGTTTTACCATTTTAAGCCAGCAATCACACTTTGATTTTTACAACAAATGCAGAAATATAAACACACACATTTGGATCAGTTTTCTGTTAGTCTGTCTGGACTTCAGAATCCTATTCCTCAAGATAATGCACACCAAAGTTCTGGATTAAACAAGAAATTAGATGGCACCTGAACACTTGGTTTAATATTCTCCAAAGGACTTATTTCTTACATTATGACATTGTTTTACAAAGATCCATACTTTTATAATGTTAGTATTTTTAATAATCAATAAAGTCAATTAATCGTGATTAAAAATCAAACATAAAAATTTCTACTTTTTGCTTTTGCCCCCTCTATTTAGAACTTATTTATAGCCTGATAATTCAAAGGTCCCTATGTTTATGAAAATCTGGACAGAAATAGCTCTAAGATCCCATTCAGAACTTGATATTAATCTAAGTCTTTTGGCTCCATTTATCCTGAGAGCAAAGAGTAGGACAAAGGATTTGAGTACTGTTAGTTTATCTGGGAGATTATCCAAGGTAGAAAAGAATGGGAAAGTGATACAGTGAAGAAGCAACTTTGTCAAAGAGGTACATTGTTGATATAATTGTTGTGGATAGAAAATGAAGGCTTGCTTTTACTGAAAGGTCCTGAGAAACTTCTTTAAGTTGTCCTCATGAAGACCTGAAAACTGACAATTTTATCTATGGCTCTTATTTCCACTTCACTGAGAGCTGTCCTCAGAGGACAGTAACTCTCCTACACTTTTGGGTTGTGTTGGAGACATTCTAAAATGAGAGAGAGAACATGAGATGCTATCAGTCTTAAGTAACTGCAATTTCCCATGGAACTATCCACCACAGGTTTGGCTATAATCAGGTGTTGGGCCTTGATATCAGAGGGATTTGAGGCAGTATCATTTTAGGTTAATCATTATATCTGAAATTTCCAAAAACTTCAACTGATGAAACTTTGATTATAAATCTATAAATATAACAATAAATCTACAGTATTCCAATTATTTTCATAGAAATACACAGACAAAGCATCAATTGATTAATATTTAAATGTTACAAAATACTGAACTGAAAGAATTTGGTCATATAGCAACGTGTAAGAAGTAGAACTTAGGTTTAAGTTAGAACTCCGGATGCATTTGAGACTCAGTTAAGAAATTGAATGGAGGGATGCCTGGGTGGCTCAGTGGGTTAAGCCACTGTCTTTGGCTCAGGTTATGATCCCAGGATCCTGGGACGGAGCCCCAAATCGGGCTCTCTGCTCAGCAGGGAGCCTGCTTCCTCCTCTCTCTCTGCCTGCCTCTCTGCCTGCTTGTCAACTCTCTCTGTCAAATAAATAAATAAAATCTTAAAAAAAGTAATTGAATGGATGTCTGACTATCTTATAGGTTTTCTAAAAATCAGTGACTTTGTGTTCACGTGTGGCTATGCAGGAATTTTTAACTTTCTCTAAGAAGTTATTAGATTTGTTTATATAATGGCAGTAAAGGATGGGGAAAAGCAAAGTACAAACCCCATAAAGACAAAGACAGTGAGTATGAGAAAAGAGTAATAGATAAGAAGAATCAATGCATTTGAGGAAAATGGGAATTGAAATACACAATGATTGTTGATTTTTTTAGATGGAGAACACAAAACTAGCTTGCAAGAAGGAAATAACAGAAGACATGTTGTGATGTGAGACAGAATCCTGGAAAAGGCAGTAACGTGGAATAAAGGAGTAGGGAGAGCATATCAGGTAATTTGGATAGGAAGGAGTTAGGAGGTAATTGCTTGATCAATTTTATATGGCCCACTTAAATGCACAGATTTCTCTTCTTTAATTTATATGGAGAACAGGGTGTCCTTTCTCTTCCCTTTCAGAGCACCAGAGGTGTACTCTTTCAGACTGAAAACCTGAAAAGCTCAGGACTCAGTTGCTTAAGCACAGCTGAGAGGACATATTTCAATTAAGATTTACATTTTGCTGTATGTAGTAGACTGTCAAAAGTGGTTTAACCATATTTTTTCATTTAACAAGAAGACTACAGAGAGTGTTTTCTGGTGTTGGTTCAGAGTGTCCATCCCTCTGAACAGATTTTTCTCTCAAAGTCCGGGGCAAGAAATCAATTGTTACATATGTATTCACTAAAAAAGCAGCTGGAAGATGCTGAGCACTGTGGCCCATGAGATCAAGGCACCAGCACACACTTGTGAGTGGTGAGCTCCCAAGGCGGGAGGAAAATTCTAGAATAAAGTGCTTATTAGAGAGCCATACCTTTTCTCCTGTTTCCTTACCTCTCTGCACTACCCTCTTGTATCCACAGCATTGGAAATGCTTTTAGCAACACACCACACTGAATCACCACAAATTATGTGATTCTCTTGGTGGAAAACCAAACACTGTGTAAAAACTGTGGTTTTCTAGTTCATGCTTCTGGATTGAAAATAATTCAGAATAAGCTGATAGGAGTAGCCAAGAGAGATTTAATCTTCTGTTTGGAAAAGGGCTTCTATATAAGTGAGTAGAGGAACCTTTAGGAATTATTAATGTTTAGGGGCACCTGGGTGGCTCAGCGGGTTAAGCCTCTGCCTTTAGCTCAGGACATGATCTCAGGGTCCTGGGATCGAGACCTGCATTTGGCTCTCTGCTTGGCAGGGAGCCTGCTTCCTCCTCTCTCTGCCTTCCTCTCTGCCTACCTACTTCTGATCTGTCTCTGTCAGAGGAATAAATAAAATCTTTTTAAAAAAAGAATTATTCATGTTTAGGGGCACCTGGGTGGCTCAGCGGGTTATGCCTCTGCCTTTAGCTCAGGTCATGATCTCAGGGTCCTGGGATCAAGCCCCACATCAGGTTCTCTGCTCAGCGGGGAACCTTTTTCCCCCCTCCCACTTTCTGCCTGTCTCTGCCTACTTGTGATCTCTGTCAAATAAATAAATAAAGATTTTTAAAAGAAATAATTATTCATGTTTACATATATGCACCAGAATTCTATGTCCCTTGTCAGATAGGCTTCAAATCAACAGAAATGATAATATTTTACTTAATAAGTTTTTTAATTCCTCTGTTAACATTTTGGAATACATCATTTTAATGCACATCTGCAAATTTGTAATCACTTCATGTGAGACAAGGAATGCTTAAAAAGGCAACCAGGGGCACCGGGGTGGCTCAGTGGGTTAAGCCTCTGCCTTTGGCTCAGGTCATAATTTCAGGGTCCTGGGATCGAGCCTTGCATCATTCTCTAGGCTCAGCCGGGAGCCTGCATCTCTCTCTCTCTTTCTGCCTGCCTCTCTGCCTGCTTGTGATCTCTCTATGTGTCATATAAATAAATACAATCTTTAAAAAAAAAAGGCAACCAAAAAACATTAACAGTTTTGGACAGGAGTTTCCCTTACGTTTGGATAAGGATGCAAATTCAACTTCATAATAAATTACACTGCATCATAAAGATTAAATGCACTTGGGTTTGCGTTCTCTCCTCCCTCCATCCTATCGTACACACAGCTGCCCGACTAATCTTCCAAAAACACACATTTTCATGTGCTGCTTTTCAAAACTAGCTTCCTGTTGCCTGAAAAAATAGTCTCAAGTGCTTTTGTCTGGCATTCGGGGCTCTCTAGGATGGGCACTCTGGCCAACACATCACTGCTCGTTTGTTCCACCACACACAAGTGGATCTCGGGCTAGTTATTCAGAGACCCACCTCCTCACCGACCCAGCAAAGGTCTCGTGCATCTACTAAACTCGCATCTCACTCAGTGATGTTCTCAAAGGCCATTAGTGGGTGACATGCCACTGCTAGAGTCAGGAGCCAGTGTGAAGTTGCCGCTGCCTAAGTGCATGGACTGAAAGCGAGAACGTTGATTCTCCAGGAGAAACCTGGGGCATTGTTATGGGAAGGCAGACGGCAAAACCACCCAGGTCCCCTATGACTGCTTTAACACACTCTGGACAAAATTTAAGGAGACAAGTGAACGTATTAACTCCCACTTAGGCTGTAGAAGGCAAATGCAACGGAGGGAAGGCGTTATCTTCTTCTGGAACAAACCACTTAGCTCCAGCTACTTTTATAAATAGATCAGACCCTGTCCAGGAGCCCACTTAGCTGGGTTCATTTGTATACAATGTCCATACCCTCAGGAATATTAACATTTTATCTCAGATTGCATTAATTTAAATAAAACTTAACAAAAATGGTGTGAAATGAACAAAAACACCATATTCTGTGATGAGTCAAATGAAATACATTTTCAGTTGCTGTTTTCCCCATTTAAAATTTCTGATAACTGTCATTATTTGTGAAAAGACACAAGACCAACAGTTTGTGTGTATGTGTGTTTTGGTTTTTGGTTTTTGGTTTTTTTCTTCCCCTTAAGGCTATAGCCATATTGTCACTAATAAAGATCTCAAATTTGCCTGGAAGCTTTCATGGCAAATTTTCAGTCTGAGGGTAGTCACCATGCAGCCAAATGGCTTTAAACATCATCAGTGCCTTTCTTCCACACACATTCTCTTCCTGGTTTAAACATTAGTTACCCTGGTTCTACACTGACACAGTATTTGCATCTCTCTCCTGTCCATAACTCCTAAAAGTTGGGGACCTCTCACTTTGGTTTCCCCAGAGCATGACATTTTATTTGGTGCTTGGGGGAAAATGGGAAGTTCAAGAAGTATGTTAATACTATCACTCAATGTATTGATCCATGCTATGCACCAACAGTGTAGTAAATATCGTTCATTTCTTGTAACAAAGGCAGTAGGAACTTCTCCCAAGGGACGGAATTCCAAGGACAGAATGAAGGCAGGAAGGGAGCTGGTCTATTTGGACCTACTTTGTGAGAGACACTGGTTTAGGTATTTTTATGTTTACATTATACCACTGAACTGTCACAATCCTGCAAATTCTTACATGCTTGGGTTTCTATGTAGCACGTTTAGCAAGCCACCCAAATTCACAGTGACAGGCCCGTGAGTCAAATCCAGCATGCTTGACTCCATGATTGTCAAGTCCACTAGCCCCATATATTATGAATCTGAGATTCATGAGTGTGTAGGTGCTATCAGGAAATGTCAAAAATGCCCATTTCAGGGGCACATGGATGGCTCAGTTGGTTAATTGTCTACCTCCAGCTCAGGTCATAATCCCAGCATCCTGGGATCGAGTCCCCCATCAGGCTTCTTGCTTACCAGGAGCCTGCTTCCCACTCTGCCTGCCTCTCCCTCTGCTTGTGCTATCTCTTTGACAAATGAATAAATGAAATATTTTGTAAAAATCTTGTTAAAAAGGCCCATTTTAAAGAATGTTTTAAAACATTGTTTGGACAGCAATAGAAGCGAAAGCAGAATGACATAATGTAACGACAGATAGTTTATGTGGGAGCCCTTTGGGTACTCTGGTGGATGAATGTTTTTAAATTAGTTTTTCATGGACATGGGGAGTTAGAGAGGAGAAGGGATGTGGGAGAAATTGGAAGGGGAGCTGAACCATGAGAGACTATGGACTCTGAAAAACAGTCTGAGGGTTTTGAAGGGGCGGGGGTTTGGGAGGTTGGGGTACCAGGTGGTGGGTATTATAGAGGGCACTGCTTGCATGGAGCACTGGGTGTGGTGCAAAAAGAATGAATACAGTTATGCTGAAAATAAATAAAAAATAAATTAAAAAAATTAGTTTTTTGTAAACTGCAAAAAAAGAAAAGCACTCCCATTGATAGCGTACACTTTATGGTTCACAAAGCACGTGCCAACAATAAAAATAATGATGGGTTACCGTTACAATTCATAGAAAAGGAGGTACAGGGAAATTGAATGAAAGGGAATAAAAATGTAGGTTCATAAGTCCATCTTCCTTGTAAAAAAAATTAACCTGAAAGTGCGTTTCTGCCACCTCTCTCCTGTTTGATCTGATAAAGAATGACCACGATACATGAATTATAGTTCGGGGTTTTGAAAAGCATAATAGCTTTATACCAACACTTTAGCTTTTATTTATTTATTTATGTATTTATTTATTAATTGCTAACAAGATAGCTCGATTTGATATGCGGTTCCTGAAACCCACCTCAGAAGAAATTCCATCTTCATGAGAAGTCAGAAAGAACAACAAACCAAACCTCAAAATAGATTCAAAGAGAAAATAGTCTTAAAAAAATTTCCCTTCCTGAGGCACCCGAGTGGCTCAGTGAGTTAAATCCTCTGCATTTAGCTCAGGTCATGAATCTAGGGTCCTGGGATTGAGCCCAATGTCTGGCTCTCTGCTCAGCGGGGAGCCTGCGTCCACTTCTCTCTGCCTGCTCTGTGCCTCTTGGTGATCTATGTCTGTCAAATAAATAAATAAAATCTTTTAAAAAAATTTCCCTTCCTATCAGAAGCAGACCAAACCACTAACAAATTCCCCAGAAAGCTTCATCTAAAAGGTTGTACTTTCCTCAGTCTCCCAGCAGGACCTTCTTCTCTGGGCCTGGTATTTCTTCAATGGCCTATTCCATAGAATAAGACATTAAACTACTGAGCGCCATGGGCCTCAGAACCACCAAAGAGATGATGAGGGGCACAAAGCACGCCTCTGGTCACCAAGAGAGTATGTAAACGTTTGCTACTTTTCTGTATTTTTCAAAGCTGAGTTTTTAGCTGGAGGCCGCTCCTTTAGGATAAATTGCTGATACTGTATAGTAAAAGCCATTATATGATCTTTTACACACCATTTCCTATCTTTGCATTCTCATGTGCCAAGACAGACACGGATTATTTAAAACCCTGAAGAGAGTGCTATTGCATTGAAATTGCCTGTAACCTTCGTGTAATAGATTTATGATTGATGATAGATTTAGTTAAAATATAACTGTTTTAAATATTTATTCTCAGTAAACGATTTCAAACTATGCTCATTTAAGTAAGTTGGTGCATAATCCCTTTTCTATTAAACCATAGTGCAAGAACCAATGCCGCGCTTCCGCGAGAACCCCAAGCTCTTTTTCTAGAATGGCCATATGTGTATGTATCAGGCGTCCTCTTTTCACTCCCTTTGTGGAGCACCTACCATGGAGGTCATGTAATAACCAATGACCAAAAAACAAACAAAAAACCCAAACATCCAGGTCGATGTTATTCGCGCCTGCCATCATGCAAAGGCAGACCCTGCCTGGAGACCAGGGGACTGCTCAAATAGCAGGCAGGCATCTCAGCCCAGGCCTGTGCTGGGGAAGTTGGTTTCAGGCTTCTGGCGCAATCAGAAGCCAGCGAAGTGACCCGAGAGTGCAGCCGGGTTTAGGGCGGATGATCTTTTTGCAGCCAGGCTGCACCCGGACACCCGCTCGGGGAGCCAGGCTAGGAGGCCGCTGAGCGCCGGCGCTGGCCACGCTCGCAGGCCCCCGGGGCTTCACCCCGTGCCCAGGCTCCGGCCTCCGCCTCAGGAAGGAGGGGGGCGGGGGCGGAGGCAGCCCGGAGAAGGGGCTTTGCTAATTGCCGAAGCGGGAAGTGAGCTCGCGGAGGACATGGCGGAGAGTCTGGGAGGAGGTGGAGGGGCTTGCGGAGGAGGGGCGTGCAGCGCCCCGGTGCTGTGCTGCGGCCCAGTCGGGACTGCAGGACCCACAAGTCTAGCCGCCCATGCGCTCCTCCGCTCCAGCCAAGCCCTGGAGTCTGCGCTGCCCCTCCCAGCCCCAAGGCTTCCCCAGACTACCCTCTGTGGACAGGTAAATTGAAACCGCGCCGCGCCCTCACCTGGAGCAGAAAGCGCAGGCCGCGAGCTCGCGGTGGTGTGGGGACCCAGCCTCCCGCGACCCCCAGGGCACCGGGACCACCCCGGATGCCACGCTGCACCCGGGTCCGCACGGGGTCGGGCCAGGGATGGCGCCGCCTGAGGTTCCCCCGCCAGTGGGCGCGCTAGCCCCCATTGTTCGGCACCCCCATGCCTGTGTGCCAAGGTCCCCCTTCCCTCATCTCCCGCCATGGCCCCACCGCTTTTGTTCTGGACTTGGGATCCTAGGTGGAAACTAGTCCCTCAGACCTCCCTGGCAGCAAGGAGCACAGGGAGGGATTCTCGGTTTTTCCACCCTGGCTCTTCAGCTCTCCACATTCACATGCCTTCTTGTGTCCTTTCCTCTCCTCATTGTCACTTTTATTAAATGGTTTTGTTCTGCATGTTTACCCGCAGAGCGATTTCATGAATGAATATATAGGAAACTAAGTCGGAGCCCACCTGTGAGAGCCCACTTGTGGAGGCCTTTCATTAGAATGGTTCTAGCCTCAGTTCAGAATACTGCGTGTACCTGAGGACCGAGTCCAGATGTTTCTTTCATCTCTGACTTGAATTTGAAATCCTCCTCAGACTTCAGCTTCCAGAATTGCTCCCTTCCTTGCTCTCCCACTGTCTCGGTGGGGATCCGCCATGAGTGCTGAACACAGGAATGAATGAATGATATATACCCCCAGGTCGCTGGGGCTTTTTCTTGTTTTGCTGAGGTTGGAAAGGCTTGGGAGAGACCCCCTGTATGCAGATACAGAGCTGCATGCAATTGCTTAGATAAACGTGTTCCCCACTTAATTGCTTGGGCATTGAACATTTCGCCCTTAACCTGTGGCTTGAGCAGTTAGGAGGAGACAATCTGGAGGTGAATCAGAATATGGCTGAATCCACATGGTGGTGGGCTGGCTTTGGGAGATTTTCCTGGAGATTCTAAAGAAAGATCTAAATTCTTCCAATGGGGAGTGGTAAACATTTTATCAATGGGAGATGGAAAATAAATTGTCTGGTTAACCTTTCCCTCCCCCTCAAAACCCATTATTTGAAAAAACAAAAAACGAAGTGAAGGGAGAAATCCTCCCACTCCCATCCCCACTCACCTCCATAGCCACCTCCTCTTCCAAGAACTAACAGACAAGGTGCCAAGAAGTGTTAGGTACCAGCAGTGGTCTCAGAGCTCATTCAAGGATCATGGTGAAAGTCATTCAAAGAGATTGTGGGGGCACAGGGATCCAATTAAGGGGGACAAGTTTAAGGTTTGCCTGGTCCCCTAAAAATTAATGGCACTAGAGAAGATGAGCTTTGGGAACTATAGCTTCAGTGAGTCATGGTGGGAAGAGGCCATGAGGGCAGCAAAGACAGTCTTAGATGATGTTATTAATAGCACTACAGGCTCTAGATTTCCTGTGGTGGTGTTCTTGGCAAGACCAGCCCGGCCAAAGTGGATACTCACAACCTGGAACAGAGGGTCTTGGAGATCCCAGCAAGTGTGGTATGATGAGAGCGTAAAATGATAGGAGGTGTCCTTTGGAAGGACTGTCTTCTTGACTTTAAAAGGGAGAACCCAAATCTGTAGGTGAAATCTTCTTGGCTACAAAGACGCTGAGGCCTTCTAAGGTCAAGGTCTCCTCGTCATTTTAAAAGATGTCAAAGAACATATTCAGACATTTCAAAGATGTCCTCATGTCCATCCGTTCCCACTCTGGAATTCTCTCAATAAGGTGAGAGTTCCTCTAGTTGGAAAAAAGATCTAAAAAGACTTCCCTTTCTCATGTAATCTCTGTAAACTCCAGGACACACCCACCTACCCCTTCCAGCGCTGTAATGAAGCTACAGCTGGTGCCAATGTGTGGAACTCATTAAAGGCTATTTTCCCTTATATACCCCCGGACCAAGTTCCCATGCTCCCTCACCTGATTTCCTGCACTCACCTCCCACCTGGTGTGTTCACACCTGCAGGTGCCTTTTACCAACCCCTTTGCCAAAAGGCAGCCAGAGTGACCTTTCTAAGACCTATCAATTCCTGGCCTTCGTCTCCATAGAAATCTGCACTGATCTTCTAACAAATTCTCAGTCCTCCAATGGCATCCATAATCCTCCCATCCATCTCTTCCTACCCTTCCAACTGACTGTTGCCTGTTCTGCCCTGTCTTTCTGCCCTTCAACCACGCTGCCTCCCTCTTCCTGTGGAGACCCCTCATGGTGCCTGCCTCCAAGCACAGGTGATTCCCATTGATGGGAAGACCCTCTTCCTCTCCCCCGTCTCCCCACTCCAGTTACTCCCACTTATTCGTGAGCTCACAAGCCCCATGGTACACACTCTCCATGCAGCCTGCTCTCTCTTTTCTAGCACTGGCCTCCATTTCTAGCTGTGGTTGTGTCACGGATGTCCCTCCCCAGCCTGCCTCCAAGCTCTCCGTCCGTTTAGCTCCAACACCTGACACAGTGCCTGGCACGTAGTAAGCCCTGGCTAGCTTCTAAGAGCCTCACTGAGGGACTGAAAGCATTTTAAAAATGTCACAACGTAGGCTCCAAACTGTAGGCAGAAAAAGCTTTGCCTGGATTGACATTTTAGAGACGTATTCGTCAAGTTACATGTGTTCACTGACTTTACCTTGTAAAATATTTTAAAAAAAGGAACTCTGTATCGCTTTGCATGTAACGAAGGCACATGTATACTATTAGACCACGTTATGAGCTTAATGGAAGGAGACAAGATTTTTTTGCTAAGAAAATGTATAAGACTGTTGAGGTCATGTGGGAGGAAATAGTCCGTTTGTTGGAGCATTGCTATCTTACTCTATCACAGCCACTAATAAAAATCTGACACGGGGTGAGTCAGAATAGTCTGTCAGAGATGAGTTAGATCTGGCTCATGTTCGTACAGACATGAAAGCCAGGAACGAAGAAGCAGGCTTTGAAAGCCTGGGTTGAGGAGGCGGTGTGGTTCACTGCGATGAGCTAAGTGCCCAGGGCCACTGGCGGACACGCGGGCCTGTGTCCTTCCTTTGTTCTGGGGTCCCTCTTGCACCATGTGGTGAGGCTAGCAGCTGGGAGCAGCTCAGGACCGGACCAGGTGGCATCTTACCTCTCCCACCCTCCTGTGGGCTCCAGTGGGCTCCAGTGGGCTCCAGTGGATCCCAGGGGACAGCCTGTCTTCCTTGCAAAGCCCAGTAGCACTGGGAGCAGAAACTGGGACCAAAGAGTGAGCACCCTGTTTGACAAGCTGGACCAGCCACCTCTTCTTCAGATGCAGGGGGAGCCCAGGCGTGCTGACTCCTCCCTTCTTCCTTTCCCCTTTCCTCCCTCCCTCCCTCTTCCCTTCCCCTCTCTCCTTCCCTGGTGGTGCCCTTTCCTGATGCCCACTTCATCCCTTTTCCTTTCTTACATGCCTGTCTTCTATAGTTTCTTCTCTCCTCCCAATTACATCCCTTCGTCTGAATCTCCTCTTTGGTCCCTTTGTCCCCGCTCTCTGCTCCTCCTCCCCTTCCCTGGCCCCTGTTCAGCTCCATCCACACTGCAGGCAGAGGTGGACTAACACTCTCACTCACTAGCTCAGCTACCCTCCAGAAAAGTCACTCTTCGGTGGCCACCTTCCTGACCCCATGGTCCTTTCTCCACTTATTCAGCTATTGCTCTGAAGTCTGAGGAGGACAGAGTGGGGCTGCTGCAGAATCAGGCCAGAGGAGAAACCAAACCATGTGTCCACACTGTCCCCCAGTACTGCTGCTCTGAGAGCTTTCAGAGTCCTCAACAGGGTTAGGATTTAGGGGCTTCTTCATAACCGGGAGTGAAAACAGCCATAGGTCAAAAGAAAAGCTATGGCCCCCACACAAAAATAATAATCACAAATGAAATCTAAGTGAGCTCTGAAGTCCCAAAGTCAAAAAATTGCCTTGAATCTGTCACTATAAATCACCCAAGGCCTCACTCTCTGGGTTCTGCGTGCCCTGGTAATGGCAGGAGGCTTTGACCCCCTTCCCTCTTCATCCACTCCCAAAGAACGTCCTCTGAGGTGGTCTTCAAACTTCCTCTGAGAAACTGTCTCTGGGAACTCTAGGCCCTCGGCTGCTGGGATGAATGAGGGTGATGTCAGGACCTGATGGGAAGCTTTACCAGGAGACTGTGGCTTCTGGATGCAGTCCTCAGGTCCCCTGGACTGGGTGAGATCAGGGTCTTTCAGTGGAGGAGGACAGATGAGATTTCAGATTTTGAGTTGATTCTGGGATGATTAGTGCTTTGGAGGGCATTGGGTGAAGGTATTTTGCACACGGGAAGGACACGAATTTGGGGAGCCAGAGAGTGGACTGTTAAGAGCTGACCTTGCATTTCCCCCAGAAACCTTGCTGCTGTCCTTACCTCTGGTACCACAGAACGTGACCTTATTTGGAACTAGAGTCCTTACAGATGCAATCACATTACAGTGAGGTCGTTAGAGTGGGCCCTAATCTCCTGTAACTGACCTCCTTATGTAAAGGGAAAATTTGGACAGAGAGATGCCCCTACTGTCAGTGGTGGGCAGTGCATGAACTTCTAGAACCCTGACAGTAGTGGAAAACAGACAGAATGGGCACTAGGTAAATGGGAGCTCTAGTGGAATTTCAGATGAAGATGCTTGGACCTCGGCTTCCCAGGTCATAGTGACGTTAGGATTTCAAATTCAAGTCAGAGATGAAAGAAACATCTGGACTCGGTCCTCAGGTACACGCAGTATTCTGAACTGAGGCTAGAACCAGAGACCATTCTAATTAATGAAAGGCCTCCACAGGTGGGCTCTAACAGGTGGGCTCCGACTTAGTTTCCTGTATATTCATTCATGAAATCGCTCTGCGGGTCAACATGCAGAACAAAACCATTTAATAAAAGTGACAATGAGGTGAGGAAAGGGACGCCAGAAGGCATGTGAATGTGGAGAGAGGAAGAGCCAGGGCGGGGCGGTAAAACCTAGAATCCCTCCCTGTGCTCCTTGCTGCCAGGGAGGTCTGAGGGACTAGTTTCCACCTGGGATCCCAAGTCCAGAACAAAAGTGGCGGGTCCAAGGCTCAGGATGAGGGAAGGGGGTCCTCGGCACCAGCACGTGGGGGTGCCAAACGATGGGTGCTATTGCGCTCGCTGCGGGGGGGCACCTCGCCAGGCTCCGTCCCCAGCCCGACTCCGTTGGGTCCCGGGTGTGGCGTGTCGTCCGGGTGGTCCCTCTGCCCCGGGGGTCGCGGGAGGTTGGGTCCCAATACCCCCTTGAGCTCGCGGCCCGCGCTTTCTGCTCCAGGTGAGGGCGCGGCGTGGTGTCACTTTACCTGCTTGCCGAGGGTCCTCCGGAGAAGCCATGGGGCGGGGGGGGGGGGCAGCGGGCCGCGGGAGCGGGACAGCGAGGCCACTGGGGCTGGGCGGGAGCGCGGGAGTGCGGGGGTCCTGCAGTGCTGACTGCGCCAGCAGCAGAGCACCGCGGCGCTGCGCGCCCCTCCTCCGCCAGCCCCTCCACCTCCTCTCAGACTCTCCTCCACGTCCTCCACGAGCTCACAGCTCACTTCCAGATTACGCAATTAGCAAAGCCCCTTCTCCGGGCTGCCCCAGTCCCCTGCCCTCCCCCTCCGTCCTGAGACGCGGGCCCAGGGTTGGGCGCAGCGAAGCCCCGGGGGCTTGCTAGCATGGTCAGCGCCTGCACTGAGTGGCCTCCTAGCCTGGCTCCCCGAGCGGGTGTCCGCGCGCTGCCTGGCTGCAAATACATCATCAGCCCTAAACCCTGGCTGCACTCTTGGGTCACTTCGCTGCCTTCCTGATTGTGCCCAAAGCCGGAAACCACCTTCCCCAGCAGAGGCCTGGGCTGAGATGCCTGCCCGAGATCTATTTGAGCAGTCTCCTAGTATCCAGGCAGGGTCCACCATTGCATGATGGCACCCACGAATCACTTCGACCTGGAAGTTTAGGTTTTTTGTTTGTTTTTTGGTTATTGGTTATTACATGACCTCCATGGTAGGTGCTCCACAAAGGGAGTGAAAAGAGGACACCTGATACATACGCATATGGCCATTCTAGAAAAAGAGCTTGGGGTTCTCGCGGAAGCACGGCATTGTTCCTTGCACTATGGTTTAATAGAAAATGGTTTATGCACCAACTTACTTAAATGAGCATAGTTTGAAATCGTTTACTGAGAATAAATATTTAAAACAGTAATATTTTAACTAAATCTATCATCAATCATAAATCTATTACACGAAGGTTACAGGCAATTTAAATGCAATAGCACTCTCTTCAGGATTTTAAATAATCCTTATCTGTCTTGGCACAAGAGAATGCAAAGATAGGAAATGGTTTGTAAAAGATCATATAATGGCTTTTACTATACGGTATCAGCAATTTATCCTAAAGGAGCGGCCTCCAGCTAAAAACTCAGCTTTGAAAAATACAGAAAAGCAGCAAACGTTTACATGCCCTCTTGGTGACCAGAGGCGTGCTTTGTGCACCTCATCATCTCTTTCGTGGTTCTGAGGCCCTTGGCGCTCAGTAGTTTAGTGTCTTAGTCTCTGGAATAGGCCATTGAAGAAATACCAGGCCCAGAGAAGAAGGTCCTGCTGGGTGTCTGAAGAAAGTACAACCTTTTAGATGAAGCTCCTGGGGAATTTGTTAGTGGTTTGGTCTGCTTCTGATAGGAAGGGAAATTTATTTTTAAAGATTTTATTTATTTATTTGATAGAGATCACAAGTAGGAAGAGAGGCAGGCAGAGAGAGAGGAAGAAACAGGCTCCCTGCTGAGGAGTGAGTCTGATGTGGGGCTCGATCCTAGGACCCTGGAATCATGACCTTAGCCGAAGGCAAAGGCTTTAACTCACTCTGCCACCCAGGTGCCCAAGGGAAAATTTTTTTTTTAAGATTTTATTTATTTATTTGACAGACAGAGATCACAAGTAGGCAGAGAGCAGGCAGAGTGAGAAGTGGAAGCAGGCTCCCTGCTGAGCAGAGAGCTAGACATTCAGCTCAATCCCAGGACCCTAGGATCATGACCTGAGCCGAACCCAAAGGCCCAGTGAGCCAAACTCACTGAGCCACTCGGGTGCCCCAGGAAGGGAAATTTTTTAAAGAGTATTTTCTCTTTTAATCTATTTTGAGGTTTGGTTTGTGGTTCTTTCTGACTTCCATTGAAGATGGAATTGCTTCTGAGGTTGGTTGTCAGGAACCGCATATCAAATCGATCTGTCTTCTTAGCAATAAATAAATAAATAATTAAATAAATAAATAAAAACTCAAGTGTTGGTATAAAGCTATTATGCTTTTCAAAACCCCGAACTATAATTCATGTATCGTGGTCATTCTTTATCAGATCAAACAGGAGAGAGGTGGCAGAAACGCAATTTCAGGTAAATATTTTTACAAAGAAGATTGACTTATGAACCTACTTTGTTATTCCCTTTCATTCAATTTTCCTGTACCTCCTTTTCTATGAATTGTAACGGTAAACCATCATTATTTTTATTGTTGGCACGTGAGAATTAGAGGTCAATGCCCAAAGTGAAAGCACAAGGCAGGTTTATTAAAGCAATAGCACACTATCTAAGGGAGAGCAGGTGTATTCCATGAGGTGGATCTGGCCCTTACTTTCTTTTGGGATTGGATGAAGAATATTTTAATCAGCAGTGAAGATCAAAATGACAAAGTTCCAGGATCAGAGTAAACATATGGGATTAAAACATAAAAAATAAAAAAAAAAGATTTTTTTTGAAAGGACTTTTTTTTTTTAAAGGACTTTAAACAAAAGTCCTTTTTAAGAGACAGTTGGCTGTTTAAACCAAAAGTACAACTCACTGAGAGAATCGCTGCATTATTTATTGGGGTAGAAAGGACCTGGAATGTAGAAAGACCCATTCTGCAGAGGAAAAAATAGAATCACTGTCAGGCCTCATGACTTGCACAGCCATTGGCTATAATCCCTGCCTCATGAGACCCTGTGCTAGAAGGCCGCTAGAACCATCTCAACTATGTTAGTCTTTCTTGGAAGCCAACAAGTGTTTGCCCAGTTAAGAGCACGGTAACAATCAGTCATGTTATGTTATAATGATTGTCGATATCTTTAAAAGGCTTGTAAGTTCCTTTTTGAGTAACCCTCACCCCACCCTTAGAGAAATTTATCTGTGGTTCACCTCTTTGAAATACCTCATTGTTGTTCCACATTTACCATAGCCAAAAAAAAAAAAAAAAAAAAAAATCTTTTTATTAACAAAGTGTTCAGAAGGGGGCGCCACTGTAAAAAATGAGAGTTTTCCCAGCCGGGACAACTTGCTGAAGAAACAGCTGAAAGCAATCAGGTCAGACAGAGCCAAGGGCTGGAGGGATTTTTAAAATTACAAAAACCTAACCAAATCAAACCAAAACAAAAATCAAAACCAATGGCCAAGGGAACCTGGGTGGCTTAGTGGGTTAAGCCGCTGCCTTCGGCTCAGGTCATGATCTCACGGTCCTGGGATCGAGTCCTGCATCGGGCTCTCTGCTCAGCAGGGAGCCTGCTTCCCTCTCTCTCTCTCTGCCTGCCTCTCCATCTACTTGTGATTTCTCTCTGTCAAATAAATAAATAAAATCTTAAAAAAAAAATCAATGGCCAAGATTTCATGTTTGCTACTAAAGTTATGACATTCTCCTCAGACATGCGTGTGACTTGATCAATATATTTATATATTTATATTTGAAGAAGAAGGAACTATTTGATGCAGCAAATCCACGTTGATTAAAAATTACCAGATATGGGGCTCGTGGGTGGCTCAGTGCTTTAGGCCTCTGCCTTCGGCTCAGGTCATGATTTCAGGGTCCCGGGATGGAGCGCCACATCGGGCTCCCTGCTCAACGGGGAGCCTGCATCACCCCCCCCTCTGTCATTCTCTCTACCTACTTGTGATCTGTCTGTCAAATGGGTAAATAAGATCTTTAAAAAAAGAATTACTAGGTGTGAAATACATCGAGGGTATGGGAAGGAAAATGATTTCACCTGATCAGACTAGGAAGTGGTTGAAGCCTGAATTAAAGTGCTATAAAAAGAGTAAAGACCTTAGAAATATATGGGGAAAAAAATCCCTAGAAAAAAAGCAATAATAACTGGCTGCTCTTTATTGATCCAGATCCAGCGGTAGGCAAAGAAGAGCTGGTTTTAACCAGAGGATGAACTCCGTTTGTCTTCATGATCTGGCATTTCATGCAAGCCAGGCATGGGGCTCTGCACTAGTGCTGCAAATGCTGGGGGGCCCTCACTGTCCCTTTTCTCTTCTCAGCGGGACAACGGGCATGTCCATGGTGCAGTGAGACAGGCTTTACCGCAGGGAGATAAAAGACTGCCAAGTGTAGGTTGGAGCTGGGAAAAGCCACTTAGGAACAGATTTTCAGGGGAGGTGATAGACAAGGGCAAAGCGAAGAATGAGGATGAGTGTGTCAAGTTTCAAAGTGCCAGGAGGCAGCACAGTGCATTCGGGAAACTACAGCAAGTTCATGACAACTGACAGCTGATCTCACAGCATCACCTGCGGATGGAGGCTGAGCCCAGGGGTTAACACTGGGGCTGAGATGGTTTGTATACTATGCCGAGGAGGTGAGGTACTACACTGTGGGGGCACAGGGAGCTACCGGAGGATTTCAAGTATCAGAATTGTAACCATAATATTATATTTAATTGCATCCTAGCTTTCATCAAGTGTAAGATGCACTATAGTTTATGTTCGACTAAGAAAGAGAAATGCTGTCAGTTAAACTAAGATATGTCCTCAAGTGCAAGGTGAGTGCCACCTTAAGAGATATTAAAATGGGGGGGAGACAAATCTTAGAACAAGTAAACTGTGGTACTAGAATAATTAAGAAAGGTCCAATACTTGGATCAACAAAATAAGTGATTATTGCTTCCCATGTGCACAAAACTATATTAAGTGTTAGAACAAGAGACATTCTTATCTTGATGCCGCGCAGCTGTTAGCCCCAAGGTACAGAGGGCAGTAGCCAACCCCCAGCAGGCCCCAAGTGCCATGTGCAGACTGTAAGAGCAACTGCCTTTGAGAGAGGAAACGGTTGAGAGTGGGCTTTCTGAGGTAGAGAATTATTAGCTGGGAAAGGAGGAAAATTGACACAGAATCTGAATTGATGCCCCTACATGACAGAGTTGGTGAATCTTCCCTTCTCAGAGATCTTTAGACTCCTCAGAAATGTATTTTTCATTTAGGACGGAACATTCAGGATAAATATGATCTGTTCGAGTTTCTGTTTCTCTCATCAGGACAGTTTCTTAGACTTCAGTGGCATTAAGAAAGGGTTTTGATAGTCCAGAGTAAATCCTGACAATGGCAAAGCCCGATCTATGAAAAACTAACCACTCAGAAGAGAACAACAGATAAAAGGCCAGGCCGACCTGACCCTCCAGGATAGGTAAGGTTGGTCTGGCAACAGGGGTAGAGGGGTAGTGCCCATCTCCTGCTAGAAGAGCTAGAGAAGACCCCTTCCGGAGAGACCTCCAGGAGAGGAGAGCAGTAGGTGCTGATGATGAAGAATATTTTAATCAGCAGAGAAGGTCAAAATGAAAAAGTTCCAGGATCAGAGAAAACATATGGGATTAAAAAATAAAAAATTAAAAAAAAGATTTTTTTGAAAGGACTTTTTTTTTTAAAGGACTTTAAAAAAGTCCTTTTTAAGAGACAGTTGTCTGTTTAAACCAATAGTACAACTCACTGAGAGAATCGCCGCATTATTTATTGGGGTAGAAGTGTCTTGGAATGCAGAAAGACCCAATCTGCAGAGGAAAAAATAGAATCACTAACAGGCCTCATGCCTTGCACAGCCAGTGGCTAGAATCCCTGCCTCATTAGACCCTGTGCCAGAAGGCCGCTAGAACCATCTCAACTATGTTAGTCTATCTTGGAAGCAAACAAGTCTTTGCCAGTTAAGAGCACGGTAACAAACAGTCACGTTATGTTATAATGACTGTCGATATCTTTAAAAGCCTTGTCAAGTTTCTTTTTTAGTAACCCTAATCCCACCCTCAAGAAATTTATCTGTGGTTCACCTCTTTGAAATACCTCATTGTTGTTCCACATTTACCATAGCCAAAAAAAAAAAAAAAAATCTTTTTATTAACAAAGTGTTCAGAAGGGGGCGCCACTGCAAAAAATGAGAGTTTTCGCTGCCAGGACAAATTTGTTGCAGAAAAAGCTGAAAGCAATCAGGTCAGACAGAGCCAAGGACTGGAGGGATTTTTAAAATTACAAAAACCGAACCAAATCAATCCAAAACAAAAATCATACAAATGGCCAAGATTTCAATTTTGCTACTGAAGGTGTGACATTCTCCTCAGACATGCGCGTGACTTGATCAATATATTTATATATTTATATTTTAAGAAGAAGGAATTATTTGGTACAGCAAATCCACGTTGATTAAAAATTACCAGATGTGGGGTTCATGGGTGGCTCAGTGGTTTAGGCCTCTGACTTCGTCTCAGGTCATGATTTCAGGGTCCTGGGATGGAGCGCCACATCTGGCTCTCTGCTCAGCGGGGAGCCTGCATCACCCCCCTCTCTGCCAGTCTCTCTCCGTACTTGTGATCTGTCTGTGAAATGGGTAAATAAGATCTTTAAAAAAAGAATTACTAGGAGTGAAATACATCGAGGGTATGGGAAGGAAAATGATTTCACCTGATCTGACTAGGAAGTGGTTGAAGCCTGAATTAAAGTGCTATAAAAAGAGTAAAGACCTGGGAAATATATGGGGAAAAAATCCATAGAAAAACAGCATTAATAACTGGCTGCTCTTTAATGATCCAGGCAAAGAAGGCAAAGAAGAGATGGTTTTAGCCAGAGGATGAACTCCGTTTGTCTTCATGATCTGGCATTTCTTGCAAGCCAGGCATGGGGCTCTGCACTAGAGCTGCAAATGCTGTGGGACCCTCACTGTCCCTTTTCTCTTCTCAGCGTGACAAAGGGCATGTCTACGGTGCAGTGTGACAGGCTTTACCACAGGGAGATAAAAGACTGCCAAGTGTAGGTTGGAGCTGGGAAAAGCCACTTAGGAACTGATTTTCCGGGGAGGTGATAGACAAGGGCAAAGCAAAGAATGAGGATGAGAGTGTCAAGTTTCAAAGTGCCATGAGGCAGCACAGTGCATTCGGGAAACTACAGCAAGTTCATGACAACCAACAGCTGATCTCCCAGCATCACCTGCGGATGGAGGCTGAGCCCAGGGGTTAACACTGGGGCTGAGATGGTTTGTATACTATGCCGAGGAGGTGAGGTACTACACTGTGGGGGCACAGAGAGCTACCGGAGGATTTCAAATATCAGAATCGTAACCATAATAGAGTATTTAATTGCATCCTAGCTTTCATCAAGGGTAAGATGTACTATAGTTTATGTTCGACTAAGAAAGAGAAATGCTGTCAGTTAAACAAAGATATGACCTCAAGTGCAACGTGAGTGCCACCTTAAGAGATATTATAAAAGGGGGGGGGAGGAAAAATCTTAGAACAAGTAAACTGTGGAACTAGAATAATTTAATAAGTTCAAACACTTATATCAACAAAATAAGTGTTTATTGCTCACCATGTGCCCCAATCTATATTAAGTCTTAGAACAAGAGATATTCTCATCTTGATGCCCCGCAGCTGTTAGACCCAAGGTACAGAGGGCAGTAGCCAACCCCCAGCAGGCCCCAAGTGCCATGTGCAGACTCTAAGAGCAACTGCCTTTGAGAGAGGAAACGGTTGAGAGTGGGCTTTCTGAGGTAGAGAATTATTAGCTGGGAAAGGAGGAAAATTGGCCCAGAATCGGAATTGATGCCCCTGCATGACATAGTTGGAGAAACTTCCCTTCACAGAGATCTTGAGGCTCCTCAGAAATGTATTTTTCATTTTGGATGGAACATTCAGGATAAATATGATCTGTTCGAGTTCCTGGTTCTCTCATCAGGACTGTTTCTTAGGCATCAGTGGCACAAGAAAAGGGTTTTGATAGTCCAGAGTAAATCCTGACAAAAGCAAAGCACGGTATCTATGAAATCTAACCACTCAGAAGAGAACAACAGATAAAAGCCCAGGCCGACCTGACCCTGCAGGATAGGTAAGGTAAGTCCGGCAACAGGGGTTGAGGGGAAGTGCCCATCTCCTGCTAGAAGAGCTAGAGAAGACCCCTTCCGGAAGACCACCAGGAGAGGAGAGCAGTAGGTGCTGCTGATGAAGAATATTTTTATCATCAGAGAAGGTCAAATGACACAGTTCCAGGATCAGAAAAAACCTATGGGATTAAAAAATAAAAAATTAAAAAAAAGATTTTTTTGAAAGGACTTTTTTTTTTTAAAGGACTTTAAACAAAAGTCCTTTTTAAGAGACAGTTGGCTGCTTAAACCAAAAGTACAACTCACTGAGAGTATCGCCGCATTGTTTTTGGGGTAGAAAGTACCTGAAATGTAGAAAGACACATTCTGCAAAGGAAAAAAGAGAATCACTAACAGGCCTCATGCCTTGCACAGCCATTGGCTAGAATCGCTGCCTCATGAGACCCTCCCTGTGCTAGAAGGCCCCTAGAAACATCTCAACTATGTTAGTCTATCTTGGAAGCAAACAAGTTTTTGCCCAGATAAGAGCACGGTAAAAATCAGTCACGTTATGTTATAATGACTATCAATATCTTTAAAAGCCTTGTCAAGTTCCTTTTTGAGTAACCCTCACCCCACCCTTAGAGAAATTTATCTGTGGTTCACCTCTTTGAAATACCTCATTGTTGTTCCACATTTATCATAGCCAAAAAAAAAAAAAAAAATCTTTTTATTAACAAAGTGTTCAGAAGGGGGCGCCACTGTAAAAAATGAGAGTTGTCGCTGCCAGGACAACTTTGTTGCAGAAACAGCTGAAAGCAATCAGGTCAGACAGAGCCAAGGGTGGAGGGATTTTTAAAATTACAAATACCGAACCAAATCAAACCAAAACAAAAATCATAAACAATGGCCAAGATTCACGTTTGCTACTAAAGGTATGACATTCTCCTAAGACATGCGTGTGACTTGATCAATATATTTATATATTTATATTTGAAGAAGAAGGAACTATTTGATGCAGCAAATCCACGTTGATTAAAAATTACCAGATATGGGGCTCCTGGGTGGCTCAGTGGTTTAGACCTCTGCCTTCGGCTCAGGTCATGATTTCAGGGTCATGGGATGGAGCCCCACATCAGACTCTCTGCTAAGCGGGGAGCCTGCTTCCCCCTCTCTCTCTGCCTGCCTCTCTACCTACTTGTGATCTGTCAAATGGGTAAATAAGTTCTTTAAAAAAAGAATTACTGGGAAGGAATATGATTTCACCTGATCTGACTAGTAAGTGGTTGAAGCCTGCATTAAAGTGCTATAAAAAGAGTAAAGACCTGGGAAATATATGGGGAAAAAATCCATAGAAAAACAGCATTAATAACTGGCTGCTCTTTAATGATCCAGGCAAAGAAGGCAAAGAAGAGATGGTTTTAGCCAGAGGATGAACTCCGTTTGTCTTCATGATCTGGCATTTCTTGCAAGCCAGGCATGGGGCTCTGCACTAGAGCTGCAAATGCTGTGGGACCCTCACTGTCCCTTTTCTCTTCTCAGCGTGACAACGGGCATGTCTACGGTGCAGTGTGACAGGCTTTACCACAGGGAGATAAAAGACTGCCAAGTGTAGGTTGGAGCTGGGAAAAGCCACTTAGGAACTGATTTTCCGGGGAGGTGATAGACAAGGGCAAAGCAAAGAATGAGGATGAGAGTGTCAAGTTTCAAAGTGCCATGAGGCAGCACAGTGCATTCGGGAAACTACAGCAAGTTCATGACAACCAACAGCTGATCTCCCAGCATCACCTGCGGATGGAGGCTGAGCCCAGGGGTTAACACTGGGGCTGAGATGGTTTGTATACTATGCCGAGGAGGTGAGGTACTACACTGTGGGGGCACAGAGAGCTACCGGAGGATTTCAAATATCAGAATCGTAACCATAATAGAGTATTTAATTGCATCCTAGCTTTCATCAAGGGTAAGATGTACTATAGTTTATGTTCGACTAAGAAAGAGAAATGCTGTCAGTTAAACAAAGATATGTCCTCAAGTGCAACGTGAGTGCCACCTTAAGAGATATTATAAAAGGTGGGGGGGAGGAAAAATCTTAGAACAAGTAAACTGTGGAACTAGAATAATTTAATAAGTTCGAACACTTATATCAACAAAATAAGTGTTTATTGCTCACCATGTGCCCCAATCTATATTAAGTCTTAGAACAAGAGATATTCTCATCTTGATGCCCCGCAGCTGTGAGACCCAAGGTACAGAGGGCAGTAGCCAACCCCCAGCAGGCCCCAAGTGCCATGTGCAGACTCTAAGAGCAACTGCCTTTGAGAGAGGAAACGGTTGAGAGTGGGCTTTCTGAGGTAGAGAATTATTAGCTGGGAAAGGAGGAAAATTGGCCCAGAATCGGAATTGATGCCCCTGCATGACATAGTTGGAGAAACTTCCCTTCACAGAGATCTTGAGGCTCCTCAGAAATGTATTTTTCATTTTGGATGGAACATTCAGGATAAATATGATCTGTTCGAGTTCCTGGTTCTCTCATCAGGACTGTTTCTTAGGCATCAGTGGCACAAGAAAAGGGTTTTGATAGTCCAGAGTAAATCCTGACAAAAGCAAAGCACGGTATCTATGAAATCTAACCACTCAGAAGAGAACAACAGATAAAAACCCAGGCCGACCTGACCCTGCAGGATAGGTAAGGTAAGTCCGGCAACAGGGGTTGAGGGGAAGTGCCCATCTCCTGCTAGAAGAGCTAGAGAAGACCCCTTCCGGAAGACCACCAGGAGAGGAGAGCAGTAGGTGCTGCTGATGAAGAATATTTTTATCATCAGAGAAGGTCAAATGACACAGTTCCAGGATCAGAAAAATCCTATGGGATTAAAAAATAAAAAATTAAAAAAAAGATTTTTTTGAAAGGACTTTTTTTTTTAAAGGACTTTAAACAAAAGTCCTTTTTAAGAGACAGTTGGCTGCTTAAACCAAAAGTACAACTCACTGAGAGTATCGCCGCATTGTTTTTGGGGTAGAAAGTACCTGAAATGTAGAAAGACACATTCTGCAAAGGAAAAAAGAGAATCACTAACAGGCCTCATGCCTTGCACAGCCATTGGCTAGAATCGCTGCCTCATGAGACCCTCCCTGTGCTAGAAGGCCCCTAGAAACATCTCAACTATGTTAGTCTATCTTGGAAGCAAACAAGTTTTTGCCCAGATAAGAGCACGGTAAAAATCAGTCACGTTATGTTATAATGACTATCAATATCTTTAAAAGCCTTGTCAAGTTCCTTTTTGAGTAACCCTCACCCCACCCTTAGAGAAATTTATCTGTGGTTCACCTCTTTGAAATACCTCATTGTTGTTCCACATTTATCATAGCCAAAAAAAAAAAAAAAAAAATCTTTTTATTAACAAAGTGTTCAGAAGGGGGCGCCACTGTAAAAAATGAGAGTTTTCGCTGCCAGGACAACTTTGCTGCAGAAACAGCTGAAAGCAATCAGGTCAGACAGAGCCAAGGGTGGAGGGATTTTTAAAATTACAAATACCGAACCAAATCAAACCAAAACAAAAATCATAAACAATGGCCAAGATTCACGTTTGCTACTAAAGGTATGACATTCTCCTAAGACATGCGTGTGACTTGATCAATATATTTATATATTTATATTTGAAGAAGAGGGAACTATTTGATGCAGCAAATCCACGTTGATTAAAAATTACCAGATATGGGGCTCCTGGGTGGCTCAGTGGTTTAGACCTCTGCCTTCGGCTCAGGTCATGATTTCAGGATCATGGGATGGAGCCCCACATCAGACTCTCTGCTAAGCGGGGAGCCTGCTTCCCCCTCTCTCTCTGCCTGCCTCTCTACCTACTTGTGATCTGTCAAATGGGTAAATAAGTTCTTTAAAAAAAGAATTACTGGGAAGGAATATGATTTCACCTGATCTGACTAGTAAGTGGTTGAAGCCTGCATTAAAGTGCTATAAAAAGAGTAAAGACCTGGGAAATATATGGGGAAAAAATCCCTAGAAAAACAGCAATAATAACTGGCTGCTCTTTATTGATCCAGATCCTGTGGTAGGTAAAGAAGAGCTGGTTTTAGCCAGAGGATGATCTCCGTTTGTCTTCATATCTGGCATTTCTTGCAAGGCAGGCATGGGGCTCTGCACTAGAGCTGCAAATGCTGGGGGGACCTCACTGTCCCTTTTCTCTTCTCAGGGGGACAACCGGCATGTCCATGGTGCAGTGAGACAGGCTTTACCACAGGGAGATAAAAGACTGCCAAGTGTAGGTTGGAGCTGGGAAAAGCCACTTAGGAACTGATTCTCAGGGGAGGTGATAGACAAGGGCAAAGCAAAGAATGAGGATGAGAGTGTCAAGTTTCAAAGTGCCAGGAGGCAGCACAGTGCACTCGGGAAACTATAGCAAGTTCATGACAAACGACAGCTGATCTCACAGCATCACCTGGGGATGGAGGCTGAGCCCAGGGTTTAATACTGGGGCTGAGATGGTTTGTATACTATGCCGAGGAGGTGAGGTACTACACTGTAGGGGCACAGGGAGCTACCGGAGGATTTCAAATATCAGAATCGTAACCATAATAGAGTATTTAATTGCATCCTAGCTTTCATCAAGGATAAGATGCACTAAAGTTTATGTTCGACTAGGAAAGAGAAATGCTTTCAGTTAAACTCTGATATATCCTCAAGTGCAACGTGAATGCCACCTTAAGGCATATTAATTTGGGCGGGGAGCACAAATCTTAGATCAAGTAAATAGTGGAACTAGAATAATTAAGAAAGGTCGAACACTTGGATCAACTTAAAAAGTGATTATTGCTTACCATGTGCCCCAAACTATATTAAGTCTTAGAACAAGAGACGTTCTCATCTTGATGCCCCGCAGCTGCTAGACCCAAGGTACAGAGGGCAGTAGCCAACGACCAGCAGGCCCCATGTGCCATGTGCAGACTCTAAGAGCAACTGCCTTTGAGAGAGAAAACGGTTGAGAGTGGGCTTTCTGAGGTAGAGAATTACTAGCTAGGAAAGGAAGAAAATGGACACAGAATCGGAATTGATGCCCCTACATGACAGAGTTGGTGAAACTTCCGTTCTCAGAGATCTTGAGGCTCCTCAGAAATGTATTTTTTTATTTTGATCAGAACATTCAGGATAAACATGATCTGTTCGAGTTCATGGTTCTCTCATCAGGACTGTTTCCTAGGCTTCAGAGGCACTAGAAAAGGGTTTTGAAAGTCCAGAGTAAATCCTGACAAAAGCAAAGCACGGTATCTATGAAAAACTAACCACTCAGAAGAGAACAACAGATAAAAGGCCTGGCCATCCTGACCCTGCAGGATAGGTAAGGTAAGTCTGGCAACACGGGTAGATGGGAAGAGCCCATCTCCTGCTAGAAGAGCTAGAGAAGACCCCTTCCGGAGAGACCACCAGGAGAGGAGAGCAGTAGGTGCTAATGATGAAGAATATTTTAATCAGCAGAGAAGGTCAAAATGACAAAGTTCCAGATTCAGAGTAAACATATGTGATTAAAAAATAAAAAAAAAAAATTTTTTTTGAAAGGACTTTTTTTTTAAAGGACTTTAAACAAAAGTCCTTTTTAAGAGACAGTTGGCTGCTTAAACCAAAAGTACAACTCACTGAGAGAATCGCCGCATTATTTATTGGGGTAGAAAGGACCTGGAATGTAGAAAGACCCATTCTGCAGAGGAAAAAAGAGAATCATTAACAGGCCTCATGCCTTGCGCAGCCAGTAGCTAGAATCCCTCCCTCATGAGACCCTTTGCTAGAAGGCCACTAGAACCATCTCAACTATGTTAGTCTATCTTGGAAGCCAACAAGTGTTTGCCCAGTTAAGAACACGGTAACAATCAGTCACGTTATGTTATAATGACTGTGGATATCTTTAAAAGCCTTGTCAAGTTCCTTTTTGAGTAACCCTCACCCCACCCTTAGAGAAATTTATCTGTGGTTCACCTCTTTAAAATACCTCATTGTTGTCCCACATTTACCATAACCAAAGGAAAAAAAAAAAAGCTTTTTATAAACCAAGTGTTCAGAAGGGGGCGCCAATGTAAACAATGAGAGTTTTCCCTGCTGGGATGTCTTTGTTGCAGAAACAGCTGAAAGCAATCAGGTCAGACAGAGCCAAGGGCTGGAGGGATTTTTAACATTACAAATACCGAACCAAATCAAACCAAAACAAAAATCAAAACCAATGGCCAAGATTTCAAGTTTGCTGCTAAAGGTATGACATTCTCCTAAGACATGCGTGTGACTTGTCAATATATTTATATATTTATATTTGAATAAGAAGGAACTATTTGATGCAGCAAATCCACGTTGATTAAAAATTGCCAGATATGGGGCTTCTGGGGGGCTCAGTGGTTTAGGCCTCTGCCTTCGGCTCAGGTCATGATTTCAGGGTCCTGGGATGGAGCCCCACATCTGGCTCTCTGCTCAGCGGGGAGCCTGCTTCCCCCTCTCTCTCTGCCTGCCTATCTAGCTACTTGTGATCTGTCAAATGGGTAAATAATATCTTTAAAGAGTGAATTACTAGGAGTGAAATACATCAAGGGTATGGGAAGGAAAATGATTTCACCTGATCTGACTAGTAAGTGGTTGAAGCCTGAATTAAAGTGATATAAAAAGAGTAAAGACCTGGGAAATATATGGGGAAAAATTCCCTAGAAAAACAGCAATAATAACTGGCTGCTCTTTATTGATCCAGATCCTGCGGTAGGTAAAGAAGAGCTGGTTTTAGCCAGAGGATGATCTCCGTTTGTCTTCATGATCTGGCATTTCCTGCAAGCCAGGCATGGGGCTCTGCACTAAAGGTGCAAATTCTGGGGGGACCTCACTGTCCCTTTTCTCTTCTCAGGGGGACAACGGGCATGTCCACGGTTCAGTGTGACAGGCTTTACCACAGGGAGATAAAAGACTGCCAAGGGTAGGTTGGAGCTGGGAAAAGCCACTTAGGAACAGATTTTCAGGGGAGGTGATAGACAAGGGCAAAGCAAAGAATGAGGATGAGTGTGTCAAGTTTCAAAGTGCCAGTCGTAGGCGCAGTGCATTCAAGAAACTGCAGCAAGTTCATGACAACTGACAGCTGATCTCACAGCATCACTGCGGATGGAGGCTGAGCCGCGGGGTTAACACTGGGGCTGGGATGGTTTGTATACTATGCCGAGGAGGTGAGGTACTACACTGAAGGGGCACAGGGAGCTACCGGAGGATTTCAAGTATCAGAATCGTAACCATAATAGAGTATTTAATTGCATCCTAGCTTTCATCAAGGGTAAGATGCACTATAGTTTATGTTCGACTAAGAAAGAGAAATGCTGTCAGTTAAACTAAGATATATCCTCAAGTGCAAGGTAAGTGCGACCTTAAGAGATATTAAAATGGGGGAGGAGGACAAATCTTAGAACAAGTAAATAGTGGAACTAGAATAATTAAGAAAGGTCGAACACTTGGATCAACTTAAAAAGTGATTATTGCTTACCATGTGCCCCAAACTATATTAAGTCTTAGAACAAGAGACGTTCTCATCTTGATGCCCCACAGCTGCTAGACCCAAGGTACAGAGGGCAGTAGCCAACGACCAGCAGGCCCCAAGTGCCATGTGCAGACTCTAAGAGCAACCTCCTTTGAGAGAGGAAACGGTTGAGAGTGGGCTTTCTGAGGTAGAGAATTACTAGCTAGGAAAGGAGGAAAATTGACACAGAATCGGAATTGATGCCCCTACATGACAGAGTTGGTGAAACTTCCGTTCTCAGAGATCTTGAGGCTCCTCAGAAATGTATTTTTCATTTTGGACGGAACATTCAGGATAAATATGATCTGTTCGAGTTCCTGGTTCTCTCATCAGGACTGTTTCCTAGGCTTCAGTGGCACAAGAAAAGGGTTTTGATAGTCCAGGGTAAATCCTGACAAAAGCAAAGCACGGTATGTATGAAAAACTAACCACTCAGAAGAGAACAACAGATAAAATCCCAGGCCGACCTGTCCGTGCAGAATATGTAAGGTAAGTCCGGCAACACGGGTAGAGGGGAAGTGCCCATCTCCTCCTAGAAGAGCTAGAGAAGACCCTTCCGGAGAGACCACCAGGAGAGGAGAGCAGTAGGTGCTGATGATGAAGAATATTTTAATCAAAAGAGAAGGTCAAAATGACAAAGTTCCAGATTCAGAGTAAACATATGGGATTAAAAAATAAAAAATAAAAAAAAAGTTTTGTTTTTTTTTTTTTTTTTTTGAAATTGATGAAGTTCCAGATCCTAAGTCATGTTTGGTGGGGTGAGGTTCGGAGCTGATGACTAAAGAAAGAATTCTTAAGACATCTTTGGTGCAAAATGGTGGTTTATTAAAGCACAGGGATAGGACCCATGGGCAGGAAGAGCTGCTGCCCCGGGCATGTGAGGAGTGGCTGGTTATATACAAAGGAGCTGGGTAGGTGAGGACAAAGGGTTGTGCAGAAGGGCTATTGGGATAAAGAAGACTGTCAGGATATGGAAGGCCTGGTTACTATCAAGCCAAGGCCACTTTCCCTCTAATGTGGCACTAACATAAAGACAATTGGGAGTCTCCTGGTGGAATGTTTCATTCCTGCTATCAAACGTCCTTGTTAGTGAGATTTAGGTCTTAAAAGAAATTTAACTTTATTTACTTTTCCTTCTACATGCATCTCCTTCAGTTTTTTTATGGAGGGGAGGGTGACGTTAGGGCTTGAGGAACTGAGTTATGTATCTTTGGAAATTGGGCTATTGATAAGGCAACTTCTTTGTTGTAAATCTCAAGGACATTTGTAAACCTGCCTTGCAGGACTGTGATCTCTGCAAGATAACCATTTGCTCTTCTTTTAGGGTAGTCAGGGGTGCCTGTGAAATGTCACACATATTACCAAGGGGAGTGGGTGGAGAAGGGGTGCAAGGCGCCAGCCCCTGCTCTGTTCTCAGCCAGCCTCCTGCTCCCTCATCAAAAGGACGTTTTTTTTAAAGGACTTTAAAGAAAAGTCCTTTTTAAGAGACAGTTGGCTGCTTAAACCAAAAGTACAACTTACTGAGAGAATCGCCACATTATTTATTGGGGTAGAAAGGACCTGGAATGTAGAAAGACCCATTCTGCAGAGGAAAAAAGAGAATCACTAACAAGCCTCATGCCTTGCACAGCCAGTGCCTAGAATCCCTGCCTCATGAGACCCTGTGCTAGAAGGCCGCTAGAACCATCTCAACTATGTTAGTCTATCTTGGAAGCAAACAAGTGTTTGCCCAGTTAAGAGCACGGTAATAATCAGTCACGTTATGTTATAATGACTGTCGATAAATTTAAAAGCCTTGTCAAGTTCCTTTTTGAGTAACCCTTACCCCACACTTAGAGAAATTTATCTGTGGTTCACCTCTTTGAAATACCTCATTGTGGTTCCTCATTTACCATAGCCAAAAAAAAAAAAAAAAAAAAAATCTTTTTAATAACAAAGTGTTCAGAAGGGGGCGCCACTGTAAACAATGAGAGTTTTTGCTGCCAGGACAACTTTGTTGCAGAAACAACTGAAAGCAATCAGGTCAGACAGAGCCAATGGTGGAGGGATTTTTAACATTACAAAAACCGAACCAAATCAATCCAAAACAAAAATCATAACCAATGGCCAAGATTCACGTTTGCTACAAAAGGTATGACATTCTCCTAAGACATGCGTGTGACTTGATCAATATATTTATATATTTATATTTGAAGAAGAAGGAACTATTTGATGCAGCAAATCCACGTTGATTAAAAATTACCAGATATGGGGCTCCTGGGTGGCTCAGTGGTTTAGGCCTATGACTTCGGCTCAGGTCATGATTTCAGGGTCCTGGGATGGAGCGCCACATCTGGCTCTCTGCTCAGCAGGGAGCCTGCTTCCCCCTCTCTCTCTGCCTGCCTCTCTACCTACTTGTTATCTGTCAAATGGGTAAATAAGATCTTTAAAAAAAGAATTAATTGGTGTAAATACATCGAGGATATGGGAAGGAAAATGATGTCACCTGATCAGACTAGGAAGTGGTTGAAGCCTGAATTAAAGTGCTATTAAAAAGTAAAGACATGGGAAATATATGGGGAAAAAATCCCTAGAAAAACAGCAATAATAACTGGCTGTTCTTTAATGATCCAGATCCTGCGGTAGGTAAAGAAGAGCTGGTTTTAGCCAGAGGATGATCTCCGTTTGTCTTCATGATCTGGCATTTCTTGCAAGCCAGGCATGGGGCTCTGCACTAGAGCTGCAAATGCTGGGGGGACCTCACTGTCCCTTTTCTCTTCTCAGGGGGACAACCGGCATGTCCATGGTGCAGTGTGACAGGCTTTACCACAGGGAGATAAAAGACTGCCAAGAGTAGGTTGGAGCTGGGAAAAGCCACTTAGGAACTCATTTTCAGGGGAGGTGATAGAGAAGGGCAAAGCAAAGAATGAGGATGAGAGTGTCAAGTTTCAAAGTGCCCAGAGGCAGCACAGTGCATTCGGGAAACTACAGCAAGTTCATGACAACGGACAGCTGAACTCACAGCATCACCTGCGGATGGAGGCTGAGCCCAGGGATTAACACTGGGGCTGAGATGGTTTGTATACTATGCCGAGGAGGTGAGGTACTACACTGTAGGGGCACAGGGAGCTACCGGAGGATTTCAAATATCAGAATCGTAACCATAATAGAGTATTTAATTCCATATTAGCTTTCATCCAGGGTAAGATGCACTAAAGTTTATGTTCAAATAAGAAAGAGAAATACTGTCAGTTAAACTAAGATATATCCTCAAGTGCAACGTGAATGCCACCTTAAGACATATTAAAATGGGGGGGGAGCACAAATCTTAGAACAAGTAAATAGTGGAACTAGAATAATTAAGAAAGGTCGAACACTTGGATCAACTTAAAAAGTGATTATTGCTTACCATGTGCCCCAAACTATATTAAGTCTTAGAACAAGAGACGTTCTCATCTTGATGCCCCGCAGCTGTTAGACCCAAGGCACAGAGGGCAGTAGCCAACGACCAGCAGGCCCCAAGTGCCATGTGCAGACTCTAAGAGCAACTGCCTTTGAGAGAGGAAACGGTTGAGAGTGGGCTTTCTGAGGTAGAGAATTATTAGCTTGTAAAGGAGGAAAATTGACACAGAATCTGAATTGATGCCCCTACATGACAGAGTTGGTGAAACTTTCCTTCTCAGAGATGTTGAGGCTCCTCAGAAATGTATTTTTCATTTTGGATGGAACATTTAGGATAAATATGATGTTCGAGTTCCTGGTTCTCTCATCAGGACTGTTTCCTAGGCTTCAGTGGCACAAGAAAAGGATTTTGATAGTCCAGAGTAAATCCTGACAAAAGCAAAGCACGGTATCTATGAAAAACTAACCACTCAGAAGAGAACAACAGATAAAAGGCCAGGCCGACTGACCCTGCAGGATAGGTAAGGTTGGTCTGGCAATAGGGGTATAGGGGTAGTGCCCATCTCCTGCTAGAAGAGCTAGAGAAGACCCCTTCCGGAAAGAACACCAGGAGAGGAGAGCAGTAGGTGCTGATGATGAAGAATATTTTAATCAGCAGAGAAGGTCTAAATGACAAAGTTCCAGGATCAGAGTAAACCTATGGGATTAAAAAATAAAAAAAATTAAAAAAAAGATTTTTTTGAAAGGACTTTTTTTTTTTAAGGACTTTAAACAAAAGTCCTTTTTAAGAGACAGTTGGCTGTTTAAACCAAAAGTACAACTCACTGAGAGAATCGCCGCATTATTTATTGGGGTAGAAATGACCTGGAATGTAGAAATACCCATTCTGCAGAGGAAAAAATAGAATCACTAACAGGCCTCATGCCTTGCGCAGCCAATGGCTAGAATCCCTTCCTCATGAGACCATTTTAAAAGCTGTACTCATAATGGAATGGAAGGTGTTATTTCCCTATAATTTTATATATGTCATTAATTTGCTGCAAAGCCCAATAGCACTGGGAGCAGAAACTGGGACCAAAGAGTGAGCACCCTGTATGACAGGAGGGACCAGCCACCTCTTCTTCAGATGCAGGGGGAGCCTTGGAGTGCTGACTCCTCCCTTCTTCCTTTCCCCTTTCCTCCCTCCCTCCTTCTTCCCTTCCCCTCTGTCCTTCCCTGGTGGTGCCCTTTCCCGATGCCCACTTCATCCCTTTTCTTTTCTTACATGCCTGCCTTCTAGAGTTACTTCTCTCCTCCCAATTACTTCCCTTCATCTGAATCTCCTCTTTGGTCCCTTTCTCCCTGCTCTCTGCTCCTCCTCCCCTTTCTTGGCCCTTGTTCAGCTCCATCCAGACTGCAGGCAGAGCTGGACTATCATGCTCACTCGCTAGCTCAGCCACCCTCCAGAAAAGTCACTCTTCGGTGGCCACCTTCCTGATCCCCTGGTCCTTACTCCACTTATTCAGCTATTGCTCTGAAGTCTGAGGAGGACAGAGTGGGGCTGCCGCAGAATCAGGCCAGAGGAGAAACCAAACCATGTGTCCACACTGTCCCCCAGTACTGCTGCTCTGAGAGCTTTCAGAGTCCTCAACAGGGTTAGGATTTAGGGGCTTCTTCAGAACCGGGAGTGAAAACAGCCATAGGTCAAAAGAAAAGCTATGGCCCCCACACAAAAATAATAATCACAAATGAAATCTAAGTGAGCTCTGAAGTCCCAAAGTCAAAAAATTGCCTTGAATCTGTCACTAGAAAGCACCCAAGGCCTCACTCTCTGGGTTCTGGGTGCCCTGGGAATGGCAGGAGACTCTGACCCCCTTCCCTCTTCATTCACTCCCAAAGAACGTCCTCTGAGGTGGTCTTCAAACTTCCTCTGAGAAACTGTCTCTGGGAACTGTAGGCCCTCGGCTGCTGGGACGAATGAGGGTGATGTCAGGGCCTGATGGGCAGCTTTACCAGGAGACTGTGGCTTCTGGATGCAGTCCTGAGGTCCCATGGTCTGGCTGAGATCTAGGTCTTTCAGTGGAGGCAGACAGATGATATTTCAGATTTTGAGTTGATTCTGGGATGATTAGTGCTTTGGAGGGCATTGGGTGAAGGTATTTTGCACACGGGAAGGACACGAATTTGGGGAGCCAGAGAGTGGACTGTTAAGAGCTGACCTTGCATTACCCCCAGAAACCTTGCTGCTGTCTTTACCTCTGGTACCACAGAACGTGACCTTATTTGGAACTAGAGTCCTTACAGATGCAATCACATTACAGTGAGGTCGTTAGAGTGGGCCCTAATCTCCTGTAACTGACCTCCTTTTGTAAAGGGAAAATCTGGACAGAGAGATGCCCCTACTGTCAGTGGTGGGCAGTGCATGAACTTCTAGAACCCTGACAGTAGTGGAAAACAGACTCAGGTAAATGGGAGCTCTAGTGGAATTTCAGATGAAGATGCTGTGGACCTCAGCTTCCCAGGTCATAGTGACGTTAGGATTTCAAATTCAAGTCAGAGATGAAAGAAACATCTGGACTCCGTCCTCATGTACACGCAGTATTCTGAACTGAGGCTAGAACCAGAGACCATTCTAATGAAAGGCCTCCACAGGTGGGCTCTCACAGGTGGGCTCCGACTTAGTTTCCTGTATATTCATTCATGAAATCGCTCTGCGGGTCAACATGCAGAACAAAGCCATTTAATAAAAGTGACAATGAGGTGAGGAAAGGGACGCCAGAAGGCATGTGAATGTGGAGAGAGGAAGAGCCAGGGTGGAAAAAGGGAGAATCCCTCCCTGCGCTCCTTGCTGCCAGGGAGGTCTGAGGGACTAGTTTCCACCTGGGATCCCAAGTCCAGAACAAAATTGGCGGGTCCAAAACTCGGGATGAGGGAAGGGGGTCCTCGGCACCCGCGCGTGGGCGTGCCAAACGATGGGGGCTATTGCGCTCGCTGGCTGGGGGGAGGGGCACGTCGCCAGGCTCCGTCCAGGCCCGACCCCGTGGCGTCCAGGGTGCGGCGCCTCGTCCGGGGTGGTCCCGCTGCCCCGGGGTTCGCGGGAGGCTGGGTCCCGACACCCCCGCGGACTCGCGGGCCGCGCTTTCTGCTCCAGTGAGGGCGCGGCGCAGTGTCACTTTACCTGCTCGCAGAGGGTCGTCCAGAGAAGCCAGGGGGCGGGGCGGGGCAGCGGGCCACTGGAGCGGGACAGCCGGGCCTCAGGGGCTGGGCTGGAGCGCGGGAGTGCAGGGGCTGCGAGGAAGGGGGTCCTGAGTCCTGACTGGGCTGCAGCACAGCACGGCGGCGCTGCGCGCCCCTCCTCTGCCAGCCCCTCCACCTCCTCTCAGAGTCTCCACCCTGTCCTCCGCGAGCTCACTTCCCGCTTCGGCAATTAGCAAAGCCCCTTCTCCGGGCCGCACACGCCCCCGGCCCCCTCCCCCTCCGCCCTGAAGCGCGGGCCCGGGGCACGGGCGCTGGCGAAGCCCCGGGGGCCTGCGAGCGTGGGCAGCGCCAGCGCTGGACAGCCTCCTAGCCTGGCTCCCCGAGCGGGGGTCCGAGTGCTGCCTGGCTGGGAAAAGATCATCAGCCCTAAACCCGGCTGCACTCTCGGGTCATTTCTCTGGCTTCCTGATTGTGCCCAAAGCCGGGAACCAGATTCTCCAGCACAGGCCTGGGCTGAGATGCCTGCCTGCTTCCAATTCCGTTGGGCTCTGTCTTCAGGGAAGTGAGGTCACCACTGCCTGGGGGTTCCTTACCGAAC
This sequence comes from Mustela lutreola, assembly GCF_030435805.1. Taxonomy (NCBI): domain Eukaryota; kingdom Metazoa; phylum Chordata; class Mammalia; order Carnivora; family Mustelidae; genus Mustela; species Mustela lutreola. The sequence goes on from NW_026709257.1 coordinate 169,621, forward strand.
TGCCTGTTTCACCAGAGCTCCCTAAGCCGCCGGTCCACAAGCTGCTCAAGGCTCACACTCCACTCAATGCAGTGCCCATCCAGTTACCCCCATACAGCCTCCCCAAGCCCCTGGAGGGCTGGGTTCATCTGTTGTCCCCGCTGGAGGGAACATAGCTGGGTTTAGACCAAGTTACTGTTAGGGTTAGGGTTAAGAACAACTAGGGTCAGGGTTAGGAATAGACGTCGTTGGGGTCAGGGTTAGGGTTAGGTTCATGGTTAGGTTTAGGGTCAGGCTCAAAGTAGGGTCAGGGTTAGCATTATGCTCAGAGTCAGTGTCAGGGTCCGTGTTAGGTTTAGGGTCAGGTTCAAGGTCATGCTCAGGTTTAGGGTCAGGTTCAAGTTTTGGTTTTGGGGCAGGGTTCATGTCAGGGTCAGGGTTAGGTTTGGGACAGGTTTAGTGTCAGGGTTAGGGTTAGGTCAGCTTTATGTTTAGGTTCTGTTTTATGAGTAGGTTCAGGATCAGTGTTAGCTTTAGGGTTACAATTCTGTTCAGAATCACGGATTGGGTCAGAGTTAGGTTTACAGTCAGGGTTAGGGTCAGTGATAAGGTCAGGCCAGGGTCAGGTTTAAGGTTAAGTTCTGACATAGGCAAAGTTCACAGTTAGGGTTATCATCAGGGTCAGGGAGAGGGTCAGGTTTATTGTTAAAGTGGGGTTAGGCTTAGGGTTAGAGGTAGGTTGAGGGTTAGGGTTAGACCGGGTTAGGGTCAGTGTCAGGGATAATGTTAGGGGTTAGTTTTAGGGTTAGGTTCAGCGTTATTTTTCGGGTCAGGTCCCGTGTTAGTGTCAGGGTCAGGGTTACGGTTAGGGTTAGAGTTAGGGTCAGGCTCCAATTCAGGGTCAGGGTTATTGTTAGGGTCAGGGTCAGCATCTCTGTTAGGGTCAGCCTTAGGTTTATGGTCTTTACCTGTGTCAGGGTCAGGTTGAAGTCTAGGGCCACTGTCAGGATTACGGTCAAGATCAGGTATTGGTTTAAAGTCGACATTCGGGTCAGGGACAGGGTTATGTAGTGGTAAGTGTTAGAATCATGGTTAGGTTTAGGGTCAGGGCCAGAGTCAGGTTTAGGGTCAGGGTCTGGTATAGGCAAAGTTCAGGGATAGGGTCATGATCATAGTCAGGTATAGGGTCAGTGTTATTTTTAAGTTTAGAGTAGGTGATAGGGTTAGCGTTAGGTTGACTGTTAGGGTTAGAACTTGTTAGTGTCAGGGTCCATGGTAGGGTTAGGGGTTAGTGTAAGTTTAGTTTCAGCGATAGGATTCGGGGTACGGCCCGTGTTAGTGTCAGGGTCTGGGTTACATTTAGGGTTAGAGTAAAGGTCAGGTTCACGGTCAGGGTCAGGTTTAGTGTTAAGGTCAGGGTCGGGGTCACTGTTAGGGTCAGGGTTAGGTTTATGGTCATTGTTTGGGTCAGGGTCAGGGTGAAGTTTAGAGCCACGGTCAGGTTTAGTGTCAGGTTCAGGTATTGGTTTAAAGTCCACATTTGGGTCAGGGACAGGGTTATGTAGTTGTCAGTGTTAGTGTCATGGATATGATTAGGGTCAGGGTCAGGGTCAGGTGAAGGTCAGGGATAGGGTCAGGTTTAGGGTCAGGCTTTGGTTTAGGGTTAATGTTCGGTTCAGTGTCACAGTTAGGTTTCTGCAGTAGGTTTTGGGATTGGGGTTTGGGTGAGAGTTAGAAGTAGGGTTATGTTTAGGGTTAGGGATAGACAACAGAAGGTCAGGTTTAGGGTTTGGTTTATGGTAGGGGTTAGTGTTAGGGTCAGGGTCATCGTTACGATTAGGTTCAGGGTCCGTAGAGGGACATGGTTAGAGTTATCTTTAGGTTTAGGGTTAGCATCAGGCTCACAGTCACGGTCCGGGGTAGGGTAGGGTTAGGCTCAGGGTGAGGTTAGCCTTAAACTGGGGTGTGAACATGACTTGCCCACCAGACATCTAACCCCTCATCAGCCTGATCCTGCTTGGGGCATCTCTACCCACGATGGCATGGCCAGGTGCTCTTTACACACAGACCCACAGACATCCAACCGCGCACAGACACACACACACACACACACACACACACACACACACACACACAGAGACGGGGAGGAGACCAAGGGCTACACCAGTCATCAGAAGGTGTGGGACTCTCTGACTCTGAACCTCCTGTGTCCCCTTTTGATTTTATTAGACAATGGGCCTGAGGCGTTGGGGAAACCTGATATGACCTGCCAGGGAGGGGACCTGTCTAACAGGCCAGCTCTCTTCTCCCTGCATCCTCTTGGCTTCAGTACAGCAGAAGAACATTTTGCTTCCTTTAGGATGTGCCTAGAAATGAGCTGGGCATGAGGGTTTTCTCTGTAATGGGGTGCCTGGATATGTGGGTTTCAATTCCGTTGGGCTCTGTCATCAGGGATGTGAGGTCACCACTGCCTGGGGGCTCCTTACCGAACTTCCTGCTTCACCAGAGTTCCCTGAGCCGCCGGTCCCCAAGCTGCTCGGCTCACACTCCACTCAATGCAGTGCCCATCCAGTCACCCCCATACAGCCTCCCCCCGCCCCTGGGAGGCCTGGGTGCAGCTTTTGTCACCACTGGAGGGAACAGAGCTGGGTTTCGACCAGGTTACTGTTAGGGTTACGGTTAAGAATGACTTAGGGTCAGGGTTAGGGAGAGACATTGTTGGGTTCAGGGTTATGTAAGGCTTAGGGTAGGGGTCAGGGTTAGGGTTAGGTTCTTGGTTAGGTTTAGGGTGAGGCTCACAATAGGGTCAGGGTTAGCATTACGCTCAGAGTCAGAGTCACGGTCAGTGTTAGGGTGACGGTTAGGTTTAGGGTCAGGTTCAGGGTCATGGTCAGGTTTAGGGTCAGGTTCACGTTTTGGTGTGGGGGCAAGGTTCATGTCAGGGTCAGCGTTAGGTTTGGGACAGGTTTAGTGTCAGGGTTAGGGTCAGGGTCAGGATTAGGTTTACGGTTATGGTAAGGTCAGCTTTATGTTTAGGTTTTGTTTTATGAGTAGGTTCAGGATCAGTGTTAGCTTTAGGTTTAAGATTCTGTTCAGGATCATGGATTGGGTCAGAGTTAGGTTTACAGTCAGGGTTAGGGTCAGTGTTAAGGTCAAGGCCAGGGTCAGGTTTAAGGTTAAGGTCTGACAAAGGCAAAGTTCAGAGTTAGGTTTATGATCAGGGTCAGGGAGAGGGTCAGGATTATTGTTAATGTGGGGTTAGAGTTAGGATTAGAGGTAGTTTGAGGGTTAGGGTTAGACCAGGTTAGGGTCAGTGTCAGGGATAATGTTAGGGGTTAGTTTTAGGGTTAAGTTCAGCGTTAGGTTTCGGGTCAGGGCCCGTGTTAGTGTCAGGGTCAGGGTTACGGTTAGGGTTAGAGTTAGGGTCAGGCTCCCATTCAGTGTCAGGTTTATTGTTAGGGTCAGGGTCAGAGACTCTGTTAGGGTCAGGGTTAGGTTTATGGTCTTTACCTGGGTCAGGGTCAGGGTGAAGTCTAGGGCCATTGTCAGGATTACTGTAAGATCAGGTAATGGTTTAAAGTCCACATTCAGGTCAGGGACAGGTTTATGTAGTGGTAAGTGTTATAATCATGGTTAGTTTAGGGTCAGGGCCAGAGTCAGGTTTAGGTTCAGGGTCTGGTATAGGCAAAGTTCAGGGGTAGGGTTATGATCATAGTCAGGTATAGGGTCAGGGTTATTGTTAAAATTTAGAGTTAGTGTTAGGGTTAGCGTTAGGTTGACTCTTAGGTTTAGAACTTGTTAGGGTCAGGGTCCGTGGTAGGGTTAGGGGTTAGTGTTAGGGTTAGGTTCAGCGATAGGTTCGGGGTACGGCCCGTGTTAGTGTCACTGTCTGGGTTACATTTAGGGTTAGAGTTAGGGTCAGTCTCACAGTCCGGGTCAGGTTTAGTGTTCAGGTCAGGATCGGGGTCACTGTTAGGGTCAGGGTTAGTTTTATGGTCATGGTCTGGGTCAGGATCAAGGTGAACTTTAGCTCCAGTTTCATGTTTACTGTCAGGTTCAGGTATTGGTTTAACGTCCACATTAGTGTGAAGGACAGGGCTATGTAGTGGTCAGAGTTAGTGTCAAGGTTAGGATTAGGTTCAGAGTCAGGGTCAGGTAAAGGTCAGGGCCAGGGTCAGGTTGAGGGTCAGGCTTTGGTATAGGGTCAATGTTCGGTTCAGTGTCACAGTTAGGTTTTGTGGGTAGGGTTTGGGATTGTGGTTTGGGTTAGAGTTAGAAGTAGGGTTATGGTTATGGTTAGGGCTGGGTTAGACAGCGTAAAATCAGTGTTAGGGTTTGGTTTAGGGTAGGGGTTAGTGTTAGGTTCAGGGTCAGCATGAAGTGTCGGTTCAGGGTCCTTATTAGGGTCATGGTTTGAGTTACCATTAGGTTTAGGGTTAGGGTCAAGCTCACTCTCACGTTCAGGGGTAGGGTTAGGGTCTGGGTTAGGTCAGTGTCAGGGTTAGGATTAGGGTCAGGTTCAGGGTCCTAGTTAGGTTTGAGTCATGGTTACGGTAATGTCAGAGTTACGTTTAGGTTCAGGGTCCACATCAGGGTCAGTGTCAGGCTTAGGATTAGGTTTAGGGTTCAGGTCATGATCACATAGCCCTGTCCCTGACCCGAATGTGGACTTTAAACCAATACCTGAACCTGAACAAAAAAGGACACTGGTGCTAAACTTCACCCTGACCCTGACCCAACCATGACTATAACCTAACCCTGACCCTTACAGTGACCCCGACAATCAACTGAACACTAAACCTGACCCTGACTGTGAGACTGAACCTAACTCTGACCCTAAGTGTAACCCTGACCCTGACACTAACATGGGCCCTCCCCTGAATCCTATCTCTGAACCTAACCCTAACACTAACCCCTAACCCTACCACGGACCCTGACCCTAACAAGTTCTAACCCTAACGGTCAACCTAATGCTAAATGTAGAACTAACCCTAAACATTAACAATAACCCTGACCCTATACCTTACTATGATCATAACCCTAACCCTGAACTTTGCCTATACCAGACCCTGACCCTAAACCTGACCCTGGCCCTGACCCTAAACCTGACCATGACCCTAACAATGACCCTACATAACCTTGTCCCTGACCCGAATGTGGACTTTAAACCAATACCTGAGCCTGACCGTAAACCTGACACTGGCCCTAGACTTCACCCTAACCCCGACCCAGGCAAAGACCAGAAACGTAACCCTGACCCTAACAGTGACCCTGACCCTGAACCTAACATTAACCCTGACACTGAATGGGAGCCTGAACCTAACTCTAACCCTAAACGTAACCCTGACCCTGACACTAACACGGGCCCTGACCCGAAACCTAACGCTGAACCTAACCCTAAAACTAACCCCTAACATTATCCCTGACACTGACCCTACCCCGATCTAACCCTAACCCGCAACCTACCTCTAACCCTAACCCTAACCCTAACCCCACTTTAACAATAATCCTGACCCTCTCCCTGACCCTGATCATAACCTTAACTCTGAACTTTGCCTATGTCAGAACTGAACCTTAAACCTGACCCTGGCCTTGACCTTAACACTGACTCTAACCCTGACTGTAAACCAAACTCTGACCCAATCCGTGATCCTAAACAGAATCGTAAACGTAAATCTAACCCTGATCCGGAACATACTCATGAAACAGAACCTAAACATAAAGCTGACCTTACCATAACCATGAACCTAACCCTGACCCTGACCCTAACCCTGACACTAAACCTGTCCCAAACCTAACCCTGACCCTGACATGAACCTTGCCCCCACACCAAAACTGGATCCTGACCCTAAATCTGACTATGACCCTGCCTGGACGTAAACATAACCGTTAGCCTAACACTGAACCTGACCCTGACTGTGACCGTAACGCTAATCTTGACCCTACTGTGATCCTGACAATAAACGTAACCATGAACCTAACCCTAACCCTTACCCCTGCACTAAGCCTTACGCTAACCCTGACCCCAAAGTCGTCTAACCCTAACCCTGACCCTACGTCTTTCTTAGTCCTAACCCTAACATAACCTGGTCTAAACCCAGCTCTGTTCCCTCCAGTGGGGACAACAACTGCACCCAGGCCTCCTAGGTTCTGGGAGGAGGCTGTATGGGGGTCACTGGATGGGCACTGCATTGTGTGGAGTGTGAGCCTTGAGCAGCTTGGGGACCGGTGGCTCATGGAGCTCTGGTGGAGCAGGAAGTTCGGTAAGGAGCCCCCAGGCAGTGGTGACCTCACTTTCCTGACGACAGAGCCCAATGCAATTGGAACCCACGTATCACGGCACCCCATAACATAGAAAACCCCTTGTGAAGATCATTTCTAGGCACATCCTAAAGGAAGCGACATGTTCTTCTACTGTACTTAAGTCCAGAGGATACAGGGAGATATGAGCTCGCCAGCCAGACACGTCCCCTCCCTGGCAGGTCATATCAGGTTTCCCCAACTACGCAGGCCCTTTGGCTAATAAATTCAAAAGGTGACACCAGCGGGCTCAGAGTCAGAGAGTCCCATACCTTCTGATCTATGGGTGAAGCCCTAGGTCTCCTCCCTGTCTCTGCCTGTGTGTGTGTGAGTGTGTGTGTGTGTGTGTGTGGGTGTGTGTTTGTGTGCCTCTGGGTGTCTGTGTGTCTGTGTGTAAAGAGGACCTGGCCATGCCATCGTTGGTGGCGATGCTCCAAGCAGGATCAGGCTGATGAGGGTTTAGATATCTGGTGGGCAAGTCATGTTCACACCCCAGTTTAAGTATGGTTAAGTGGGATCGGGTGTAGGGTCTACACCCTTCTGCCCAGGGTTTATCCTGAAACCCTGAAGGGATGGGTCCATGACCCAGGAGCGGGTCTAACACTAACCCTGACCCCAACGATGTCTAAACCTAACCCTCTGCCTGTCCTCCGTCCACTTGTGATCTCTCTCTGTCAAATAAATAATAAATAAATTCTTAAAAAAAGAGAATGACTCTACTTTAAATAATAGCTTAAAAGGGGCACCTGGGGGGGCGCCTGGGTGGCTTAGTGGGTTGGGCCGCTGCCTTCGGCTCGGGTCATGATCTCAGTGTCCTGGGATCGAGCCCCGCATCGGGCTCTTTGCTCGGCGGGAGCCTGCTTCCTCCTCTCTCTCTGCCTGACTCTCCACCTACTTGTGATCTTTCTCTCTGTCAAATAAATTAATAAAATCTTTTAAAAAAAAAAAAAAAGGGGCACCTGGGTGGCTCAGTGGGTTAACAAGACTTGTAGACCAGTGGATTAGAGTAGAGTGCCCAGATATGGACCATCAACACTATGGTCAAAAATTCTTTGACAAAGCAGAGAAAATTACACAGTGGAAAAAAGACAGCCTCTTCAATCAATGGTGCCGGAAAAATTGGACAGCTATGTATGGAAGAATGACACTCAACCATTCTCTTATACCATACATAAAGATAAATTCGAAATGGACAAACGACCTCAATATGAGGCAGGAATCTATCAAAATCCTAGAGGAGAACATAGGCAGTAACCTCTTGGACACTGGCCAGAGCAAATTCTTTCAAGACATGTCCCCAAAGACAAAGGAAACAAAAGCAAAAATGAACTTTTGGAACTTCATCAAGATCAAAAGTTTCTGCACAGCAAAGGAAACCGTCAACAAAATGAGACAACCCACGGAATGGGAGAAGATTTTCACAAATGACATTACAGATAAAGGGCTGATATCCAAGATCTATAAAGAACTCCTCAAACTCAACACACACAAAACAGATAATCATGTCAAAAAATGGGCAGAAGACATGAACAGACACTTCTCCAAAGAAGACATACAAATGGCAAACAGATGCATGAGAAAATGTTCATCATCATTAGCCATCAGGGAGATTCAAATCAAAAGCACATTGGGATACCACCTTACACAGTTAGAATGGCCAAAATTAAGAAGGCAATAAACAACTAGTGTTGGAGAGGATGTGGAGAATGGGGAACCCTCTTACACTATTGGTGAGAATGCCAGTTGGTGCAGGTACTTTGGGATACAGTGTGGAGACTCCTTAAGAAAATAAAATTAGAGCTACCCTATGACCCTGCAATTGCACTACTGAGTATTTACCCCTAAGATACAGATGCAGTGAAAAGAAGGGACATCTGTACCCTAATGTTTATAGCAGCAATGGCCACAGTCATTAAATATTGGAAAGAACCGAGATGACCTTCAATGGATGAACGGATAAAGAAGATATGATCCATTTGTACAATGGAGTATTATGCTTCCTTCTGAAAGGAAGGATACCCAACTTTTGTATCAACATGGATGGGACTGGAGGAGATAATCCTGAGTGGAATAATTCAAGCAGAGATTGTCAATTTTCATATGGTTTCACTTAATTGTGGAGCATAAAGAATAACAGAGAAGACACTGGGTGATCAAGAGGAGAAGTGAGTGGGGGGAAATTGGAGGGGGAGACAAACCATGAGAGACTCTGAGAAACAAACTGAGAGATTTGAGGGGAGGGGGCAGAGGGTTGGGTAAGCCTGTTAATGGGAGTTATGGAGGGCACATATTGCATGGAGCACTGGGTGTGGTGCATAAACAGTGAATTTTGGAACCCTGATAAAAATAAAATAAAAATGACCACAACACCTTTTCCCAACATGTGGTAGGAGTCCCCCAAATGATTGGAAGCAGACTCCATTAGAGATCAATCCACTGCATGTTGAAGGTCCTCCCACTTCAAAAAGAACAAGAAATATCCAATCCCAAAACAAAGTAAGGGCCAGCTCCACCTCATGGAATACCACCTGCTCTCCCTTAGATAGTGTGCTGTTGCTTTAATAAACCTGCCTTCTGCTTTCACTTGGGCATTGATCTCTAATTCTCACGGGCCAACAATAAAAATAATGATGGTTTACCATTACAATTCATAGAAAAGGAGGTACAGGGAAATTGAATGAAAGGGAATAACAAAGCAGGTTCATAAGTCAATCTTCCTTGTAAAAAAATTAAACTGAAAGTGCACTTCTGCCACCTCTCTCCTGTTTGATATGATAAAGAATGACCACGATACATGAATTATAGTTCGGGATTTTGAAAAGCATAATAGCTTTATACCAACACTTGACCTTTTATTTATTTATTTATTTATTTATTTATTGCTAAAAAGATAGCTCGATTTGATATGCGGTTCCTGACAACCAACCTCAGAAGTAATTCCATCTTCATGAGAAGTCAGAAAGAACCACAAACCAAACCTCAAAATAGATTCAAAGAGAAAATACTCTTAAAAAAATTTCCCTTCCTGGGGCACCCGAGTAGCTCAGTGAGTTTGGCTCACTGGGCCTTTGCGTTCTGCTCAGGTCATGATCCTAGGGTCCTGGGATTGAGCCCCATGTCTGGCTCTCTGCTCAGCAGGGAGCCTGCTTCCACTTCTCTCTCTGCCTGCTCTCTGCCTACTTGTGATCTCTGTCTGTCAAATAAATAAATAAAATCTTAAAAAAAAAATTTCCCTTGGGCACCTGGATGGCAGAGTGAGTTAAAGCCTCTGCCTTCGGCTCAGGTCATGATTCCAGGGTCCTGGGAATGAGCCCCCCCATCAGGCTCACTCCTCAGCAGGGAGCCTGCTTCTTCCTCTCTCTCTGCCTGCCTCTCTTCCTACTTGTGATCTCTATCAAATAAATAAATAAAATCTTTAAAAATAAAATTTCCCTTCCTATCAGAAGCAGACCAAACCACTAACAAATTCCCCAGAATGCTTCATCTAAAAGGTTGTACTTTCTTCAGACACCCAGCAGGACCTTCTTCTCTGGGCCTGGTATTTCTTCAATGGCCTATTCCAGAAAATAAGACAGTAAACTACTGAGCGCCAAGGGCCTCAGAACCACGAAAGAGATGATGAGGGGCACAAAGCATGCCTCTGGTCACCAAGAGGGTATGTAAACGTTTGCTGCTTTTCTGCATTAATCAAAGCTGAGTTTTTAGCTGGTGGCAGCTCCTTTAGGATAAATTGCTGATACCATATAGTAAAAGCGATTATATGATCTTTTACAAACCATTTCCTATCTTTGCAATCTCATGTGTCAAGACAGACACGGATTATTTAAAACCCTGAAGAGAGTGCTATTGCATTTAAATTGCCTGTAACCTTCGTGTAATAGATTTATGATTGATGATAGATTTAGTTAAAATATAAGTGTTTTAAATATTTATTCTTAGTAAACGATTTCAAACTATGCTCATTTAAGTAAGTTGGTGCATAATCCCATTTCTATTAAAACATAGTGCAAGGACCTATGCCACGCCTCCGCGAGAACCCCAAGCTCTTTTTCTAGAATGGCCATATGCGTATGTATCAGGCGTCCTCTTTTCACTCCCTTTGTGGAGCACCTACCATGGAGGTCATATAATAACCAATAACCAAAAAACAAACAAAAAACCCAAAATCCGGGTCGAAGTGATTCGCGGGTGCCATCATGCAATGGCGGACCCTGCCTGGAGACTAGGAGACTGCTCAAAGAGATCGCTGGCAGGCATCTCAGCCCAGGCCTGTGCTGGAGAATCTGGTTCCCGGCTTTGGGCACAATCAGGAAGCCAGAGAAATGACCCGAGAGTGCAGCCGGGTTTAGGGCTGATGATCTTTTCCCAGCCAGGCAGCACTCGGACACCCGCTCGGGGAGCCAGGCTAGGAGGCTGCCCAGCGCTGGCGCTGCCCACGCTCGCAGGCCCCCGGGGCTTCGCCAACGCCCGTGCCCCGGGCCCGCGCCTCAGGGCGGAGGGGGAGGGGGCCGGGGGCGTGTGCGGCCCGGAGAAGGGGCTTTGCTAATTGCCGAAGCGGGAAGTGAGCTCGCGGAGGACAGGGTGGAGACTCTGAGAGGAGGTGGAGGGGCTGGCAGAGGAGGGGCGCGCAGCGCCGCCGTGCTGTGCTGCAGCCCAGTCAGGACTCAGGACCCCCTTCCTCGCAGCCCCTGCACTCCCGCGCTCCAGCCCAGCCCCTGAGGCCCGGCTGTCCCGCTCCAGTGGCCCGCTGCCCCGCCCCGCCCCCTGGCTTCTCTGGACGACCCTCTGCGAGCAGGTAAAGTGACACTGCGCCGCGCCCTCACTGGAGCAGAAAGCGCGGCCCGCGAGTCCGCGGGGGTGTCGGGACCCAGCCTCCCGCGAACCCCGGGGCAGCGGGACCACCCCGGACGAGGCGCCGCACCCTGGACGCCACGGGGTCGGGCCTGGACGGAGCCTGGCGACGTGCCCCTCCCCCCAGCCAGCGAGCGCAATAGCCCCCATCGTTTGGCACGCCCACGCGCGGGTGCCGAGGACCCCCTTCCCTCATCCCGAGTTTTGGACCCGCCAATTTTGTTCTGGACTTGGGATCCCAGGTGGAAACTAGTCCCTCAGACCTCCCTGGCAGCAAGGAGCGCAGGGAGGGATTCTCCCTTTTTCCACCCTGGCTCTTCCTCTCTCCACATTCACATGCCTTCTGGCGTCCCTTTCCTCACCTCATTGTCACTTTTATTAAATGGCTTTGTTCTGCATGTTGACCCGCAGAGCGATTTCATGAATGAATATACAGGAAACTAAGTCGGAGCCCACCTGTGAGAGCCCACCTGTGGAGGCCTTTCATTAGAATGGTCTCTGGTTCTAGCCTCAGTTCAGAATACTGCGTGTACATGAGGACGGAGTCCAGATGTTTCTTTCATCTCTGACTTGAATTTGAAATCCTAACGTCACTATGACCTGGGAAGCTGAGGTCCACAGCATCTTCATCTGAAATTCCACTAGAGCTCCCATTTACCTGAGTCTGTTTTCCACTACTGTCAGGGTTCTAGAAGTTCATGCACTGCCCACCACTGACAGTAGGGGCATCTCTCTGTCCAGATTTTCCCTTTACAAAAGGAGGTCAGTTACAGGAGATTAGGGCCCACTCTAACGACCTCACTATAATGTGATTGCATCTGTAAGGACTCTAGTTCCAAATAAGGTCACGTTCTGTGGTACCAGAGGTAAAGACAGCAGCAAGGTTTCTGGGGGTAATGCAAGGTCAGCTCTTAACAGTCCACTCTCTGGCTCCCCAAATTCGTGTCCTTCCCGTGTGCAAAATACCTTCACCCAATGCCCTCCAAAGCACTAATCATCCCAGAATCAACTCAAAATCTGAAATATCATCTGTCTGCCTCCACTGAAAGACCTAGATCTCAGCCAGACCATGGGACCTCAGGACTGCATCCAGAAGCCACAGTCTCCTGGTAAAGCTGCCCATCAGGCCCTGACATCACCCTCATTCGTCCCAGCAGCCGAGGGCCTACAGTTCCCAGAGACAGTTTCTCAGAGGAAGTTTGAAGACCACCTCAGAGGACGTTCTTTGGGAGTGAATGAAGAGGGAAGGGGGTCAGAGTCTCCTGCCATTCCCAGGGCACCCAGAACCCAGAGAGTGAGGCCTTGGGTGCTTTCTAGTGACAGATTCAAGGCAATTTTTTGACTTTGGGACTTCAGAGCTCACTTAGATTTCATTTGTGATTATTATTTTTGTGTGGGGGCCATAGCTTTTCTTTTGACCTATGGCTGTTTTCACTCCCGGTTCTGAAGAAGCCCCTAAATCCTAACCCTGTTGAGGACTCTGAAAGCTCTCAGAGCAGCAGTACTGGGGGACAGTGTGGACACATGGTTTGGTTTCTCCTCTGGCCTGATTCTGCGGCAGCCCCACTCTGTCCTCCTCAGACTTCAGAGCAATAGCTGAATAAGTGGAGTAAGGACCAGGGGATCAGGAAGGTGGCCACCGAAGAGTGACTTTTCTGGAGGGTGGCTGAGCTAGCGAGTGAGCATGATAGTCCAGCTCTGCCTGCAGTCTGGATGGAGCTGAACAAGGGCCAAGAAAGGGGAGGAGGAGCAGAGAGCAGGGAGAAAGGGACCAAAGAGGAGATTCAGATGAAGGGAAGTAATTGGGAGGAGAGAAGTAACTCTAGAAGGCAGGCATGTAAGAAAAGAAAAGGGATGAAGTGGGCATCGGGAAAGGGCACCACCAGGGAAGGACAGAGGGGAAGGGAAGAAGGAGGGAGGGAGGAAAGGGGAAAGGAAGAAGGGAGGAGTCAGCACTCCAAGGCTCCCCCTGCATCTGAAGAAGAGGTGGCTGGTCCCTCCTGTCATACAGGGTGCTCACTCTTTGGTCCCAGTTTCTGCTCCCAGTGCTATTGGGCTTTGCAGCAAATTAATGACATATATAAAATTATAGGGAAATAACACCTTCCATTCCATTATGAGTACAGCTTTTAAAATGGTCTCATGAGGCAGGGATTCTAGCCATTGGCTGCGCAAGGCATGAGGCCTGTTAGTGATTCTATTTTTTCCTCTGCAGAATGGGTATTTCTACATTCCAGGTCATTTCTACCCCAATAAATAATGCGGCGATTCTCTCAGTGAGTTGTACTTTTGGTTTAAACAGCCAACTGTCTCTTAAAAAGGACTTTTGTTTAAAGTCCTTAAAAAAAAAAAGTCCTTTCAAAAAAATCTTTTTTTTAATTTTTTTTATTTTTTAATCCCATAGGTTTACTCTGATCCTGGAACTTTGTCATTTAGACCTTCTCTGCTGATTAAAATATTCTTCATCATCAGCACCTACTGCTCTCCTCTCCTGGTGTTCTTTCCGGAAGGGGTCTTCTCTAGCTCTTCTAGCAGGAGATGGGCACTACCCCTATACCCCTATTGCCAGACCAACCTTACCTATCCTGCAGGGTCAGTCGGCCTGGCCTTTTATCTGTTGTTCTCTTCTGAGTGGTTAGTTTTTCATAGATACCGTGCTTTGCTTTTGTCAGGATTTACTCTGGACTATCAAAATCCTTTTCTTGTGCCACTGAAGCCTAGGAAACAGTCCTGATGAGAGAACCAGGAACTCGAACATCATATTTATCCTAAATGTTCCATCCAAAATGAAAAATACATTTCTGAGGAGCCTCAACATCTCTGAGAAGGAAAGTTTCACCAACTCTGTCATGTAGGGGCATCAATTCAGATTCTGTGTCAATTTTCCTCCTTTACAAGCTAATAATTCTCTACCTCAGAAAGCCCACTCTCAACCGTTTCCTCTCTCAAAGGCAGTTGCTCTTAGAGTCTGCACATGGCACTTGGGGCCTGCTGGTCGTTGGCTACTGCCCTCTGTGCCTTGGGTCTAACAGCTGCGGGGCATCAAGATGAGAACGTCTCTTGTTCTAAGACTTAATATAGTTTGGGGCACATGGTAAGCAATAATCACTTTTTAAGTTGATCCAAGTGTTCGACCTTTCTTAATTATTCTAGTTCCACTATTTACTTGTTCTAAGATTTGTGCTCCCCCCCCATTTTAATATGTCTTAAGGTGGCATTCACGTTGCACTTGAGGATATATCTTAGTTTAACTGACAGTATTTCTCTTTCTTATTTGAACATAAACTTTAGTGCATCTTACCCTGGATGAAAGCTAATATGGAATTAAATACTCTATTATGGTTACGATTCTGATATTTGAAATCCTCCGGTAGCTCCCTGTGCCCCTACAGTGTAGTACCTCACCTCCTCGGCATAGTATACAAACCATCTCAGCCCCAGTGTTAATCCCTGGGCTCAGCCTCCATCCGCAGGTGATGCTGTGAGTTCAGCTGTCCGTTGTCATGAACTTGCTGTAGTTTCCCGAATGCACTGTGCTGCCTCTGGGCACTTTGAAACTTGACACTCTCATCCTCATTCTTTGCTTTGCCCTTCTCTATCACCTCCCCTGAAAATGAGTTCCTAAGTGGCTTTTCCCAGCTCCAACCTACACTTGGCAGTCTTTTATCTCCCTGTGGTAAAGCCTGTCACACTGCACCATGGACATGCCGGTTGTCCCCCTGAGAAGAGAAAAGGGACAGTGAGGTCCCCCCAGCATTTGCAGCTCTAGTGCAGAGCCCCATGCCTGGCTTGCAAGAAATGCCAGATCATGAAGACAAACGGAGATCATCCTCTGGCTAAAACCAGCTCTTCTTTACCTACCGCAGGATCTGGATCATTAAAGAACAGCCAGTTATTATTGCTGTTTTTCTAGGGATTTTTTCCCCATATATTTCCCATGTCTTTACTTTTTAATAGCACTTTAATTCAGGCTTCAACCACTTCCTAGTCTGATCAGGTGACATCATTTTCCTTCCCATATCCTCGATGTATTTACACCAATTAATTCTTTTTTTAAAGATCTTATTTACCCATTTGACAGATAACAAGTAGGTAGAGAGGCAGGCAGAGAGAGAGGGGGAAGCAGGCTCCCTGCTGAGCAGAGAGCCAGATGTGGCGCTCCATCCCAGGACCCTGAAATCATGACCTGAGCTGAAGTCATAGGCCTAAACCACTGAGCCACCCAGGAGCCCCATATCTGGTAATTTTTAATCAACGTGGATTTGCTGCATCAAATAGTTCCTTCTTCTTCAAATATAAATATATAAATATATTGATCAAGTCACACGCATGTCTTAGGAGAATGTCATACCTTTTGTAGCAAACGTGAATCTTGGCCATTGGTTATGATTTTTGTTTTGGATTGATTTGGTTCGGTTTTTGTAATGTTAAAAATCCCTCCACCATTGGCTCTGTCTGACCTGATTGCTTTCAGTTGTTTCTGCAACAAAGTTGTCCTGGCAGCAAAAACTCTCATTGTTTACAGTGGCGCCCCCTTCTGAACACTTTGTTATTAAAAAGATTTTTTTTTTTTTTTTTTTTTTTTTGGCTATGGTAAATGAGGAACCACAATGAGGTATTTCAAAGAGGTGAACCACAGATAAATTTCTCTAAGTGTGGGGTAAGGGTTACTCAAAAAGGAACTTGACAAGGCTTTTAAATTTATCGACAGTCATTATAACATAACGTGACTGATTATTACCGTGCTCTTAACTGGGCAAACACTTGTTTGCTTCCAAGATAGACTAACATAGTTGAGATGGTTCTAGCGGCCTTCTAGCACAGGGTCTCATGAGGCAGGGATTCTAGGCACTGGCTGTGCAAGGCATGAGGCTTGTTAGTGATTCTCTTTTTTCCTCTGCAGAATGGGTCTTTCTACATTCCAGGTCCTTTCTACCCCAATAAATAATGTGGCGATTCTCTCAGTAAGTTGTACTTTTGGTTTAAGCAGCCAACTGTCTCTTAAAAAGGACTTTTCTTTAAAGTACTTTAAAAAAAACGTCCTTTTGATGAGGGAGCAGGAGGCTGGCTGAGAACAGAGCAGGGGCTGGCGCCTTGCACCCCTTCTCCACCCACTCCCCTTGGTAATATGTGTGACATTTCACAGGCACCCCTGACTGCCCTAAAAGAAGAGCAAATGGTTATCTTGCAGAGATCACAGTCCTGCAAGGCAGGTTTACAAATGTCCTTGAGATTTACAACAAAGAAGTTGCCTTATCAATAGCCCAATTTCCAAAGATACATAACTCAGTTCCTCAAGCCCTAACGTCACCCTCCCCTCCATAAAAAAACTGAAGGAGATGCATGTAGAAGGAAAAGTAAATAAAGTTAAATTTCTTTTAAGACCTAAATCTCACTAACAAGGACGTTTGATAGCAGGAATAAAACATTCCACCAGGAGACTCCCAATTGTCTTTATGTTAGTGCCACATTAGAGGGAAAGTGGCCTTGGCTTGATAGTAACCAGGCCTTCCATATCCTGACAGTCTTCTTTATCCCAATAGCCCTTCTGCACAACCCTTTGTCCTCACCTACCCAGCTCCTTTGTATATAACCAGCCACTCCTCACATGCCCGGGGCAGCAGCTCTTCCTGCCCATGGGTCCTATCCCTGTGCTTTAATAAACCACCATTTTGCACCAAAGATGTCTTAAGAATTCTTTCTTTAGTCATCAGCTCCGAACCTCACCCCACCAAACATGACTTAGGATCTGGAACTTCATCAATTTCAAAAAAAAAAAAAAACAAAACTTTTTTTTTATTTTTTATTTTTTAATCCCATATGTTTACTCTGAATCTGGAACTTTGTCATTTTGACCTTCTCTTTTGATTAAAATATTCTTCATCATCAGCACCTACTGCTCTCCTCTCCTGGTGGTCTCTCCGGAAGGGTCTTCTCTAGCTCTTCTAGGAGGAGATGGGCACTTCCCCTCTACCCGTGTTGCCGGACTTACCTTACCTATCCTGCACGGACAGGTCGGCCTGGGATTTTATCTGTTGTTCTCTTCTGAGTGGTTAGTTTTTCATACATACCGTGCTTTGCTTTTGTCAGGATTTACCCTGGACTATCAAAACCCTTTTCTTGTGCCACTGAAGCCTAGGAAACAGTCCTGATGAGAGAACCAGGAACTCGAACAGATCATATTTATCCTGAATGTTCCGTCCAAAATGAAAAATACATTTCTGAGGAGCCTCGAGATCTCTGAGAACGGAAGTTTCACCAACTCTGTCATGTAGGGGCATCAATTCCGATTCTGTGTCAATTTTCCTCCTTTCCTAGCTAGTAATTCTCTACCTCAGAAAGCCCACTCTCAACCGTTTCCTCTCTCAAAGGAGGTTGCTCTTAGAGTCTGCACATGGCACTTGGGGCCTGCTGGTCGTTGGCTACTGCCCTCTGTACCTTGGGTCTAGCAGCTGCGGGGCATCAAGATGAGAACGTCTCTTGTTCTAACACTTAATATAGTTTGGGGCACATGGTAAGCAATAATCACTTTTTAAGTTGATCCAAGTGTTCGACCTTTCTTAATTATTCTAGTTCCACTATTTACTTGTTCTAAGATTTGTCCTCCTCCCCCATTTTAATATCTCTTAAGGTCGCACTTACCTTGCACTTGAGGATATATCTTAGTTTAACTGACAGCATTTCTCTTTCTTAGTCGAACATAAACTATAGTGCATCTTACCCTTGATGAAAGCTAGGATGCAATTAAATATTATGGTTACGATTCTGATACTTGAAATCCTCCGGTAGCTCCCTGTGCCCCTTCAGTGTAGTACCTCACCTCCTCGGCATAGTATACAAACCATCCCAGCCCCAGTGTTAACCCCGCGGCTCAGCCTCCATCCGCAGTGATGCTGTGAGATCAGCTGTCAGTTGTCATGAACTTGCTGTAGTTTCTTGAATGCACTGCGCCTACGACTGGCACTTTGAAACTTGACACACTCATCCTCATTCTTTGCTTTGCCCTTGTCTATCACCTCCCCTGAAAATCTGTTCCTAAGTGGCTTTTCCCAGCTCCAACCTACCCTTGGCAGTCTTTTATCTCCCTGTGGTAAAGCCTGTCACACTGAACCGTGGACATGCCCGTTGTCCCCCTGAGAAGAGAAAAGAGACAGTGAGGTCCCCCCAGAATTTGCACCTTTAGTGCAGAGCCCCATGCCTGGCTTGCAGGAAATGCCAGATCATGAAGACAAACGGAGATCATCCTCTGGCTAAAACCAGCTCTTCTTTACCTACCGCAGGATCTGGATCAATAAAGAGCAGCCAGTTATTATTGCTGTTTTTCTAGGGAATTTTTCCCCATATATTTCCCAGGTCTTTACTCTTTTTATAGCACTTTAATTCAGGCTTCAACCACTTACTAGTCAGATCAGGTGAAATCATTTTCCTTCCCATACCCTTGATGTATTTCACTCCTAGTAATTCACTCTTTAAAGATATTATTTACCCATTTGACAGATCACAAGTAGCTAGATAGGCAGGCAGAGAGAGAGGGGGATGCAGGCTCCCCGCTGAGCAGAGAGCCAGATGTGGGGCTCCATCCCAGGACCCTGAAATCATGACCTGAGCCGAAGGCAGAGGCCTAAACCACTGAGCCCCCCAGAAGCCCCATATCTGGCAAATTTTAATCAACGTGGATTTGCTGCATCAAATAGTTCCTTCTTATTCAAATATAAATATATAAATATATTGACAAGTCACACGCATGTCTTAGGAGAATGTCATACCTTTAGCAGCAAACTTGAAATCTTGGCCATTGGTTTTGATTTTTGTTTTGGTTTGATTTGGTTCGGTATTTGTAATGTTAAAAATCCCTCCAGCCCTTGGCTCTGTCTGACCTGATTGCTTTCAGCTGTTTCTGCAACAAAGTCATCCCAGCAGGGAAAACTCTCATTGTTTACATTGGCGCCCCCTTCTGAACACTTGGTTTATAAAAAGCTTTTTTTTTTTTTTCCTTTGGTTATGGTAAATGTGGGACAACAATGAGGTATTTTATTTTATTTTTTTTTAAAGATTATTTATTTATTTATTTGACAGAGAGAAATCACAAGTAGGCAGAGAGGCAGGCAGAGAGAGAGAGAGAGAGGGAAGCAGGCTCCCTGCTGAGCAGAGAGCCCGATGCGGGCCTCGATCCCAGGACCCTGAGATCATGACCTGAGCCGAAGGCAGCGGCTTAATCCACTGAGCCACCCAGGCGCCCCAACAATGAGGTATTTTAAAGAGGTGAACCACAGATAAATTTCTCTAAGGGTGGGGTGAGGGTTACTCAAAAAGGAACTTGACAAGGCTTTTAAAGATATCCACAGTCATTATAACATAACGTGACTGATTGTTACCGTGTTCTTAACTGGGCAAACACTTGTTGGCTTCCAAGATAGACTAACATAGTTGAGATGGTTCTAGTGGCCTTCTAGCAAAGGGTCTCATGAGGGAGGGATTCTAGCTACTGGCTGCGCAAGGCATGAGGCCTGTTAATGATTCTCTTTTTTCCTCTGCAGAATGGGTCTTTCTACATTCCAGGTCCTTTCTACCCCAATAAATAATGCGGCGATTCTCTCAGTGAGTTGTACTTTTGGTTTAAGCAGCCAACTGTCTCTTAAAAAGGACTTTTGTTTAAAGTCCTTTAAAAAAAAAGTCCTTTCAAAAAAAATTTTTTTTTTTTATTTTCTAATCACATATGTTTACTCTGAATCTGGAACTTTGTCATTTTGACCTTCTCTGCTGATTAAAATATTCTTCATCATTAGCACCTACTGCTCTCCTCTCCTGGTGGTCTCTCCGGAAGGGGTCTTCTCTAGCTCTTCTAGCAGGAGATGGGCTCTTCCCATCTACCCGTGTTGCCAGACTTACCTTACCTATCCTGCAGGGTCAGGACGGCCAGGCCTTTTATCTGTTGTTCTCTTCTGAGTGGTTAGTTTTTCATAGATACCGTGCTTTGCTTTTGTCAGGATTTACTCTGGACTTTCAAAACCCTTTTCTAGTGCCTCTGAAGCCTAGGAAACAGTCCTGATGAGAGAACCATGAACTCGAACAGATCATGTTTATCCTGAATGTTCTGATCAAAATAAAAAATACATTTCTGAGGAGCCTCAAGATCTCTGAGAACGGAAGTTTCACCAACTCTGTCATGTAGGGGCATCAATTCCGATTCTGTGTCCATTTTCTTCCTTTCCTAGCTAGTAATTCTCTACCTCAGAAAGCCCACTCTCAACCGTTTTCTCTCTCAAAGGCAGTTGCTCTTAGAGTCTGCACATGGCACATGGGGCCTGCTGGTCGTTGGCTACTGCCCTCTGTACCTTGGGTCTAGCAGCTGCGGGGCATCAAGATGAGAACGTCTCTTGTTCTAAGACTTAATATAGTTTGGGGCACATGGTAAGCAATAATCACTTTTTAAGTTGATCCAAGTGTTCGACCTTTCTTAATTATTCTAGTTCCACTATTTACTTGATCTAAGATTTGTGCTCCCCGCCCAAATTAATATGCCTTAAGGTGGCATTCACGTTGCACTTGAGGATATATCAGAGTTTAACTGAAAGCATTTCTCTTTCCTAGTCGAACATAAACTTTAGTGCATCTTATCCTTGATGAAAGCTAGGATGCAATTAAATACTCTATTATGGTTACGATTCTGATATTTGAAATCCTCCGGTAGTTCCCTGTGCCCCTACAGTGTAGTACCTCACCTCCTCGGCATAGTATACAAACCATCTCAGCCCCAGTATTAAACCCTGGGCTCAGCCTCCATCCCCAGGTGATGCTGTGAGATCAGCTGTCGTTTGTCATGAACTTGCTATAGTTTCCCGAGTGCACTGTGCTGCCTCCTGGCACTTTGAAACTTGACACTCTCATCCTCATTCTTTGCTTTGCCCTTGTCTATCACCTCCCCTGAGAATCAGTTCCTAAGTGGCTTTTCCCAGCTCCAACCTACACTTGGCAGTCTTTTATCTCCCTGTGGTAAAGCCTGTCTCACTGCACCATGGACATGCCCGTTGTCCCGCTGAGAAGAGAAAAGGGACAGTGAGGACCCCCAGCATTTGCAGCTCTAGTGCAGAGCCCCATGCCTGCCTTGCAAGAAATGCCAGATCATGAAGACAAACGGAGATCATCCTCTGGCTAAAACCAGCTCTTCTTTACCTACCGCAGGATCTGGATCAATAAAGAGCAGCCAGTTATTATTGCTGTTTTTCTAGGGATTTTTTCCCCATATATTTCCCAGGTCTTTACTCTTTTTATAGCACTTTAATGCAGGCTTCAACCACTTACTAGTCAGATCAGGTGAAATCATATTCCTTCCCAGTAATTCTTTTTTTAAAGAACTTATTTACCCATTTGACAGATCACAAGTAGGTAGAGAGGCAGGCAGAGAGAGAGGGGGAAGCAGGCTCCCCGCTTAGCAGAGAGTCTGATGTGGGGCTCCATCCCATGATCCTGAAATCATGACCTGAGCCGAAGGCAGAGGTCTAAACCACTGAGCCACCCAGGAGCCCCATATCTGGAAATTTTTAATCAACGTGGATTTGCTGCATCAAATAGTTCCTTCTTCTTCAAATATAAATATATAAATATATTGATCAAGTCACACGCATGTCTTAGGAGAATGTCATACCTTTAGTAGCAAACGTGCATCTTGGCCATTGTTTATGATTTTTGTTTTGGTTTGATTTGGTTCGGTATTTGTAATTTTAAAAATCCCTCCACCCTTGGCTCTGTCTGACCTGATTGCTTTCAGCTGTTTCTGCAACAAAGTTGTCCTGGCAGCGAAAACTCTCATTTTTTACAGTGGCGCCCCCTTCTGAACACTTTGTTAATAAAAAGATTTTTTTTTTTTTTTTTGGCTATGATAAATGTGGAACAACAATGAGGTATTTCAAGGAGGTGAACCACAGATAAATTTCTCTAAGGGTGGGGTGAGGGTTACTCAAAAAGGAACTTGACAAGGCTTTTAAAGATATTGATAGTCATTATAACATAACGTGACTGATTTTTACCGTGCTCTTATCTGGGCAAAAACTTGTTTGCTTCCAAGATAGACTAACATAGTTGAGATGTTTCTAGGGGCCTTCTAGCACAGGGAGGGTCTCATGAGGCAGCGATTCTAGCCAATGGCTGTGCAAGGCATGAGGCCTGTTAGTGATTCTCTTTTTTCCTTTGCAGAATGAGTCTTTCTACATTTCAGGTACTTTCTACCCCAAAAACAATGCGGCGATACTCTCAGTGAGTTGTACTTTTGGTTTAAGCAGCCAACTGTCTCTTAAAAAGGACTTTTGTTTAAAGTCCTTTAAAAAAAAAAAGTCCTTTCAAAAAAATCTTTTTTTTAATTTTTTATTTTTTAATCCCATAGGTTTTTTCTGATCCTGGAACTGTGTCATTTGACCTTCTCTGATGATAAAAATATTCTTCATCAGCAGCACCTACTGCTCTCCTCTCCTGGTGGTCTTCCGGAAGGGGTCTTCTCTAGCTCTTCTAGCAGGAGATGGGCACTTCCCCTCAACCCCTGT
This sequence comes from Mustela lutreola, assembly GCF_030435805.1. NCBI lineage: Eukaryota > Metazoa > Chordata > Mammalia > Carnivora > Mustelidae > Mustela > Mustela lutreola. The sequence continues at coordinate 192,288 of NW_026709257.1, forward strand.
TGCCGGACTTACCTTACCTATCCTGCAGGGTCAGGTCGGCCTGGGCTTTTATCTGTTGTTCTCTTCTGAGTGGTTAGATTTCATAGATACCGTGCTTTGCTTTTGTCAGGATTTACTCTGGACTATCAAAACCCTTTTCTTGTGCCACTGATGCCTAAGAAACAGTCCTGATGAGAGAACCAGGAACTCGAACAGATCATATTTATCCTGAATGTTCCATCCAAAATGAAAAATACATTTCTGAGGAGCCTCAAGATCTCTGTGAAGGGAAGTTTCTCCAACTATGTCATGCAGGGGCATCAATTCCGATTCTGTGCCAATTTTCCTCCTTTCCCAGCTAATAATTCTCTACCTCAGAAAGCCCACTCTCAACCGTTTCCTCTCTCAAAGGCAGTTGCTCTTAGAGTCTGCACATGGCACTTGGGGCCTGCTGGGGGTTGGCTACTGCCCTCTGTACCTTGGGTCTAACAGCTGCGGGGCATCAAGATGAGAATATCTCTTGTTCTAAGACTTAATATAGATTGGGGCACATGGTGAGCAATAAACACTTATTTTGTTGATATAAGTGTTCGAACTTATTAAATTATTCTAGTTCCACAGTTTACTTGTTCTAAGATTTTTCCTCCCCCCCCCCTTTTATAATATCTCTTAAGGTGGCACTCACGTTGCACTTGAGGACATATCTTTGTTTAACTGACAGCATTTCTCTTTCTTAGTCGAACATAAACTATAGTGCATCTTACACTTGATGAAAGCTAGGATGCAATTAAATATAATATTATGGTTACAATTCTGATACTTGAAATCCTCCGGTAGCTCCCTGTGCCCCCACAGTGTAGTACCTCACCTCCTCGGCATAGTATACAAACCATCTCAGCCCCAGTGTTAACCCCTGGGCTCAGCCTCCATCCGCAGGTGATGCTGGGAGATCAGCTGTTGGTTGTCATGAACTTGCTGTAGTTTCCCGAATGCACTGTGCTGCCTCATGGCACTTTGAAACTTGACACTCTCATCCTCATTCTTTGCTTTGCCCTTGTCTATCACCTCCCCGGAAAATCAGTTCCTAAGTGGCTTTTCCCAGCTCCAACCTACACTTGGCAGTCTTTTATCTCCCTGTGGTAAAGCCTGTCACACTGCACCGTAGACATGCCCGTTGTCACGCTGAGAAGAGAAAAGGGACAGTGAGGTTCCCACAGCATTTGCAGCTCTAGTGCAGAGCCCCATGCCTGGCTTGCAAGAAATGCCAGATCATGAAGACAAACGGAGTTCATCCTCTGGCTAAAACCATCTCTTCTTTGCCTTCTTTGCCTGGATCATTAAAGAGCAGCCAGTTATTAATGCTGTTTTTCTATGGATTTTTTCCCCATATATTTCCCAGGTCTTTACTCTTTTTATAGCACTTTAATTCAGGCTTCAACCACTTCCTAGTCAGATCAGGTGAAATCATTTTCCTTCCCATACCCTCGATGTATTTCACTCCTAGTAATTCTTTTTTTAAAGATCTTATTTACCCATTTCACAGACAGATCACAAGTACGGAGAGAGACTGGCAGAGAGGGGGGTGATGCAGGCTCCCCGCTGAGCAGAGAGCCAGATGTGGCGCTCCATCCCAGGACCCTGAAATCATGACCTGAGACGAAGTCAGAGGCCTAAACCACTGAGCCACCCATGAACCCCACATCTGGTAATTTTTAATCAACGTGGATTTGCTGTACCAAATAATTCCTTCTTCTTAAAATATAAATATATAAATATATTGATCAAGTCACGCGCATGTCTGAGGAGAATGTCACACCTTCAGTAGCAAAATTGAAATCTTGGCCATTTGTATGATTTTTGTTTTGGATTGATTTGGTTCAGTTTTTGTAATTTTAAAAATCCCTCCAGTCCTTGGCTCTGTCTGACCTGATTGCTTTCAGCTTTTTCTGCAACAAATTTGTCCTGGCAGCGAAAACTCTCATTTTTTGCAGTGGCGCCCCCTTCTGAACACTTTGTTAATAAAAAGATTTTTTTTTTTTTTTTTTTTTTTTGGCTATGGTAAATGTGGAACAACAATGAGGTATTTCAAAGAGGTGAACCACAGATAAATTTCTTGAGGGTGGGATTAGGGTTACTAAAAAAGAAACTTGACAAGGCTTTTAAAGATATCGACAGTCATTATAACATAACGTGACTGTTTGTTACCGTGCTCTTAACTGGCAAAGACTTGTTTGCTTCCAAGATAGACTAACATAGTTGAGATGGTTCTAGCGGCCTTCTGGCACAGGGTCTAATGAGGCAGGGATTCTAGCCACTGGCTGTGCAAGGCATGAGGCCTGTTAGTGATTCTATTTTTTCCTCTGCAGATTGGGTCTTTCTGCATTCCAAGACACTTCTACCCCAATAAATAATGCGGCGATTCTCTCAGTGAGTTGTACTATTGGTTTAAACAGACAACTGTCTCTTAAAAAGGACTTTTTTAAAGTCCTTTAAAAAAAAAAGTCCTTTCAAAAAAATCTTTTTTTTAATTTTTTATTTTTTAATCCCATATGTTTTCTCTGATCCTGGAACTTTTTCATTTTGACCTTCTCTGCTGATTAAAATATTCTTCATCATCAGCACCTACTGCTCTCCTCTCCTGGTGGTCTCTCCGGAAGGGGTCTTCTCTAGCTCTTCTAGCAGGAGATGGGCACTACCCCTCTACCCCTGTTGCCAGACCAACCTTACCTATCCTGGAGGGTCAGGTCAGCCTGGCCTTTTATCTGTTGTTCTCTTCTGAGTGGTTAGTTTTTCATAGATCGGGCTTTGCCATTGTCAGGATTTACTCTGGACTATCAAAACCCTTTCTTTATGCCACTGAAGTCTAAGAAACTGTCCTGATGAGAGAAACAGAAACTCGAACAGATCATATTTATCCTGAATGTTCCGTCCTAAATGAAAAATACATTTCTGAGGAGTCTAAAGATCTCTGAGAAGGGAAGATTCACCAACTCTGTCATGTAGGGGCATCAATTCCGATTCTGTGTCAATTTTCCTCCTTTCCCAGCTAATAATTCTCTACCTCAGAAAGCCCACTCTCAACCGTTTCCTCTCTCAAAGGCAGTTGCTCTTACAGTCTGCACATGGCACTTGGGGCCTGCTGGGGGTTGGCTACTGCCCTCTGTACCTTGGGGCTAACAGCTGCGCGGCATCAAGATAAGAATGTCTCTTGTTCTAACACTTAATATAGTTTTGTGCACATGGGAAGCAATAATCACTTATTTTGTTGATCCAAGTATTGGACCTTTCTTAATTATTCTAGTACCACAGTTTACTTGTTCTAAGATTTGTCTCCCCCCCATTTTAATATCTCTTAAGGTGGCACTCACCTTGCACTTGAGGACATATCTTAGTTTAACTGACAGCATTTCTCTTTCTTAGTCGAACATAAACTATAGTGCATCTTACACTTGATGAAAGCTAGGATGCAATTAAATATAATATTATGGTTACAATTCTGATACTTGAAATCCTCCGGTAGCTCCCTGTGCCCCCACAGTGTAGTACCTCACCTCCTCGGCATAGTATACAAACCATCTCAGCCCCAGTGTTAACCCCAGGGCTCAGCCTCCATCCGCAGGTGATGCTGTGAGATCAGCTGTTAGTTGTCATGAACTTGCTGTAGTTTCCCGAATGCACTGTGCTGCCTCCTGGCACTTTGAAACTTGACACACTCATCCTCATTCTTCGCTTTGCCCTTGTCTATCACCTCCCCTGAAAATCTGTTCCTAAGTGGCTTTTCCCAGCTCCAACCTACACTTGGCAGTCTTTTATCTCCCTGCGGTAAAGCCTGTCTCACTGCACCATGGACATGCCCGTTGTCCCGCTGAGAAGAGAAAAGGGACAGTGAGGGCCCCCCAGCATTTGCAGCTCTAGTGCAGAGCCCCATGCCTGGCTTGCATGAAATGCCAGATCATGAAGACAAACGGAGTTCATCCTCTGGTTAAAACCAGCTCTTCTTTGCCTACCGCTGGATCTGGATCAATAAAGAGCAGCCAGTTATTATTGCTTTTTTTCTAGGGATTTTTTTCCCCATATATTTCTAAGGTCTTTACTCTTTTTATAGCACTTTAATTCAGGCTTCAACCACTTCCTAGTCTGATCAGGTGAAATCATTTTCCTTCCCATACCCTCGATGTATTTCACACCTAGTAATTCTTTTTTTAAAGATCTTATTTACCCATTTGACAGACAGATCACAAGTAGGTAGAGAGAATGACAGAGGGGGGGGTGATGCAGGCTCCCCGTTGAGCAGGGAGCCCGATGTGGCGCTCCATCCCGGGACCCTGAAATCATGACCTGAGCCGAAGGCAGAGGCCTAAAGCACTGAGCCACCCACGAGCCCCATATCTGGTAATTTTTAATCAACGTGGACTTGCTGCATCAAATAGTTCCTTCTTCTTCAAATATAAATATATAAATATATTGATCAAGTCACACGCATGTCTGAGGAGAATGTCATAACTTTAGTAGCAAACATGAAATCTTGGCCATTGATTTTTTTTTTTTTAAGATTTTATTTATTTATTTGACAGAGAGAAATCACAAGTAGATGGAGAGGCAGGCAGAGAGAGAGAGAGGGAAGCAGGCTCCCTGCTGAGCAGAGAGCCCGATGCAGGACTCGATCCCAGGACCGTGAGATCATGACCTGAGCCGAAGGCAGCGGCTTAACCCACTAAGCCACCCAGGTTCCCTTGGCCATTGGTTTTGATTTTTGTTTTGGTTTGATTTGGTTAGGTTTTTGTAATTTTAAAAATCCCTCCAGCCCTTGGCTCTGTCTGACCTGATTGCTTTCAGCTGTTTCTTCAGCAAGTTGTCCCGGCTGGGAAAACTCTCATTTTTTACAGTGGCGCCCCCTTCTGAACACTTTGTTAATAAAAAGATTTTTTTTTTTTTTTTTTTTTGGCTATGGTAAATGTGGAACAACAATGAGGTATTTCAAAGAGGTGAACCACAGATAAATTTCTCTAAGGGTGGGGTGAGGGTTACTCAAAAAGGAACTTACAAGCCTTTTAAAGATATCGACAATCATTATAACATAACGTGACTGTTTGTTACCGTGCTCTTAACTGGGCAAACACTTGTTGGCTTCCAAGAAAGACTAACATAGTTGAGATGGTTCTAGCGGCCTTCTAGCACAGGGTCTCATGAGGCAGGGATTATAGCCAATGGCTGTGCAAGTCATGAGGCCTGACAGTGATTCTATTTTTTCCTCTGCAGAATGGGTCTTTCTACATTCCAGGTCCTTTCTACCCCAATAAATAATGCAGCGATTCTCTCAGTGAGTTGTACTTTTGGTTTAAACAGCCAACTGTCTCTTAAAAAGGACTTTTGTTTAAAGTCCTTTAAAAAAAAAAAAGTCCTTTCAAAAAAAATCTTTTTTTTTTATTTTTTATGTTTTAATCCCATATGTTTACTCTGATCCTGGAACTTTGTCATTTTGATCTTCACTGCTGATTAAAATATTCTTCATCCAATCCCAAAAGAAAGTAAGGGCCAGATCCACCTCATGGAATACACCTGCTCTCCCTTAGATAGTGTGCTATTGCTTTAATAAACCTGCCTTGTGCTTTCACTTTGGGCATTGACCTCTAATTCTCACGTGCCAACAATAAAAATAATGATGGTTTACCGTTACAATTCATAGAAAAGGAGGTACAGGAAAATTGAATGAAAGGGAATAACAAAGTAGGTTCATAAGTCAATCTTCTTTGTAAAAATATTTACCTGAAATTGCGTTTCTGCCACCTCTCTCCTGTTTGATCTGATAAAGAATGACCACGATACATGAATTATAGTTCGGGGTTTTGAAAAGCATAATAGCTTTATACCAACACTTGAGTTTTTATTTATTTATTTATTTAATTATTTATTTATTGCTAAGAAGACAGATCGATTTGATATGCGGTTCCTGACAACCAACCTCAGAAGCAATTCCATCTTCAATGGAAGTCAGAAAGAACCACAAACCAAACCTCAAAATAGATTAAAAGAGAAAATACTCTTTAAAAAATTTCCCTTCCTGGGGCACCCGAGTGGCTCAGTGAGTTTGGCTCACTGGGCCTTTGGGTTCGGCTCAGGTCATGATCCTAGGGTCCTGGGATTGAGCTGAATGTCTAGCTCTCTGCTCAGCAGGGAGCCTGCTTCCACTTCTCTCTCTGCCTGCTCTCTGCCTACTTGTGATCTCTGTCTGTCAAATAAATAAATAAAATCTTAAAAAAAAAATTTTCCCTTGGGCACCTGGGTGGCAGAGTGAGTTAAAGCCTTTGCCTTCGGCTAAGGTCATGATTCCAGGGTCCTAGGATCGAGCCCCACATCAGACTCACTCCTCAGCAGGGAGCCTGTTTCTTCCTCTCTCTCTGCCTGCCTCTCTTCCTACTTGTGATCTCTATCAAATAAATAAATAAAATCTTTAAAAATAAATTTCCCTTCCTATCAGAAGCAGACCAAACCACTAACAAATTCCCCAGGAGCTTCATCTAAAAGGTTGTACTTTCTTCAGACACCCAGCAGGACCTTCTTCTCTGGGCCTGGTATTTCTTCAATGGCCTATTCCAGAGACTAAGACACTAAACTACTGAGCGCCAAGGGCCTCAGAACCACGAAAGAGATGATGAGGTGCACAAAGCACGCCTCTGGTCACCAAGAGGGCATGTAAACGTTTGCTGCTTTTCTGTATTTTTCAAAGCTGAGTTTTTAGCTGGAGGCCGCTCCTTTAGGATAAATTGCTGATACCGTATAGTAAAAGCCATTATATGATCTTTTACAAACCATTTCCTATCTTTGCATTCTCTTGTGCCAAGACAGATAAGGATTATTTAAAACCCTGAAGAGAGTGCTATTGCATTTAAATTGCCTGTAACCTTCGTGTAATAGATTTATGATTGATGATAGATTTAGTTAAAATATTACTGTTTTAAATATTTATTCTCAGTAAACGATTTCAAACTATGCTCATTTAAGTAAGTTGGTGCATAAACCATTTTCTATTAAACCATAGTGCAAGGAACAATGCCGTGCTTCCGCGAGAACCCCAAGCTCTTTTTCTAGAATGGCCATATGCGTATGTATCAGGTGTCCTCTTTTCACTCCCTTTGTGGAGCACCTACCATGGAGGTCATGTAATAACCAATAACCAAAAAACAAACAAAAAACCTAAACTTCCAGGTCGAAGTGATTCGTGGGTGCCATCATGCAATGGTGGACCCTGCCTGGATACTAGGAGACTGCTCAAAGAGATCTCGGGCAGGCATCTCAGCCCAGGCCTCTGCTGGGGAAGCTGGTTTCCGGCTTTGGGCACAATCAGGAAGGCAGCGAAGTGACCCAAGAGTGCAGCCAGGGTTTAGGGCTGATGATGTATTTGCAGCCAGGCAGCGCGCGGACACCCGCTCGGGGAGCCAGGCTAGGAGGCCACTCAGTGCAGGCGCTGACCATGCTAGCAAGCCCCCGGGGCTTCGCTGCGCCCAACCCTGGGCCCGCGTCTCAGGACGGAGGGGGAGGGCAGGGGACTGGGGCAGCCCGGAGAAGGGGCTTTGCTAATTGCGTAATCTGGAAGTGAGCTGTGAGCTCGTGGAGGACGTGGAGGAGAGTCTGAGAGGAGGTGGAGGGGCTGGCGGAGAGGGGCGCGCAGCGCCCCGGTGCTCTGCTGCTGGCGCAGTCAGCACTGCAGGACCCCCGCACTCCCGCGCTCCCGCCCAGCCCCAGTGGCCTCGCTGTCCCGCTCCCGCGGCCCGCTGCCCTCCCCCAGACCCATGGCTTCTCCGGAGGACCCTCTGCAAGCAGGTAAAGTGACACCGTGCCGCGCCCTCACCTGGAGCAGAAAGCGCGGGCCGCGAGCTCGCGGGGGTATTGGGACCCAACCTCCCGCGACCCCCGGGGCAGAGGGACCACCCGGACGACACGCCACACCCGGGACCCAACGGAGTCGGGCTGGGGACGGAGCCTGGCGAGGTGCCCCCCCGCAGCGAGCGCAATAGCACCCGTCGTTTGGCACCCCCACGTGCTGGTGCCGAGGACCCCCTTCCCTCATCCTGAGCCTTGGACCCGCCACTTTTGTTCTGGACTTGGGATCCCAGGTGGAAACTAGTCCCTCAGACCTCCCTGGCAGCAAGGAGCACAGGGAGGGATTCTAGGTTTTACCGCCCAGCCCTGGCTCTTCCTCTCTCCACATTCACATGCCATCTGGCGTCCCTTTCCTCACCTCATTGTCACTTTTATTAAATGGTTTTGTTCTGCATGTTGACCCGCAGAGCGATTTCATGAATGAATATACAGGAAACTAAGTCGGAGCCCACCTGTTAGAGCCCACCTGTGGAGGCCTTTCATTAATTAGAATGGTCTCTGGTTCTAGCCTCAGTTCAGAATACTGCGTGTACCTGAGGACCGAGTCCAGATGTTTCTTTCATCTCTGACTTGAATTTGAAATCCTAACGTCACTATGACCTGGGAAGCCGAGGTCCACAGCATCTTCATCTGAAATTCCACTAGAGCTCCCATTTACCTAGTGCCCATCCTGTCTGTTTTCCACTACTGTCAGGGTTCTAGAAGTTCATGCACTGCCCACCACTGACAGTAGGGGCATCTCTCTGTCCAAATTTTCCCTTTACATAAGGAGGTCAGTTACAGGAGATTAGGGCCCACTCTAACGACCTCACTGTAATGTGATTGCATCTGTAAGGACTCTAGTTCCAAATAAGGTCACGTTCTGTGGTACCAGAGGTAAGGACAGCAGCAAGGTTTCTGGGGGAAATGCAAGGTCAGCTCTTAACAGTCCACTCTCTGGCTCCCCAAATTCGTGTCCTTCCCGTGTGCAAAATACCTTCACCCAATGCCCTCCAAAGCACTAATCATCCCAGAATCAACTCAAAATCTGAAATCTCATCTGTCCTCCTCCACTGAAAGACCCTGATCTCACCCAGACCATGGGACCTCAGGACTGCATCCAGAAGCCACAGTCTCCTGGTAAAGCTTCCCATCAGGTCCTGACATCACCCTCATTCATCCCAGCAGCCGAGGGCCTACAGTTCCCAGAGACAGTTTCTCAGAGGAAGTTTGAAGACCACCTCAGAGGACGTTCTTTGGGAGTGGATGAAGAGGGAAGGGGGTCAAAGCCTCCTGCCATTCCCAGGGCACGCAGAACCCAGAGAGTGAGGCCTTGGGTGCTTTCTAGTGACAGATTCAAGGCAATTTTTTGACTTTGGGACTTCAGAGCTCACTTAGATTTCATTTGTGATTATTATTTTTGTGTGGGGGCCATAGCTTTTCTTTTGACCTATGGCTATTTTCACTCCCGGTTCTGAAGAAGCCCCTAAATCCTAACCCTGTTGAGGACTCTGAAAGCTCTCAGAGCAGCAGTACTGGGGGACAGTGTGGACACATGGTTTGGTTTCTCCTCTGGCCTGATTCTGCGGCAGCCCCACTCTGTCCTCCTCAGACTTCAGAGCAATAGCTGAATAAGTGGAGAAAGGACCATGGGGTCAGGAAGGTGGCCACCGAAGAGTGACTTTTCTGGAGGGTAGCTGAGCTAGTGAGTGAGAGTGTTAGTCCACCTCTGCCTGCAGTGTGGATGGAGCTGAACAGGGGCCAGGGAAGGGGAGGAGGAGCAGAGAGCGGGGACAAAGGGACCAAAGAGGAGATTCAGACGAAGGGAAGTAATTGGGAGGAGAGAAGAAACTATAGAAGACAGGCATGTAAGAAAGGAAAAGGGATGAAGTGGGCATCAGGAAAGGGCACCACCAGGGAAGGAGAGAGGGGAAGGGAAGAGGGAGGGAGGGAGGAAATGGGAAAGGAAGAAGGGAGGAGTCAGCACGCCTGGGCTCCCCCTGCATCTGAAGAAGAGGTGGCTGGTCCAGCTTGTCAAACAGGGTGCTCACTCTTTGGTCCCAGTTTCTGCTCCCAGTGCTACTGGGCTTTGCAAGGAAGACAGGCTGTCCCCTGGGATCCACTGGAGCCCACTGGAGCCCACTGGAGCCCACAGGAGGGTGGGAGAGGTAAGATGCCACCTGGTCCTGTCCTGAGCTGCTCCCAGCTGCTAGCCTCACCACATGGTGCAAGAGGGACCCCAGAACAAAGGAAGGACACAGGCCCGCGTGTCCGCCAGTGGCCCTGGGCACTTAGCTCATCGCAGTGAACCACACCGCCTCCTCAACCCAGGCTTTCAAAGCCTGCTTCTTCGTTCCTGGCTTTCATGTCTGTACGAACATGAGCCAGATCTAACTCATCTCTGACAGACTATTCTGACTCACCCCGTGTCTGATTTTTATTAGTGGCTGTGATAGAGTAAGATAGCAATGCTCCAACAAACGGACTATTTCCTCCCACATGACCTCAACAGTCTTATACATTTTCTTAGCAAAAAAATCTTGTCTCCTTCCATTAAGCTCATAACGTGGTCTAATAGTATACATGTGCCTTCGTTAGATGCAAAGCGATACAGAGTTCCTTTTTTTAAAATATTTTACAAGGTAAAGTCAGTGAACACATGTAACTTGACGAATACGTCTCTAAAATGTCAATCCAGGCAAAGCTTTTTCTGCCTACAGTTTGGAGCCTACGTTGTGACATTTTTAAAATGCTTTCAGTCCCTCAGTGAGGCTCTTAGAAGCTAGCCAGGGCTTACTACGTGCCAGGCACTGTGTCAGGTGTTGGAGCTAAACGGACGGAGAGCTTGGAGGCAGGCTGGGGAGGGACATCCGTGACACAACCACAGCTAGAAACGGAGGCCAGTGCTAGAAAAGAGAGAGCAGGCTGCATGGAGAGTGTGTACCATGGGGCTTGTGAGCTCACGAATAAGTGGGAGTAACTGGAGTGGGGAGACGGGGGAGAGGAAGAGGGTCTTTCCATCAATGGGAATCACCTGTGCTTGGAGGCAGGCACCATGAGGGGTCTCCACAGGAAGAGGGAGGCAGCGTGGTTGAAGGGCAGAAAGACAGGGCAGAACAGGCAACAGTCAGTTGGAAGGGTAGGAAGAGATGGATGGGAGGATTATGGATGCCATTGGAGGACTGAGAATTTGTTAGAAGATCAGTGCAGATTTCTATGGAGACGAAGGCCAGGAATTGATAGGTCTTAGAAAGGTCACTCTGGCTGCCTTTTGGCAAAGGGGTTGGTAAAAGGCACCTGCAGGTGTGAACACACCAGGTGGGAGGTGAGTGCAGGAAATCAGGTGAGGGAGCATGGGAACTTGGTCCGGGGGTATATAAGGGAAAATAGCCTTTAATGAGTTCCACAAGTTGGCACCAGCTGTAGCTTCATTACAGCGCTGGAAGGGGTAGGTGGGTGTGTCCTGGAGGTTACAGAGATTACATAAGAAAGGGAAGTCTTTTTAGATCTTTTTTCCAACTAGAGGAACTCTCACCTTAGTGATAGAATTCCAGAGTGGGAACGGATGGACATGAGGACATCTTTGAAATGTCTGAATATGTTCTTTGACATCTTTTAAAATGACGAGGAGACCTTGACCTTAGAAGGCCTCGGCCTTCTTTGTAGCCAAGAAGATTTCACCTACAGATTTGGGTTCTCCCTTTTAAAGTCAAGAAGACAGTCCTTCCAAAGGACACCTCCTATCATTTTACGCTCTCATCATACCACACTTGCTGGGATCTCCAAGACCCTCTGTTCCAGGTTGTGAGTATCCACTTTGGCCGGGCTGGTCTTGCCAAGAACACCACCACAGGAAATCTAGAGCCTGTAGTGCTATTAATAACATCATCTAAGACTGTCTTTGCTGCCCTCATGGCCTCTTCCCACCATGACTCACTGAAGCTATAGTTCCCAAAGCTCATCTTCTCTAGTGCCATTAATCTTTAGGGGACCAGGCAAACCTTAAACTTGTCCCCCTTAATTGGATCCCTGTGCCCCCACAATCTCTTTGAATGACTTTCACCATGATCCTTGAATGAGCTCTGAGACCACTGCTGGTACCTAACACTTCTTGGCACCTTGTCTGTTAGTTCTTGGAAGAGGAGGTGGCTATGGAGGTGAGTGGAGATGGGAGTGGGAGGATTTCTCCCTTCACTTCCTTTTTTGTTTTTTCAAATAATGGGTTTTGAGGGGGAGGGAAAGGTTAACCAGACAATTTATTTTCCATCTCCCATTGATAAAATGTTTACCACTCCCCATTGGAAGAATTTAGATCTTTCTTTAGAATCTCCAGGAAAATCTCCCAAAGCCAGCCCACCACCATGTGGATTCAGCCATCTTCTGATTCACCTCCAGATTGTCTCCTCCTAACTGCTCAAGCCACAGGTTAAGGGCGAAATGTTCAATGCCCAAGCAATTAAGTGGGGAACACGTTTATCTAAGCAATTGCATGCAGCTCTGTATCTGCATACAGGGGTTCTCACCCAAGCCTTTCCAACCTCAGCAAAACAAGAAAAAGCCCCAGCGACCTGGGGGTATATATCATTCATTCATTCCTGTGTTCAACACTCATGGCGGATCCCAACCGAGACAGTGGGAGAGCAAGGACGGGAGCAATCCTGGAAGCTGAAGTCTGAGGAGGATTTCAAATTCAAGTCAGAGATGAAAGAAACATCTGGACTCGGTCCTCAGGTACACGCAGTATTCTGAACTGAGGCTAGAACCAGAGACCATTCTAATGAAAGGCCTCCACAGGTGGGCTCTCACAGGTGGGCTCCGACTTAGTTTCCTGTATATTCATTCATGAAATCGCTCTGCGGGTCAACATGCAGAACAAAACCATTTAATAAAAGTGACAATGAGGAGAGGAAAGGACACAAGAAGGCATGTGAATGTGGAGAGAGGAAGAGCCAGGGTGGAAAAACCGAGAATCCCTCCCTGCGCTCCTTGCTGCCAGGGAGGTCTGAGGGACTAGTTTCCACCTAGGATCCCAAGTCCAGAACAAAAGCGGTGGGGCCATGGCGAGAGACGAGGGAAGGGGGACCTTGGCACGCAGGCATGGGGGTGCCGAACAATGGGGGCTAGTGCGCCCACTGGCGGGGGAACCTCGGGCGGCGCCATCCCTGGCCCGACCCCGTGTGGACCCGGGTGCGGCGTGGCATCCGGGGTGGTCCCGGTGCCCCGGGGGTCGCGGGAGGCTGGGTCCCCACACCACGGCGAGCTCGCGGCCTGCGCTTTCTGCTCCAGGTGAGGGCGCGGCGCGGTTTCAATTTACCTGTCCACAGAGGGTAGTCTGGGGAAGCCTTGGTGCTGGGAGGTGCAGCGCGGACTCCAGGGCTGGGCTGGAGCGGAGGAGCACATGGGAGGCTAGTCTTGTGGGTCCTCCAGTACCGACTGGGCTGCGGCACAGCACCGGGGCGCTGCACGCCCCTCCTCCGCCAGCCCCTCCACCTCCTCCCAGACTCTCCGCCATGTCCTCCGCGAGCTCACTTCCCGCTTCGGCAATTAGCAAAGCCCCTTCTCCAGGCTTCCCCCGCCCCCGCCCCCCTCCTTCCTGAGGCGGAGGCCGGGGCCTGGGCACGGGATGAAGCCCCGGGGGCCTGCGAGCGTGGCCAGCGCCGGCGCTCAGCGGCCTCCTAGCCTGGCTCCCCGAGCGGGTGTCCGGGTGCAGCCTGGCTGCAAAAAGATCATCAGCCCTAAACCCGGCTGCACTCTCGGGTCACTTCGCTGGCTTCTGATTGCGCCAGAAGCCCGAAACCAACTTCCCCAGCACAGGCCTGGGCTGAGATGCCTGCCTGCTATTTGAGCAGTCCCCTGGTCTCCAGGCAGGGTCTGCCTTTGCATGATGGCAGGCGCGAATAACTTCGACCTGGATGTTTGGGTTTTTTGTTTGTTTTTTGGTTATTGGTTATTACATGACCTCCATGGTAGGTGCTCCACAAAGGGAGTGAAAAGAGGACACCTGATACATACGCATATGGCCATTCTAGAAAAAGAGCTTGGGGTTCTCGCGGAAGCGCGGCATTGGTCCTTGCACTATGGTTTAATAGAAAAGGGATTATGCACCAACTTACTTAAATGAGCATAGTTTGAAATCGTTTACTGAGAATAAATATTTAAAACAGTAATATTTTAAATAAATCTATCATCAATCATAAATCTATTACACGAAGGTTACAGGCAATTTCAATGCAATAGCACTCTCTTCAGGGTTTTAAATAATCCGTGTCTGTCTTGGCACATGAGAATGCAAAGATAGGAAATGGTTTGTAAAAGATCATATAATGGCTTTTACTATACGGTATCAGCAATGTATCCTAAAGGAGCGGCCTCCAGCTAAAAACTCAGCTTTGAAAAATACAGAAAAGTAGCAAACGTTTACATACCCTCTTGGTGACCAGAGGCGTGCTTTGTGCCCCTCATCATCTCTTTCGTTGTTCTGAGGCCCATTGCGCTCAGTAGTTTAGTGTCTTATTCTCTGGAATAGGCCATTGAAGAAATACCAGGCCCAGAGAAGAAGGTCCTGCTGGGTGACTGAGGAAAGTACAACCTTTTCGATGAAGCTTTCTGGGGAATTTGTTAGTGGTTTGGTCTGCTTCTGATAGGAAGGGAAATTTTTTTTAAAGATTTTATTTATTTATATGACAGACATAGATCACCAATAGGCAGAAAGCAGGCAGAGAGAAGTGGACGCAGGCTCCCCGCTGAGCAGAGAGCCAGACATTGGGCTCAATCCCAGGACCCTAGATTCATGACCTGAGCTAAATGCAGAGGCTTTAACTCACTGAGTCACTCGGGTGCCCCAGGAAGGGAAATTTTTTTAAGACTATTTTCTCTTTGAATCTATTTTGAGGTTTGGTTTGTTGTTCTTTCTGACTTCTCATGAAGATGGAATTACTTCTGAGGTTGGTTTCAGGAACCGCATATCAAATCGAGCTATCTTGTTAGCAATAAATATATAAATAAATAAATAAAAGCTAAAGTGTTGGTATAAAGCTATTATGCTTTTCAAAACCCCGAACTATAATTCATGTATCGTGGTCATTCTTTATCAGATCAAACAGGAGAGAGGTGGCAGAAACGCACTTTCAGGTTAATTTTTTTTACAAGGAAGATGGACTTATGAACCTACTTTGTTATTCCCTTTCATTCAATTTCCCTGTACCTCCTTTTCTATGAATTGTAACGGTAACCCATCATTACTTTTATTGTTGGCACGTGCTTTGTGAACCATAAAGTGTACGCTATCAATGGGAGTGCTTTTCTTTTTTGGCAGTTTACAAAAAACTAATTTTTTTAATTTATTTTTTATTTATTTTCAGCATAACCGTATTCATCCTTTTTGCACCACACCCAGTGCTCCATGCAAGAAGTGCCCTCTATAATACCCACCACCTGGTACCCCAACCTCCCAACCCCCCGCCCCTTCAAAACCCTCAGACTGTTTTTCAGAGTCCATAGTCTCTCATGGTTCAGATCCCCTTCCAATTTCTCCCACCTCCCTTCTCCTCTCTAACTCCCCTTGTCCATGAAAAACTAATTTAAAAACATTCATCCACCAGAGTACCCAAAGGGCTCCCACATAAACTATCTGTCGTTACATTATGTCATTCTGCTTTCGCTTCTATTGCTGTCCAAACAATGTTTTAAAACATTCTTTAAAATGGGCCTTTTTAACAAGATTTTTACAAAAGATTTAATTTATTCATTTGTCAGAGAGATAGCACAAGCAGAGGGAAAGGCAGGCAGAGTGGGAAGCAGGCTCCTGGTAAGCAAGAAGCCTGATGGGGGACTCGATCCCAGGATGCTGGGATTATGACCTGAGCTGGAGGTAGACGATTAACCAACTGAGCCATCCATGTGTCCCTGAAATGGGCATTTTTGACATTTCCTGATAGCACCTACACACTCATGAATCTCAGATTCATGATATATGGGGCTAGTGGACTTGACAATCATGGAGTCAAGCATGCTGGATTTGACTCACGGGCCTGTCACTGTGAATTTGGGTGGCTTGCTAAACTTGCTACAGAGAAATCCAAGCATGTAAGAATTTGCAGGATTGTGACAGTTCAGTGGTATAATGTATACATAAAAATACCTAAACCAGTGTCTCTCACAAAGTAGGTCCAAATAGACCAGCTCCCTTCCTGCCTTCATTCTGTCCTTGGAATTCCGTCCCTTGGGAGAAGTTCCTACTGCCTTTGTTACAAGAAAGGAACGATATTTACTACACTCTTGGTGCATAGCATGGATCAATACTTTGAGTGATAGTATTAACATACTTCTTGAACTGCCCATTGCCCCCCCAAGCACCAAATAAAATGTCATGCTCTGGGGAAACCAAAGTGAGAGGTCCCCAACTTTTAGGAGTTATGGACAGGAGAGAGATGCAAATACTGTGTCAGTGTAGAACCAGGGTAACTAATGTTTAAACCAGGAAGAGAATGTGTGTGGAAGAAAGGCACTGATGATGTTTAAAGCCATTTGGCTGCATGGTGACTACCCTCAGACTGAAAATTTGCCATGAAAGCTTCCAGGCAAATGTGAGATCTTTATTAGTGACAATATGGCTATAGCCTTAAGGGGAAGAAAAAAACCAAAAACCAAAAACCAAAACACACATACACACAAACTGTTGGTCTTGTGTCTTTTCACAAATAATGACAGTTATCAGAAATTTTATCTTTAAATGGGGAAAACAGCAAGTGAAAATGTATTTCATTTGATTCATCACAGAATATGGTGTTTTTGTTCATTTCACACCATTTTTGTTAAGTTTTATTTAAATTAATGCAATCTGAGATAAAATGTTAATATTCCTGAGGGTATGGACATTGTATACAAATGAACCCAGCTAAGTGGGCTCCTGGACAGGGTCTGATCTATTTATAAAAGTAGCTGGAGCTAAGTGGTTTGTTCCAGAAGAAGATAATGCCTTCCCTCCATTGCATTTGCCTTCTACAGCCTAAGTGGGAGTTAATACGTTCACTTGTCTCCTTAAATTTTGTCCAGAGTGTGTTAAAGCAGTCATAGGGGACCTGGGTGGTTTTGCCGTCTGCCTTCTCATAACAATGCCCCAGTTTTCTCCTGGAGAATCAACGTTCTCGCTTTCAGTCCATGCACTTAGGCAGCGGCAACTTCACACTGGCTCCTGACTCTAGCAGTGGCATGTCACCCACTAATGGCCTTTGAGAACATCACTGAGTGAGATGCGAGTTTAGTAGATGCACGAGACCTTTGCTGGGTCGGTGAGGAGGTGGGTCTCTGAATAACTAGCCCGAGATCCACTTGTGTGTGGTGGAACAAACGAGCAGTGATGTGTTGGCCAGAGTGCCCATCCTAGAGAGCCCTGAATGCCAGACAAAAGCATTTGAGACTATTTTTTCAGGCAACAGGAAGCTAGTTTTGAAATGCAGCACATGAAAATGTGTTTTTGGAAGATTAGTCGGGCAGCTGTGTGTACGATAGGATGGAGGGAGGAGAGAACGCAAACCCAAGTGCATTTAATCTTTATGATGCAGTGTAATTTATTATGAAGTTGAATTTGCATCCTTATCCAAACGTAAGGGAAACTCCTGTCCAAAACTGTAAATGTTTTTTGGTTGCCTTTTTTTTAAAGATTGTATTTATTTATATGACACAGAGAGAGATCACAAGCAGGCAGAGAGGCAGGCAGAAAGAGAGAGAGAGATGCAGGCTCCTGGCTGAGCCTAGAGAATGATGCAAGGCTCGATCCCAGGACCCTGAAATTATGACCTGAGCCAAAGGCAGAGGCTTAACCCACTGAGCCACCCCGGTGCCCCTGGTTGCCTTTTTAAGCATTCCTTGTCTCACATGAAGTGATTACAAATTTGCAGATATGCATTAAAATGATGTATTCCAAAATGTTAACAGAGGAATTAAAAAACTTATTAAGTAAAATATTATCATTTCTGTTGATTTGAAGCCTATCTGACAAGGGACATAGAATTCTGGTGCATATATGTAAACATGAATAATTATTTCTTTTAAAAATCTTTATTTATTTATTTGACAGAGATCACAAGTAGGCAGAGACAGGCAGAAAGTGGGAGGGGGGAAAAAGGTTCCCCGCTGAGCAGAGAACCTGATGTGGGGCTTGATCCCAGGACCCTGAGATCATGACCTGAGCTAAAGGCAGAGGCATAACCCGCTGAGCCACCCAGGTGCCCCTAAACATGAATAATTATTTTTCTTTTAAGATTTTATTTATTCCTCTGACAGAGACAGATCAGAAGTAGGCAGAGAGGAAGGCAGAGAGAGGAGGAAGCAGGCTCCCTGCCAAGCAGAGAGCCAAATGCAGGTCTCCATCCCAGGACCATGAGATCATGTCCTGAGCTAAAGGCAGAGGCTTAACCCGTTGAGCTACCCAGGTGCCCCTAAACATTAATAATTCTTAAAGGTTCCTCTACTCACTTATATAGAAGCCCTTTTCCAAACAGAAGATTAAATCTCTCTTGGCTACTCCTATCAGCTTATTCTGAATTATTTTCAATCCAGAAGCATGAACTAGAAAACCACAGTTTTTACACAGTGTTTAGTTTTCCACCAAGAGAATCACATAATTTGTGGTGATTCAGTGTGGTGTGTTGCTAAAAGCATTTCCAATGCTGTGGATACAAGAGGGTAGTACAGAGAGGTAAGGAAACAGGAGAAAAGGTATGGCTCTCTAATAAGCAATTTATTCTAGAATTTTCCTCCCGCCTTGGGAGCTCACCACTCACAAGTGTGTGCTGGTGCTTGATCTCATGGGCCACAGTGCTCAGCATCTTCCAGCTGCTTTTTTAGTGAATACATATGTAACAATTGATTTCTTGCCCCGGACTTTGAGAGAAAAATCTGTTCAGAGGGTTGGACACTCTGAACCAACACCAGAAAACACTCTCTGTAGTCTTCTTGTTAAATGAAAAAATATGGTTAAACCACTTTTGACAGTCTACTACATACAGCAAAATGTAAATCTTAATTGAAATATGTCCTCTCAGCTGTGCTTAAGCAACTGAGTCCTGAGGTTTTCAGGTTCTCAGTCTGAAAGAGTACACCTCTGGTGCTCTGAAAGGGAAGAGAAAGGACACCCTGTTCTCCATATAAATTAAAGAAGAGAAATCTGTGCATTTAAGTGGGCCATACAAAATTTATCAAGCAATTACCTCCTAACTCCTTCCTATCCAAATTACCTGATATGCTCTCCCTACTCCTTTATTCCACGTTACTGCCTTTTCCAGGATTCTGTCTCACATCACAACATGTCTTCTGTTATTTCCTTCTTGTAAGCTAGTTTGTGTTCTCCATCTAAAAAAATCAACAATCGGGATGCCTGGGTGGCTCAGTTGGTTAAGCAGCTGCCTTCACCTCAGGTCATGATCCCAGCGTCCTGGGATCGAGTCCCACATCGGGCTCCTTGCTCTGCAAGGAGCCTGCTTCTCCCTCTGACTCTGCCTGCCACTCTGTCTGCTTGTGCTTGTGCTCACTCTACCTCTCTCTCTGACAAATAAATAAATAAAAATAAAATCTTTAAAAAAATAAAAATAATAAATAAATAAATAAATAAAAAATAAAAAAATCAACAATCATTGAGTATTTCAATTCCCATTTTCCTCAAATGCATTGATTCTTCTTATCTATTACTCTTTTCTCATACTCAGTGTCTTTGTCTTTATGGGGTTTGTACTTTGCTTTTCCCCATCCTTTACTGCCATTATATAAACAAATCTAATAACTTCTTAGAGAAAGTTAAAAATTCCTGCATAGCCACACGTGAACACAAAGTAACTGATTTTTAGCAAACCTATAAGATAGTCAGACATCCATTCAATTACTTTTTTTTAAGATTTTATTTATTTATTTGACAGAGAGAGTTGACAAGCAGGCAGAGAGGCAGGGAGAGAGAGAGGAGGAAGCAGGCTCCAGGCTGAGCAGAGAGCCCGATTTGGGGCTCCGTCCTAGGATCCTGGGATCATAACCTGAGCCAAAGACAGTGGCTTAACCCACTGAGCCACCCAGGCATCCCTCCATTCAATTTCTTAACTGAGTCTCAAATGCATCCGGAGTTCTAACTTAAACCTAAGTTCTACTTCTTACACGTTGCTATATGACCAAATTCTTTCAGTTCAGTATTTTGTAACATTTAAATATTAATCAATTGATGCTTTGTCTGTGTATTTCTATGAAAATAATTGGAATACTGTAGATTTATTGTTATATTTATAGATTTATAATCAAAGTTTCATCAGTTGAAGTTTTTGGAAATTTCAGATATAATGATTAACCTAAAATGATACTGCCTCAAATCCCTCTGATATCAAGACCCAACACCTGATTATAGCCAAACCTGTGGTGGATAGTTCCATGGGAAATTGCAGTTACTTAACACTGATAGCATCTCATGCTCTCTCTCTCATTTTAGAATGTCTCCAACACAACCCAAAAGTGTAGGAGAGTTCATGTCCTCTGAGGACAGCTCTCAGTGAAGTGGAAATAAGAACCATAGATAAAATTGTCAGTTTTCAGGTCTTCATGAGGACAACTTAAAAAGTTTCTCAGGAACTTTCAGTAAAAGCAAGCCTTCATTTTCTATCCACAACAATTATACCAACAATGTACCTCTTTGACAAAGTTGCTTCTTCACTGTATGAATTTCCCATTCTTTTCTACCTTGGATAATCTCCCAGATAAACTAACAGTACTCAAATCCTTTGTCCTACTCTTTGCTCTCAGGATAAATGGAGCCAAAAGACTTAGATTAATATCAAGTTCTGAATGGGATCTTAGAGCTATTTTTGTCCAGATTTTCATAAACATAGGGACCTTTGAATTATCAGGCTATAAATAAGTTCTAAATAGAGGGGGCAAAAGCAAAAAGTAGAAATTTTTATGTTTGATTTTTAATCACGATTAATTGACTTTATTGATTATTAAAAATACTAACATTATAAAAGTATGGATCTTTGTAAAACAATGTCATAATGTAAGAAATAAGTCCTTTGGAGAATATTAAACCAAGTGTTCAGGTGCCATCTAATTTCTTGTTTAATCCAGAAGTTTGGTGTGCATTACCTTGAGGAATAGGATTCTGAAGTCCAGACAGACTAACAGAAAACTGATCCAAATGTGTGTGTTTATATTTCTGCTTTTGTTGTAAAAATCAAAGTGTGATTGCTGGCTTAAAATGGTAAAACTAATAGTGTTCATGGACTCTATTATACATTTTCTAATTGTATGGGAAGAATCCAATAAACATAGAATTAATTGATTTGCAAATCCTCAAAGAGCTACAGGATCAGGTAGAGGTATGTTTTGATTCAACAGCATCATAATGCAGCATTTTATATGTGTGGCTACCGGATATTTTCATCAATGTTTGCTAGCTAGTCAGCCAATACAGAGAAATATTAGGGAGGGTAATTACTCACAGTTGTGTTTAATAAAATGAGAGAAAATTATCAAATGACACTAATAATAATAATCCTATAGCAGGCTAAATATTTCAATGATAATTACAAGTATTAATCTAGCTTTCTTCCCTGATTATGACTCTTCTCTCCTTTATCATAATGGGAGTAGCAGATTGTCTGCAATGAATTGTGAAAACCCAGCAGTGACTTTGGCAGTAAGGCCTCCCATCAATATTGATAGGTTAAAATGATTCTGGTTGGTCTTGAGCAAATGTGTCAATTTTTTTTTTCTGTGTGTGTCATAAAAGAAAGAAGCAATAGTAAATTCTTGCTTTTATTCCATGGAGCCAATAAAATCATACTGCCAACAAGAGGCTGTTGACACTGTAAGTGTAGTTAACTGTCTTGAAATACTAGGCCTGGAAATAAAATTCCAGTATTTCACATAACCTCTAATTATTTAAAGAAAACAAAACAAAACATACTATACTGCTTACATTTAGGGCCCTGCTGTTGTGTAACTATTTTTGAACATGTCTACTGTAAGTGTATATATATATTTTTTCTGTGCAATAAATTCATTTAGAGATAAATTTGGATTGCAAATTATTTTGGAGCAGGCAAGGTATTTGTGGCTAGTCTTACAAGTAAAAAGGACTAAAAGAAAGAAGAAAAACATTTTTTATTACAGCATATTTACATCTGTCCAAAGTACTTATTTACTATAATACTGACTAATGTATATACTGGACACAAAGAAAGAAGTTAAATGAGTTATAATTCAGTCGAAGTATAGCTGGCCATTTTAAAACTTACCACTGAAACTTTCTGGTATGAAATGTGATATCTGGCAATCTGGTCCAGTTCATTACATCAGGTTATTTGTATGTTCTTATTACCATTTTGATAGCATAGCACATTTTATAACCCAGACATTTTACAATGGAACTATGATGCATGTATTTTCAAAAGTATAGACATACATGAAGCTATGAGGTCCAAAAAAGATGAATGTCCGTAGTACCATATAGACTCAACAAATAAAAGTGTCCAAGGCTCTGAGTGAGATTTATGAATATTGTGTAAGATTAGGCCAACATGTGGTTTTGATATAAATAATCTGTTCTTAAATTAGAATTACAGTCGTTGAGTACAGTGTTGAAAATGGCAGATAGATTTTAGCTATCTTTGCTCACTAGGGAAAATGGAAAAATGTTTAGTTTGGTCAGATTTTCACTTAACTTCTGAAAAATCTTACATTTGAGAGAACCCTTCAGAAATAAGAATCCTTAAAGACATAACCCCTTTGGCACAAGTTTTCAAGAAACTTGTTTGATGTTGTAGACAATCATATGGCACACGTACAGTTCTAGATGTTTCATGCCAATAATATGTAAGCCATACCAAGGCTACATATACATATAGAGATGTTCCACAGCTTACAAGGGGGATATATACAGAGAAACACATAAAAAATTGAAAATGCATTTAATACCCCTAAACTATTAAATAACATAGCTTACCTTAAGCTTATTTAAACATACTCAGAACACTTACATTTGCCTGCATTTGGGCAAAATCATCTTAAGCAAAGCCTATTTTATAACAAAGTATCAAATATCACATGCAATTTATTAAATATTACACTAAAAAAAAAGAAGAATGGTTATATATAAAGTGGTTGTAAGAATATCAGGTGTTCACCCCTGTAATCTTCTAGCTGACTGGGAGCTGTGGCTCACTGACCCTGCCCAGCATCACAAGACGGCACCATACCACATGTCACTGGCCCTTTTTATAAAGACCCAAATTCAAAATTCAAAGTACAGTTTCTACTGAATCACTTTCACTTTCACATCATTGCCAAATATATCGTAAGTTGAATCATTGTAAATCAGGAGCCATCTTATTTGAAAGTTAAATCACAGTCACCCGTATACACACAAAAAAAGGCCTTCATGTAGGGCCATCTATGTATCTCTAAACAACATAGCATGACATATCAATGGCAAAAAATGGTGGTGAAGGGGATAATTGCTTTGCGTCAGTACTCTGAGCAGTAACATACATGGCCTTACTCACCTAGCAGAACTCCAGAGCTAGCTGAGGGCAAGGAATTTTGCAAATGTTTGCTGAACAGCTTAAGCACTATTATTTTTAACTTAGTGTGCATATCTGTTTTCTCAAGATATGTTAATTTATTTTATTGACTTATAACAAAACCAAATAATTTCCTCTTATTTAAGTGGCAGGTAAATAGAATTCTTTTTAATTTAAATCAAATGGCTTTTTAGGGAAAATATACTAAAAATTCTGAAACTTGTATTGCTTATGAATCTTTTATTGGAATGCTTATCAAGTTGTATTTTTCAAGTTTTCCCTAAATAATCTTCAATGAATTGAAAATATTTTTTGGATTTTATTCAAGGCTGTTAACACACAATTTCACTTTGTTAAATATAGTGCTAAACGTTCAACCAAAACGTTGTGTCTTTTTTTTTCCACTACCACATCCTCCATCTACTGACTGGATTCTCTCCCCAACTAGCACATATATACCATTGTCTATCTTTAGGATAAGTAAGGGTCATCTTTTGTCTTTATTCTATTCCTCGTATGCTTCTTAACTTGTTGAATTTTAATATAGTCACAGCATAAGCATCACATATTTGATTCCCCTGTTAATAGTAAACAGTGCACAACCAGAGCATACCTTCAAAGCTATCAATAGACTTACTCTGATACATTATTTTTGTATTTTTGTAAATTAAAATAATTAAACTATAGAACAAGAGTTTCAGGTGGTAGGCGTTGTAAGTTTTACCCAAACTGACTTTTGTCAAACTCGTTTTTGTCATCATATATGTCAAGTAGTTTTCTCAGGTTTATTTTTAGAATATCCTTGTATAATGAATATTTACACTGATATCGAGTATAAAAATCTTGCAATTTATTTTAGAAACATTAAGATATTGAAAATCAATCTATTTCTTTAATTCATTAAAGACATTTTTGGCTTGTTTACAGTACTTTCTTACTGGTTAAAAAATGAATTTGAAGTAGTCTGAATTTCATTATTATATGGCACTTTCCCTTTGATGAATACAAAGACGATATTCTATATTAGCTATCTGAGAAGAATTTATTTTTTTAATTTTATTTATTTGTAAGAGAGAGAGTGAGAGAGAGCACAAGCAGGGGGAGCAGCAGGGTGAGGGAGAAGCAAACTCCCGGCTAAGCAGGGAATCTGTTGCAGAACTGAGTCCCAGGACCCTAAGATCATGACCTGAGCTAAAGGCTCAGGCGTTTAACTGACTGAGCCACCCAGGTGTCCCAATCTGAGAAGAGTTCTGTATGTTATTCCTATTCATATGAAGTTTAAAGTCTAGGTAATTAACTTAATATTTTAGTGGCTATTACATAGATAGCACTATGTTCCAGGCAGAGAGTAAGAAACAAATATTAAATCAACCATATTCTATGCATTCTAAATGAAAATAATTAATCAATCATAATAAATCCTTCTATTTATGGAATATCAACTTATAAGCTTTCCTCCATATGAACACTGCCAAATACTAGAATAAAGGGTCATCCAATACAAATAAAGGATAGAATTAAAGAATTCTGGTAAGCCATTTAATTTTGAAAAATGGTGCTATATTGTTGCTGAGTTGTGGTTTTCAGTTACATAATATCTGATAAGTGTAGAAGTAACATGAGTGTTACATGAGATGAGAAATGGTATATAATTAAGATATTTTTAAAAGTACAGATAAATACAAATTTGTAAACATAGCATTATGGAGGAATAAAAATAAATGATAGCTACACACTCTAAAGTGAATAAATCTTGGAAAGTTAATAGAGAAGTAAAGCAAGGACAGTGCAAAAAGTATGTACATTTTTATGAAGTTCAAACAAATTCTGTGAAACCGTAGATGGACTTAAAGATACTATTATGTATCAAATATTGTAAAAATTAAGCAAGGAAATAGCAAACATAAAATAACCAAAGCATACAAACTTGGGTAGATACAATAGGTGTGATCATGTTCTACTTCATAAAGAGATGAGTTAATAGATAAATAGAAGTAACTAGACTTTTTAGAAGTTACTAAACCTTTGCCTGTTATTTCTTAGTAATATAAAATATATGGTTTTCTAACAAAAACGTTTATCTTAAAAATATTTAAAAATAAATTTCAGGCTACTCATAAGGTTCTATTTACTCTACCACTGAAGGTAAAGCTGGTTGTTGTAGTTGTAGTTGTTTGTTTGTTTTAGTCTCCTCCTAGTTTTTATTATTATAATGTGGAATGAGGAATGTTAGATTGAAAAGTGAATTATTTTATAGACAAAAATCATTACTTGATTCACCTCCTGGTACAGCAGATGGAACTCCTGAAAACATGCCCTTTTGCCTTACAGAAGAGTAACAGTTATGCTTACTTCTGAAACATGCTTGGTGTTGGCCCTAAATAGTGACACCATAGTAAACATTTTGAATATTTGCAATTAATTTTTATAGTCATAGAGCTCCAAAAAGCACTGCTGGTATCTTAGCAGGTATTTCAATAAAGCTAAAAGTTGCCTGAATGTTTAAAAATATTAACAAGGCACAAAACATGGCAGAAGTATTGTCCTCAGATATTCTTTTTTTCCATATGCTCCTGATTCCAGACATGACAAGTTATTTTTTAAATTTTTTTATAAAAGATTTTATTTATTTATTTGACAGAGATCACAAGTAGGCAGGGTCAGGCAGAGAGAGAGGGGGAAGCAGGCTCCCTGATGAGCTGAGAGCCTGATGTGGGACTGGATCCAAGGATCCTGGGATCATGACCTGAGCCGAAGGCAGAGGCTTTAACTCACTGAGCCACCCAGGTGCCCCCATGACAAGTTATTTTTTTTTAAAGATTTTATTTATTTATTTGACAGAGAGAGATTACAAGTAGGCAGAGAGGCAGGCAAAGATAGAGAGGAGGTAGCAGGCTCTCCATTGAGCAGAGAGCCCGAAGTGGGGCTCCATCCCAGGACCCTGAGATCATGACCTGACCTGAAGGCAGCGGCTTAACCCACTGAGCCACCCAGGAGCCCGACAAGTTATTTTTGATAGATATATATACAATGTATTTTCCAGTTATAAGAAAAATGGTTCTGCTATTTTTAAGCTTTTTTAAAAATTACATAATTTTTTTAAATTAAAATTTTATTTTTTAATATTTTACTTTACTTTTCTTTTTTTAAAAAAGATTTTATTTATTTATTTGACAGACAGAGATCACAAGTAGGCAGAGTGGCCGGCAGAGAGATAGAGAGAGAGAAGCAGGCTTCCTGCGGAGCAGAGAGCCCAATGCAGGGCTTAATCTAAGGACCCTGAGATCATGACCCCAGCCGAAGGCAGCAGCCCAAAACACTAAGCCACCCAGGTGCCCCAATGTTTTACTTTTCAATATACTACTTAGAATATAAAACCTAATCCATTTTGTAAGAAGTTTACCATTTAAAAAATGGTAATTTTCTCATTGTGTCTTCCCCTGTCATTGCTTTATTTTGAATAAAAAATTTCACTATAAACATAACGGAAGCTTTCCTTTTGATGGTCCCTCTGTTGGTCATATTGTATATGAGCCATGACAATTAGTTTTACAAAATTTATTCATGTTTGTTGATATGTTTTATCATAACTAATTTTCCCTCCCTAATCTAGATTCCCCAGCTTTCAGACAGGTGGACACTTCAATAAACCATACCCAAGGGATGTATCAAGTACTTCTTAGACATTTTCTCAGATCCTTGAGGTCTCATTTTGCCTAGGGATTTTCAATAGGTACTGCCAGAGGCACCACTGTGACAACTGATGTCCATGGTCTATCTCCTGCTAAGCTCAAGAGGTCACTGGTTTCCAAGTTTATCTATACAATTAATGCATTCCAGCAAGTTCTTTTTTTTTTACTATTAACAAACTTATTTTAAAGTTTATATGGAGAGGCAAAGACTCACAATATTCAACATAGTGTTGAAGGAGAACAAAGACTGAGGACTAACTTCAAAGATTCCCATAACGATGGGGCACCTGGGTGGCTCAGTGGGTTAAGCCTCTGCCTTTGGCTCAGGTAATGATCCCAGGGGCCTGGGATCGAGTCCCGCATTGGGCTCTCTGCTCAGCAGGGAGCCTGCTTCTCCTCATCTCTCTCTCTGTCTGTCTCTCTGCCTATTTGTGATCTCTCTCTCTGTCAAATACATAAATAAAATCATGCAAAAAATATACCATAACGATAATTGTAAGCAAGATATTGTAATACCACAGAAAGACTAGATTAAAGGAATGGAATATATATTATAATTATATTTTATATTTAATATAAAAGCAAAAGCAATACAAGAGAGCATAATACAATCTTTTAAACAAATGATTCTGGAGTAATGGTGAAGCTAAATGTAAAAATATAAAATAAAAATAAAATAAAATAATAAAATAAAATAAATCCAGGCAGATATACACTCTTCACAAAAATTAACTCAGATTGGATTATAAACCTAAACATGAAACATGTAGAAGGTAATATAGAAGAAAATTTAAATGACCTTGGTTTTGGAAATAACTTTAGCTACAAAAGCACAAGCACTGAATTTAAAAATGTCTACTCTGTGAAACACAATGCCAAGAGAATGAAAAGGCAAAGCACAGACTATGAGAAAAAATTTGCAAAATACACATCTGGCAAAGGACTGTTAATCAAAAATACACAAAGACCCCTTAAAACTCAACAATGGGGGAAAAACCTGATTAAAAATGAGCCAAAGACCTTAGCAGATACCTCACAAAAGAAAATATTACAGATGGCAAATAAGCATATAAAAAGATGCTTCACATCATATGTCATCAGGAAAATGCAAATTAAAACAAAAAAGAGACACCAGTACATACCCAGAATCCAGAACACTGACAACAGAACACGAAATGTTGGTGAGGATGTGGAACAACAGGAATGTTCTTCCATGTCTATTGAGAATAAAGAATGGAAAACAACTTGGCAGTTTCTTACAAAACTAAACATATTCTTGCCAGATGATTCAGCAGTAGCAGTTCTTGGTATTTATCAAAAGAAGATGAAATCTATACCCACAAAGATGTCTATAGCAGTTTTATTCATAACTGACAAAAGCTTGGAAGCAACCAAGATATCCTTCCATAGGTGAAAGGTCAAATAAAGTGTAGTACATGCAAACAATGGAATATTATTTAATGCTAGAGAAATGAATTACCACGCCATGAAAAGATATGGATATAAATATTTAATAAATATTTGATTTTAGGCTTCTACCAGTGTATCAATAGTATTAGTATATTTTAACAGTGAATGCTCAGCATTCACGAATTTACCTAATAAAATGTTTTGGGTTCAATATTTTAAATACTTCAACCTCTATGATTATATTCCTAATTATTTTGAATTGGGGTAAATAAACCTTAATTTTTTGTACCTTTTTTCTTATTGCAAAAGAGCTCAAAGAAATTTTAGAAAATAAAAATTTACAAAAAAAAAGTTTAGTTTACTATTGCCAAATAATTTAAAACTTTACCTTATATTCAAATACATATATTTTTCTAAATTATTTATATGCTAATAAAACCAAAAACTTTTAGTTATATTAGATTTCATATCATGCAATCAATGCCAGAAAGCCATCTGGCGATAACTTGTCTTAAATAGAGTTAAGATGGGTGTTATTACAATGCAAGATGGAAACAAAGATAGTATAACAATTGAGTGTTACATAACTTTTCTGTTTTGATCAAGTTACTAATCTACAAAAGGCTTTTATCGGTGACAGACTTGGGAATTTAACAAAACTTTTAAACTAGCATGTGCGACTCCTTCCTAGAAAACAACACAATCAATAACACTTTATTTAGATGAAATCATGACTATTTCTCCATTTGAATAAAAAAGGTAGCAACCCCAATAAGTTTATTGAACAGAAAAGTTGAAATGGTATAATGCTCCTAAGGAATTAAATGATCCAGTCATGAATTACAAAAAACTGATATAAATTACCAAAGTGTTGGTATAATTGGAATGTACAACTGCCCATTATCGTTCAATAGTGTAGGCTTGTACAAGAACTCTATAAAAGAACTCCACTTCTAAACCGTGGAAAATATGTTTCCTTTCCCCCTATATACAACTATTAAGCCATTCATTTAGCTTTTAAAATATCCACTTAATACAGGCTTTTTACTCATTTGAACAGGCAGCAGGGCTCTATTCTTATTGCTTACATCTGAAGGATAGAGGTCTAGCGTAAGAGGTAAAGCCCATAAAGGAGCCCAATAATAACAGCAAAATACAGTTTAGTGAGCCCTTACAATCTGCCAGCTACCTTTCTGAGAATACTTCAATTAATAAAACATATAAAATACCTGACCACAAAGAGCTTACATTCTTTTGAAATACAATAGTGAAATAAGCCAATAATAGAGGGGCACCTCGGTGGCTCAGCCCATTGAGTGACTGCCTTTGGCTTGGGTCATGATCTCAGGGCCTTGGGATGTAACTCCCCAGCAGGCTTTCTAGGCAGTGGGGTGTTTTCTTCTTCCTCTGCGCCCCCTCCCAATTCTCTCTCTCTCTGTCTCCAATCACAAAATAAACCAGTAATAGAATAATGATTGATGGTTGATGGTGATAAGTGTTACAAAGAAATACAAGAAAGGTAAAAGCCATTGGAGAATGCTGGGAGGAAAGTTAATTTTATTTTGTGTTGGGTGGTTATATCTCATTTATGAGATGTTATTTGCACAAAAAAACCCAGGAAGTGAAGGAGGGTGTTATACACATATTAAAGGAAAAGATTGCTCTAGGCAGAGCAAGTAAGTATATAGACTTTGTGTGAACAGCTGGTCTGTTACTTTTGAGGAAAATCAAGGAGGCCAATGAGGAGTTCATAGTGGTGGAGAAAGGTAAGAACGTATTGACGCGTGACATTCTAGTACATTGAAACGCCTTCAGTTTTTATTTAATATGAAAGGGGAAGATACCAAAAGACTTTCGACAGCAGAATAAAATCATCTGACTTGATTTTTAGGTTAAGTTGCTGTACCAAAATAAATTTGCAGGGAGAAAGGAGTGCAGTTTGTGTGGAAGTGGGGTTATCAATCAAGTCAATAATTCAGGAACATATGATGGTGTTTTTAGCATGCTGGGTGGTAATAGAAGTGGTGAGGTATGGTTTTTATTTTGTATATATTTGGATGTTGAATATTCTGGTGAACAGGATGGAGTATGTGCAGGACTGACAATGTCAACATATATTTTACCTGCACAAACAGAAGGGTGGAGTCTTCATTCCATGATATGGAGAGAACTCTGAGTTCAAATGTTCTTTCTGATTAAATGGCATAGTGATGATGAGGATTTAGTCACACAGTGAAAGAGAGCAGTAAGCATAGTGTTAAGCGGTAAGATACTATAATACATTTGAACATCAAAATACGTTGTGTTGGATCATCTGTTTATGTGAGTAAATAAATAAATAAAGCTTCCTGGGGTTCTGATAGAGGTAGAGAAGACTACTATACGATCCAAAGGGGCACGTGCACCAAATGTTTATAGCAGCAATATCCACAATAGCCAAACTATGGAAAGAACCTAGATGTCCATCAACAAATGAATTTTATATATATATATATATATATATATATATATATATATATATATATATACGATGGAATACTATGCAGCCATCGAAAGAAATGAAATCTTGCCATTTGTGATGACATGGATGGAACTAGAGGGTATTATGCTTAGCAAAATAAATCAACCAGAGAAAGACACTATCATATGATCTCCCTGTTATGAGGAAATGGAGGTGCAATATGGGGGACAGGAAAAGAGTAAATGAAACAAGATGGGATCGGGAGGGAGACAAACCATAAGAGACTCTTAATCTCACAAAACAAACTGAGAGTTGCCGGGGGGTTGGGGAGGGTAGGGAGAGGGTGGTGGGGTTATGAACATTGGGGAGGGTATGTGCTGTGGTGAGTGCTGTGAAGTGTGTAAACCTGGCGATCACAGACCTGTACCCCTGGGGCTAATAATACATTATATGTTAATTAAAAAAAAGAGAAAAAGAAGAAGAAGACTATAAATCAAATGCTATGGTTTTCAGGAAAGTTTGTGTAATCAGGTATATTTTATTAAAGTAACCAAGTAAAATGATGGTCGAAAATTGGAATAACAGAAAACATAAAAATAGAGATTTTAAAAAGAGATATGGGACAGTGTAGAGAATATAGTCAATGATATTATAATAGTGTTATATGGTGACAGATGGTGGCTATATTTGTAGTGATCATAGAATAATGTATGGAGATATTGAAAACCTGAAACCAATGTAACACTGAATATCAACTATACTCAAATAAAAGAATAGTAAAAATAAAACATTTTAGTTTGAAAAAATAAAAAGAGGGACAAGAATTTGAAAAGTGAATTTCAAAAAGAGTAAAGATGAGGCTAAAACATACTCTGAACCTTGAGGAAAACACCATTTTGAAAATTCTTCCCATTTTGAGAAAACTCAAATGAATCAATACCATAAAAGAACCCATTTTAACTGTGAGATGTAATGAATGCTCAAGAAATAATTTTATGACACGATAATTCTTCCCTATGAAACAGCATACAGAAACCAGGGGAAACACCTGGAAGCAAAATAAACTATACTGAAAATAAGAATTAGGAAAAAGATAAATGATGAAAGATAAGAAAATTAGACCGGCGACAGAGACCTAGTGAAGAGAACTTTTAGCTTGTGGTTTAATGTTTTTGAGGATAATCTAGAGTTCATAATTGCCTTGAGGCAGGCTGGTTTTAGGCAGTTTAGGCAGACCCCTAAGACAGGCCTACTTTGGGCAGGTGGTGTTGGAGTAGGCCATTGGGCTAGACAAAGACAAATCCAACCATTTGACTAAAGTGTCTGTGAAGATGTTGAAGTCAGATGCAACAGAGAAAGACCTGTCAAACCTAATCTCAGAAATGGAGATGATGAAGATGATTGGACAGCACAAGGACACCATCAACCTGCTGGGTCCTGCACACAGGACGGTCCTTTGTACACCCTCATGGAATATGCCTCCAAAGACAACATACAGGAGTACCTGCAGGCCCAGAGGCCTCCTGACCTGGAGTACTGTTACAATATCAGCCACAATGCAGCAGAGCAACTCTCCTCCAAGGACCTGGTATCCTGTGCCTATCAGGTATCCTAAGGCATGGAGTACCTTGCCTCCAAGAAGTGCATACACCAAGACCTGGCCACCAGGGAAGTGCTGGTGACAAAGGACAACATGATGAAGATCTCAGACTTCAGCCTTGCCAGAGATATCACCACATCAGTTACTATAAAAAGACAACCAACAGTGGACTGCCTGTGAAGTGGATGGTCCCTAAGGCCATGTTTGACCAGATCTACATCCACCAGAGTGACTTCTGGTCTTTTGGGGTGATCCCGTGCAAAATCTTCACTCTGGAAGCCTCCCATATCCTGGAGTGCCTGTGGAGGTGGTTTTCAAGCTGCTGAAGGAGTCATTTGATGGATAAGCCAATAAGTGCACCAGGGAGTTATACACAATAATGAGGGGTGGCTGGCATGTGGTTCCTTCAAGCTGGTGGTAGGAGACCTGGATCATACTGTGGCCTTAACCTCCATCCAGGAGTACCCGGACCTGTCCTTGGCCCTGGAACAATACTGTCTATGCTTTCCCAACACCCAAAGCTCCACCTGCTCCTCAGAGAAGAATTCCAACTTCTCTCATGTGCCGTTGCCCAGGGAGGCCTATCTGCCCTGACACCCAGCCCAGCTTGCCAATGGTGGACTCCAATGACTAGTATCCCTATTATTCCTTTCCAGATTCCGTCATAAGCAGTAACCCTTACCCCTCACCCTCCCTGCAAGACTCACTGCCTTCTCCTTTGTCCCTTTCCTACTGGCAGGAGCCAGCTGCCTACCTGAGGCCTTCACCCCTTGAAGTTCACCTCTCTTCCCCTTCCTCTTCCTCCTCCTTACAACCTGCTCATGAAAGAAAGGTATAGAGAGGCAGGTACTTGCTCGTGGCTACTTCCTTCCCTCCCATATGTTGGACCAAGACCCCTCCCTGGCATCTGGTACTGCCTGGACATCGAGGGAGTGGGAGATGAGGCATGCCAGTGAAAGCTGTCGGAGCTTTCCTGATTTGGTTTTGTCTGCTTAGCATAACATATGTAAGACTTAGTTCTGGTGGCAGGGACCTAGTCCTTGCGGCTATAGCACTAGCGAGGGGAGGTCAACTGCTCTGGGCCTTGGCTAAGAGCAACCCCTGCTCCAGAGATATGGTGCCAAGGGCTTATTAATTTTGATACTAATTTGCTTTGCTGGCCAAATACCTGGTATCAAAAGATGGGAAGGCAAAGACTGGAAGCAGTGTTGTGACCATGGGGTCCAGCCACAAACTATGAAGAAAACACAAAGTGTATATATCTGAGTAAGTATATATTTACACACCTCTTTAAATAGGTTTTTATCAAAGATTTAATCAATGGGTAATATGCTCCTCGTGGCTGGGAAGCATCAGTTGCCATATATTAAAAACAAAGAAAAGAGGTGTCTGGGTGGCTTCCTCCATAAGTGTCCCTTCTTTTCAGGTCATGATCTCAGGGTCCTGGTATGGAGCCCCACATCAGGCTCTCTGCTCAGAGGGAAACCTGCTTCTCCTTTTCCATCTGCCCTGCTTATAGTTCCTATTCCTGTCTCTCTGTCTGATAAATAAATAAATTATTAAAAAAAGAAAGAAACAAAATATTTTTAAAAGGTCTTTTTTTTTAATTTTCTAGGGGTGCCTGGATGACTCAGTTGTTTTAGCAGATGTTTGCTTTGGCTGAGGTCATGATTCCAGTGTACAGGGATCCAGCCCTGCATGGGACTACTTGCACCCCAAGGAACTTGCTTCTTCCTCTCCCTTTGCATGTGATTACCCCCGCTTGTGCGTTACCTCTCTCTCTCTCTCTCTCACTGTCAATAAACAAAATAAAATCTTTTACTAAATAAATAAATAAATAAATAAATAAAGTTCTAAACCTACTTTCAGTTTAGGTCCCTTAACAAAAATTGCTACTGATTCATTAAAAAAAAAAAAAAAAAAAAAAGATAATTTAGAAAGATGCTTCCAGATCTAAAAAGCTGTTTATTTTTTTCAGGATTAAATATAGAAGTGCTTTATAAAGTAAAAGAAAAAATATGCTATATTAACACTAATCACACTATAACTTTGGTGGTTATATCAAGATAATGAAAAGTGATTTTAAAGCAAATTTCATTATCAGACATAAAGATCAAGTCAAAATTACAGAAGAATAAATGGATGAATTCATCAGGGAGTATAATAATTCTTGATTTTTAATACATAATAACAGATTTGGGGATATATAGGGAAAAACTAAGAACAAAAATCATAACTTCTACCTTAGAAGAGAAATGGAAAAAAATTGCAACACCTTTATTTTAAGATTATATAGACAAATGGTCATCAAATTGGTAAGATATGTAAGACTTGAACAAAATGATCAACTAAGTAGATATGCTTGATATTACAAAACACTCCCAACAGCTGCAGACGACATATATCTTAAGCCATGATTTTCTTTGCAAAGGTCAACATTGATAATGTTCTAGTCATACCTCCGTGTACCAGGAAAGAATTAGCATATTTCTTGAAAGACACAGCTATCAAAGCTCCATTGAGAAAACGTAAAGTTGGAGAAGGGATTTGCAAATTATATATCTGATAATGGACATCTACTCTGATTATTAAAAAATGAATAAAAATAAAAAACCTTACTAATAACCAAACAGAGTATCCAATTTTACATGTGAAGAATAGTATTGAAGAGACATGTCACCAAAAGGATATAAGCACATGACAAATTTCTCAACATTTAGACATTAAAGAAATACAAATTAAAATCATGAGACATGCTTACATATCTATTAGAATGGCTAAAATTATAAAGGCTAATTGTACTTCGTCTGAGCTAGATTGAGAAGCAACAAAAAATCTAAACTGTTGTTGACATATATCATGATACCACCACTTTGGAAAATAGTTTGAAATTTTTTTTAAATGCAAAATATGTTGCAGTTACACGAATAGCCATTTTAATTCTAGGCATTTAAACAAGAGAAACAAACCCTATGTTCATACAAGGACTTGTTTATGAATTACATTGCAGCTTTATTTTTAAGAATTGAAAACAGTGGAAATGTTCATCAATGTCCATCAATAGAGCAAAGACAAATTATGATCTATTCATTAAAGAGATTACTGTTCAACATCAAAATGAACTATTTACAATTGGAGATTCTCAACGTAATGGTGCTGAGAAAAGAAAAGGCAGGCAATGAATAGTATATACTGTGTGATTCCATGACTATAAAAAAATCTAGAAAATACAAATTTATATATAGTCACAGTCATCAAATATATTGGTGTGATTTTAGTGCCTTCTTCTGTTGCCCATAGATTCCTACACTTGGATCTCTGGGCATTTGTTACACCATGTGAAAATATGAACTCTTTTTCTTTATTCTGTCTTACAAGAAAAAGAATCCTTGAAATTTTATGGACATTTGAACTCTCCGTTATTAGCAGAAATTCTATCATACAGTAAATTTCCAAATATAAAAGCCAGAGTTTTACAATGACTTCTAAGCTTTTACATGATCTAGCCACTCATTTAACCTCTCTGACCTCTTTCCCTGCTACTCTTCAGTCACTCACAGTGGCCTCCTGGCTATTCCTCAGATATGCCAGGCACGATCCAACCTTATGGCCTTCAAGATAGCCAATTCCTTTGTCTGGAGTGACCTTATTGCTGATAGTTCTGGGCAAATTCATCACCTTTCCATACCTTTGTTCAATTGTCAGCTTCATTGTTACTACCCTGATCTTCCTATTAAAATTCTTAACTCCCCATCCCCTGCCTAGCAACCTTGATTTTTCTCACCCTGATCTAATTTTTCATTTTCCCCATTGTCCTCATCATTTTTGAATGCACTATGCAATTTTTATTAAGGTTTAGAGCTTTTAATTGTCTCACCCATTAAAATAAACGTTCTACAAAGCCAAGTATTTCATTTACCAGTGTAGTCTGAAGTAATAACTGCCATATAATAGGTTCAATACACAATTGGTAAATTTCAGAAAAAATGAATGTTGAGAGTATACTGAATTTCATAAGTCATTCAATATTTTTTTCCAAAAAATAAACTATGTAAAACATACCTTAAATTTACTTTCAAAATATTTTATACCATATAATGGACAATATACATAAGCCTTAAAGAAACAATCATATAAATAACCATTTCAAACCTACTTAAAAATTGCATAATACCACACTCCTAGATCCTCTCTCAATGCTCTAAAATAACCCTTCCAAGGAAATACATTTTTAAAATAACAGATTTTTTGGCAAATAATTTAATAAAATAAAAGTTTCATTCATCTAAGTAGATCATAATAAATGTTTTTAATAAGCATGAAATTATAACTCTGAAGTGTGCTAAAATGAAACCACCTGCTAAGGGTGAGAGAACAAAAATAAAAATCATTTTTCCAAATAATAGGAATTTATTACCTTTGAATCAAAGCATGTGGATTTGTTCAAACTGGCAATAAAGGAATATGGAAACACAAACCATAGAAAGTCATATTTTAGATTTCTAAAAGACTTCAAAGTGAAGAGTATACATTTTTTAAATGCTACATAATGCTACATAATGACAAGATGACAGGTTGTGACAAATAGCATTTTAAAAGCTCTACTCATAATGGAACGGAAGGTGTCATTTCCCTATAATTTTATAAATGTCATTAATTTACTGTATCTGGATACAACATATTACCAAACAGATGTTCATCAAAGACTAAATCATTTTTAATGGAACATAATATTTTGATCCTACATCTATCAATCATTTTTTCGACCTAACATTTAGAGTGTCACTAAACAATTTAGCAGTTGTCGACAAAATTAAAAAAAAATAGGATTAAAAAGTCGTGTTTCGAAAAGTAGATTTTCTTTGAAATTTGCATTTAAATGAAAATATTTGCTGATAGTTTTAAAAGTTTAAATGTAATTTTATATATATCTGACCTATCAGATGATATAAAATTTTTGGAGAAAATATGACTTATTTTTTTGATCTTGGTTGAAGGTATTAATAAAGAGCAACTGTTTGTATTATTTGTATTGTGATATCTTAGTTAATAAACATGAATAACTGGTATAAAATATGTTTTTTTAAAAATTTTATTTATTTACTTGACAGAGATCACAGGAAGGCAGAGAGGCAGGCAGAGAGAGAGGAATGGAAGCAGACTCCCTGCTGAGAAGAGAGCCCACTGTGGGACTCAATCCCAGGAACCTGGAATCATAACCTGAGCCGAAGGCAGAGATTTTAACCCACTGAGCCACCCAGGCACCCTAAAATATGTTCTTTTTTTATATAGAATTATAGTTCTTGCCAAATATGGAACTAGCTGGAACTGAATGCCTCCTTCAAAGTCAGCTCTGGAGAAATTATGCAAGTGTAATAGGGAACTATTTCGGATATGTACAAAAACAAAGAAATGATGATAAATTCCTTAAAAGACTCAAAGTTGCTCTTGACTGGTATGTTTCAAGCTCTATTCCTGGTTTGAGGACAGGTTTTAACAGGGATGTCACTGTAGAAATCAGCTGGATGTTTAGAGGCGATCAGAACTGTACAAAAACCTTGAAGGGGTAAAGACTTGAAAATTCTTTAGAGAGATTAGCTCCCTAAGGCATTATTCATCCACACATTTTCCTCCAAACAATTAAGACTGATAGATGAGGGGCACCTGAGTGGCTCTCTCATCACGTGGGTGGTGGGTTAAGCCTCTGCCTTCATCTCAAGTCATGGTCTCTGGGTCCTGGGATCCAGCCCCACATCGGGCTCTGCTCAAAAGGAAGCCTGCTTCCCTCCCTGCTTGCTTGCCTCTCTGCTTACTTGTGATCTCTCTCTCTCTCTGTCCAATAAATAAATAAAATCTTAAAAAAAAGGCTGATGGATGATAAATTATGAAAACTGCTCCCTCCAAATGATGCTTCTTCATAAGGATTTAAGAATTTAAAATTGTAAGAATTTAAAATTAAAACTTGATCGTAGGATTTATGTTACAGAATGACATCAAGTGCAGGCAGTTATTATTAGATCTGAAGTATTTGTGATTCTGAATTCTTGGCCTCATTAGTAAATTTATTTTTAAATTCTCCCATGGAGTGGTGATTGGCCTTCAGTCTTTCATTGATGTACATCATTGGGTCAAATGAGATGTGTGTGCCCAGAACTATATATACTCTTCTTTGTATTTCACTGGAGATGGCATTTGTGAGTTTTGTTCAATTGAATTTGGACAGATGTTTTAATAGTCACTTCTAGAGTTGGCCCTGGAGAATATCTTCCTTTTTTTTTTTTTCTCTTCCCGATTCTCTGATAAACCCTGACTAATTCACATTATCACAGTGATATCACAATTCAAGTTTTTCCAAACACTATATCTGCAAAATAGAAGGACGCTACTCAGAATGTAATGCTATTGTGAATGATTGAGAAAGAAAACATTATTATAATTAAGCTACCAGGTTTCAATGTATTTTATTGTTGCTTAGAAAATCCTAGCATACCCAGACTTTACAGAGATTTGATGATCCTAAGAGGAGCTGTACTCATGGACCAAAATAACTATGCACATAAAAAGTACAATTACTTACCTAAAAAAGATGATGTGGTTAACTTTATATGGCAATCCAAGTGTTATTGGAACAGGAATTTAAAAAATAGCTTAGGGGCGCCTAGGTGGCTCAGTGGATTAAGCCACTGCCTTCAGCTCAGGTCATGATCTCAGGGTCCTGGGATCAAATCCTGCATCAGGCTCTTTGCTCAGCAGAGAGTCTGCTTCTCTCTCTCTCTCTCTCTCTCTCTCAAATAAATAAATAAATAAAATATTTTAAAAAAGAGAATGACTGTACTTTTAAAAAATAGCTTAAAAGGGGCACCTGGGTGGCTCAGTGGGTTAAGCCGCTGCCTTCGGTTCAAGTCATGATCTCAGGGTCCTGGGATCAAGCCCCACATCAGGCTTTCTGCTCAGCCGGTAGCCTGCTTCCCTTCCTCTCTCTCTGCCAGCCTCTCTGCCTACTTGTGATTTCTCATTGTCAAATATATAAATAAAATATTTTTAAAAATAGCTTAAAAGTATATGATAAAATAATGATATACATATACAAAGAAAAGAAAGATACTATACTGTGAATATAAATTAAGTGAAAATTGTTGAAATAAAGAATACAATAAATGGAGACTAAGATGAATATAGCTGTAAAATGAATAAGTGAGTTGGGAAAAACAAACAAACAAATTAATGACTTCTGCCCAAATGCAGCAGAAGAGAAAAAAAATAAAGAAAATATTTAAATAAGTACTGAGATAAATTTTGGAAAATTAAAGAAAGATAAAAGATACCAAACTTAAAATGATGCCAAACATGAGAAATCAGAAACAAAACAAAACAAAAACCACATACACAAAAAAACACTCATATAGCACGCCTGGGTGGCTCAGTGGGTTAAGCCGCTGCCTTCGGCTCAGGTCATGATCTCAGGGTCCTGGGATTGTGTCCCGCATGGGACTCTCTGCTCGCCGGGGAGCCTGCTTCCTCCTCTCTCTCTCTCTCTGCCTGCCTCTCCAACTAC
The DNA here is from genome assembly GCF_030435805.1 of Mustela lutreola. NCBI lineage: Eukaryota > Metazoa > Chordata > Mammalia > Carnivora > Mustelidae > Mustela > Mustela lutreola. Next base: position 232,399 of record NW_026709257.1, read on the forward strand.
TTGTGATTTCTCTCTGTCAAATAAATAAATAAAATCTTAAAAAAAAACACTCATATATATTATGGTGAGCTTTAAGAATATCAAAAACAGAGAAGAGCATAAATGATGCCCAAGAGAAGAACAGATCACCTAAAATGTACAAGAATAATACTGACAGCAGAATTCTCAATAGTAATAGCATATAAAGGAGACAGCTGGGTGTTTGTATAGATGTAAAAGATATTTGAAACTAGATATTATACATCAAGCCAAATTATTGATTAAATTTGAGAGCTCAGTAAAACTACAATGAAGCATGTTAGGTCTTAGAATATTTATCACACAGAGACACACATTTTAGAAAACTTCCTTGGAGGACAGCTCAATTTAGATAGAGAAAACAGAATTATGTACTCAAAGGCACATTTTGAAGGAAGGATTTAATATAGTCTGCACTGCAAATATTCTTTAATCGTATGTTCTGAATTTCCTAAATTTAAGAAGTATTTGTTCAAATATTTATCTTTAAATAAACCCTAGGAGACTTTTTCTTGGATTCTGGAAAATCAGTCCATTTGGACACAAATCTTTTTGTCACTGATGGAAATTTTGATAGCCCTTAACTGTGGAATGTCTAATGTATTGTTACAGCAATTGTGATTTGCCAATACATGGGTGATGTGTGTGTGTTGTGCGTGTTTATTTTTATTTTTGATGGTTTTACTCTTCTATGAGATTTTTAAATAGACATAATTTTAATAAATTATGATTTGTTGAAATCTATCTGAGGTTATATATAATAAAATGAAATTTGTGTGAACTGAAGAAGTGCGTCTCCATTTTTTTTTTTTTTAAGAGTAGACTGGTCTTTAAAAATTGTCCAAAGAAGTACATTATATTCATTATTAAATTTGATAATATACAATAAAGGATTTATGGTCATATGGAACCATATCAAATTCTACTATTAATTCATATTAATAATTACCATAAGAGGAAAAAGGGATATTTTTCAAAATGAAAATTAGTGTATTTTTCAAAATATGATATAGTGTTATTCACTGAACAGAGGGAACAAATGTCAAAGTTTAACACAGTTTACAGAATGTTTTAACATAAATTGAAATTTAAATCTGACCAAATTTCACACTTTTTAGTAAAATGATAGCACTTTAAATCCTTGAAAAGTGGTAAGGGACCCAAAACATTGCTTAGAACAACAAATTTAACACTACACTAGTCTGAGATGGTTAAGTTATGGTACAACTTGCCATTGTGTATCATCAAATGGTATATTTTTTCCTTTTGGTCTTGTCATTATATTTTATTTTAGCCATTCTGATAAGTGTGTAGTGATATCTCAGTGTCATTTTAATTGCATTTCTTTGATGTCTAATTATGTCAAATTATATTATTTTGATGTTTAATGATCTGAGCTTTCTCAGTTCAAGACCATGAAGCCACTTAGGAAAAATACAATTGCAGATGCACTCATAGACCAAATATTATTTAGAAATAAGAACAAACATTACTACCCATTCCAACAAAAAATAGATTTGTTATGCAGTAGGGATTTTATAAATTACATGACACAACTTATATAGTAAGATGAAATAGGACAGGTGGCTTTTTGCAGCTATATACAACATCATTTTATTTTCAATTTGCAGTATAATTTTTCCAAGGTATACACAGAATATATATTTAATGTAAATAGTGAACATTTTAAACACTGTATATGGAAATTAATCAATTTTAAGTTTATAACAATCAAAATTAACGGAAGTTTATTTTAAATTAGTTAGCTTTCTCTGCATTGCAAGACAGAATAATCAAGAATTGGGAAGAAAAAAATAATCTCTGTAAAATTACTGGGGGTGCATTATAAAGTGTTCGGTAACCGATCAAACTCACAATTTGGATTGAATGGCAAGTGACTTTTAAAATCTGGAACTCATTGTCAATTTTATTTCTTCATTGTGTCTTAAATGTGGAACAACAATGAGGTATTTCAAAGAGGTGAACCACAGATAGATTTCTCTAAAGGTGGGGTGAGGGTTACTCAAAAAGGAACTTGACAAGGCTTTTAAAGATATCGACAATCATTATAACATAACGTGACTGATTGTTACCGTGCTCTTAACTGGGCAAACACTTGTTGGCTTCCAAGATAGACTAACATAGTTGAGATGGTTCTAGCGGCCTTCTAGCACAGGGTCTCATGAGGCAGGGATTCTAGCCACTGGCTGTGGAAGGCATGAGGCCTGTTAGTGATTCTCTTTTTTCCTCTGCAGAATGGGTCTGCATTCCAGGTCCTTTCTACCCCAATAAATAATGCGGCGAATCTCTCAGTGAGTTGTACTTTTGGTTTAAACAGCCAACTGTCTCTTAAAAAGGACTTTTGTTTAAAGTCCTTTAAAAAAAAAAGTTCTTTCAAAAAAATATTTATTTTTATTTTTTTATTTTTTAATCCCATATGTTTACTCTGATACTGGAACTTTGTCCTTTAGACCTTCTCTGCTGATTAAAATATTCTTCATCATCAGCACCTACGGCTCTCCTCTCCTGGTGTTCTCTCGGGAAGGGGTCTTCTCTAGCTCTTCTAGCAGGAAACGGCCACTTCCCCTCTACCCCTGTTGCCAGACCAACCTAACCTATCCTGCAGCGTCAGGTCGTCCTGGCCTTTTATCTGTTGTTCTCTTCTGAGTGGTTAGTTTTTCATAGATACTGTGCTTTGCTTTTGGCAGGATTTACCCTGGACTATCAAAACCCTTTTCTTGTACCACTGATGCCTAAGAAACAGTCCTGATGAGAGAAGAAGAACTCGAACAGATCATATTTATCCTGAATGTTAGGTCCAAAATGAAAAATACATTTCTGAGGAGCCTCAAGATCTCTGAGAAGGGAAGTTTCACCAACTCTGTCATGTAGGGGCATCAATTCCGATTCTGTGTCAATTTTCCTACTTTCCCAGCTAGTAATTCTCTACCTCAGAAGGCCCACTCTCAACCGTTTCCTCTCTCAAAGGCAGTTGCTCTTAGAGTCTGCACATGGCACTTGGGGCCTGCTGGTCGTTGGCTACTGCCCTCTGTACCTTGGGTCTAACAGCTGCGGGGCATCAAGATGAGAACGTCTTTTGTTCTAAGACTTAATATAGTTTGGGGCACATGGTAAGCAATAATCACTTTTTTTGTTGATCCAAGTGTTCGACCTTTCTTAATTATTCTAGTACCACATTTTACTTGTTCTAAGATTTGTCTCCCCCCCCCCCCATTTTAATATCTCTTAAGGTGGCACTCACCTTGCACTTGAGGACATATCCTAGTTTTACTGACAGCATTTCTCTTTCTTAGTCGAACATAAACTATAGTGCATCTTACCCTTGATGAAAGCTAGGATGCAATTAAATACTCTATTATGGTTACAATTCTGATATTTGAAATCCTCCGGTAGCTCCCTGTGCCCCCACAGTGTAGTACCTCACCTCCTCGGCATAGTATACAAACCATCTCACCCCCAGTGTTAACCCCGGAGCTCAGCCTCCATCCCCAGGTGATGCTGCCAGATCAGCTGTTGGTTGACATGAACTTGCTGTAGTTTCCCGAATGCACTGTGCTGCCACCTGGCACTGTGAAACTTGACACACTCATCCTCATTCTTCGCATTGCCCTTGTCTATCACCTCCCCTGAAAATCTGTTCCTAAGTGGCTCTTTCCAGCTCCAACCTTCCCTTGGCAGTCTTTTATCTCCCTGTGGTAAAACCTGTCACACTGCACCATGGACATGCCTGTTGTCCCCCTGAGAAGAGAAAAGGGACAGTGAGGGCCCCCCAGCATTTGCAGCTCTAGTGCAGTGCCCCATGCTTGGCTTGCAGGAATGCCAGATCATGAAGACAAACGGAGATCATCCTCTGGCTAAAACCAGCTCTTCTTTGCCTACCGCAGTATCTGGTTCAATAAAGAGCAGCCAGTTATTATTGCTGTTTTTCTAGGGATTTTTTCCCCATATATTTCCCAGGTCTTTACTCTTTTTATAGCACTTTAATTCAGGCTTCAACCACTTCCTAGTCAGATCAGGTGAAATCATTTTCCTTCCCATACCCTCGATGTATTTCACACCTAGTAATTGTTTCTTTTTAATGATTTTATTTATTTATTTGACAGAGAGAGATCAGAAGTAGAGAGAGGCAGGCAGAGAGAGAGAGAAGAGGAAGCAGGCTCCCTGCTGAGCAGAGAGCCCAATGGGGGTCTCGATCCCAGGACACTGAGATCTTGACCTGAGCAGAAGGCAGAGGCCTAATCCACTGAGCCCCCCAGGAGCCGCCATATCTGGTAATTTTTAATCAACGTGGATTTCCTGCATCAAATAGTTCCTTCTTCTTCAAATATAAATATATAAATATATTGATCAAGTCAGGTGCATGTCTTAGGAGAATGTCATACCTTTAGTAGCAAACTTGAAATCTTGGCCATTGGTTTTGATTTTTGTTTTGGTTTGATTTGGTTCGTTTTTTGTAATTTTAAAAATCCTTCCAGCCCTTGGCTCTGTCTGACCTGACTGCTTTCAGCTGTTTCTGCAACAAAGTTGTCCCAGCAGCGATAACTCTCATTGTTTACAGTGGCGCCCCTTTCTGAACAATTTGTTAATAAAAAGATTTTTTTTTTTTTTTGGCTATGGTAAATGTCGAACAACAATGAGGTATTTCAAAGAGGTGAACCACAGATAAATTTCTCTAAGGGTGGAGTGAGGGTTACTCAAAAAGGAACTTGACAAGGCTTTTAAAGATATCGACAGTCATTATAACATAACGTGACTGATTGTTACCGTGCTCTTACCTGGGCAAACACTTGTTGGCTTCCAAGATAGACTAACATAGTTGAGATGGTTCTAGCGGCCTTCTAGCACAGGGTCTCATGAGGCAGGGATTCTAGCCACTGGCTGTGGAAGGCATGAGGCCTGTTAGTGATTCTATTTTTTCCTCTGCAGAATGGGTTTTTCTACATTCCAGGTCCTTTCTACCCCAAAAAATAAAGCAGCGATTCTCTCAGTGAGTTGTACTTTTGGTTTAAACAGCCAACTATCTCTTAAAAAGGACTTTTGTTTAAAGTCCTTTAAAAAAAAAGTCCATTCAAAAAAATCTTTTTTTAAATTTTTTATTTTTTAATCCCATATGTTTACTCTGATCCTGGAATTTTGTCATTTTGACCTTCTCTGCTGATTAAAATATTCTCTCCAAAATGTCAGTTTTTTGCAGGTACTTGCACTGTAGACATTCTTTACATATTTTTTAAAAAATCCATTCACGATTCTTCGTGAAAATCCCGGGAATCTGAAAGACTACCATTCGCTATTCATCAAACAGTTACTGTCTCCATCAAGTGACAGGGTTTCAGAGAACGTGAGCTCACAAGAGATGTAACCCTTTTTCCACTTTCTGCTACCATGTTCATTTCTATGTTACTCAGAGGAGCCTTCTTTGTAGAAACATATTATCCAATCTTTTATAAAGCTGAATTTAAATTCTGTCCCTTCATTCCCCACAAAGCTTAAAAAGCCAAGCAAATTTTGTTTCATTTTTTAAAAGCCCATAGATGGCATTTTTTTAATGTTGCATTTTTGAGATTTCATCACTCTTTATGTTACTTCTACTTCACAGATAAACAATTGCTAATGACAATTTGAACTTCCTACAAATGTGCAATCAAAATCCCTAGGTACAGATTACTGAAGTTCTTCGTTCCCTTTAAACATTGTTGCTCTCTTGATATGCATTCTTGTTTTGTATCATATTGCATTATAAAGTTTTTTTTTAAAAGACTGCATTTTTTAGAGTAGTTTGGGGATCAAAGTAAAATTCCCTTTCCCCACATACACACAACCTTCCCCATTATCCACATCCTGTACCACGGTGATAATTTTTCACGCTCACTGACCCTACACTGACACATCATTATCACCCCAAAGTCCACAGTTTACATTAGAGTTCACTCTTGGTGGGGCACCAGGGTGGCTCAGTGGGTTAAGGCTTCTGCCTTCGGCTCAGGTCATAATCTCACGGTCCTGGCATCGAGCCCCAGACCAGACTCTCTGCTTGGCAGGGAGCCTGCTTTCCCCCAACCCCTGCTTTCCCCGCCTGCCTCTCTGCCTGCTTTGATGCCTGTCAAATAAATAAATAAAATCTTAAAAAAACCTTTTCTCATAGAGTTCACTCTTGGTATAGTATCTTATGCATTTTGACAACTGTGTAGCGATATATATCTAAAATATCATACATGTCATACAGAACATTTTCACTGGCCTAAAAATCCTCTGTGCTCTGCCTGTTCATCCTCCTCCTCTCCTAACTGCTACAAACCGCTGACCTTTATACCATTTGCATAGTTCTGCCTTTTCTAGAAGGTCATATAGTTGGAACCTTGCAGCATGAAGCTTTTTCAAATTGACTTCTTTCACTTATTATGGCGGATTTTAAGTTTGTTCCATGTCTTTTCATTGCTTGATAGCCATTTCTCTTTATCGCTGAATCATATCCCATTGTTTCAATGGACCACTGTTTATCTATCCATTCTCCTCCTGAAGGACATCTTGGTTACTTCCAACTCTTGGCACGTATGGGTAAAGCTGTTACAAACACAGGTTTATATGCAGGATTCTGTGTACACAAAGTTTTTGCTCTTTTGGGTGAGTACCAAGTAGCACGATTGCTGGATCATATGGTAAGAATATGTTTAGTTTGGTAAGAAACTGCCCAACTGTCTTCCAAAGTGGTAGCACCATTTTGGTGTTCTCACCAGAATGAATGAGAGTTTCTCTTGTTCCTCATCGTCAAAAGCATTTTATGTTGTCAGTATTTTGGATATTAGCCATTCTAATAGATGTGTAGTGATATATCATTGTTTTATTTATTTATTTATTTTTTAAAAAGATTTAATTTATTTATCTGACAGAGAGAGATCACAAGAAGACGGAGAGGCAGTCAGAGAGAGAGAGAAAGGGAAGCAGGCTTCTGCTGAGCAGAGAGCCCAACGTGGAACTCGATCCCAGGACCCTGAGATCATGACCTGAGCCAAAGGCAGCTGCTTAACCCACTGAGCCATCCAGGCGCCCCTCTTTGTTCTTTTAATTTACAATTCCTTAATTAGACATGCTGTGAATCATCACAGCATCTTTTCATATCATTATTGCCATCTCAATATCTTCTTCAGTGAGGTGTCTGTTCCAGTCCTTGCCAATTTTTCAATCAGGTCATTCATTTTCTTGTGTTTGAGTTAATAAATAAATACATAATAATAATAAATAAATAAATAAATAAATAATGAATGAATGAATTTATTATATATATTATATATGTTATATATGTTACATATAGTATATTATATATATTATTATATATTAAATAATAATTTATTAAAAATAAATTTACTAATGAGGCCAAGAATTCAGAATCACAAATACTTCAGAACTAATAAAACTGCCTTCACTTGAGGGGATGCTAGGGCAAAGGGAATTTCGCTCCGTGCGGGAATCTTCCACCAAGCTGCGGAGACTAGCCCAGGTAAGCAGCAGCAGCATCCCCAAATCCAACTCTGATTTCCCAAGGAACGCTGTGCTTTCCCAGGGGAGATGCCCAGGCAAAGAGGCTTTCGCTGTGTGCGGGTTTCTCCCACCGCGAGACTGGGCTCAGGCAAGCAGCAGCAGCCTGCAGAACATTTCTCAGCGAATGCTGTGCTTTCGCAGAGGCTTTGGCTTGGAGCGAACAGCACTTTGCTGCTGCTTCCTCAGCAAGGCTTCTGTCGCGTCAGGGAAGAAGAGCTTCGGGAGAGCTGGTGCCTCTTGGGCCTTGCTTTCCCGGGCTCCATGTTCGCGTCCTGGGTTCACCCTGCCAGGCCGAACTAAGCAGACACAGCTACAACCCTCCAGTAGCATGCGTAGCCTAGGATGGCACTCAATGCACACTACCATCTCCCAGTGTAGACATCACTTGGCCTTTTACTCTGGCTCTCAGGCGAACTCGCGGACTAGGCCAGTGCTTTCCCCACAGGAAAGGAGAGGTGACAGGATCCCAGCACACCACCCGTGCACTGAATAGGGAGCTTTGGGGGACTGTCCCCACTCCTTTCCCTTAAACCCCGTGCCTCCTCCAAGCTTCCACATCCTGCAGGAAGATGGCATCTGACTCCCCGTTATTTCAGGGAGCTGTTTTTGTGACTTCAGGGTAGGCGCCTGGTGGCTAGCGCATCTCTGCCCCAGAGACAGGTGGCCAAGGAGCTGCTATGTCTTTGGGCCCAGAGGCTCAGGACAGGCATGCTTTCTGCCCAGACTCCATCTGAAGAGTGGAGCACGCGCCCTGCCATACTCATCCCCTTTTCTCTCCTTAGCAGCCAGGCTTCCGTCTCTCTGCACAGGGAGCGGGAGACACTTGTATTGCCACCGGCCGCTGTGCCTGCCAGGGCCGGCTCTCCTGCTTCGCAACCGTTTCCAGACCAGAAGGCCAACGGCTCCTGCTCTTCTCCCTGGGCAGCGTGCTGCACCTTCCACAGATGCTCCTGGGGAGCCCAGTGAAAGACGTGTCCCTTTCCTTAAGGCTCTTTCCACAGGCGCAACCAAGCTTCTCATGCCCAGGCAAAGAGGATTTCGCTCCATGCGGGTTTATTACACCGTGCTGTGGAGACCAGCTCAGGCAAACAGGAGCATCCCTCAGACTGGACTCTGATTTCCCAAAGAATGCTGTGCTTTCCCAGAGGGGTTGCCGGACAAAGAGGCTTTCGCTCTATGCAGGCTTCTCCCATCCTGCTATGAATACTAGGCTAAGGCAAGCAGCAACAGCAGCCCACAGAACCGACTCTGATTTCCCAGCGACTGCTATGCTTTCGCAGAGGTTTTCAGCTTGACATGAACCGCACTTCACTGCTGCTTCCTCAGCAAGAATTTGGGTTTTTTCTCTGTCGCAGCAGGGAAGAAGAGCCGCGGGAGAGCTGGTGCCTCTTGGGACTTGCTTTCCCGGGCTCCAAGTTCACGCCCAGGGTTCACCTTGCTAAGCCGAACTAAGCAGACACAGTCACAACCCTGCAGCTGCGTGTGTGTCCTAGCATGGCACTCTATGCCTATTACTATCTCCTGGGGTAGGAGCCTTTTGTCCGGTGCTCAGGCAGACTCGGGGTCCAGGCCAGTCCTTCACCACAGGGGAGAGCAGACGACAGGATCACTGCACACGACCCGTGCACTGGGATGGGGAACTGTGGGGGACTGTCTCCACTCCTTCCCTGGCACACGCCCTGCCACCCAATTCCCTGCCACATCTTGGTGGAAGAAGGCATCTGACTGCCCGTTTCTCCATGGGGCTGTTTCTGCGAGTTCCGGGTATGGCACCTGGTGGAAAGCCCAAGTCTGCCCTTGGGACAGGTGGCCAAGGAGATGCTGTCCCGTTGGGACCAGAGGCACAGGACAGGCCTGCCTTCTGCCCAGACTCGTTCCTCAGAGTGGAGCACACGCCCCTGCCCTAGTCGTCCCCTCATGTCTCCTTAGCAGCCAGGCTTCCATCTGTCCGCACAGGGAGCTGGTGACACTTGTCTTGCCACCGGCCTGCTGTTCGTGCCACGGCAGGCTATCCTGCTTCCGGAGTGTTTCCCAACCCCAAGGCCAATGGCTCCTTCTCTTCTCCGGGGGCGGCGTGCTGCGCCTTCCCCACACGTGGCTTCTCTCTCAGGCAGAGGGGATGCTAGGGCAAAGGGTATTTCGCTCCATGCGGGTATCTTCCACCAAGCTGCAGAGACTAGCCCAGGTAAGCAGCAGCAGCATCCCCAAACCCAACTCTGATTTCCCAAGGAACGCTGTGCTTTCCCAGGGGAGATGCCCAGGCAAAGAGGCTTTAGCTGTATGCGGGTTTCTCCCACCGCGAGACTGGGCTCAGGCAAGCAGCAGCAGCCCGCAGAACATTTCTCAGCGAATGCTGTGCTTTCGCAGAGGCTTTGGCTTGGAGCGAACAGCACTTCTCTGCTGCTTCCTCAGCAAGGCTTCTGTCGCGTCAGGGAAGAAGAGCTTCGGGAGAGCTGGTGCCTCTTGGGCCTTGCTTTCATGGGTGCCATGTTCGCCTCTCCTTGGGCCCAGAGGCTCAGGAAAGTCATGCTTTCTGCCCAGACTCCTTCCTAAGAGAGGAGCACAGGCCCTGCCCACCTCATCTCCTCCTGTCTAAAAAGGTTTTCAAATTTATATCTAGATAGATAGATAGATAGATGATAGATAGAGAGATATCCCAGAAGCTGCAATGCTAGGCTAAGACCAGGCTTTAAAGGGCTTTTCTATGCTCTACTAAATACTTTAAACCATTCATTATATCATAGCTCAGTGTTCGAATCTCCATTTGTTTCCTCAGTTTTCTAATATTTATCTTAAGGTGACCTGATCCAGACTTTTGATCACCTTTGTCTAAATATTTCTATTTTAACAAAGTCCTTTTGAACACTCAGAGACTATAACTTAGAAAAATACTCTGATTGTTATCTCACTAGAGTGGAAAATATATAGTTACCCATTAAGTAATGATATCCATGTCTACATTAGATCCATGACATTTTTAATTCTTGGGAGCTTTTGGCTAAATGAATTTTTTACGCTTCCTTTAAATGAAGCTTTAAGCCATCGCCATATGAATAAAATTAAAGAACTAAATGAAAACAAGCCAAGTATTTACAGAGTAATAGAATGTGCAGTGGAAAGAGTACAATTCTGAAATCATAAAGCCTAATTTAGTGTGATGCATCTTTATCAGCCATGTAATCATAAACCAGTTATCTAAATGTGTTAGCCTCAGTTTTTTCACCCCTGAAATGGTGATGATAATACTTATTATGCAGAGTTGTTGTGTGGATGTAATGAAGCATGGAGCATGAGAGTCTCTTATTCCATGCTAAAATGATAGCTATTTTTATACTTATAATAATTCTAATAATAGTAATTAAATTGTTCAAAATGCAAATATTCATTTATATTGAGGCATTGTATTGACTATTCATAGACACATTTACCAAAATAAATTTCATTTTACTTTACCCCCTCTGAGGATATATATTCCTTAATTCAATACGAATCTCATTATGAATAATAATTATCATAATAAATGTGCTGATTTTTCTTCTATTTATTTTTAGGGAAGTGTCCTTTACTGTTGAACATAAAGAAACTTAAGCAAGTCTGTCTTATTCAAAATTTGCATGCTGCTTTCTTATGAACCTAGATTATAGAGTTGTATGAAATAAATTCATGCAGTTAAGACATTTATGTTTGGAAAACTGGGTGGTCAGTTTAGTATTTCAAAAGAAGATTTTAAATTTAAACCTTAAAACTGAGCTCTTTCAGCCTTATTTATAGACCATCCTTCATGCTTCATAAGTATTCCTTCATTGTAAACTAACTAATAGTGTTTGTCACAGTGTATATAACTAAAATGGATTTTGTATTTCATTATTTCAGAGTTAGTTGCAGTTTCTACTTCCTTTTTTGAAAAATAGATTAATTCTACAAAAAGTTATTTCCAGCTTTATTGAAAAATAATTGACATATTATAATTTGTAAATTTAAGAAATGATTTCTTATAACACTGCAAACTTTTAACATTGTGTAAATTTTGTACCATTTGATAAATTGGCATACATCTGTATTGCAATATAATCTACATAAAAATTTTAATACATCTACTATCTCATATAGTTGCCACTGTTTTTTATGCATGTATGGTAAGGAATTTTAAGATCTACTCTCTTAGCAACTTTTATGTATATAGTACAGTAGAGATGAAATACAGAGGTCTTGTGGGATTTGTTCCAGACTGCCTCAATAAAGTGATTATCTCAATAAACTAAGTCAAATCATTATTATTTTTTTTTGGTTTCCCACTGAAAATAAAATATTATGTTTCCCAGTGCATATAAAAAATAAACACTATACTGTACTGTTCAAAAGCATTATGTCTTTAAGGAAAAACAATGTATATACCTTAAATAAACTAGTTCTGAGATTTCAGTGGGTCATAATTACTGATCACAGATCACCATAACAAATACAATAATAATGAAAAAAACTTGAAATATTGCAAGAATTACCAACATGTGACAGAGAGACAAAAAATGAACAAATGTTTAGAAAAATGGTGGCAGCAGACCTATTTTATACAAGATTGCTATAAACTTTCAACTTGTAAGAATGTGATATATGCAAAGTTTAATAAAGGGAAGCACAATAAAAAAGTATGTATATATTATTAACTATGATCATCATGCTGTACATTAGATCCCCAGAACTTTTTCATATTATAGTTGCATGTTTGTACCCTTTGACCACCTTATTCCGCCCCAGGTTCACCTCCTGTCAACTCAACTCTAAGTTTCCATTAGTTTGCTTTTCCTTCAGATTCTGTATGTAAGGGATATCATAATACATAAATTTAAAAAATATATAAAATCTTTGAAATATTTCAATTAGTATAATACCTTCAAGATCCATCCATGCTGTTGTAAATGGCAGTATTTCTTAATTTTTCATGGCTAAGTAGTATTCCATAGTATATATTTACCATACTTTTTTATTCATTCATCCATTAATGGATACTGAAGTTATTTCCATCTCTTGCTTAGAGTTAATACTTTTATAATGAACATAAGAGTGCAGATATGTCTTCGAATAGTGACTTCGTTTCCTTTAGATATATACCTAGAGGTGGGATTACTGAATCATATGGTAATTTTACTTTTAATAATATGAATAATCTCCATACTGTTTTCCATACAAATTTATATCCCTATCACATTGCATAAGTTCCGCATTTTACCCAATATTTACCAAAATTTGTTAGTTTTAATTTTTTGGTAGTATATATTCTAATAGGTAGTAATATCTTGCTGTGTTTTTCAGAGGTAAACAACAACAACAACAACATAATGACTTTGCCCTGAGTTTTTACGTTGAGCACTTTTTAATGCTCCTGTTGGTCATTTATATAACTTTTTTGAAAAAAAAAAGTCTATTGAGATACTTTTGCTATTTTTTTAATTATATATTATTTTCTATTTGTATCTGTTGGTTATTAACCTCTTTTCAGATATAAGATTTGTAAGTATTTTCTTCCATTCTGTGGATTGTGTTTTCATTCTTTCTCTCTCTTTTGTTTTTTTGCCAATGCAGAAACTTTAGTTTAATGTAATACCATTTATTTATTTTTGCTTCTTTTGCTTGTGTTTTTGGTCTGGTATCCAAAAAACTATTGGCAAGACCAATGTCAAGGAGAATTTTTCCTAAGTTTTCCCTTAGGAAATTTAGTTTCATGCATCACATTTAAGTCTTTAATCTATTTCAAGTTAAGATTTATGAGTAATATAAGGTTCCAGCTTCATGCTGGTTTATGTGACTATTCAGTTTTAAATATCATTTATTGAACAGACTAGCTTTACCCATTATATATGTTGGCCCCTGTCAAATATTAGGTGACTGAATGAAAGGATTTATTTCTGGACTCTCAATTCTGTTCTACTTGTTTATGGGTCTGTTTTTATGCCAGTATACTTTATTGTTTTGAGCATGAGGGCTTAGTAGTATAGTTTCAAATCAAGAGTGTAATTTCGCTTCTTCATTCTTTCTCAGAACTGCTTTAATTATTTGTTGTCTTTTATGGTCTCATATAAATTTTAGGATTCTTTACTTACTTCTGTAAAAACACAATATTGGATTTTTTAAAGATTATCTATTTATTTATTTCACAGAGAGAGAGATGACAAGCAGGCAGAGAGGCAGGCAGAGAGAGAAGAGGTAGAAGCTTCCTGCTGAGCAGAGAGCCTGATGCAGGGCTCGATCCCAGGACCCTGGGATCATGACCTGAGCCGAAGGCAGCGGCTTAACCCACTGAGCCACCCAGGCGCCCCTAACATTGGATTTTTGATAGGAATTGAATTTACAGATGGTTTTCGGTAGTATGGACATTTTAACAATGTTAATTCTTACCATTCATGAATATGAGCTATCTTTCCATTTATGTCTCCTTCAATTTCTTTATCAATGTCATAGTTTATGGGGTACAGATCTTTCATCTTCTTAGTTAAATCTTTTCCTAAGTATTTTATTAGTTTTGATGCTATTGTGAATTAGATTGTTCTCTTTATTTTTTCAGACAGTTCATCATTAGAGTGTTAAAATGCTCCTGTCTTGTGCTTACTTTGGCAGCACATATACTAATATTGGAATGATGCAGAGAAGATTAGCTTGATCACTGAACAAGGATGACATGAAAAACTGGGAAGCATTCCATATTTAAAAAAAAACGAAACAAAACAAAATTCTTGTCTTTTATATATTGATCTTGTATTTGGCAGCTTTACTAAATTTGTTAATTCAAAATTTTTTGTGAATTTTTTAGGATTCTTTTCCATGTAAGTTATTTTATCCAAAAGAAAGAAAATTTTACTTCTTCCTTTTTTTTTTTTTTTTTTGAGTCTTTTATTTCTTTGTGTTCCTTTTTTCTCTGGCTAGGACATCCAGTACTATGTCAAATGAGAGTAGTGAAAGTGGACACACTTGTCTTTTTTCTGATCTTTAAGGGGAAAACTTTCAAACTTTTTTGATTGAATATGAGATTAGCTCTGGGCTTGCAATATGTGTTTTTTCTTTAATGGATTTTTTAAATTATTTTTTAAAATTTTTTATAAACATATAATGTGTTTTTATCCCTAGGGGTACAAGTCTGTGAATCACCAGGTTTACACATTTCACAGCACTCACCATCACTCACCATAACACCTGCCCTCCCCAATGTCCATACCCCCACCATCCTCTCCCAACACACCTCCCCCCAGCAACCCTCAGTCTGTTTGGTGAGATTCAGTCTTTTATGGTTTGTCTCCATCCCAATCCCATCGTCTTTTATTTTTCTTTTCCTACGCCCGAAACCGCCTATGTTGCATCTCCACTTCATCATATCAGGGAGATCATATGATAGTTGTCAGATTGATTTATTTCGCCAAGCATAATACCCTCTAGTTCCATCCACGTCATCACAAATAGCAGGATTTCATTTCTTTTGATGGCTGCATAGTATCCCATTGTACACATATTCCACATCTTATTTATTGATTCATCTTTTGAAGGACATTTAGGTTCTTTCCATAGTTTACCTATTGTGGACATTGCTGCTATAAACATTTGGGTGCATGTGCCCCTTCAGAATGCCACGTTTGTATCTTGAGGGTATATACCCAGTACGACAATCACTGGGTCATAGGCTAGTTCTATTTTCAGCTTTTAGAGGCACCTCCACGCTGTTTTCCAGAGTGGTTGCACCAGCTTGCATTCCCACGTACAGTGTAGGAGGGTTGCCCTTTCTCCACATCCTCGCCAGCATCTGTCATTGACTGACTTGTTCATTTTAGCCATTCTGAAAGGTGTGAGGTGGTATCTCATTCTGGTTTTGATTTGTATTTCCCTGATGCCGAGTGATGTGGAGCATTTTTTCATGTGTCTGTTGGCCATTTGGATGTATTCTTTGCAGAAATGTCTGTTCATGTCCTCTGCCCATTTCTTCATTGGATTATTTGTTCTTAGGGTGTTGAGTTTGATAAGCTCTTTATAGATTTTGGATAGATACTGGCCCTTTATCTGGTATGTCATTTGCAAAGATCTTCTCCCAGATAACTTCTGACAGTCATCTTTTGGCTTTGTTAACTGTTTCCTTTGCTGTGCAAAAGCTTTTTGATCTGATAAAATCCCAATAGTTCATTCTTGCCCTTGCTTCCCTTGCCTTTGGCGATGTTCCTAGGAAGAAGTTGCTGCTGCTGAGGTCAAAGAGGTTGCTACCTGTTCTCTCCTCAAATGGATTCCTTTCTCACATTATGCTTCTTCATCCATTTCCAGTCTATTTTCATGTATGGAGTAAGGAAAAGGTCCAACTTCATTTTTCTGCATGTGGCTGTTCAATTCTCCCAACACCATTTGTTGAAGAGGCTGTCTCTTTTCCATAGGACATTCCTTCCTGCTTTGTTGAAGATTAGTTGACCATAGAGTTGAGGGTGTATTTCTGGGCTCTCTATTCTGTTCCATTGATCTATGTCTGTTTTGGGGACAGTTCCCTACTATCTTGATGATGATAACTTTGTAATAGAGCTTGAAGTCTGGAATTGTGATACCAACAACTTTGGCTTTCTTTTTCAATATTCCTCTGGCTATTCGAGATATTTTCTGGTTCCAGATATATTTTAGGGTGATTTGTCCCATTTCTTTGAAAAAAATGGATGGGATTTTGATAGGGATTGCATTAAATGTGTAGATTGCTTTAGGTAGCATAGACATTTTCACAATATTTGTTCTTCCAATACAGGAGCATGGAACATTTTTCCATTTCTTTGTGTCTTCTTCAATTTCTTTCATGAGTACTTTACAGTTTTCTGAGTATAGATTCTTTGTCTCTTTGGTTAGGTTTATTCCTATGTATCTTAGGGTTTTGAGTGCAATTGTAAATGGGATTCACTCCTTAATTTCTATTTCTTCAGTCTTGTTGGTATAAAAAAAATGCAACCAATTTCTGTTCATTGATTTATATCCTGACACTTCACAGAATTCCTATACAAGTTAGAGCAGATTTGGAGTGGAGTCCTTTAAGCTTTCCACATACAGTATCATATCGTCTGCAAACAGGGATAGTTTGACTTCTCTTTTGCCAATTTGGCAAAATTTGGATGCCTTTAATTTCTTTTTGTTGTCTGATTGCTGAGGCTAGGACTTCTAGTACGATGTTGAATAGCAGTGGTGATAACGGACATCCCTGCCGTGTTCCTGACCTCAGCGGAAAAGTATTCAGTTTTTCTCCATTGAGAATGATATTTGCAGTGGGTTTTTCATAGATGGCTTTGATGATATTGAGGTATGTGCCCTCTATCCCTACACTTTGAAGAGTTTTGATCAGGAAGGGATGCTGTACTTTGTCAAATGCTTTTTCAGCATCTATTGAGAGTATCATATGGTTCTTGTTCTTTCTTTTATTGATGTGTTGTATCACATTGACTGATTTGCGGATGTTGAACCAACCTTGCAGCCCTGGAATAAATCCCACTTGGTCGTGGTGTATAATCCTTTTAATGTACTGTTGAATCCTATTGGCTAGTATTTTGTTGAGTATTTTTGCATCTGTGTTCAGCAAGGATATTGGTCTATAGCTCTCTTTTTTGGTGGGATCCTTGTCTGGTTTTGGGATCAAGGTGATGCTGGCCTCATAAAATGAGTTTGGAAGTTTTCCTTCCATTTCTATTTTTTGGAACAGTTTCGGGAGAATAGGAATTAGTTCTTCTTTAAATGTTTGGTAGAATTCCCCCGGGAAGCCGTGTGTCCCTGGGCTTTTGTTTGTTTGGAGATTTTTAATGACTGTTTCAATCTCCTTACTGGTTATGGGTCTGTTCAGGTTTTCTATTTCTTCCTGGTTCAGGTGTGGTAGTTTATATGTTTCTAGGAATGCATCCATTTCTTCCAGATTGTCAAATTTATTGGCATAGAGTTGCTCATAGTATGTTCTTATAATAGTTTGTATTTCTTTGGTGTTAGTTGTGATCTCTCCTCTTTCATTCATGGTTTTATTTATTTGGGTCCTTTCTCTTTTCTTTTTGATAAGTCGGGCCAGGGGTTTATCAATTTTATTAATTCTTTCAAAGAACCAGCTCCTACTTTCGTTGATTTGTTCTATTGTTTTTTTGGTTTCTATTTCATTGATTTCTGCTCTGATCTTTATGATTTCTCTTCTCCTGCTGGGCTTAGGGTTTCTTTCTTGTTCTTTCTCTAGCTCTTTTAGGTATAGGGTTAGGTTGTGTACCTGAGACCTTTCGTGTTTCTTGAGAAAGGCTTGTACCGCTATATATTTTCCTCTCAGGACTACCTTTGTTGTGTCCCACAGATTTTGAACCGTTGTATTTTCATTATCATTTGTTTCCATGATTTTTTTCAATTCTTCTTTAATCTCCCGGTTGACCCATTCATTCTTTAGAAGGATGCTCTTTAGTCTCCATATATTTGGGTTCTTTTCAAACTTCCTTTTGTGGTTGAGTTCTAGCTTTAGAGCATTGTGGTCTGAAAATATGCAGGGAATGATCCCAATCTTTTGATACCGGTTGAGTCCTGATTTAGGACCAAGGATGTGATCTATTCTGGATAGCTGTCTTTTTATTTTTTATTTACCATTACCAAGTTTAATTTTATTTACCATTAAAAAAAAACTTTCTAGTTTTTTAAAACTATATTTCATTTATTTCTGCCCTAATTTTTATTTTTTTCCTTCCTTTTGCTACTTTTAAGTTTCCTTTGTTCTTTTTGTATTTTTTGAACTTTTATATTAAGTTCTTTATTTGAAATCTTTTTTTATATACATTTATAGCTATAAAATTTCCTTTTATAACTGCTTTGCTGCTTCTCATAAATTTTTGGTATTTTTTTTAATTTTCCTCAAGATGTATTTTTATTCCCACATTGTCTTCTTTTTTTGATTTTTTGTTTGTTTGAAAATGTGTATGTCTGTGTATTTGTAAATTTTCCAAATTTCCTTCTGTATTGATTTCTAGTTTCATATTATTTTGGCTGGAAATATACTTGATATGCTTTCTATATTATTGATTTTGGGGGGACTCTTGTTTTGTGGTTTAAAATGTGATCTATCCTAGAAAATTTTCCACATGTGTTTGAGAAGAATATTTATTATGATACTATTGGATGGAATATCCTGTAAATATGTTAGGTTCATTTGACATAATTCTTGTTTGTTTGTTTGTTTTGTTTGTTTGTTTGAGAGAGAGAGAGCAGGGCGGAGAGAATGAGCAAGGGGCAAGCGCAGAGACAGAGTGAGAAGACCCCCTCCTGAGCAGGGAGCCCAATGTGGGCCTCTACCTCAGGACCCTGGGATCACGACCTGAGCCAAAGGCAAAGGCTTAACTGACTGAGCCACCCAGTTGTCCAGGCATAGTGTCTAAATTCACTATTTTCTTATTGATTTTCTGTCTGGATGATCTATCCATAGGTAAGAGTGGGGTATTATTGTCCCCAGATATTATTGTATTGCTATTTATTTCTCCTTTTTGTTTTGTTAGTATTTGTTTTATATATTTATGTGGCTCAATATTAGGTACATGATATTTACAATTACTGTATTGATGAATTGATGACACTTTTCTTATTGTATAATGACCTTCTTTGACTCCTGTGGTGATTTTTAGCTTATATAAACCCTATTTTGTCTGTTATAGTTATTGCCACCCTTGTTTTCTTTTGTTATCATTAGCTTGGAATATCTTTCTCCATCCCTTTACTCTCTGCCCATGTGTGTCCTTAAAGCTAAAGTGATTCTTTTATATGATCAAACATATTGTTGGATCTTGTGTTTTTTGTTTGTTTTTTTAATCTATTCTAGCCTTTCTATGTCTTCCAACTGTTGATTCCATTCACTTACAGTTAAAGTAATTATGGATAGGTAAGGACTTAACTATTGCCTTTCATTCTTTTTATATTTCATGATTTATTTAAATTTTAGTTAATATATAGTGTAATATTAGTTTCAGGAGTAGAATTTAGTAATTCACCATTTACATATGCTCATCAATGCTCATCACAAGTGACCTCCTAATAATTATTACTGGCTTAGCCCATTCCCCTGCCCATCTCCCCTCCAGAAACAGTTTGTTACTTATACTTAAGTGTATTATGGTTTGCCTTCCCCTCCCTTTTTAAAATTTTTTTTCTTTCCCCAGTGTTTATCTGTTTTGTTTCTCTTTTGTAGATGCTCTGCTCTTTATTTCCTGTCTTGTTCTCTTTGTTTGTAATCTGATGACTTTTTGTGGCAGTATGTTTTAACTTCTTTATCAAAATCTTTTGTGAATCTACTACATTTTTTTTATATTTACCATTAAGCTTATATAAAATACGTTAGTTATAACATTCCATTTTATTTTGAAAACAACTGAACTTCAATAGTTTACAGAAAATTTATACTTCTCCTATAACAATAGGTTATTGATGTTTTTACATTTTAGATCATTTTTATATTGTACTTTCAATAACAAATGATTGCAGTTATAGTTATTTTTAATAGGCTTTTAAACTAGACTACTAAATGATTTATATATCACCATTACAATATTAGAGAATCTGGTTTTGACTATACATTTACCTTTCGCAATAAATAAGGAGCCATCCATGCATCCATGTTGCCATCTTGATGACATCACCATCCCCAAATCTCCAGTAAGTGTTACTTTATATTTATCTCTTTTTTTTAAGATTTTATTTGTTTATTTGACACAGAGAGAGAGAGAGAGAGAGAGCGCGCTCAAGTTGGCAGAGTGGCAGGCAGAGGAAGATCGAGAGGCAGGCTTATTACCCAGCAGTGAGCCCGATGCAGGTCTTAATCCCAGGACCCTGGGATCATGACCTGAGTCAAATGCAGCTGCTTAACTGATTGAGTCACCCAGGGAGCCCTAAATTTTACTTTAGTTAATATATGACTATTTTTTATTTCTACTAATAGACATGTCAATTTTACTGCTTTTAATATTAAGGTCTTCTCCTTAGCATTATCAATTTTATGTGTTGTTTACATTTGTGGTGGTAAGTATGTAATTCATGTATGTGGTGGTATGTAAGTAATTCAAATATGAATTTTAAACTCTAGATCATATGCTCCATTGTGGCAGATATTTGTCTTATTCATCCCACCCACAAAGAATTAGTACTAAATAGGTCTTTGTTGATTGACTGAATGAATTAAGTGTTCTGACACTAGCATAGCTGACCAAACCAGAGATAAAGGAGAAAATATAATGATTGTCAAATGGGTGAACCTGAGATAAAAAGACACTTTTAGCTTCGTCAGTTTGATATACACTCCGGATAACATTCCAACTTTGCATGGATTTTTGGAGAGCAAACAACTCCTCTCCTAAATAATAAATTTATTAATTGCCTTCCTTATGAGTCCTGACATCAGTCAGCTTTGTGGGTTTCTGATTCCATTCCAAGAGGTTGAATGTCTGTTTGATTTATGTAATAGGCAACAGTGTCATGAGGAAAGACTTGTAGGATAAAATTTCTTAAAGATGGGAACACACATAGCTGCCTATGGACTGTGAGGTGGGTGTTAATGAAAATGCATTGATCAGTAAGGGAAGGGCAGCTCACAACCATAGGAAAGGTGCCCTGTGTTTTTGTTTTGTTTTGTTTTGTTTTACAAACAGATACAATTTCCCCTCCCCATGGAAATTTTCAAATTTACTTTGCTCTAACAACCACAAATACTTAGGACATTATGAACACAAGATGGGTATTAAAGGATAAAAATAAACAAAAATTTAAGTAAATGTTAAGTTTTTATCATTATTTCAGCCATGTTTTTCTATGCTTAACTGCTCAAAGAAATTACACGTTTCTAAATATTATACCAGGCTGTTAAACTAATGGAAAGGGTTTTATGGAATTTTCTATAACACCATCTCGATTTTCTACATTGGCTGTCACTCCTGAAAATTCTCAGTTTATAAATGTGCATATATTTACTATAATAATATTCACTGGTTATTTACCTGGTTTATTACTGTATTTTGATCCTTTCTAATTGTTCACTTTCTTCCATGTTTCCTCCTTATTTCTACAAATGTCAATCCATCACATGTTATGTAAAGTGAAACAAAGAGGAACAGCTGTTAGTAGAAAGGATTAATAGGTGCTTTGATGTTACTCTGTGAGATATTAAGTACTAGGCAAGGTATTTCCATATCATCATTTTAATATATTTTAGGAATACAGCATAGTTGTTTTGCTTTAATTAAACCTTCTCTAAGTCTTTATATATATTTTTTCCTAACTCACAATTCCGCCCTTCATGTCCCATTCAAAACCCACTAATTTTATGGAAAAATTGTTTCATCTTCCCAGTACAATCTTCACTTAACTTATAGCTCTGGTGTGCTCCTTTGGCAGCACATATATTAACTTATTGTTCTGGGTATACAAAAGGATAGGAATGGAATATTTTGTAATATGATATTTTGTCCTTTCTACACTACAGAGTCTGTGTAAGCATTCTTTGATCAGAGACCTAAGGAGGAGGTCCAAATTGAAGAAAAACAAATCGAAAAAAAGAAAATGTTCTCAGTCCTTTCTTGTAGTTTCATTTGCAGGAATCACATCGGCAAAGACATTAAAATGTTTTTTTCTTATTTTTTAAAATTAATGTTAAATTTTTTATTGGATTATGCTCCCTTAAACTCATCTGATACCATGAATAGAAAATCAAAGCAATCCACCAAACCTTCTTTCATGATGTTGCCTTTAAACATGTTGCCTTTAAAAAATTTACAGTCTCATCTGTAGAGTAGATGAACCTTGACTCAAAAGTTTCATCTTAGACTGTGGTGACACTTGTCTTGCCACCCGCCCGCTGTTCCTGCCATGGCAGGCTCTCCTGCTTCACGACCGTTTCCCAACAACAAGGCCAATGGCTCGTTCTCTTCTCCCAGGGCGGTGTTGCTGCGCCTTTCCCAGACATGCTCCTGGGGAGCACAGTGACAGACGTGTCCCTTTTCTTAAGGCTGTTTCCACAGGCGCAACCACGCTTCTCTCTCAGGCAGAGGGGATGACCGGGCTAAGAGGATTTCGCTCCATACGGGTTTCTCCCACCATGCTTCGGAGACTATGTTCAGACGAGCGGCATCAGCATCCCACAGAACTGACACAGATTTCCCAAAGAATGCTGTGCTTTCCCAGAGGGGATGCACGTACAAAGAGGCTTTTGCTCTATGCGGGTTTCTCCCACCGTGCTGTGAATACTAGGTTAAGTCAAGCCGCAACAGCAGCCCACAGAACCGACTCTGATTTCCCAGCGCCTACTCTGCTTTTGCAGAGGTTTTGGGCTTGGCGCGAACTGCACTTCGCCTCTGCTTCCTCAGCAAAGCTTTGGGCATTAGCTCTGTCGCTTAAGAGAAGAAGAGCCGCGGGAGATCTGGTGCCTCTTGGGCCTTGTTTTCCTGGGCTCCATGTTCCCGCCCTGGGTTCACACTGCCAGGCCAAACTAAGCAAAGCCACAACCCTGCAGCAGCATGTGAGGCCTAGGATTGCACTCTATGCACACTACCATCTCCGGTGACTTGGCCTTTTGCCCTGGCGCGCAGGCAGACTCGGGGACTAGGCCAGTGCCTTCTCCACAGGAAAGAAGAGGTGACAGGATCACTGATCACTGCCCATGCACTGGGATGGGGAGCTGTGGGGGACTGTCCCCCACTCCTTCCCCGGAAACCCCGTGCCTCCGCGAACGCTGCCACATCTTGGAGGAAGAAGGCCTCTGACTGCCTGTTACTCCAGGGAGCTGTTTCTGTGAGTTTGCCTGGTGGCAAACCCAAGTCTGCCCTAGGGACAGGTGTCCAAGGAGATGCTGGCCCCTTGGGACCAGAGGCACAGGACAGGCCTGCCTTCTGCCCAGACTCCTTCCTCAGAGAGGATCACGAGCGCCCTCATGTCTCCTTAGCTGCTCGTGTCTCCTCAGCCGCCAGGCTTCATTTTATCCGCTCAGGGAGCGGGTGGCACTTGTCTTGCCACCTGCCTGCTGTTCCTGCCATGGCAGGCTCTCCTGCTTCACCACCGTTTCCCGACAGCAAAGCCAACAGCTCCTTCACTTCTCCCAGGGCGGCGTGCTGCGCCTTATGCAGACATGCTCCTGAGGAGCGCGGTAACAGACGTGTCCCTTTCGTTAAGGCTGTTTTGACAGGTGCTCTCTCAGGCAGAGGGGGATGCACGGGCAAAGAGGATTTTGCTCAATGCGGGTTTATTACAACGAGCTGTGGAGACTAGCTAAGGCAAGCAGCAGCAGCATCCCACAGACCCGACTCTGATTTCCCAAAGAATGCTGTGCTTTCCCAGAGGGGATGCCCGGGCAAAGAGGCTTTCGCTCTATGCGGGTTTCTCCCACTCTGCTGCGAATACTAGGCTAAGGCAAGGAGCAAGAGCAGCCCACAGAACCGACTCTGATTTCCCAGCGACTGATATGCTTTCGCAGAGGTTTTCAGCTTGGCGTGAACCGCACTTCGCTGCCGCTTCCTCAACAAGGCTTTGGGCGTTCGCTCGGTCCCGTCAGGGAAGAAGAGCTGTGGGAGAGCTGGTGCCTCTTTGGCTTTGTTTTCCCGGGCTCCATGTTAGCACCTCGGTTCACACTGCCTAGCTGAACTAAGACACAGTCACAACCCTGCAGAATCGTGCGCGCCCTAGGATGGCACTCTATGCCCACTACCATCTCCTGGCATAGGCAAAGCTTGGCTTTTTGATCTGGCGTGCAGGCAGACTCAGGGACCAAGCCAGTGCCTTCCCCACAGGAGAGGAGAGGCGTCACGATCCCTGCACACCGCCCGCACACTGGGATGGGGAGCTGTGGGGGACTGTCCCCAATCCTTGCCTGGACACCCCGTGCCTTCGCGAACGCTTGCACATCCTGGAGGAAGACGGCGTCTGACTCCTCGTTATTTCAGGGAGCTGTTTCTCCAGGATGTGGAAGCTTGGAGGAGGCATGGGTTTAAGGGGAAGGGGTCCCAAAGCTCCCTATTCAGTGCACGGGCGGTGTGCAGGGATCCTGTCACCTCTCCTTTCCTGTGGGGAAAGCACTGGGCTAGTCCGCGAGTTCGCCTGAGCTCCAGAGAAAAAGGCCAAGCGATGCCTACACCGGGAGATTCTGGTAGTGTGTATAGGGTGCCATCCAAGCTCCGCACGCTACCGCAGGGTTGCGGCTGTGTATGCTTAGTTCGGCCTGGCAGGGTGAATCCAGGACGCGAACATGGAGCCCGGGAAAAAAGGCTCAAGGGGCAGCAGCTCTCCCGCAGCTCTTCTTCCCTGACGCGACTGAAGCCTTGCTGAGGAAGCAGCGGCAAAGTGATGTTCGCTCGAAGCCAAAGCCTCTGTGAAAGCACAGCATTCGCTGAGAAATGTTCTGCGGGCTGCTGCTGCTTGCCTGAGCCCTGTCTCACGGTGGGAGAAACCCGCATACAGCGACAGCCTCTTTGCCATGTCATCTGCCCTTGGAAAGCACAGCATTCGTTGGGAAATCTGAGTTGGGATTGGGGATGCTGCTTCTGCTTGCTTAGCTAGTCTCTGCTGCACACCGGAAGATACCCGCATGGAGCGAAATACTCTTTGCCCTAGCATCCCCTCTGCCTGAGAGAGAAGCGTGGTTGCACACGTCTGTCACCGCACTCCCCAGGAGCAAGTGTGAAGAAGGCGCGGCACGACGACCCCAGAGAAGAGAAGGAGCCCTTAGCCTTGGGTTCAGGAAACGCTCGGGAAGCAGGATAGCCTGCGGTGGCCCGAACAGCAGGCCTGTGACAAGACAGGTGTCCCCCGCTCCCTGTGCGTAGAGATGGAAGCCTGGCTGCTAAGGAGACATGAGGGGACGACCAGGGCAGGGGCGTGTGCTCCCCTCTGAGGAAGGAGTCTGGGCAGAAGGCAGGCCTGTCCTGTGCCTCTGTTTCCAAGGGGACAGCATCTCCTTGGCCACCTGTCCCAAGGGCAGACTTGGGTTTGCCACCATGTGCCATACCCGCAACTCGCAGAAACAACCCCATGGAGAAACGGGCAGTCAGATGCCGTCTTCCTCCTAGATGTGGCAGCGATGTGGGTGGCAGGGGTTGTGCCGGGGAAGGAGTGGGGACTGTCCCCCACAGTTCCCCATCCAAGTTTATGGGCCGTGTGCAAGGATCCTGTCGCCTCCTCCTGTGGTGAAGGCACTGGCTTAGATCTCATGTCTGCCTGAGCGGAACATAAGGCAAAGCCTTACCTACCCCAGGAGATGGTAATAGGCATAGAGTGCCATGCTAGGCCACGCATGCTGCTGCAAGGTTGTGACTGTCTGCTTAGTTCGGCTTAGGAAGGTGAACCCCGTGAGCGAACTTGGAGCCCGGGAAAGCAAGGCCCAAGAGGCACCAGCTCTCAGGCAGCTCTTCTTCCCTGACGTGAAGGAAGCCTTGCTGAGGAAGCAGTGGTGAAGTGCGGTTTGCTCCAAGCCCAAAGCCTCTGTGAAAGCACAACATCTGCTGAGAAATCAGCGTCGGTACTGTGGGCTGCTACTGCTGGTTGCCTGAGCCCAGTCTCACGGTGGGAGAAACCCGCATACAGCTTAAGGCTCTTTGCCCGGGCATCTCCTCTGGGAAAGCGCAGCATTCATTGGGAAATCAGAGTTGGGTTTGGGGATGCTGCTGCTGCTTGCCTGAGCTAGTCCCCGCAGCACGGTGGAAGATACCCTCATGGAGCGAAATTCTCTTTGCCCTAGCATCCCCTCTGCCTGAGAGAGAAACGTGTTTGCACATCTGAAAGGGCCTTAAGGAAAGGGACATGTCTGTCCCCGCCCTCCCATGGAGCACGTCTGGGGAAGGCGCAGCACGCTGCCCACGGAGAAGAGGAGCCGTTGGCCTTGGGGTCGGAAAACCCTCAGGAAGCAGGATAGCCTGCCGTCGCACATACAGCAGGCTGGTGGCAAGACAAGTGTCACCCGCTCCCTGTGCGGAGAGATGGAAGCCTGGCTGCTAAGGAGATATGAGGGGACGACTAGGGTTGAGGCGCGTGCTCCCCTCTGAGGAAGGAGTCTGGGCATAAGGCAGGCCTGTCCTGTGCCTCTGGTCCCAAGGGCACAGCATCTCCTTGGACAACAGTCCGTAAGGCAGACTTGGGCTTGCTACCAGGCACCATACCCTGAATTCACAGAAACAGCTCCCTCGAGAAACGGGCAGTCAGATGCCATCTTCCTCCAAGATGTGACATCGTTGTCGGTGGCAGGGGGTGTGCCGGGGAAGGAGTGGCAACAATCCCCCAAAGCTCCCCAATCTAGTGCACGGGCGGTGTTCAGGTATCCTGTCGCCTCTCCTCTCCTGTGTGGAAGGCACTGGCCTTGTCCACGAGTCCGCATGAGGGCCAGTGCAAAAGGCCAAGCGTTGCCTACACAGGGAGATGGTAGTGTGCATAGATTGCCATCCTAGGCCACGCACGCGGCTGCAGGTTTGTGGCTGTGTCTGCTTACTTCGGCCTGGTTGGGTGAATCCAGGGCGTGAACATGGAACCCTGGAAAGCAAAGCCCAAGAGGCACCAGCTCTCCCACGGCTTCTCTTCCATGAGGCGACAGAGCGGACGCCCAAAGCCTTGCTGAGGAAGCAGCAGTGAAGTGCGGTTCACACCAAGCTGAAAATCTCTCTGCGAACGTTTAGCAGTCGCTGGGAAAGCAGAGTTGGTTCTGTGAGCTGCTGTTGCTGCTTGCCTTAGCCTAGTATTCGCAGCATGGCGGGAGAAACCCTCAGAGCGAAAGCTTCTTTGCCCGGGCATCCCCTCTGGGAAAGCACATCATTCTTTGGGAAAACAGAGTCGGGTCTGTGGGATGCTGCTGCTGCTTGCCTGAGCTAGTCTCCACAGCACAGTGTAATAAACCCGAATGGAGCGAAATCCTCTTTGCTTGGGCATCCCCTCTGCCTGAGAGAGAAGCGTGGTTACGCCTGTGGAAAGAGCCTTAAGGAAAGGGACACGTCTGTCACTGCAGAGCGAAAGAATCCTGGCTGCTAAGGAGACACGAGGGGAAGATTAGGGCAGGGGAAAGGGCTCCACTCTGAGGAAGGAGTCTGGGCAGAAAGCATGCCTGTCCTGAGCCTCTGGGCCCAAGGAGACAGCAGCTTTGGCCACCTGTCTCTGGTGGAGACATGGGCTTGCCACCAGGCGCCTACCCTGAAATCGCAGAAACAGCTCCCTGAAAGAACTGGCAGTCATATTCCGTCTTCCTCCAGGATGTGCAAGCGTTCGCGAAGGCACCGGGTGTCCAGGCAAGGATTGGGGACAGTCCCCCACAGCTCCCCATCCCAGTGTGCGGGCGGTGTGCAGGGATCGTGACGCCTCTCCTCTCCTGTGGGGAAGGCACTGGCTTGGTCCCCGAGTCTGCCTGCACGCCAGATCAAAAAGCCAAGCTTTGCCTATGCCAGGAGATGGTAGTGGGCATAGAGTGCCATCCTAGGGCGCGCACGATTCTGCAGGGTTGTGACTGTGTCTTAGTTCAGCTAGGCAGTGTGAACCGAGGTGCTAACATGGAGCCCGGGAAAACAAAGCCAAAGAGGCACCAGCTCTCCCACAGCTCTTCTTCCCTGACGGGACCGAGCGAACGCCCAAAGCCTTGTTGAGGAAGCGGCAGCGAAGTGCGGTTCACGCCAAGCTGAAAACCTCTGCGAAAGCATATCAGTCGCTGGGAAATCAGAGTCGGTTCTGTGGGCTGCTCTTGCTCCTTGCCTTAGCCTAGTATTCGCAGCAGAGTGGGAGAAACCCGCATAGAGCGAAAGCCTCTTTGCCCGGGCATCCCCTCTGGGAAAGCACAGCATTCTTTGGGAAATCAGAGTCGGGTCTGTGGGATGCTGCTGCTGCTTGCCTTAGCTAGTCTCCACAGCTCGTTGTAATAAACCCGCATTGAGCAAAATCCTCTTTGCCCGTGCATCCCCCTCTGCCTGAGAGAGCACCTGTCAAAACAGCCTTAACGAAAGGGACACGTCTGTTACCGCGCTCCTCAGGAGCATGTCTGCATAAGGCGCAGCACGCCGCCCTGGGAGAAGTGAAGGAGCTGTTGGCTTTGCTGTCGGGAAACGGTGGTGAAGCAGGAGAGCCTGCCATGGCAGGAACAGCAGGCAGGTGGCAAGACAAGTGCCACCCGCTCCCTGAGCGGATAAAATGAAGCCTGGCGGCTGAGGAGACACGAGCAGCTAAGGAGACATGAGGGCGCTCGTGATCCTCTCTGAGGAAGGAGTCTGGGCAGAAGGCAGGCCTGTCCTGTGCCTCTGGTCCCAAGGGGCCAGCATCTCCTTGGACACCTGTCCCTAGGGCAGACTTGGGTTTGCCACCAGGCAAACTCACAGAAACAGCTCCCTGGAGTAACAGGCAGTCAGAGGCCTTCTTCCTCCAAGATGTGGCAGCGTTCGCGGAGGCACGGGGTTTCCGGGGAAGGAGTGGGGGACAGTCCCCCACAGCTCCCCATCCCAGTGCATGGGCAGTGATCAGTGATCCTGTCACCTCTTCTTTCCTGTGGAGAAGGCACTGGCCTAGTCCCCGAGTCTGCCTGCACGCCAGGGCAAAAGGCCAAGTCACCGGAGATGGTAGTGTGCATAGAGTGCAATCCTAGGCCTCACATGCTGCTGCAGGGTTGTGGCTTTGCTTAGTTTGGCCTGGCAGTGTGAACCCAGGGCGGGAACATGGAGCCCAGGAAAACAAGGCCCAAGAGGCACCAGATCTCCCGCGGCTCTTCTTCTCTTAAGCGACAGAGCTAATGCCCAAAGCTTTGCTGAGGAAGCAGAGGCGAAGTGCAGTTCGCGCCAAGCCCAAAACCTCTGCAAAAGCAGAGTAGGCGCTGGGAAATCAGAGTCGGTTCTGTGGGCTGCTGTTGCGGCTTGACTTAACCTAGTATTCACAGCACGGTGGGAGAAACCCGCATAGAGCAAAAGCCTCTTTGTACGTGCATCCCCTCTGGGAAAGCACAGCATTCTTTGGGAAATCTGTGTCAGTTCTGTGGGATGCTGATGCCGCTCGTCTGAACATAGTCTCCGAAGCATGGTGGGAGAAACCCGTATGGAGCGAAATCCTCTTAGCCCGGTCATCCCCTCTGCCTGAGAGAGAAGCGTGGTTGCGCCTGTGGAAACAGCCTTAAGAAAAGGGACACGTCTGTCACTGTGCTCCCCAGGAGCATGTCTGGGAAAGGCGCAGCAACACCGCCCTGGGAGAAGAGAACGAGCCATTGGCCTTGTTGTTGGGAAACGGTCGTGAAGCAGGAGAGCCTGCCATGGCAGGAACAGCGGGCGGGTGGCAAGACAAGTGTCACCACAGTCTAAGATGAAACTTTTGAGTCAAGGTTCATCTACTCTACAGATGAGACTGTAAATTTTTTAAAGGCAACATGTTTAAAGGCAACATCATGAAAGAAGGTTTGGTGGATTGCTTTGATTTTCTATTCATGGTATCAGATGAGTTTAAGGGAGCATAATCCAATAAAAAATTTAAAATTAATTTTAAAAAATAAGAAAAAAACATTTTAATGTCTTTGCCGATGTGATTCCTGCAAATGAAACTACAAGAAAGGACTGAGAACATTTTCTTTTTTTCGATTTGTTTTTCTTCAATTTGGACCTCCTCCTTAGGTCTCTGATCAAAGAATGCTTACACAGACTCTGTAGTGTAGAAAGGATAAAATATCATATTACAAAATATTCCATTCCTATCCTTTTGTATACCCAGAACAATAAGTTAATATATGTGCTGCCAAAGGAGCACACCAGAGCTATAAGTTAAGTGAAGATTGTACTGGGAAGATGAAACAATTATTCCATAAAATTAGTGGGTTTTGAATGGGACATGAAGGGCGGACTTGTGAGTTAGGAAAAAATATATATAAAGACTTAGAGAAGGTTTAATTAGAGCAAAACATCTATGCTGTATTCCTAAAATATATTAAAATGATGATATGGAAATACCTTGCCTAGTACTTAATATCTCACAGAGTAACATCAAAGCACCTATTAATCCTTTCTACTAACAGCTGTTCCTCTTTGTTTCACTTTACATAACATGTGATGGATTGACATTTGTAGAAATAAGGAGGAAACATGGAAGAAAGTGAACAATTAGAAAGGATCAAAATACAGTAATAAACCAGGTAAATAACCAGTGAATATTATTATAGTAAATATATGCACATTTATAAACTGAGAATTTTCAGGAGTGACAGCCAATGTAGAAAATCGAGATGGTGTTATAGAA
The DNA here is from genome assembly GCF_030435805.1 of Mustela lutreola. Lineage (NCBI taxonomy): Eukaryota > Metazoa > Chordata > Mammalia > Carnivora > Mustelidae > Mustela > Mustela lutreola. The sequence goes on from NW_026709257.1 coordinate 263,182, forward strand.
AATTCCATAAAACCCTTTCCATTAGTTTAACAGCCTGGTATAATATTTAGAAACGTGTAATTTCCTTGAGCAGTTAAGCATAGAAAAACATGGCTGAAATAATGATAAAAACTTAACATTTACTTAAATTTTTGTTTATTTTTATCCTTTAATACCCATCTTGTGTTCATAATGTCCTAAGTATTTGTGGTTGTTAGAGCAAAATAATTTGAAAATTTCCATGGGGAGGGGAAATTGTATCTGTTTGTAAAACAAAACAAAACAAAACAAAAACACAGGGCACCTTTCCTATGGTTGTGAGCTGCCCTTCCCTTACTGATCAATGCATTTTCATTAACACCCACCTCACAGTCCATAGGCAGCTATGTGTGTTCCCATCTTTAAGAAATTTTATCCTACAAGTCTTTCCTCATGACACTGTTGCCTATTACATAAATCAAACAGACATTCAACCTCTTGGAATGGAATCAGAAACCCACAAAGCTGACTGCTGTCAGGACTCATAAGGAAGGCAATTAATAAATTTATTATTTAGGAGAGGAGTTGTTTGCTCTCCAAAAATCCATGCAAAGTTGGAATGTTATCCGGAGTGTATATCAAACTGACGAAGCTAAAAGTGTCTTTTTATCTCAGGTTCACCCATTTGACAATCATTATATTTTCTCCTTTATCTCTGGTTTGGTCAGCTATGCTAGTGTCAGAACACTTAATTCATTCAGTCAATCAACAAAGACCTATTTAGTACTAATTTTTTGTGGGTGGGATGAATAAGACAAATATCTGCCACAATGGAGCATATGATCTAGAGTTTAAAATTCATATTTGAATTACTTACATACCACCACATACATGAATTACATACTTACCACCACAAATGTAAACAACACATAAAATTGATAATGCTAAGGAGAAGACCTTAATATTAAAAGCAGTAAAATTGATATGTCTATTAGTAGAAATAAAAAATAGTCATATATTAACTAAAGTAAAATTTAGGGCTCCCTGGGTGACTCAATCAGTTAAGCAGCTGCATTTCACTCAGGTCATGATCCCAGGGTCCTGGGATTAAGACCTGCATCGGGCTCACTGCTGGGTAATAAGCCTGCCTCTCGATCTTCCTCTGCCTGCCATTCTGCCAACTTGAGCTCTCTCTCTCTCTCTCTGTGTGTCAAATAAACAAATAAAATCTTAAAAAAAAGAGATAAATATAAAGTAACACTTACTGGAGATTTGGGGATGGTGATGTCATCAAGATGGCAACATGGATGCATGGATGGCTCCTTATTTATTGCGAAAGGTAAATGTATAGTCAAAACCAGATTCTCTAATATTGTAATAGTGATATATAAATCATTTAGTAGTCTAGTTTAAAAGCCTATTAAAAATAACTATAACTGCAATCATTTGTTATTGAAAGTACAATATAAAAATGATCTAAAATGTAAAAACATCAATAACCTATTGTTATAGGAGAAGTATAAATTTTCTGTAAACTATTGAAGTTCAGTTGTTTTCAAAATAAAATGGAATGTTATAACTAACGTATTTTATATAAGCTTAATGGTAAATATAAAAAAAATGTAGTAGATTCACAAAAGATTTTGATAAAGAAGTTAAAACATACTGCCACAAAAAGTCATCAGATTACAAACAAAGAGAACAAGACAGGAAATAAAGAGCAGAGCATCTACAAAAGAGAAACAAAACAGATAAACACTGGGGAAAGAAAAAAAATTTTAAAAAGGGAGGGGAAGGCAAACCATAATACACTTAAGTATAAGTAACAAACTGTTTCTGGAGGGGAGATGGGCAGGGGAATGGGCTAAGCCAGTAATAATTATTAGGAGGTCACTTGTGATGAGCATTGATGAGCATATGTAAATGGTGAATTACTAAATTCTACTCCTGAAACTAATATTACACTATATATTAACTAACATTTAAATAAATCATGAAATATAAAAAGAATGAAAGGCAATAGTTAAGTCCTTACCTATCCATAATTACTTTAACTGTAAGTGAATGGAATCAACAGTTGGAAGACATAGAAAGGCTAGAATAGATTAAAAAAACAAACAAAAAACACAAGATCCAACAATATGTTTGATCATATAAAAGAATCACTTTAGCTTTAAGGACACACATGGGCAGAGAGTAAAGGGATGGAGAAAGATATTCCAAGCTAATGATAACAAAAGAAAACAAGGGTGGCAATAACTATAACAGACAAAATAGGGTTTATATAAGCTAAAAATCACCACAGGAGTCAAAGAAGGTCATTATACAATAAGAAAAGTGTCATCAATTCATCAATACAGTAATTGTAAATATCATGTACCTAATATTGAGCCACATAAATATATAAAACAAATACTAACAAAACAAAAAGGAGAAATAAATAGCAATACAATAATATCTGGGGACAATAATACCCCACTCTTACCTATGGATAGATCATCCAGACAGAAAATCAATAAGAAAATAGTGAATTTAGACACTATTCCTGGACAACTGGGTGGCTCAGTCAGTTAAGCCTTTGCCTTTGGCTCAGGTCGTGATCCCAGGGTCCTGAGGTAGAGGCCCACATTGGGCTCCCTGCTCAGGAGGGGGTCTTCTCACTCTGTCTCTGCGCTTGCCCCTTGCTCATTCTCTCCGCCCTGCTCTCTCTCTCTCAAACAAACAAACAAAACAAACAAACAAACAAGAACTATGTCAAATGAACCTAACATATTTACAGGATATTCCATCCAATAGTATCATAATAAATATTCTTCTCAAACACATGTGGAAAATTTTCTAGGATAGATCACATTTTAAACCACAAAACAAGAGTCCCCCCAAAATCAATAATATAGAAAGCATATCAAGTATATTTCCAGCCAAAATAATATGAAACTAGAAATCAATACAGAAGGAAATTTGGAAAATTTACAAATACACAGACATACACATTTTTAAACAAACAAAAAATCAAAAAAAGAAGACAATGTGGGAATAAAAATACATCTTGAGGAAAATTAAAAAAAATACCAAAAATTTATGAGAAGCAGCAAAGCAGTTATAAAAGGAAATTTTATAGCTATAAATGTATATAAAAAAAGATTTCAAATAAAGAACTTAATATAAAAGTTCAAAAAATACAAAAAGAACAAAGTAAACTTAAAAGTAGCAAAAGGAAGGAAAAAAATAAAAATTAGGGCAGAAATAAATGAAATATAGAATTAAAAAACTAGAAAGTTTTTTTTTTAATGGTAAATAAAATTAAACTTGGTAATGGTAAATAAAAAATAAAAAGACAGCTATCCAGAATAGATCACATCCTTGGTCCTAAATCAGGACTCAACCGGTATCAAAAGATTGGGATCATTCCCTGCATATTTTCAGACCACAATGCTCTAAAGCTAGAACTCAACCACAAAAGGAAGTTTGAAAAGAACCCAAATACATGGAGACTAAAGAGCATCCTTCTAAAGAATGAATGGGTCAACCGGGAGATTAAAGAAGAATTGAAAAAAATCATGGAAACAAATGATAATGAAAATACAACGGTTCAAAATCTGTGGGACACAACAAAGGCAGTCCTGAGAGGAAAATATATAGCGGTACAAGCCTTTCTCAAGAAACACGAAAGGTCTCAGGTACACAACCTAACCCTATACCTAAAAGAGCTGGAGAAAGAACAAGAAAGAAACCCTAAGCCCAGCAGGAGAAGAGAAATCATAAAGATCAGAGCAGAAATCAATGAAATAGAAACCAAAAAAACAATAGAACAAATCAACGAAAGTAGGAGCTGGTTCTTTGAAAGAATTAATAAAATTGATAAACCCGTGGCCCGACTTATCAAAAAGAAAAGAGAAAGGACCCAAATAAATAAAACCATGAATGAAAGAGGAGAGATCACAACTAACACCAAAGAAATACAAACTATTATAAGAACATACTATGAGCAACTCTATGCCAATAAATTTGACAATCTGGAAGAAATGGATGCATTCCTAGAAACATATAAACTACCACACCTGAACCAGGAAGAAATAGAAAACCTGAACAGACCCATAACCAGTAAGGAGATTGAAACAGTCATTAAAAATCTCCAAACAAACAAAAGCCCAGGGACACACGGCTTCCCGGGGGAATTCTACCAAACATTTAAAGAAGAACTAATTCCTATTCTCCCGAAACTGTTCCAAAAAATAGAAATGGAAGGAAAACTTCCAAACTCATTTTATGAGGCCAGCATCACCTTGATCCCAAAACCAGACAAGGATCCCACCAATAAAGAGAGCTATAGACCAATATCCTTGCTGAACACAGATGCAAAAATACTCAACAAAATACTAGCCAATAGGATTCAACAGTACATTAAAAGGATTATTCACCACGACCAAGTGGGATTTATTCCAGGGCTGCAAGGTTGGTTCAACATCAGCAAATCAGTCAATGTGATACAACACATCAATAAAAGTAAGAACAAGAACCATATGATACTCTCAATAGATGCTGAAAAAGCATTTGACAAAGTACAGCATCCCTTCCTGATCAAAACTCTTCAAAGTGTAGGGATAGAGGGCACATACCTCAATATCATCAAAGCCATCTATGAAAAACCCACTGCAAATATCATTCTCAATGGAGAAAAACTAAATACTTTTCCGCTGAGGTCAGGAACACGGCAGGGATGTCCGTTATCACCACTGCTATTCAACATCGTACTAGAAGTCCTAGCCTCAGCAATCAGACAACAAAAAGAAATTAAAGGCATCCAAATTTTGCCAAATTGGCAAAAGAGAAGTCAAACTATCCCTGTTTGCTGACGATATGATACTGTATGTGGAAAGCTTAAAGGACTCCACTCCAAATCTGCTCTTACTTGTATAGGAATTCTGAGAAGTGTCAGGATATAAATCAATGAACAGAAATTGGTTGCATTTTTTTTATACCAACAAGACTTAAGAAATAGTAATTAAGGAGTGAATCCCATTTACAATTGAACTCAAAACCCTAAGATACATAGGAATAAACCTAACCAAAGAGACAAAGAATCTATACTCAGAAAACTGTAAAGTACTCATGAAAGAAATTGAAGAAGACACAAAGAAATGGAAAAATGTTCCATGCTCCTGTATTGGAAGAACAGATATTGTGAAAATGTCTATGCTACCTAAAGCAATCTACACTTTTAATGCAATCCCTATCAAAATCCCATCCATTTTTTTCAAAGAAATGGGACAAATCATCCTAAAATATATCTGGAACCAGAAAATATCTCGAATAGCCAGAGGAATATTGAAAAAGAAAGCCAAAGTTGTTGGTATCACAATTCCAGACTTCAAGCTCTATTACAAAGTTATCATCATCAAGATAGTAGGGAACTGTCCCCAAAACAGACATAGATCAATGGAACAGAATAGAGAGCCCAGAAATACACCCTCAACTCTATGGTCAACTAATCTTCAACAAAGCAGGAAGGAATGGCCTATGGAAAAGAGACAGCCTCTTCAACAAATGGTGTTGGGAGAATTGAACAGCCACATGCAGAAAAATGAAGTTGGACCTTTTCCTTACCCCGTACATGAAAATAGACTGGAAATGGATGAAGAAGCATAATGTGAGAAAGGAATCCATTTGAGGAGAGAACAGGTAGCAACCTCTTTGACCTCAGCAGCAGCAACTTCTTCCTAGGAACATTGCCAAAGGCAAGGGAAGCAAGGGCAAGAATGAACTATTGGGATTTTATCAGATCAAAAAGCTTTTGCACAGCAAAGGAAACAGTTAACAAAGCCAAAAGATGACTGTCAGAAGTTATCTGGGAGAAGATCTTTGCAAATGACATACCAGATAAAGGGCCAGTATCTATCCAAAATCTATAAAGAGCTTATCAAACTCAACACCCTAAGAACAAATAATCCAATGAAGAAATGGGCAGAGGACATGAACAGACATTTCTGCAAAGAATACATCCAAATGGCCAACAGACACATGAAAAAATGCTCCACATCACTCGGCATCAGGGAAATACAAATCAAAACCAGAATGAGATACCACCTCACACCTTTCAGAATGGCTAAAATGAACAAGTCAGTCAATGACAGATGCTGGCGAGGATGTGGAGAAAGGGCAACCCTCCTACACTGTACGTGGGAATGCAAGCTGGTGCAACCACTCTGGAAAACAGCGTGGAGGTGCCTCTAAAAGCTGAAAATAGAACTAGCCTATGACCCAGTGATTGTCGTACTGGGTATATACCCTCAAGATACAAACGTGGCATTCTGAAGGGGCACATGCACCCAAATGTTTATAGCAGCAATGTCCACAATAGGTAAACTATGGAAAGAACCTAAATGTCCTTCAACAGATGAATCAATAAATAAGATGTGGAATATGTGTACAATGGGATACTATGCAGCCATCAAAAGAAATGAAATCCTGCTATTTGTGATGACGTGGATGGAACTAGAGGGTATTATGCTTGGCGAAATAAATCAATCTGACAACTATCATATGATCTCCCTGATATGATGAAGTGGAGATGCAACATAGGCGGTTTCGGGCGTAGGAAAAGAAAAATAAAAGACGATGGGATTGGGATGGAGACAAACCATAAAAGACTGAATCTCACCAAACAGACTGAGGGTTGCTGGGGGGAGGTGTGTTGGGAGAGGATGGTGGGGGTATGGACATTGGGGAGGGCAGGTGTTATGGTGAGTGATGGTGAGTGCTGTGAAATGTGTAAACCTGGTGATTCACAGACCTGTACCCCTAGGGATAAAAACACATTATATGTTTATAAAAAAATAAAAAAAATAATTTAAAAAATCCATTAAAGAAAAAACACATATTGCAAGCCCAGAGCTAATCTCATATTCAATCAAAAAAGTTTGAAAGTTTTCCCCTTAAAGATCAGAAAAAAGACAAGTGTGTCCACTTTCACTACTCTCATTTGACATAGTGCTGGATGTCCTAGCCAGAGAAAAAGGAACACAAAGAAATAAAAGACTCAAAAAAAAAAAAAGGAAGAAGTAAAATTTTCTTTTTTTTGGATAACATGAACTTACATGTAAAAGAATCCTAAAAAATTCACAAAAAATTTTGAATTAACAAATTTAGTAAAGCTACCAAATACAAGATCAATATATCAAAGACAAGAATTTTGTTTTGTTTCATTTTTTTTTTAATATGGAATGCTTCCCAGTTTTTCATGTCATCCTTGTTCAGTGATCAAGCTAATCTTCTCTGCATCATTCCAATTTTAGTATATGTGCTGCCAAAGTAAGCACAAGACAGGAGCATTTTAACAATCTAATGATGAACTGTCTGAAAAAATAAAGAGAACAATCTAATTCACAATAGCATCAAAACTAATAAAATACTTAGGAAAAGATTTAACTAAGAAGATGAAAGATCTGTACCCCATAAACTATGACATTGATAAAGAAATTGAAGGAGACATAAATGGAAAGATAGCTCATATTCATGAGTGGTAAGAATTAACATTGTTAAAATGTCCATACTACCGAAAACCATCTGTAAATTCAATTCCTATCAAAAATCCAATGTTAGGGGCGCCTGGGTGGCTCAGTGGGTTAAGCCGCTGCCTTCAGCTCAGGTCATGATCCCAGGGTCCTGGGATCGAGCCCTGCATCAGGCTCTCTGCTCAGCAGGAAGCTGCTACCTCTTCTCTCTCTGCCTGCCTCTCTGCCTGCTTGTCATCTCTCTCTCTGTGAAATAAATAAATAAATAATCTTTTAAAAAATCCAATATTGTGTTTTTACAGAAGTAAGTAAAGAATCCTAAAATTCATATGAGACCATAAAAGACAACAAATAATTAAAGCCGTTCTGAGAAAGAATGAAGAAGCGAAATTACACTCTTGATTTGAAACTATACTACAAAGCCCTCATGCTCAAAACAATAAAGTATACTGGCATAAAAACAGACCCATAAACAAGTAGAACAGAATTGAGAGTCCAGAAATAGATCCTTTCATTCAGTCACCTAATATTTGACAGGGGCCAACATATATAATGGGTAAAGATAGTCTGTTCAATAAATTATATTTAAAACTGAATAGTCACATAAACCAGCATGAAGCTGGAACCTTATATTACTCATAAATCTTAACTTGAAATAGATTAAAGACTTAAATGTGATGCATGAAACTAAATTTCCTAAAGGAAAACATAGGAAAAATTCTCCTTGACATTGGTCTTGCCAATAGTTTTTTGGATACCAGACCAAAAACACAAGCAAAAGAAGCAAAAATAAATAAATGGTATTACATTAAACTAAAGTTTCTGCATTGCCAAAAAAACAAAAGAGAGAGAAAGAATGAAAACACAATCCACAGAATGGAAGAAAATACTTACAAATCTTATATCTGAAAGAGGTTAATAACCAACAGATACAAATAGAAAATAATATATAATTAAAAAAATAGCAAAAGAATCTCAATAGACATTTTTTTTTCAAAAAAGTTATATAAATGACCAACAGGAGCATTAAAAAGTGCTCAACGTAAAAACTCAGGGCAAAGTCATTATGTTGTTGTTGTTGTTGTTTTCCTCTGAAAAACACAGCAAAATATTACTACCTATTAGAATATATACTACCAAAAAATTAAAACTAACAAATTTTGGTAAATATTGGGTAAAATGCGGAACTTATGCACTGTGATAGGGATATAACATTGTATGGATAACAGTATGGAGATTATTCATATTATTAAAAGTAAAATTACCATATGATTCAGTAATCCCACCTCTAGGTATATATCTAAAGGAAACGAAGTCACTATTCGAAGACATATCTACACTCTTATGTTCATTATAAAATTATTAACTCTAAGCAAGAGATGGAAATAACTTCAGTATCCATTAATGGATGAATGAATAAAAAAGTATGGTAAATATATACTATGGAATACTACTTAGCCATGAAAAATTAAGAAATACTGCCATTTACAACAGCATGGATGGATCTTGAAGGTATTATACTAATTGAAATATTTCAAAGATTTTATATATTTTTTAAATTTATGTATTATGATATCCCTTACATACAGAATCTGAAGGAAAAGCAAACTAATGGAAACTTAGAGTTGAGTTGACAAGAGGTGAACCTGGGGTGGAATAAGGTGGTCAAAGGGTACAAACTTGCAACTATAATATGAAAAAGTTCTGGGGATCTAATGTACAGCATGATGATCATAGTTAATAATATATACATACTTTTTTTATTGTGCTTCCCTTTATTAAACTTTGTATATATCACATTCTTACAAGTTGAAAGTTTATAGCAATCTTGTATAAAATAGGTCTGCTGCCACCATTTTTCTAAACATTTGTTCATTTTGTGTCTCTCTGTCACATGTTGGTAATTCTTGCAATATTTCAAGTTTTTTCATTATTATTGTATTTGTTATGGTGATCTGTGATCAGTAATTATGACCCACTGAAATCTCAGAACTAGTTTACTTAAGGTATATACATTGTTTTCCCTTAAAGACATAATGCTTTTGAACAGTACAGTATAGTGTTTATTTTTTATATGCACTGGGAAACATAATTTTTTATTTGCACTGGGAAACCAAAAAAAAAAATAATAATGATTTGACTTAGTTTATTGAGATAATCACTTTATTGAGGCGGTCTGGAACAAATCCCACAAGACCTCTGTATTTCATCTCTACTGTACTATATACATAAAAGTTGCTAAGAGAGTAGATCTTAAAATTCCTTACCATACATGCATAAAAAACAGTGGCAACTATATGAGATAATAGATGTATTAACATTTTTATGTAGATTATATTGCAATACAGATGTATGCCAATTTATCAAATGGTACAAAATTTACACAATGTTAAAAGTTTGCAGTGTTGTAAGAAATCATTTCTTAAATTTACAAATTATAATATGTCAATTATTTTTCAATAAAGCTGGAAATAACTTTTTGTAGAATTAATCTATTTTTCAAAAAAGGAAGTAAGGAAGTAGAAACTGCAACTAACTCTGAAATAATGAAATACAAAATCCATTTTAGTTATATACACTGTGACAAACACTATTAGTTAGTTTACAATGAAGGAATACTTATGAAGCATGAAGGATGGTCTATAAATAAGGCTGAAAGAGCTCAGTTTTAAGGTTTAAATTTAAAATCTTCTTTTGAAATACTAAACGGACCACCCAGTTTTCCAAACATAAATGTCTTAACTGCATGAATTTATTTCATACAACTCTAATCTAGGTTCATAAGAAAGCAGCATGCAAATTTTGAATAAGACAGACTTGCTTAAGTTTCTTTATGTTCAACAGTAAAGGACACTTCCCTAAAAATAAATAGAAGAAAAATCAGCACATTTATTATGATAATTATTATTCATAATGAGATTCGTATTGAATTAAGGAATATATATCCTCAGAGGGGGTAAAGTAAAATGAAATTTATTTTGGTAAATGTGTCTATGAATAGTCAATACAATGCCTCAATATAAATGAATATTTGCATTTTGAACAATTTAATTACTATTATTAGAATTACTATAAGTATAAAAATAGCTATCATTTTAGCATGGAATAAGAGACTCTCATGCTCCATGCTTCATTACATCCACACAACAACTCTGCATAATAAGTATTATCATCACCATTTCAGGGGTGAAAAAACTGAGGCTAACACATTTAGATAACTGGTTTATGATTACATGGCTGATAAAGATGCATCACACTAATTTAGGCTTTATGATTTCAGAATTGTACTCTTTCCACTGCACATTCTATTACTCTGTAAATACTTGGCTTGTTTTCATTTAGTTCTTTAATTTTATTCATGTGGCGATGGCTTAAAGCTTCATTTAAAGGAAGCGTAAAAAATTCATTTAGCCAAAAGCTCCCAAGAATTAAAAATGTCATGGATCTAATGTAGACATGGCTATCATTAGTTAATGGGTAACTATATATTTTCCACTCTAGTGAGATACAATCAGAGTATTTTTCTAAGTTATAGTCTCTGAGTGTTCAAAAGGACTTTGTTAAAATAGAAATATTTAGACAAAGGTGATCAAAAGTCTGGATCAGGTCACCTTAAGATAAATATTAGAAAACTGAGGAAACAAATGGAGATTCGAACACTGAGCTATGATATAATGAATGGTTTAAAGTATTTAGTAGAGCATAGAAAAGCCCTTCAAAGCCTGCAGCTTCTGGGATATCTCTCTATCTATCATCTATCTATCTATCTATCTATCTAGATATACATTTGAAAACTTTTTTAGACAGGAGGAGATGAGGTGGGCAGGGCCTGTGCTCCTCTCTTAGGAAGAAGTCTGGGCAGAAAGCATGACTTTCCTGAGCCTCTGGGCCCAAGGAGAGGTGAACATGGCACCCATGAAAGCAAGGCCCAAGAGGCACCAGCTCTCCCGAAGCTCTTCTTCCCTGACGCGACAGAAGCCTTGCTGAGGAAGCAGCAGAGAAGTGCTGCTCGCTCCAAGCCAAAGCCTCTGCGAAAGCACAGCATTCGCTGAGAAATGTTCTGCGGGCTGCTGCTGCTTGCCTGAGCCCAGTCTCGCGGTGGGAGAAACCCGCACACAGCGAAAGCCTCTTTGCCTGGGCATCTCCCCTGGGAAAGCACAGCGTTCCTTGGGAAATCAGAGTTGGATTTGGGGATGCTGCTGCTGCTTGCCTGGGCTAGTCTCCGCAGCTTGGTGGAAGATACCCGCACGGAGCAAATACCCTTTTCCCTAGCATCCCCTCTGCCTGAGAGAGAAGCCACGTGTGGGGAAGGCGCAGCATGCCGACCCCGGAGAATAGAAGGAGCCCTTGGCCTTGGGGTCGGGAAACACTCCGGAAGCAGGATAGCCTGCCGTGGCACGAACAGCAGGCCGGTGGCAAGACAAGTGTCACCCGCTCCCTGTGCGGACAGATGGAAGCCTGGCTGCTAAGGAGACATGAGGGGACAACTAGGGCAGGGGCGTGTGCTCCACTCTGAGGAAGGAGTCTGGGCAGAAGGCAGGCCTGTCCTGTGCCTCTGGTCCCAACGGGACAGCATCTCCTTGGCCACCTGTCCCAAGGGCAGACGTGGGCTTGCCACCAGGTGCCATACCCGGAACTCGCAGAAACAGGCCCATGGAGAAACAGGCAGTCAGATGCCTTCTTCCACCAAGATGTGGCAGGGAATTGGGTGGCAGGGCGTGTGCCAGGGAAGGAGTGGAGACAGTCCCCCACAGTTCCCCATCGCAGTGCACGGGTCGTGTGCAGTGATCCTGTCGTCTTCTCTCCCCTGTGGTGAAGGACTGGCCTGGACCCCGAGTCTGCCTGAGCACCGGACAAAAGGCTCCTACCCCAGGAGATAGTAATAGGCATAGAGTGCCATGCTAGGACACACACGCAGCTGCAGGGTTGTGACTGTGTCTGCTTAGTTCGGCTTAGCAAGGTGAACCCTGGGCGTGAACTTGGAGCCCGGGAAAGCAAGTCCCAAGAGGCACCAGCTCTCCCACGGCTCTTCCTCCGTGCTGCGACAGAGCAAAAACCCAAATTCTTGCTGAGGAAGCAGCAGTGAAGTGCGGTTCATGTCAAGCTGAAAACCTCTGCGAAAGCATAGCAGTCGCTGGGAAATCAGAGTCGTTTCTGTGGGCTGCTGTTGCTGCTTGCCTTAGCCTAGTATTCATAGCAGGATGGGAGAAACCTGCATAGAGCGAAAGCGTCTTTGTCCGGCAACCCCTCTGGGAAAGCACAGCATTCTTTGGGAAATCAGAGTCCAGTCTGAGGGATGCTCCTGTTTGCCTGAGCTGGTCTCCACAGCACGGTGTAATAAACCCGCATGGAGCGAAATCCTCTTTGCCTGGGCATCCCCTCTGCCTGAGAGAGAAGCGCGGTTGCGCCTGTGGAAAGAGCCTTAAGGAAAGGGACACGTCTTTCACTGGGCTCCCCAGGAGCATCTGTGGAAGGTGCAGCACGCTGCCCAGGGAGAAGAGCAGGAGCCGTTGGCCTTCTGGTCTGGAAACGGTTGCGAAGCAGGAGAGCCGGCCCTGGCAGGCACAGCGGCCGGTGGCAATACAAGTGTCTCCCGCTCCCTGTGCAGAGAGACGTAAGGGAATGAGTATGGCAGGGCACGTGCTCCACTCTTAAGATGGAGTCTGGGCAGAAAGCATGCCTGTCCTGAGCCTCTGGGCCCAAAGAGATAGCAGCTCCTTGGCCACCTGTCCCTGGGGCAGAGATGCTCTAGCCACCAGGCGCCTACCCTGAAGTCACAAAAACAGCTCCCTGAAATAACGGGGAGTCAGATGCCATCTTCCTGCAGGATGTGGAAGCTTGGAGGAGGCACGGGTTTAAGGGAAAGGAGTGGGGACAGTCCCCCAAAGCTCCCTATTCAGTGCATGGGTGGTGTGCAGGGATCCTGTCACCTCTCCTTTCCTGTGGGGAAAGCACTGGCCTAGTCCGCGAGTTCGCCTGAGAGCCAGAGTAAAAGGCCAAGTGATGTCTACACTGGGAGATGGTAGTGTGCATTGAGTGCCATCCAAGGCTACGCATGCTACTGGAGGGTTGTAGCTGTGTCTGCTTAGTTCGGCCTGGCAGGGTGAACCCAGGACGCGAACATGGAGCCCGGGAAAGCAAGGCCCAAGAGGCACCAGCTCTCCCGAAGCTCTTCTTCCCTGACGCGACAGAAGCCTTGCTGAGGAAGCAGCAGCAAAGTGCTGTTCGCTCCAAGCCAAAGCCTCTGCGAAAGCACAGCATTCGCTGAGAAATGTTCTGCGGGCTGCTGCTGCTTGCCTGAGCCCAGTCTCGCGGTGGGAGAAACCCGCACACAGCGAAAGCCTCTTTGCCTGGGCATCTCCCCTGGGAAAGCACAGCGTTCCTTGGGAAATCAGAGTTGGATTTGGGGATGCTGCTGCTGCTTGCCTGGGCTAGTCTCCGCAGCTTGGTGGAAGATACCCGCACGGAGCAAATACCCTTTTCCCTAGCATCCCCTCTGCCTGAGAGAGAAGCCACGTGTGGGGAAGGCGCAGCATGCCGACCCCGGAGAATAGAAGGAGCCCTTGGCCTTGGGGTCGGGAAACACTCCGGAAGCAGGATAGCCTGCCGTGGCACGAACAGCAGGCCGGTGGCAAGACAAGTGTCACCCGCTCCCTGTGCGGACAGATGGAAGCCTGGCTGCTAAGGAGACATGAGGGGACAACTAGGGCAGGGGCGTGTGCTCCACTCTGAGGAAGGAGTCTGGGCAGAAGGCAGGCCTGTCCTGTGCCTCTGGTCCCAACGGGACAGCATCTCCTTGGCCACCTGTCCCAAGGGCAGACGTGGGCTTGCCACCAGGTGCCATACCCGGAACTCGCAGAAACAGGCCCATGGAGAAACAGGCAGTCAGATGCCTTCTTCCACCAAGATGTGGCAGGGAATTGGGTGGCAGGGCGTGTGCCAGGGAAGGAGTGGAGACAGTCCCCCACAGTTCCCCATCGCAGTGCACGGGTCGTGTGCAGTGATCCTGTCGTCTTCTCTCCCCTGTGGTGAAGGACTGGCCTGGACCCCGAGTCTGCCTGAGCACCGGACAAAAGGCTCCTACCCCAGGAGATAGTAATAGGCATAGAGTGCCATGCTAGGACACACACGCAGCTGCAGGGTTGTGACTGTGTCTGCTTAGTTCGGCTTAGCAAGGTGAACCCTGGGCGTGAACTTGGAGCCCGGGAAAGCAAGTCCCAAGAGGCACCAGCTCTCCCACGGCTCTTCCTCCGTGCTGCGACAGAGCAAAAACCCAAATTCTTGCTGAGGAAGCAGCAGTGAAGTGCAGTTCATGTCAAGCTGAAAACCTCTGCGAAAGCATAGCAGTCGCTGGGAAATCAGAGTCGTTTCTGTGGGCTGCTGTTGCTGCTTGCCTTAGCCTAGTATTCATAGCAGGATGGGAGAAACCTGCATAGAGCGAAAGCGTCTTTGTCCGGCAACCCCTCTGGGAAAGCACAGCATTCTTTGGGAAATCAGAGTCCAGTCTGAGGGATGCTCCTGTTTGCCTGAGCTGGTCTCCACAGCACGGTGTAATAAACCCGCATGGAGCGAAATCCTCTTTGCCTGGGCATCCCCTCTGCCTGAGAGAGAAGCGCGGTTGCGCCTGTGGAAAGAGCCTTAAGGAAAGGGACACGTCTTTCACTGGGCTCCCCAGGAGCATCTGTGGAAGGTGCAGCACGCTGCCCAGGGAGAAGAGCAGGAGCCGTTGGCCTTCTGGTCTGGAAACGGTTGCGAAGCAGGAGAGCCGGCCCTGGCAGGCACAGCGGCCGGTGGCAATACAAGTGTCTCCCGCTCCCTGTGCAGAGAGACGTAAGGGAATGAGTATGGCAGGGCACGTGCTCCACTCTTAAGATGGAGTCTGGGCAGAAAGCATGCCTGTCCTGAGCCTCTGGGCCCAAAGAGATAGCAGCTCCTTGGCCACCTGTCCCTGGGGCAGAGATGCGCTAGCCACCAGGCGCCTACCCTGAAGTCACAAAAACAGCTCCCTGAAATAACGGGGAGTCAGATGCCATCTTCCTGCAGGATGTGGAAGCTTGGAGGAGGCACGGGTTTAAGGGAAAGGAGTGGGGAGAGTCCCCCAAAGCTCCCTATTCAGTGCATGGGTGGTGTGCAGGGATCCTGTCACCTCTCCTTTCCTGTGGGGAAAGCACTGGCCTAGTCCGCGAGTTCGCCTGAGAGCCAGAGTAAAAGGCCAAGTGATGTCTACACTGGGAGATGGTAGTGTGCATTGAGTGCCATCCAAGGCTACGCATGCTACTGGAGGGTTGTAGCTGTGTCTGCTTAGTTCGGCCTGGCAGGGTGAACCCAGGACGCGAACATGGAGCCCGGGAAAGCAAGGCCCAAGAGGCACCAGCTCTCCCGAAGCTCTTCTTCCCTGACGCGACAGAAGCCTTGCTGAGGAAGCAGCAGCAAAGTGCTGTTCGCTCCAAGCCAAAGCCTCTGCGAAAGCACAGCATTCGCTGAGAAATGTTCTGCAGGCTGCTGCTGCTTGCCTGAGCCCAGTCTCGCGGTGGGAGAAACCCGCACACAGCGAAAGCCTCTTTGCCTGGGCATCTCCCCTGGGAAAGCACAGCGTTACTTGGAAAATCAGAGTTGGATTAGGGGATGCTGCTGCTGCTTGCCTGGGCTAGTCTCCGCAGCTTGGTGGAAGATTCCCGCAGCGAGCGAAATACCCTTTGCCCTAGCATCCCCTCTGCCTGAGAGAGAAGCCACGTGTGGGGAAGGCGCAGCATGCCGCCCCCAGAGAAGAGAAGGAGCCGTTGGCCTTGGGGTCGGGTTACACTCGGGAAGCAGGATAGCCTGCCATGGCACGAACAGCAGGCCGGTGGCAAGACAAGTGTCACCCGCTCCCTGTGCGGACAGATGGAAGCATGGCTGCTAAGGAGACATGAGGGGACGACTAGGGCAGGGTCGCGTGCTCCCCTCTGCGGAAGGAGTCTGGGCAGAAGGCAGGCCTGTCCTGTGCCTCTGGTCCCAAGGGGACAGCATCTCCTTGGCCACCTGTCCCAAGGGCAGATCTGGGCTTGCCACCAGGTGCCATACCCGGAACTCGCAGAAACAACCCCATGGAGAAACGAGTGCACTATCTAAAAAGAGATCAGTGAACTTGGACTGGAGTTAGTAGACATGGAAGAAAATAAAATATTACAGAGAAGAATGCTCTGTGGTCCACAACCTAAACGGGCTGGGATTCCCATCATTTGGATCCCTGTAGCTTTACAAAAGTCAATTAAATTTTTGTATCTCCGATTAAAGTTGATTCCCCAGTACTTTTTCAAACATCTCTTGTAAAGTATTGTTTCCCAGAAAAAAAGGGATTTTGCACATGTATCTGCCTTTGTCTCTGGTCATGATCTCAGTCAGGATCCTGGGATCGAGATCCATATTGGGCTTCCTGCTCATTAGGAAGTATACTTCTCAGTCTCCCTCTGCATCTACCTTCCCCTGCCCCACTCATGCTCTCTCTCTCAAATAAATAAATACAATCTTTAATTTTTTAATTAAAAATAAGTTAAAATAAAATAAAAGTCTGGTCTTACTGCCCCATTTACCTTCTTTTTTTTTTTTTTGAGTTTTATTTAAAGCAGCATGAGAGAAGATGGGGCTCTCAAACTTTAAAAAAAGGAAAAAATTGAGTTTTGTTAGGTTTAAGATCTTGTCTGCTAGACAAAAACGTTGTCGTTGTTAACATGTGAAAATTAACAAAAGAGAATAAGATAGAATTCTAATAATTTTTGTAGAAATTAAAAATTTCCTCCAACCCAATTACATAGATACCCATTAAGTAAATTCATTCCAATGTCCCAAACCAATCTTTTCTAATAGTAATGCATCTGTGTAAACAGGGTCAACCCAAGGAATAAATAAATATTATTATTTTTTTCCTGTCTCTTCCACAGTCACATCTGGGTATATTGGTAGCAAGCCAATTATCTATAAGACATGATATCATAAGAAGGTTATTCTGTCCATTTGGGACAACTGAAAATCATTGTATTTTTATCTTGGTGCAGTAACTTGAGATGGCAAAGTGTGGGTTATGAATATATTTTATTTATTTTTACTGGGAAGAAGAGATTAGAGATATTGGTTATCCAAGAGAGACTGACAGGTGTTGATAGTAGCCAGGTCAATATCCATCTACTTTTTCCTTTAATATCAGAAAGCACTGAGGGATTGACAACAAGGAAACTTAAAACAACATCAAATATTTTATTGTCTCTTTTCTAGTTATATTGTAAGCATATGACAAAGTATCAGTCGTACAAGCTATCATTCTCTTTTACCTCTATCTTTCTGCCAGAAATGTGGGCTTAATAGTGAGAACTCCAACAGCAATTTTTGCAAATGTGAATAAAAAGCCATGAAAACCTCTAAGATAGTTCACTTGACTTTCTTATTTTTATTTTTTTTTAAAGATTTTCATTCATTTATTTAACAGAGAGAGGTTACAGGTAGGCAGAGAGGCAGGCAGAGAGAGAGAGGAGGAAGCAGGCTCCCTGCTGAGCAGAGAGCCCGATTCGGGACTCGATCCCAGGACCCTGAGATCATGACCCGAGCCGAAGACAGCGGCTTAACTCACTGAGCCACCCAGGCGCCCTCACTTGACTTTCTTAAGACTCTGAACCAACACCAGAAAACACTATCTGTAGTCTTCTTGTTAAATGAAAAAATATGGTTAAACCACTTTTGACAGTCTACTACATACAGCAAAATGTAAATCTTAATTGAAATATGTCCTCTCAGCTGTGCTTAAGCAACTGAGTCCTGAGCTTTTCAGGTTTTCAGTCTGAAAGAGTACACCTCTGGTGCTCTGAAAGGGAAGAGAAAGGACACCCTGTTCTCCATATAAATTAAAGAAGAGATATCTGTGCATTTAATTGGGCCATATAAAATTTATCAAGCAATTACCTCCTAACTCCTTCCTATCCAAAATACCTGATATGCTCTCCCTACTCCTTTATTCCACGTTACTGCCTTTTCCAGGATTCTGTCTCACATCACAACATGTCTTCTGTTATTTCCTTCTTTCAAGCGAGTTTTGTGTTCTCCATCTAAAAAAATCAACAATCATTGTGTATTTCAATTCCCATTTTCCTCAAATGCATTGATTCTTCTTATCTATTACTCTTTTCTCATATTCACTGTCTTTGTCTTTATGGGGTTTGTACTTTGCTTTTCCCCATCCTTTACTGCCATTATATAAACAAATCTAATAACTTCTTAGAGAAAGTTAAAAATTCCTGCATAGCCACACGTGAACACAAAGTCACTGATTTTTAGCAAACCTATAAGATAGTCAGACATCCATTCAATTTTTTTTGTTAAGATTTTTTTATTTATTTGACAGAGAGAGTTGACAAGCAGGCAGAGAGGCTGGCAGAGGGAGAGGAGGAAGCAGGCTCCCGGCTGAGCAGAGAGCCCGATTTGGGGCTCGGTCCCAGGACCCTGGGATCATGACCTGAGCCAAAGACATTGGCTTAACCCGCTGAGCCACCCAGGCGTCCCTCCATTCAATTTCTTAACTGAGTCTCAAATGCATCCTGAGTTCTAACATAAACCTAAGTTCTACTTCTTACACGTTGCTATATGACCAAATTCTTTCAGTTCAGTATTTTGTAACATTTAAATATTAATCAATTGATGCTTTGTCTGTGTATTTCTATGAAAATAATTGGAATACTGTAGATTTATTGTTATATTTATAGATTTATAATCAAAGTTTCATCAGTTGAAGTTTTTGGAAATTTCAGATATAATGATTAACCTAAAATGATACTGCCTCAAATCCCTCTGATATCAAGACCCAACACCTGATTATAGCCAAACCTGTGGTGGATAGTTCCATGGGAAATTGCAGTTACTTAACACTGATAGCATCTCGTGTTCTCTCTCTCATTTTAGAATGTCTCCAACACAACCCAAAAGTGTAGGAGAGTTACTGTCCTCTGAGGACAGCTCTCAGTGAAGTGGAAATAAGAACCACAGATAAAATTGTCAGTTTTCAGGTCTTCATGAGGACAACTTAAAGAAGTTTCTCAGGACCTTTCAGTAAAAGCAAGCCTTCATTTTCTATCCACAACAATTATATCAACAATGTACCTCTTTGACAAAGTTGCTTCTTCACTGTATCACTTTCCCATTCTTTTCTACCTTGGATAATCTCCCAGATAAACTAACAGTACTCAAATCCTTTGTCCTACTCTTGCTCTCAGGATAAATGGAGCCAAAAGACTTAGATTAATATCAAGTTCTGAATGGGATCTTAGAGCTATTTCTGTCCAGATTTTCATAAACATAGAGACCTTTGTATTATCAGGCTATAAATAAGTTCCAAATGGAGGGGGCAAAAGCAAAAAGTAGAAATTTTTATGTTTGATTTTTAATCATGATTAATTGACTTTATTGATTATTAGAAATACTAACATTATAAAAGTGTGGATCTTTGTAAAACAATGTCATAATGTAAGAAATAAGTTGCATAGACCTTTGGAGAATATTAAACCAAGTGTTCAGGTGCCATCTAATTTCTTGTTTAATCCAGAACTTTGGTGTGCATTATCTTGAGGAATAGGATTCTGAAGTCCAGACAGACTAACAGAAAACTGATCCAAATGTGTGTGTTTATATTTCTGCATTTGTTGTAAAAATAAAAGTGTGATTGCTGGTTTAAAATGGTAAAACTAATAATGTTCATGGACTCTATTATAAATTTTCTAATTGTATGGGAAGAATCCAATAAACATAGAATTAATTGATTTGCAAATCCTCAAAGAGCTACAGGATCAGGTAGTGGTATGTTCTGATTCAACAGCATCATAATGCAGCATTTTATATGTGTGGCTAATGGATATTTTCATGAATATTTGCTAGCTAGTCAGCCAATACAGAGAAATATTAGGGAGGGTAATTACTCACAGTTGTGTTTAATAAAATGAGAGAAAATTATCAAATGACACTAATAATAATAATCCTATAGCAGGCTAAATAATTCAATGATAATTACAAGTATTAATCTAGCTTTCTTCCCTGATTATGACTCTTCTCTCCTTTATCATAATGGGAGTAGCAGATTGTCTGCAATGAATTGTGAAGGCCTCCCATCAATTTTGATAGGTTAAAATTGTTCTGGTTGGTCTTCAGCAAATGTGTCAATTTCTTTTTTCTGTGTGTGTCATAAAAGAAGAACCAATAGTAAATTCTTGCTGTTATTCAATGGAGCCAATAAAATCATACTGCCAACAAGAGGCTGTTGACACTGTAAGTGTAGTTAACTGTCTTGAAATACTAGGCCTGGAAATAAAATTCCAATATTTCACATAACCTCTTTTTTTTTTTAAAGAAAACAAAACAAAACAAAACAAAACAACTATACTGCTTACATTTAGAGCCCTGCTGTTGAGTAACTATATTTGAACATGTCTACTGTAAGTGTATATATATAGATTTTTTTCTGTGCAATAAATTCATTTAGAGATAAATTTGGATTGCAAATTATTTTGGGGGAGGCATGGTATTTGTGGCTAGTCTTACAAGTAAAAAGGACTAAAAGAAAAAAGAAAAACATTTTTTATTACAGCATATTTACATCTGTCCAAAGTACTTATTTACTATAATACTGACTAATGTATAATACTGGACACAAAGAAAGAAGTTAAATGAGTTATAATTCAGTCGAAGTATAGCTGGCCATTTTAAAACTTACCACTGAATATTTCTGGTATGAAATGTGATATCTGGCAATCTGGTCCAGTTCATTACATCAGGTCATTTGTATGTTCTTATTACCATTTTGATAGCATAGCACATTTTATAACCCAGACATTTTACAATGGAACTATGATGCATGTATTTTCAAAAGTATAGACATACATGAAGCTATGAGGTCAAAAAAGATGAATGTCCGTAGTACCATATAGACTCAACAAATAAAAGTGTCCAAGGCTCTGAGTGAGATTTATGAATATTGTGTAAGTTTAGACCAACATGTGGTTTTGATATAAATAATCTGTTCTTAAATTAGAATTACAGTCGTTGAGTGCAGTGTTGAAAATGGCAGATAGATTTTAGCTATCTTTGCTCACTAGGGAAAATGGAAAAATGTTTAGTTTGGTCAGATTTTCACTTAACTTCTGAAAAATCTTACGTTTGAGAGAACCCTTCTGAAATAAGAATCCTTAAAGACATAACCCCTTTGGCACAAGTTTTCAAGAAACTTGTTTGATGTTGTAGACAATCATATAGCACACGTACTGTTCTAGATGTTTCATGCCAATAATATGTAAGCCATACAAAGGCTACATATACATAGAGAGATGTTCCTCAGCTTACAACGGGGCTATGTACAGAGAAACACATAAAAAATTGAAAATGCATTTAATACCCCTAAACTATCAAATATCATAGCTTACCTTAAGCTTATTTAAACATACTCAGAACACTTACATTTGCCTGCATTTGGGCAAAATCATCTTAAGCAAAGCCTATTTTATAACAAAGTATCAAATATCACTTGCAATTTATTAAATATTACACTAAAAAAAAAGAATGGTTATATATAGAGTGGTTGTAAGAATATCAGGTGTTCACCCCTGTAATCTTCTAGCTGACTGGGAATGTGGCTCACTGCCCCTGCCCAGCATCACAAGACGGCACCATACCACACGTCACTGGCCCTTTTTATAAAGACCCAAATTCAAAATTCAAAGTACAGTTTCTACTGAATCACTTTCACTTTCACATCATTGCCAAATATATCGTAAGTTGAATCATTGTAAATCAGGAGCCATCTGATTTGAAAGTTAAATCACAGTCACCCATATACACACAAAAAAAGGCCTTCATGTAGGGCCATCTATGTATCTCTAAACAACATAGCATCACCTATCAACGGCAATAAATGGATGTGAAGGGGACAATTGCTTTGCATCAGTACTCTGAGCAGTAACATACATGGCCTTACTCACCTAGCAGAACTCCAGAGCTAGCTGAGGGCAAGGAATTTTGCAAATGTTTGCTGAACAGCTTAAGCACTATTATTTTTAACTTAGTGTGCATATCTGTTTTCTCAAGATATGTTAATTTATTTTAATGACTTATTACAAAACCAAATAATTTCCTCTTATTTAAGTGGCAGGTAAATAGAATTCTTTTTAATTTAAATCAAATGGCTTTTTAGGGAAAATATACTAAAAATTCTGAAACTTGTATTGCTTATGAATCTTTTATTGGAATCCTTATCAAGTTGTATTTTTCAAGTTTTTCCTAAATAATCTTCAATGAATTGAAAATATTTTTTGGATTTTACTCAAGGCTATTAACAAACAATTTCACTTTCTTAAATATACTGCTAAACGTTCAACAAAAACGTTGTGTCTTTTTTTTTCCACTACCACATCCTCCATCTACTGACTGGATTCTCTCCCCAACTAGCACATATATACCATTGTGTATCTTTAGGATAAGTAAGGGTCATCTTTTGTCTTTATTCTATTCCTCGTATGCTTCTGAACTTGTTGAATTTTAATATAGTCACACCATAAGCATCACATATTTGATTCCCCTTTCAATAGTAAACAGTGCACAACCAGAGCATACCTTCAAAGCTATCAATAGACTTACTCTGATATATTATTTTTATATTTTTGTAAATTAAAATAATTAAATTATAGAACAAGAGTTTCAGGTGGTAGGTGTTGTAAGTTTTACCCAAACTGACTTTTGTCAAACTCGTTTTTGTCATCATATATGGCAAGTAGTTTTCTCAGGTTTATTTTTAGAATATCCTTGTATAATGAATATTTACACTGATATCTAGTATAAAAATCTTGCAATTTATTTTAGAAACATTAAGATATTGAAAACCAATCTCTTTCTTTAATTCATTAAAGACATTTTTGGCTTGTTTCCAGTACTTTCTTACTGGTTAAAAAATGAATTTGAAGTAGTCTGAATTTCATTATTATATGGCACTTTCCCTTTGATGAATACAAAGACGATATTCTATATTAGCTATCTGAGAAGAATTTATTTTTTAAATTTTATTTATTTGTAAGAGAGAGAGAGAGAGAGCACAAGCAGGGGGAGCAGCAGGGTGAGGGAGAAGCAAACTCCCGGCTAAGCAGGGAATCTGTTGCAGAACTGAGTCCCAGGACCCTAAGATCATGACCTGAGCTAAAGGCTCAGGCATTTAACTGACTGAGCCACCCAGGTGTCCCAATCTGAGAAGAGTTCTGTATGTTATTCCTATTCATATGAAGTTTAAAGTCTAGGTAATTAACTTAATATTTTAGTGGCTATTACATAGATAGCACTATGTTCCAGGCAGAGAGTAAGAAACAAATATTAAATCAACCATATTCTATGCATTCTAAATGAAAATAATTAATCAATCATAATAAATCCTTCTATTTATGGAATATCAACTTATAAGCTTTCCTCCATATGAACACTGCCAAATCCTAGAATAAAGGGTCATCCAATACAAATAAAGGATAGAATTAAAGAATTCTGGTAAGCCATTTAATTTTGAAAAATGGTGCTATATTGTTGCTGAGTTGTGGTTTTCAGTTACATAATATCTGATAAGTGTAGAAGTAACATGAGTGTTACATGAGATGATAAATGGTATATAATTAAGATATTTTTAAAAGTACAGATAAATACAAATTTGTAAACATAGCATTATGGAGGAATAAAAATAAATGATAGCTACACACTCTAAAGTGAATAAATCTTGGAAAGTTAATAGAGAAGTAAAGCAAGGACAGTGCAAAAAGTATGGTACATTTTTATGAAGTTCAAACAAATTCTGTGAAACCGTAGATGGACTTAAAGATACTATTATGTATCAAATATTGTAAAAATTATGCAAGGAAATAGCAAACATATAATAACCAAAGCATACAAACTTGGGTAGATACAATAGGTGTGATCATGTTCTACTTCATAAAGAGATGAGTTAATAGATAAATAGAAGTAACTAGACTTTTTAGAAGTTACTAAACCTTTGCCTGTTATTTCTTAGTAATATAAAATATATGGTTTTCTAACAAAAACGTTTATCTTAAAAATATTTAAAAATAAATTTCAGGCTACTCATAAGGTTCTATTTACTCTACCACTGAAGGTAAAGCTGGTTGTTGTAGTTGTAGTTGTTTGTTTGTTTTAGTCTCCTCCTAGTTTTTATTATTATAATGTGGAATGAGGAATGTTAGATTGAAAAGTGAATTATTTTATAGACAAAAACCATTACTTGATTCACCTCCTGGTACAGCAGATGGAACTCCTGAAAACATGCCCTTTTGCCTTACAGAAGAGTAACAGTTATGCTTACTTCTGAAACATGCTTGGTGGTGGCCCTAAATAGTGACACCATAGTAAACATTTTGAATATTTGCAATTAATTTTTATAGTCATAGGGCTCCAAAAGGCACTGCTGGTATCATAGCAGGTATATCAATAAAGCTAAAAGTTGCCTGACTGTTTAAAAATATTAACAAGGCACAAAACATGGCAGAAGTATTGTCCTCAGATATTATTTTTTTCCATATGCTCCTGATCCCAGACATGACAATTTATTTTTTAAATTTTTTATAAGAGATTTTATTTATTTATTTGACAGAGATCACAAGTAGGCAGGGTCAGGCAGAGATAGAGGAGGAAGCACACTCCCTGATGAGCTGAGAGCCCGATGTTGGACTGGATCCAAGGATTCTGGGATCATGACCTGAACCGAAGGCAGAGGCTTTAACCCACTGAGCCACCCAGGCGCCCCCATGACAAGTTATTTTTTTTAAAGATTTTATTAATTTATTTGACAGAGAGAGATTACAAGTAGGCAGAGAGGCAGGCAGAGATAGAGAGGAGGTAGCAGGCTCCCCGATGAGCAGAGAGCCCAAAGTGGGGCTCCATCCCAGGACCCTGAGATCATGACCTGAGCTGAAGGCAGCAGCTTAACCCACTGAGCCACCCAGGCGCCCGACAAGTTATTTTTGATAGATATATATACAATGTATTTTCCAGTTATAAGAAAAATGGTTCTGCTATTTTTAAGCTTTTTTAAAAGCTACATAATTTTTTTAAATTAAAATTTTATTTTTTAATGTTTTACTTTTCTTTTCTTTTTTTAAAAGATTTTATTTATTTATTTGACAGACAGAGATCACAAGTAGGCAGAGAGGCAGGCAGAGAGAGAGAGAGAGAGAGAGAGAAGCAGGCTTCCTGCGGAGCAGAGAGCCCGATGCTGGGCTCGATCCCAGGACCCTGAGATCATTACCCGAGCCACAGGCAGCAGCCCAAACCACTGAGCCACCCTGGCGCCCCAAAGTTTTACTTTTCAATATACTACTTAGAATATAAAACCTATTCCATTTTGTAAGAAGTTTACCATTTAAAAAATGGTAATTTTCTCATTGTGTCTTCCCCTCTCATTGCTTTATTTTGAATAAAAAATTTCACAATAAACATAACTGATGCTTTCCTTTTAATGGTCCCTCTGTTGGTCATATTGTATATGAGCCATGACAATTAGTTTTACAAAATTTATTCATGTTTGTTGATATGTTTTATCATAACTAATTTTCCCTCCCTAATCTAGATTCCCCAGCTTTCAGACAGGTGGACACTTCAATAAACCATACCCAAGGGATGAATCAAGTACTTCTTAGACATTCTCTCAGATCCTTGAGGTCTCATTTTGCCTAGGGATTTGCAATAGGTTCTGCCAGAAGCACCACTGTGACGACTGATGTCCATGGTCTATCTCCTTCTAAGCTCAAGAGATCACTGGATTCCTAGTTTATCTATACAATTAATGCATTCCAGCAAGTTCTTTTTTTTTTTACTATTAACAAACTTATTTTAAAGTTTATATGGAGAGGCAAAGACTCACAATATTCAACATAGTGTTGAAGGAGAACAAAGACTGAGGACTGACTTCAAAGATTACCATAACGATGGGGCGCCTGGGTGGCTCAGTGGGTTAAGCCTCTGCCTTCGGTTCAGGTCATGATCCCAGAGGCCTGGGATCGAGTCCCGCATTGGGCTCTCTGCTCAGCAGGGAGCCTGCTTCTCCTCATCTCTCTCTGTCTGTCTCTCTGCCTATTTGTGATCTCTCTCTCTATCAAATAAATAAATAAAATCTTAAGAAAAGTACACCATAACGATAATTGTAAGCAAGATATTGTAATACCACAGAAAGACTAGATTAAAGGAACGGAATATATATTATCAATTATATTTTATATTTAATATAAAAGCAAAAGCAATTCAAGAGAGCAAAATACAATCTTTTAAACAAATGGTTCTGGAGTAATGGTGAAGCTAAATGTAAAAATATAAAATAAAAATAAAATAAAATAATAAAATAAAATAAATCCAGGCAGATATACAGTCTTCACAAAAATTAACTCAGATTGGATTATAAACCTAAACATGAAAAATGTAGAAGGTAATATAGAAGAAAATTTAAATGACCTTGGTTTTGGAAATAAATTTAGCTACAAAAGCACAAGCACTGAATTTAAAAATGTCTACTCTGTGAAACACAATGCCAAGAGAATGAAAAGGCAAAGCACAGACTATGAGAAAAAATTTGCAAAATACACATCTGGCAAAGGACTGTTAAAAATACACAAAGACCCCTTAAAACTCAACAATGGGGGGAAAACCTGATTAAAAATGAGCCAAAGACCTTAGCTGATACCTCACAAAAGAAAATATTACAGATGGCAAATAAGCATATAAAAAGATGCTTCACATCATATGTCATCCGGAAAATGCAAATTAAAACAAAAAAAGAGACACCAGTACATACCCAGAATCCAGAACACTGACAACAGAACACGAAATGTTGGTGAGGATGTGGAGCAAAAGGAATGTTCTTCCATGTCTATTGAGAATAAAGAATGGAAAACAACTTGGCAGTTTCTTACAAAACTAAACATATTTTTGCCAGATGATTCATCAGTAGCAGTTCTTGGTATTGATCCAAAGAAGATGAAATCTATACCCACAAAGATGTCTATAGTAGTTTTATTCATAACTGACAAAAGCTTGGAAGCAACCAAGATATCCTTCCATAGGTGAAAGGTCAAATAAAGTGTAGTACATGCAAACAATGGGATATTATTTAATGCTAGAGAAATGAATTACCACGCCATGAAAAGATATGGATATAAATATTTAATAAATATTTGATTTTAGGCTTCTACCAGTCTATCAATAGTATTAGTATATTTTAACAGTGAATGCTCAGCATTCACGAATTTACCTAATAAAATGTTTTGGGTTCAATATTTTAAATACTTCAACCTCTATGATTATATTCCTAATAATTTTGAATTGGGGTAAATAAACCTTAATTTTTGTAACTTTTTTCTTATTGCAAAAGAGCTCAAGGAAATTTTAGAAAATAAAAATTTACAAAAAAACAAGTTTAGTTTACTATTGCCAAATAATTTAAAACTTTACCTTATATTCAAATACATATATTTTTCTAAATTGATTTATATGCTACTAAAACCAAAAACTTTTAGTTATATTAGATTTCATATCATGCAATCAATGCCAGAAAGCCATGTGGCGATGACTTGTCTTAAATAGAGTTAAGATGGGTGTTAATACAATGCAAGATGGAAACAAAGATAGTATAACAATTGAGTGTTACATAACTTTTCTGTTTTGATCAAGTTACTAATCTACAGAAGGCTTTTATCGGTGACAGGCTTGGGAATTTAACAAAACTTTTAAACTAGCATGTGCGACTCTCACCTAGAAAACAACACAATCAATAACACTTTATTTAGATTAAATCATGACTATTTCTCCATTTGAATAAAAAAAGGTAGCAACCCCAATAAGTTTATTGAACAGGAAAAGTTGAAAGGCTGTAATGCTCCAAAGGAATTAAATGATCCAGTCATGAATTACAAAAAAAGGATATAAATTACCAAAGTGTTTGTATAATTGGAATGCACAACTGCCCATTATCGTTCAATAGTGTAGGCTTGTACAAGAACTCTATAAAAGAACTCCACTTCTAAACCGTGGAAAATATGTTCCCTTTCCCCCTATATACAACTATTAAGCCATTCATTTAGCTTTTAAAATATCCACTTAATACAGGCTTTTTACTCATTTGAACAGGCAGCAGGGCTCTATTCTTATTGCTTACATCTGAAGGATAGACGTCTAGCGTAAGAGGTAAAGCCCATAAAGGAGCCCAATAATAACAACAAAATACAGTTTAGTGAGCCCTTACAATCTGCCAGCTACCTTTCTGAGAATACTTCAATTAATAAAACATATAAAATACCTGACCACAAAGAGCTTACATTCTTTTGAAATACAATAGTGAAATAAGCCAATAATAGAGGGGCACCTCGGTGGCTCAGCCCATTGAGTGACTGCCTTTGGCTTGGGTCATGATCTCAGGGCCTTGGGATGTAACTCCCCAGCAGGCTTTCTAGGCAGTGGGGTGTTTTCTTCTTCCTCTGCGCCCCCTCCCAATTCTCTCTCTCTCTGTCTCCAATCACAAAATAAACCAGTAATAGAATAATGATTGATGGTTGATGGTGATAAGTGTTACAAAGAAATACAAGAAAGGTAAAAGCCATTGGAGAATGCTGGGAGGAAAGTTAATTTTATTTTGTGTTGGGTGGTTATATCTCATTTATGAGATGTTATTTGCACAAAAAAACCCAGGAAGTGAAGGAGGGTGTTATACACATATTAAAGGAAAAGATTGCTCTAGGCAGAGCAAGTAAGTATATAGACTTTGTGTGAACAGCTGGTCTGTTACTTTTGAGGAAAAGCAAGGAGGCCAATGAGGAGTTCATAGTGGTGGAGAGAGGTAAGAACGTATTGATGTGTGACCTTCTAGTACATTGAAACGCCTTCAGTTTTTATTTAATATGAAAGGGGAAGATACCAAAAGACTTTCGACAGCAGAATAAAATCATCTGACTTGATTTTTAGGTTAAGTTGCTCTACCAAAATAAATTTGCAGGGAGAAAGGAGTGCAGTATGTGTGGAAGTGGGGTTATCAATCAAGTCAATAATTCAGGAACATATGATGGTGTTTTTAGCATGCTGGGTGGTAATAGAAGTGCTGAGGTATGGTTTTTATTTTGTATATATTAGGATGGTGAATATTCTGGTGAACAGGATGGAGTATGTGCAGGACAGACAATATCAACATTTATTTTACCTGCACAAACAGAAGGGTGGAGTCTTCATTCCCTTATATGGAGAGAACTCTGAGTTCAAATGTTCTTTCTGATTAAATGGCATAGTGATGATGAGGATTTAGTCAGACAGTGAAAGAGAGCAGTAAGCATAGTGTTAAGCGGTAAGATATTATAATACATTTGAACATCAAAAAACGTTGTGTTGGATCATAGGTTTATGTGAGTAAATAAATAAATAAAGCTTCCTGGGGTTCTGATAGAGTTAAAGAAGACTACTATACGATCCAAAGGGGCACGTGCACCAAATGTTTATAGCAGCAATATCCACAATAGCCAAACTATGCAAAGAACCTAGATGTCCATCAACAAATGAATGGTATATATATATAATGGAATACTATGCAGCCATCAAAAGAAATGAAATCTTGCCATTTGCAATGACTTGGATGGAACTAGAGGGTATTAAGCTTAGCAAAATAAGTCAAACAGAGGAAGACACTATCATATGATCTCCCTGATATGAGGAAATGGAGGTGCAATATGGGGGACAGGAAAAGAGTAAATGAAACAATTTGGGATCGGGAGGGAGACAAACCATAAGAGACTCTTATCTCACAAAACAAACTGAGTTGCGGGGGGGGTGGGGAGGGTAGGGAGAGGGTGGTGGGGTTATGAACATTGGGAAGGGTATGTGCTGTGGTGAGTGCTGTGAAGTGTGTAAACCTGGCGATTCACAGACCTGTACCCCTGGGGCTAATAATACATTATATGTTAATTAAAAAAAAGAAGAAGAAGAAGACTACTATAAATCAAATGCTATGTTTTTTGGCAAAGAGTGTGTAATCAGGCATATTTTATTAAAATAACCAAGTAAAATGATGGTCGAAAATTGGAATAACAGAAAACATAAATATCAGAGATTTTAAAAAGAGATATGGGACAGTGTAGAGAATATAGTCAATGATATTATAATAGTGTTATATGGTGACAGATGGTGGCTATATTTGTAGTGATCATAGAATAATGTATGGAGATATTGAAAACCTGAAACCAATGTAACACTGAATATCAACTATACTCAAATAAAAGAATAGTAAAAATAAAACATTTTAATTTAAAACGATAAAAAGAGGGACAAGAATTTGAAAAGTGAATTTCAAAAAGAGTAAAGATGAGGCTAAGACATACTCTGAACCTTGAGGAAAACACCATTTTGAAAATTCTTCCCATTTTGAGAAAACTCAAATGAATCAATACCATAAAAGAACCCATTTTAACTGAGAGATGTAAAGAATGCTCAAGAAATAATTTTATGACAGGATAACTCTTCCCTATGAAACAGCATACAGAAACCAGGGGAAACACCTGGAAGCAAAATAAACTATACTGAAAATAAGAATTAGGAAAAAGAAAAATGATGAAAGATAAGAAAATTAGACCTGCGACAGAGACCTAGTGAAGAGAACTTTTAGCTAGTGGTTTAATGTTTTTGAGGATAATCTAGAGTTCATAACTGCCTTGAGACTGGCTGGTTGTAGGCCCTTTAGGCAGACCCCTAAGACAGGCCTACTTTGGGCAGGTGGTGTTGGAGGAGGCCATTGGGCTGGACAAAGACAAATCCAACCATTTGACTAAAGTGTCTGTGAAGATGTTGAAGTCAGATGCAACAGAGAAAGGCCTGTCAAACCTAATCTCAGAAATGGAGATGATGAAGATGATTGGACAGCACAAGGACACCATCAACCTGCTGGGTCCTGCACACAGGACGGTCCTTTGTACACTCTCATGGAATATGCCTCCAAAGACAACATACAGGAGTACCTGCAGGCCCAGAGGCCTCCTGACCTGGAGTACTGTTACAATATCAGCCACAATGCAGCAGAGCAACTCTCCTCCAAGGACCTGGTATCCTGTGCCTATCAGGTAGCCTGAGGCATGGAGTACCTTGCCTCCAAGAAGTGCATACACCAAGACCTGGCCACCAGGGAAGTGCTGGTGACAAAGGACAACATGATGAAGATCTCAGACTTCAGCCTTGCCAGAGATATCACCACATCAGTTACTATAAAAAGACAACCAACAGTGGACTGCCTGTGAAGTGGATGGTCCCTAAGGCCATGTTTGACCAGATCTACATCCACCAGAGTGACTTCTGGTCTTTTGGGGTGATCCCGTGCAAAATCTTCACTCTGGAAGCCTCCCATATCCTGGAGTGCCTGTGGAGGTGGTTTTCAAGCTGCTGAAGGAGTCATTTGATGGATAAGCCAATAAGTGCACCAGGGAGTTATACACAATAATGAGGGGTGGCTGGCATGTGGTTCCTTCAAGCTGCTGGTAGAAGACCTGGATCATACTGTGGCCTTGACCTCCAAACAGGAGTACCCGGACCTGTCCTTGGCCCTGGAACAATACTGTCTATGCTTTCCCAACACCCAAAGCTCCACCTGCTCCTCAGAGAAGAATTCGAACTTCTCTCATGAGCCATTGCTCAGGGAGGCCTATCTGCCCTGACACCCAGCCCAGCTTGCCAATGGTGGACTCCAATGACTAGTATCCCTATTACTCCTGTCCAGATTCCATTATAAGCTGTAACCATTACCCCCCACCCTCCCTGCAAGACTCACTGCCTTCTCCTTTGTCCCTTTCCTACTGGCAGGAGCCAGATGCCTACCTGAGGCCTTAACCCCTTGAAGTTCACCTCTCTTCCCCTTCCTCTTCCTCCTCCTTACAACCTGCTCATGAAAGAAAGGCACAGAGAGGCAGGTACTTGCTCGTGGCTACTTCCTTCCCTCCCATATGTTGGTCCAAGACCCCTCCCTGGCATCTGGTACTGCCTGGACATCGAGGGACTGGGAGATGAGGCATGCCAATGAAAGCTGTCGGAGCTTTCCTGTTTTGGTTTTGTCTGCTTAGCATAACATGTAAGACTGAGTTCTGGTGGCAGGGACCTAGTCCTTGGGGCTATAGCACTAGCAAGGGGAGGTCAACTGCTCTGGGCCTTGGCTAAGAGCAACCCCTGCTCCAGAGATATGGTGCCAAGAGCTTATTAATTTTGATACTTTTTGCTTTGCTGACCAAATACCTGGTATCAAAAGATGGGAAGGCAAAGACTGGAAGCAGTGTTGTGACCATGGGTTCCAGCCCCAAACTATGAAGAATACACAAAGTGTATAAATCTGAGTAAGTATATATTTACCCACCTTTTTAAATAGGTTGTTATCAAAGATTTAATAAATGGGTAATATGCTCCTCGTGGCTGGGAAGCATCAGTTGCCATATATTAAAAACAAAGAAAAGAGGTGTCTGGGTGGCTTCCTCCATAAGTGTCCCTTCTTTTCAGGTCATGATCCCAGGGTCCTGACGTGGAGCCCCACATCAGGCTCTCTGCTCAGTGGGAAACCTGCTTCTCCTTTTCCATCTGCCCTGCTTATAGTTCCTCTTCCTGTCTCTCTGTCTGTCAAATAAATAAAATATTAAAAAAAATGTTTTTAAAAGTTCTTTTTTTTTTTATTTTCTAGGTGTGCCTGGATGACTCAGTTGTTTAAGCAGATGTTTGCCTTTGGCTGAGGTCATGATTCCAGTGTATAAGAATCCAGCCCTGCATGGGACTACTTGCACCCCCAAGGAGCTTGCTTCTTCCTCTCCCTCTGCACGTGATTTACCCCGCTTGTGCGCTTCCTCTATCTCTCTCTCTCTCGCTGTCAATAAACGAAATAAAATCTTTTACTAAATACATAAATAAATAAATAAAGTTCTAAACCTACTTTCAGTTTAGGTCCCTTAACAAAAATTGCTACTGATTCGTTAAAAAAAAAAAGAAAAGAAAAGTTAATTTAGAAAGATGCTTCCAGAGCTAAAAAGCTGTTTTTTTTTTTCAGGATTAAATATGGAAGTGCTTTATAAAGTAAAGGAAAAAATATGCTATATTAACACTAATCACACTATAACTTTGGTGGTTATATCAAGATAAGTAAAAGTGATTTTAAAGCAAATTTCATTATCAAACATAAAGAACAAGTCAAAATTACAGAAGAGTAAAAGGATGAATTCATCAGGGAGTATAATAATTCTTGACTTTTAATACTTAATAACAGATTTGGGGATATATAGGGAAAAACTAAGAACAAAAATCATAACTTCTACCTTAGAAGAGAAATGGAAAAAAATTGCAACACCTTTATTTTAAGATTATATAGACAAATGGTCATCAAATTGGTAAGATATGTAAGACTTGAACAAAATTATCAACTAACTAGTTATGCTTGATATTACAGAACACTCCCAACAACCGCAGACGACATATATCTTAAGCCATGATTTTCTTTGCAAAGGTCAACATTGATAATGTTCTAGTCATACCTCCGTGTACCAGGAAAGAAGTAGCATATTTCTTGAAAGACACAGCTATCAAAGCTCCATTGAGAAACCGTAAAGATGGAGAAGGGATTTGCAAATTATATATCTGATAATGTACATCTACTCTGATTATTAAAAAATGAATAAAAATAAAAAACCTTACTAATAACCAAACAGAGAATCCAATTTTACATGTGAAGAAAATTATTGAAGAGACATGTCACCAAAAGGATATGGATGGCTTATAAGCACATGACAAATTTATCAACATTTAGACATTAAAGAAATACAAATTAAAATCATAATGAGACATGCTTACATATCTATTAGATTGACTAAAATTATAAAGGCTAATTGTACTTCGTCTGAGCTAGATTGAGAAGCAACAAAAAATCTAAACTTTTGTTGGCATATATCATGATACCACCACTTTGGAAAATAGTTTGGAAATTTTTTTAAATGCAAAATATGTTGCAGTTACACGAATAGCCATTTTAATTCTAGGCATTTAACTAAGAGAAACAAACCCTATGTTCGTACAAGGACTTGTATATGAATTTCATAGCAGCTTTAATTTTAAGAATTGAAAACAGTGGAAATGTTCATCAATGTCCATCAATAGAGCAAAGACAAATTATGATCTATTCATTAAAGAGATTCCTATTCAACATCAAAATGAACTATTTACAACTGGAGATTCCCAAAGTAATGGTGCTGAGAAAAGAAAAGCCAGGCAATGAATAGTATATACTGTGTGATTCCATGACTATAAAAAAATCTAGAAAATACAAATTTATATATAGTCACAATTATCAAATATATTGGTGTGATTTTAGTGCCTTCTTCTGTTGCCCATAGATTCCTACACTTGGATCTCTGAGCATTTGTTACACCATGTGAAAATATGAACTCTTTTTCTTTATTCTGTCTTACAAGAAAAAGAATCCTTGAAATTTTATGGACATTTGAACTCTCAGTTATTAGCAGAAATTCTATCATACAGTAAATTTCCAAATATAAAAGCCAGAGTTTTACAATGACTTCTAAGCTTTTACATGATCTAGCCACTCATTTAACCTCTCTGACCTCTTTCCCTGCTACTCTTCAGTCACTCACAGTGGCCTCCTTGCTATTCCTCAGATATGCCAGGCACGATCCAACCTTATGGCCTTCAAGATAGCCAATTCCTTTGTCTGGAGTGACCTTATTGCTGATAGTTCTGGGCAAATTCATCACCTTTCCATACCTTTGTTCAATTGTCAGCTTCATTGTTACTACCCTGATCTTCCTATTAAAATTCTTAACTCCCCATCCCCTGCCTAGCAACCTTGATTTTTTCTCACCCTGATCTAATTTTTCTTTTTCCCCATTGTACTCATCATTTTTGAATGCACTATGCAGTTTTTATTAAGGTTTATAGCTTTTAATTATCTCACCCATTAAAATAAACGTTCTACAAAGCCAAGTATTTCATTTACCAGTGTAGTCTGAAGTAATAACTGCCATATAATAGGTTCAATACACAATTGGTAAATTTCAGAAAAAATTAATGTTGAGAGTATACTGCATTTCATAAGTCATTTCAATATTTTTTTCCAAAAAATAAACAATGTAAAACATACCTTAAATTTACTTTCAAAATATTTTATACCATATAATGGACAATATACATAAGCCTTAAAGAAACAATCATATAAATAACCATTTCAAACCTACTTAAAAATTGCATAATACCACACTCCTAGATCCTCTCTCAATGCTCTAAAATAACCCTTCCAAGGAAATACATTTTTAAAATAACAGATTTTTTGGCAAATAATTTAATAAAATAAAAGTTTCATTCATCTAAGTAGATCATAATAAATGTTTTTAATAAGCATGAAATTATAACTCTGAAGTGTGCTAAAATGAAACCACCTGCTAAGGGTGAGAGAACAAAAATAAACATCATTTTTCCAAATAAGAGGAATTTGTTACCTTTGAATCAAAGCATGTGGATTTGTTCAAACTGGCAATAAAGGAATATGGAAACACAAACCATAGAAAGTCATATTTTAGATTTCTAAAAGACTTCAAAGTGAAGAGTATACATTTTTTAAATGCTACATAATGCTACATAATGACAAGATGACAGGTTGTGACAAATAGCATTTTAAAAGTTCTACTCATAATGGAACGGAAGGTGTCATTTCCCTATAATTTTATATATGTCATTAATTTACTATATCTGGATACAACACATGACCAAACAGATGTTCATCAAAGACTAAATCATTTTTAATGGAACATAATAATTTGAACCTACATTTATTAATCATTTTTTTCGATCTAACATTTAGAGTGTCACTAAACATTTTATC
Organism: Mustela lutreola; assembly: GCF_030435805.1. Taxonomy (NCBI): domain Eukaryota; kingdom Metazoa; phylum Chordata; class Mammalia; order Carnivora; family Mustelidae; genus Mustela; species Mustela lutreola. The sequence continues at coordinate 299,581 of NW_026709257.1, forward strand.
AGTTGTCGACAAAATTAAAAAAAAATAAGATAAAAAGTCGTGTTTGGAAAAGTAGATTTTCTTTGAAATTTGCGTTCAAATGAAAATATTTGCTGATAGTTTTAAAACTTTAAATGTAATTTTATATATATCTGACCTATCAGATGATATAAAATTTTTGGAGAAAATATGACTTATTTTTTTGATCTTGGTTGAAGGTATTAATAAAGAGCAACTGTTTGTATTATTTGTATTGTGATATCTTAGTTAATAAACATGAATAACTGGTATAAAATATGTTTTTTAAAAAATTTTATTTATTTACTTGACACAGATCACAGGAAGGCAGAGAGGCAGGCAGAGAGAGAGGAATGGAAGCAGGCTCCCTGCTGAGAAGAGAGCCCACTGTGGGACTCAATCCCAGGAACCTGGAATCATAACCTGAGCCGAAGGCAGAGATTTTAACCCATTGAGCCACCCAGGTGCCCTAAAATAGGTTTTTTTTTTTATATAGAAATATAGTTCTTGCCAAAATATGAAACTAGCTGGAACTAAATGCCTCCTTCAAAGTCAGCTCTGGAGAAATTATGCAAGTGTAATAGGGAACTATTTTAGATATTAACCAAAAACAAAGAAATGATGATAAATTCCTTAAAAGACTCAAAGTTGCTCTTGACTGGTATGTTTCAAGCTCTATTCCTGGTTTGAGGACAGGTTTTAACAGGCCTGTCACTGTAGAAATCAGCTGGATGTTTAGAGGCGATCAGAACTGTACAAAAACCTTGAAGGGGTAAAGACTTGAAAATTCTTTAGAGAGATTAGCTCCCTAAGGCATTATTCATCCACACATTTTCCTCCAAACAATTAAGACTGATGGATGAGGGGCACCTGAGGGGCTCTCTCATCACGTGGGTGGTGGGTTAAGCCTCTGCCTTCATCTCAAGTCATGGTCTCTGGGTCCTGGGATCCAGCCCCACATCGGCTCTGCTCAAAAGGAAGACTGCTTCCCTCCCTGCTTGCCTGCCTCTCTGCTTACTTGTGATCTCTCTCTCTCTCTGTGTGTCCAATAAATAAATAAAATCTTTAAAAAAAGGGTGATGGATGCTAAATTATGAAAACTGCTCCCTCCAAATGATGCTTCTTCATAAGGATTTAAGAATTTAAAATTGAAACTTGATCGTAGGATTTATCTTATAGAATAACATCAAGTGAAGGCAGTTTTATTAGTTCTGAAGTATTTGTGATTCTGAATTCTTGGCCTCATTAGTAAATTTATTTTTAATAAATTATTATTTAATATATAATAATATATATAATATACTATATGTAACATATATAACATATATAATATATAATAATTTCATTCATTCATTTATTATTTATTTATTTATTATTATTATGTATTTATTTATTAACTCAAACACAAGAAAATGAATGACCTGATTGAAAAATTGGCAAGGACTGGAACAGACACCTCACTGAAGAAGATATTGAGATGGCAATAATGATATGAAAAGATGCTGTGATGATTCACAGCATGTCTAATTAAGGAATTGTAAATTAAAAGAACAAAGAGGGGCGCCTGGATGGCTCAGTGGGTTAAGCAGCTGCCTTTGGCTCAGGTCATGATCTCAGGGTCCTGGGATCGAGTTCCACGTTGGGCTCTCTGCTCAGCAGAAGCCTGCTTCCCTTTTTCTCTCTCTCTGACTGCCTCTCCGTCTTCTTGTGATCTCTCTCTGTCAGATAAATAAATAAAGTCTTTTTAAAAAATAAATAAATAAATAAAACAATGATATATCACTACACATCTATTAGAATGGCTAATATCCAAAATACTGACAACATAAAATGCTTTTGACGATGAGGAACAAGAGAAACTCTCATTCATTCTGGTGAGAACACCAAAATGGTGCTACCACTTTGGAAGACAGTTGGGCAGTTTCTTACCAAACTAAATATATTCTTACCATATGATCCAGCAATCGTGCTCCTTGGTACTCACCCAAAAGAGCAAAAACTTTGTGTACACAGAATCCTGCATATAAACCTGTGTTTGTAACAGCTTTACCCATACGTGCCAAGAGTTGGAAGTAACCAAGATGTCCTTCAGGAGGAGAATGGATAGATAAACAGTGGTCCATTGAAACAATGGGATATGATTCAGCGATAAAGAGAAATGGCTATCAAGCAATGAAAAGACATGGAACAAACTTAAAATCCGCCATAATAAGTGAAAGAAGTCAATTTGAAAAAGCTTCATGCTGCAAGGTTCCAACTATATGACCTTCTAGAAAAGGCAGAACTATGCAAATGGTATAAAGGTCAGCGGTTTGTAGCAGTTAGGAGAGGAGGAGGAGGAACAGGCAGAGCACAGAGGATTTTTAGGCCAGTGAAAATGTTCTGTATGACATGTATGATATTTTAGATATATATCGCTACACAGTTGTCAAAATGCATAAGATACTATACCAAGAGTGAACTCTATGAGAAAAGGTTTTTTTAAGATTTTATTTATTTATTTGACAGGCATCAAAGCAGGCAGAGAGGCAGGCGGGGAAAGCAGGGGTTGGGGGAAAGCAGGCTCCCTGCCAAGCAGAGAGTCTGGTCTGGGGCTCGATGCCAGGACCGTGAGATTATGACCTGAGCCGAAGGCAGAAGCCTTAACCCACTGAGCCACCCTGGTGCCCCACCAAGAGTGAACTCTAATGTAAACTGTGGACTTTGGGGTGATAATGATGTGTCAGTGTAGGGTCAGTGAGCGTGAAAAATTATCACCGTGGTACAGGATGTGGATAATGGGGAAGGCTGTGTGTATGTGGGGAAAGGGAATTTTACTTTGATCCCCAAACTACTCTAAAAAATGCAGTCTGTTAAAAAAAAAAACTTTATAATGCAATATAATACAAAACAAGAATGCATATCAAGAGAAAAATAATGTTTAAAGGGAACGAAGAACTTCAGTAATCTGTACCTAGGGATTTTGATTGCACATTTGTAGGAAGTTCAAATTGTCATTAGCAATTGTTTATCTGTGAAGTAGAAGTAACATAAAGAGTGATGAAAACTCAAAAATGCAACTTTAAAAAAATGCCATCTATGGGCTTTTAAAAAATGGAACAAAATTTGCTTGGCTTTTTAAGCTTTGTGGGGAATGAAGGGACAGAATTTAAATTCAGCTTTATAAAAGATTGGATAATATGTTTCTACAAAGAAGGCTCCTCTGAGTAACATAGAAATGAACATGGTAGCAGAAAGTGGAAAAAAGGTTACATCTCTTGTGAGCTCACGTTCTCTGAAACACTGTCACTTGATGGAGACAGTAACTGTTTGATGAATAGCAAATGGTAGTCTTTCAGATTCCCGGGATTTTCACTAAGAATCGTGAATGGATTTTTTAAAAAATATGTAAAGAATGTCCACAGTGCAAGTACCTGCAAATAACTGACATTTAGGAGATAATATTTTAATCAGCAGAGAAGGTCAAAATGGCAAAGTTCCAGGATCAGAGTAAACATATGGGATTAAAAAATAAAAAATTTAAAAAAAGATTTTTTTAAAAGGACTTATTTTTTAAAGGACTTTAAACAAAAGTCCTTTTTAAGAGACAGTTGGCTGTTTAAACCAAAAGTACAACTCACTGAGAGAATAGCTGCTTTATTTTTTGGGGTAGAAAGGACCTGGAATGTAGAAAAACCCATTCTGCAGAGGAAAAAATAGAATCACTAACAGGCCTCATGCCTTGCACAGCCAGTGTCTAGAATCCCTGCCTCATGAGACCCTGTGCTAGAAGGCCGCTAGAACCATCTCAACTATGTTAGTCTATCTTGGAATCCAACAAGTGTTTGCCCAGGTAAGAGCACGGTAACAATCAGTCACGTTATGTTATAATGATTGTCGATATCTTTAAAAGCATTGTCAAGTTCCTTTTTGAGTAACCCTCACTCCACCCTTAGAGAAATTTATCTGTGGTTCACCTCTTTGAAATACCTCATTGTTGTTCCACATTTACCATAGCCAAAAAAAAAAAAAAAGCTTTTTATTAACAAATTGTTCAGAAAGGGGAGCCACTGTAAACAATGAGAGTTATCGCTGCTGGGACAACTTTGTTGCAGAAACAGCTGAAAGCAGTCAGGTCAGCCAGAGCCAAGGGTTGGAGGGATTTTTAAAATTACAAAAAACGAACCAAATCAAACCAAAACAAAAATCAAAACCAATGGCCAAGATTTCAAGTTTGCTACTAAAGGTATGACATTCTCCTAAGACATGCACGTGACTTGATCAATATATTTATATATTTATATCTGAAGAAGAAGGAACAATTTGATGCAGGAAATCCACGTTGATTAAAAATTACCAGATATGGGGGCTCCTGGGGGGCTCAGTGGATTAGGCCTCTGACTTCGACTCAGGTCAAGATCACAGTGTCCTGGGATCGAGACCCACATCAGGCTCTCTGCTCAGCAGGGAGCCTGCTTCCTCTTCTCTCTCTCTCTGCTTGCCTCTCCCTACTTGTGATCTCTCTCTGTCAAATAAATAAATAAAATCATTAAAAAGAAACAATTACTAGGTGTGAAATACATCGAGGCTATGGGAAGGAAAATGATTTCACCTGATCTGACTAGGAAGTGGTTGAAGCCTGAATTAAAGTGCTATAAAAAGAGTAAAGACTTGGGAAATATATGGGGAAAAAATCCCTAGAAAAACAGCAATAATAACTGGCTGCTCTTTATTGAACCAGATCCTGCGGTAGGCAAAGAAGAGCTGGTTTTAGCCAGAGGATGATCTCCGTTTGTCTTCATGATCTGGCATTCCTGCAAGCCAGGCAAGGGGCACTGCACTAGAGCTGCATATGCTGGGGGCCCTCACTGTCCCTTTTCTCTTCTCAGCGGGACAACAGGCATGTCCATGGTGCAGTGTGACAGGTTTTACCACAGGGAGATAAAAGACTGCCAAGGGAAGGTTGGAGCTGGAAAGAGCCACTTAGGAACAGATTTTCAGGGGAGGTGATAGACAAGGGCAATGCGAAGAATGAGGATGAGTGTGTCAAGTTTCACAGTGCCAGGTGGCAGCACACTGCATTCGGGAAACTACAGCAAGTTCATGACAACCAACAGCTGATCTGGCAGCATCACCTGGGGATGGAGGCTGAGCTCCGGGGTTAACACTGGGGGTGAGATGGTTTGTATACTATGCCGAGGAGGTGAGGTACTACACTGTGGGGGCACAGGGAGCTACCGGAGGATTTCAAATATCAGAATCGTAACCATAATAGAGTATTTCATTGCATCCTAGCTTTCATCAAGGGTAAGATGCACTATAGTTTATGTTCGACTAAGAAAGAGAAATGCTGTCAGTTAAACTAGGATATGTCCTCAAGTGCAAGGTGAGTGCCACCTTAAGAGATATTAAAATGGGGGGGGGAGACAAATCTTAGAACAAGTAAAATGTGGTACTAGAATAATTAAGAAAGGTCGAACACTTGGATCAACAAAAAAAGTGATTATTGCTTACCATGTGCCCCAAAATATATTAAGTCTTAGAACAAGAGACGTTCTCATCTTGATGCCCCGCAGCTGTTAGACCCAAGGTACAGAGGGCAGTAGCCAACGACCAGCAGGCCCCAAGTGCCATGTGCAGACTCTAAGAGCAACTGCCTTTGAGAGAAGAAACGGTTGAGAGTGGGCCTTCTGAGGTAGAGAATTACTAGCTGGGAAAGTAGGAAAATTGACACAGAATCGGAATTGATGCCCCTACATGACAGAGTTGGTGAAACTTCCCTTCTCAGAGATCTTGAGACTCCTCAAAAATGTATTTTTCATTTTGGACGGAACATTCAGGATAAATATGATCTGTTCGAGTTCCTCTTCTCTCATCAGGACTGTTTCTTAGGCATCAGTGGCACAAGAAATGGGTTTTGATAGTCCAGGGTAAATCCTGCCAAAAGAAAAGCATAGTATCTATGAAAAACTAACCACTCAGAAGAGAACAACAGATAAAAGGCCAGGACGACCTGACGCTGCAGGATAGGTTAGGTTGGTCTGGCAACAGGGGTAGAGGGGAAGTGCCCATCTCCTGCTAGAAGAGCTAGAGAAGACCCCTTCCGGAGAGACCACCAGGAGAGGAGAGCAGTAGGTGCTGATGATGAAGAATATTTTAATCAGCAGAGAAGGTCTAAATGATAAAGTTCCAGGATCAGAGTAAACATATGGGATTAAAAAATAAAAATAAATTTTTTTTAAAGAACTTTTTTTTTAAAGGACTTTAAGCAAAAGTCCTTTTTAAGAGACAGTTGGCTGTTTAAACCAAAAGTACAACTCACTGAGAGATTCGCCGCATTATTTATTGGGGTAGAAAGGACCTGGAATGTAGAAAGACCCATTCTGCAGAGGAAAAAAGAGAATCACTAACAGGCCTCATGCCTTGCACAGCCAGTGTCTAGAATCCCTGCCTCATGAGACCCTGTGCTAGAAGGCCGCTAGAACCATCTCAACTATGTTAGTCTATCTTGGAAGCCAACAAGTGTTTGCCCAGTTAAGAGCACGGTAACAATCAGTCACGTTATGTTATAATGATTGTCGATATCTTTAAAAGCCTTGTCAAGTTCCTTTTTGAGTAACCCTCACCCCACCCTTAGAGAAATCTATCTGTGGTTCACCTCATTGAAATACCTCATTGTTGTTCCACATTTAAGACACAATGAAGAAATAAAATTGACAATGAGTTCCAGATTTTAAAAGTCACTTGCCATTCAATCCAAATTGTGAGTTTGATCGGTTACCGAACACTTTATAATGCACCCCCAGTAATTTTACAGAGATTATTTTTTTCTTCCCAATTCTTGATTATTCTGTCTTGCAATGCAGAGAAAGCTAACTAATTTAAAATAAACTTCCGTTAATTTTGATTGTTATAAACTTAAAATTGATTATTTTCCATATACAGTGTTTAAAATGTTCACAATTTACATTAACTATATATTCTGTGTATACCTTGGGAAAATTATACTGCAAATTGAAGTTAAAATGATGTTGTATATAGCTGCAAGAAGCCACCTGTCCTATTTCATTTTACTATATAAGTTGTGTCAGGTAATATATAAAATCCATACTGCATAACAAATCTATTTTTTGTTGGAATGGATAGTAATGTTTGTTCTTATTTCTAAATAATGTTTGGTCTATGAGTGCATCTGCAATTCTATTTTTCCTAAGTGGCTTCATGGTCTTGAACTGAGAAAGCTCAGATCATTAAATATCAAAATAATATAATTTGACATAATTAGACATCAAAGAAATGCAATTAAAATGACACTGAGATATCACTACACACTTATCAGAATGGCTAAAATAAAATATAATGACAAGACCAAAAGGAAAAAATATACCATTTGATGATACACAATGGCAAGTTGTACCATAACTTAACCATCTCAGACTAGTGTAGTGTTAAATTTGTTGTTCTAAGCAATGTTTTGGGTCACTTACCACTTTTCAAGGATTTAAAGTGCTATCATTTTACTTAAAACTGTGAAATTTGGTCAGATTTAAATTTCAATTTATGTTAAAACATTCTGTAAACTGTGTTAAACTTTGACATTTGTTCCCTCTGTTCAGTGAATAACACTATATCATATTTTGAAAAATACACTAATTTTCATTTTGAAAAATATCCCTTTTTCCTCTTATGGTAATTATTAATATGAATTAATAGTAGAATTTGATATGGTTCCATATGACCATAAATCCTTTATTGTATATTATCAAATTTAATAATGAATATAATGTACTTCTTTGGACAATTTTTAAAGACTAGTCTACTCTTAAAAAAAAAAAAATGGAGACGCACTTCTTCAGTTCACACAAATTTCATTTTATTATATATAACCTCAGATAGATTTCAACAAATCATAATTTATTAAAATTATGTCTATTTAAAAATCTCATAGAAGAGTAAAACCATCAAAAATAAAAATAAACACGCACAACACACACACATCACCCATGTATTGGCAAATCACAATTGCTGTAACAATACATCAGACATTCCACAGTTAAGGGCTATCAAAATTTCCATCAGTGACAAAAAGATTTGTGTCCAAATGGACTGATTTTCCAGAATCCAAGAAAAAGTCTCCTAGGGTTTATTTAAAGATAAATATTTGAACAAATACTTCTTAAATTTAGGAAATTCAGAACATACGATTAAAGAATATTTGCAGTGCAGACTATATTAAATCCTTCCTTCAAAATGTGCCTTTGAGTACATAATTCTGTTTTCTCTATCTAAATTGAGCTGTCCTCCAAGGAAGTTTTCTAAAATGTGTGTCTCTGTGTGATAGATGTTCTAAGACCTAACATGCTTCATTGTATTTTTACTGTGCTCTCAAATTTAATCAATAATTTGGCTTGATGTATAATATCTAGTTTCAAATATCTTTTCCATCTATACAAACACCCAGCTGTCTCCTTTATATGCTATTACTATTGAGAATTCTGCTGTCAGTATTATTCTTGTACATTTTAGGTGATCTGTTCTTCTCTTGGGCATCATTTATGCTCTTCTCTGTTTTTGATATTCTTAAAGCTCACCATAATATATATGAGTGTTTTTTTAAAAGATTTTATTTATTTATTTGACAGAGAGAAATCACAAGTAGTTGGAGAGGCAGGCAGAGAGAGAGAGAGGAGGAAGCAGGCTCCCCGGCGAGCAGAGAGCCCCATGCGGGACTCAATCCCAGGACCCTGAGATCATGACCTGAGCCGAAGGCAGCGGCCTAACCCACTGAGCCACCCAGGCGCCCTATATGAGTGTTTTTTTGTGTGTGTGGTTTTTGTTTTGTTTTGTTTCTGATTTCTCATGTTTGGCATCATTTTAAGTCTGGTATCTTTTATCTTTCTTTAATTCTCCAAAATTTATCTCAGTACTTATTTAAATATTTTCTTTATTTTTTTTCTCTTCTGCTGCATTTGGGCAGAAGTCATTAATTTGTTTGTTTGTTTTTCCCAACTCACTTATTCATTTTACAGCTATATTCATCTTAGTCTCCATTTATTGTATTCTTTATTTCAACAATTTTCACTTAATTTATATTCACAGTATAGTATCTTTCTTTTCTTTGTATATGTATATCATTATTTTATCATATACTTTTAAGCTATTTTTAAAAATATTTTATTTATATATTTGACAGTGAGAAATCACAAGTAGGCAGAGAGGCTGGCAGAGAGAGAGGAAGGGAAGCAGGCTACCGGCTGAGCAGAAAGCCTGATGTGGGGCTTGATCCCAGGACTCTGAGATCATGACTTGAACCGAAGGCAGCGGCTTAACCCACTGAGCCACCCAGGTGCCCCTTTTAAGCTATTTTTTAAAAGTACAGTCATTCTCTTTTTTTTAATATTTTATTTATTTATTTATTTGACAGAGACAGATCACAAGTAGACGGAGGGCAGGCAGAGAGAGAGAGAGAGAGAGAGAGAGAAGCAGACTCTCTGCTGAGCAAAGAGCCTGATGCAGGATTTGATCCCAGGACCCTGAGATCATGACCTGAGCTGAAGGCAGTGGTTTAATCCACTGAGCCACCTAGGCGCCCCTAAGCTATTTTTTAAATTCCTGTTCCAATAACTCTTGGATTGCCATATAAAGTTAACCACATCATCTTTTTTAGGTAAGTAATTGTACTTTTTATGTGCATAGTTATTTTGGTCCATGAGTTCAGCTCCTCTTAGGATCATCAAATCTCTGTAAAGTCTGGGTATGCTAGGATTTTCTAAGCAACAATAAAATACATTGAAACCTGGTAGCTTAATTATAATAATGTTTTCTTTCTCAATCATTCACAATAGCATTACATTCTGAGTAGCTTCCTTCTATTTTGCAGCTATAGTGTTTGGAAAAACTTGAATTGTGATATCACTGTGATAATGTGAATTAGTCAGGGTTTTTCAGAGAATTGGGAAGAGAAAAAAAAAAGGAAGATATTCTCCAGGGCCAACCCTAGAAGTGACTATTAAAACATCTGTCCAAATTCAATTGAACAAAACTCAGAAATGCCATCTCCAGTGAAATACAAAGATGTACAAATGATATACATCATTTGACCCAATGATGTACATCAATGAAAGACTGAAGGCCAATCAACACTCCATGGGAGAATTTAAAAATAAATTTACTAATGAGGCCAAGAATTCAGAATCACAAATACTTCAGATCTAATAATAACTGCCTGCACTTGATGTCATTCTGTAACATAAATCCTACGATCAAGTTTTAATTTTAAATTCTTACAATTTTAAATTCTTAAATCCTTATGAAGAAGCATCATTTGGAGGGAGCAGTTTTAATAATTTATCATCCATCAGCCTTTTTTTTAAGATTTTATTTATTTATTGGACACAGAGAGAGAGAGAGAGAGAGATCACAAGTAAGCAGAGAGGCAAGCAAGCAGGGAGGGAAGCAGGCTTCCTTTTGAGCAGAGCCGATGTGGGGCTGGATCCCAGGACCCAGAGACCATGACTTGAGATGAAGGCAGAGGCTTAACCCACCACCCACGTGATGAGAGAGCCCCTCAGGTGCCCCTCATCTATCAGTCTTAATTGTTTCGAGGAAAATGTGTGGATGAATAATGCCTTAGGGAGCTAATCTCTCTAAAGAATTTTCAAGTCTTTACCCCTTCAAGGTTTTTGTACAGTTCTGATCGCCTCTAAACATCCAGCTGATTTCTACAGTGACATCCCTGTTAAAACCTGTCCTCAAACCAGGAATAGAGCTTGAAACATACCAGTCAAGAGCAACTTTGAGTCTTTTAAGGAATTTATCATCATTTCTTTGTTTTTGGTACATATCCGAAATAGTTCCCTATTACACTTGTATAATTTCTCCAGAGCTGACTTTGAAGGAGGCATTCAGTTCCAGCTAGTTCCATATTTTGGCAAGAACTATATTTCTATATAAAAAAAGAACATATTTTAGGGTGCCTGGGTGGCTCAGTGGGTTAAAATCTCTGCCTTCGGCTCAGGTTATGATTCCAGGTTCCTGGGATTGAGTCCCACAGTGGGCTCTCTTCTCAGCAGGGAGCCTGCTTCCATTCCTCTCTCTCTGCCTGCCTCTCTGCCTTCCTGTGATCTCTGTCAAGTAAATAAATAAAATTTTTTAAAAAACATATTTTATACCAGTTTTTCATGTTTATTAACTAAGATATCACAATACAAATAATACAAACAGTTGCTCTTTATTAATACCTTCAACCCAGATCAAAAAAATAAGTCATATTTTCTCCAAAAATTTTATATCATCTGATAGGTCAGATATATATAAAATTACATTTAAAGTTTTAAAACTATCAGCAAATATTTTCATTTAAATGCAAATTTCAAAGAAAATCTACTTTTCCAAACACGACTTTTTAACTTATTATTTTTTTTAATTTTGTCGACACTGCTAAATTGTTTAGCGAGACTATAAATGTTAGGTCGAAAAAATGATTGATAGATGTAGTATCAAAATATTATGTTCCATTAAAAATGATTTAGTCTTTGATGAACATCTGTTTGGTAATATGTTGTATCCAGATACAGTAAATTAATGACTTTTATAAAATTATAGGGAAATGACACCTTCCGTTCCATTATGAGTAGAGCTTTTAAAATGCTATTTGTCACAACCTGTCATCTTGTCATTATGTAGCATTATGTAGCATTTAAAAAATGTATACTCTTCACTTTGAAGTCTTTTAGAAATCTAAAATATGACTTTCTATGGTTTGTGTTTCCATATTCCTTTATTGCCAGTTTGAACAAATCCACATGCTTTGATTCAAAGGTAACAAATTCCTCTTATTTGGAAAAATGATGTTTATTTTTGTTCTCTCACCCTTAGCAGGTGGTTTCATTTTAGCACACTTCAGAGTTATAATTTCATGCTTATTAAAAACATTTATTATGATCTACTTAGATGAATGAAACTTTTATTTTATTAAATTTTTTGCCAAAAAATCTGTTATTTTAAAAATGTATTTCCTTGGAAGGGTTATTTTAGAGCATTGAGAGAGGATCTAGGAGTGTGGTATTATGCAATTTTTAAGTAGGTTTGAAATGGTTATTTATACGATTGTTTCTTTAAGGCTTTTGTCTTATTTTGTTTTTTTTTTGTCTTATTTTGTCCATTATATGGTATAAAATATTTTGAAAGTAAATTTAAGGTATGTTTTACATAGTTTATTTTTTGGAAAAAAATATTGAAATGACTTATGAAATTCAGTATACTCTCAACATTAACTTTTTCTGAAATTTACCAATTGTGTATTGAACCTATTATATGGCAGTTATTACTTCAGACTACACTGGTAAATGAAATACTTGGCTTTGTAGAACGTTTATTTTAATGGGTGAGACAATTAAAAGCTATAAACCTTAATAAAAATTGCATAGTGCATTCAAAAATGATGAGGACAATGGGGAAAATGAAAAATTAGATCAGGGTGAGAAAAATCAAGGTTGCTAGGCAGGGGATGGGGAGTTAAGAATTTTAATAGGAAGATCAGGGTAGTAACAATGAAGCTGACAATTGAACAAAGGTATGGAAAGGTGATGAATTTGCCCAGAACTATCAGCAATAAGGTCACTCCAGACAAAGGAATTGGCTATCTTGAAGGCCATAAGGTTGGATCGTGCCTGGCATATCTGAGGAATAGCAAGGAGGCCACTGTGAGTGACTGAAGAGTAGCAGGGAAAGAGGTCACAGAGGTTAAATGAGTGGCTAGATCATGTAAAAGCTTAGAAGTCATTGTAAAACTCTGGCTTTTATATTTGGAAATTTACTGTATGATAGAATTTCTGCTAATAACTGAGAGTTCAAATGTCCATAAAATTTCAAGGATTCTTTTTCTTGTAAGACAGAATAAAGGAAAAGAGTTCATATTTTCACATGGTGTAACAAATGCTCAGAGATCCAAGTGTAGGAATCTATGGGCAACAGAAGAAGGCACTAAAATCACACCAATATATTTGATGACTGTGACTATAAATAAATTTGTATTTTCTAGATTTTTTTATAGTCATGGAATCACACAGTATATACTATTCATTGCCTGGCTTTTCTTTTCTCAGCACCATTACTTTGAGAATCTCCAATTGTAAATAGTTCATTTTGATGTTGAACAGTAATCTCTTTAATGAATAGATCATAATTTGTCTTTGCTCTATTGATGGACATTGATGAACATTTCCAGTGTTTTCAATTCTTAAAAATAAAGCTGCTATGTAATTCATAAACAAGTCCTTGTATGAACATAGGGTTTGTTTCTCTTGGTTAAATGCCTAGAATTAAAATGGCTATTCGTGTAACTGCAACATATTTTGCATTTAAAAAAAATTTCAAACTATTTTCCAAAGTGGTGGTATCATGATATATGTCAACAACAGTTTAGATTTTTTGTTGCTTCTCAATCTAGCTCAGACGAAGTACAATTAGCCTTTATAATTTTAGCCATTCTAATAGATATGTAAGCATGTCTCATGATTTTAATTTGTATTTCTTTAATGTCTAAATGTTGAGAAATTTGTCATGTGCTTATATCCTTTTGGTGACATGTCTCTTCAATACTATTCTTCACATGTAAAATTGGATACTCTGTTTGGTTATTAGTAAGGTTTTTTATTTTTATTCATTTTTTAATAATCAGAGTAGATGTCCATTATCAGATATATAATTTGCAAATCCCTTCTCCATTTTTACGGTTTCTCAATGGAGCTTTGATAGCTGTGTCTTTCAAGAAATATGCTACTTCTTTCCTGGTACACGGAGGTATGACTAGAACATTATCAATGTTGACCTTTGCAAAGAAAATCATGGCTTAAGATATATGTCGTCTGCAGTTGTTGGGAGTGTTTTGTAATATCAAGCATATCTAGTTAGTTGATAATTTTGTTCAAGTCTTACATATCTTACCAATTTGATGACCATTTGTCTATATAATCTTAAAATAAAGGTGTTGCAATTTTTTTCCATTTCTCTTCTAAGGTAGAAGTTATGATTTTTGTTCTTAGTTTTTCCCTAAATATCCCCAAATCTGTTATTAAGTATTAAAAATCAAGAATTATTATACTCCCTGATGAATTCATCCGTTTACTCTTCTGTAATTTTGACTTGATCTTTATGTCTGATAATGAAATTTGCTTTAAAATCACTTTTCATTATCTTGATATAACCACCAAAGTTATAGTGTGATTAGTGTTAATATAGCATATTTTTTCTTTTACTTTATAAAGCAATTCTATATTTAATCCTGAAAAAAATAAACAGCTTTTTCGCTCTGGAAGCATCTTTCTAAATTATCTTTTCTTTTTTTTTTTTAAAGAATCAGTAGCAATTTTTGTTAAGGGACCTAAACTGAAAGTAGGTTTAGAACTTTATTTATTTATTTATGTATTTAGTAAAAGATTTTATTTTGTTTATTGACAGTGAGAGAGAGAGAGAGAGAGAGGTAACGCACAAGTGGGGGTAATCACATGAAAAGGGAGAGGAAGAAGCAAGTTCCTTGGGGTGCAAGTAGTCCCATGCAGGGCTGGATCCCTGTACACTGGAATCATGTCCTCAGACAAAGGCAAACATCTGCTTAAACAACTGAGTCATCCAGGCACCCCTCGAAGATTAAAAAAAAAAGACCTTTTAAAAATATTTTGTTTCGTTCTTTTTTTAATAATTTATTTATTTATCAGACAGAGAGACAGGAATAGGAACTATAAGCAGGGCAGATGGAAAAGGAGAAGCAGGTTTCCCTCTGAGCAGAGAGCCTGATGTGGGGCTCCATACCAGGACCCTGAGATCATGACCTGAAAAGAAGGGACACTTATGGAGGAAGCCACCCAGACACCTCTTTTCTTTGTTTTAATATATGGCAACTGATGCTTCCCAGCCACGAGGAGCATATTACCCATTGATTAAATCTTTGATAACAACCTATTTAAAGAGGTGTGTAAATATATACTTATTCAGATATATACACTTTGTGTTTTCTTCATAGTTTGTGGCTGGACCCCATGGTCACAACACTGCTTCCAGTCTTTGCCTTCCCATCTTTTGATACCAGGTATTTGGCCAGCAAAGCAAATTAGTATCAAAATTAATAAGCCCTTGGCACCATATCTCTGGAGCAGGGGTTGCTCTTAGCCAAGGCCCAGAGCAGTTGACCTCCCCTCGCTAGTGCTATAGCCGCAAGGACTAGGTCCCTGCCACCAGAACTAAGTCTTACATGTTATGCTAAGCAGACAAAACCAAAACAGGAAAGCTCCGACAGCTTTCACTGGCATGCCTCATCTCCCACCCCCTCGATGTCCAGGCAGTACCAGATGCCAGGGAGGGGTCTTGGTCCAACATATGGGAGGGAAGGAAGTAGCCACGAGCAAGTACCTTCCTCTCTATGCCTTTCTTTCATGAGCAGGTTGTAAGGAGGAGGAAGAGGAAGGGGAAGAGAGGTGAACTTCAATGGGTGAAGGCCTCAGGTAAGCATCTGGCTCCTGCCAGTAGGAAAGGGACAAAGGAGAAGGCAGTGAGTCTTGCAGGGAGGGTGGGGGGTAAGGGTTACAGCTTATGACGGAATCTGGACAGGAATAATAGGGATACTAGTCATTTGAGTCCACCATCGGCAAGCTGGGCTGGGTGTCAGGGCAGATAGGCCTCCCTGGGCAACGGCACATGAGAGAAGTTGGAATTCTTCTCTGAGGAGCAGGTGGAGCTTTGGGTGTTGGGAAAGCATAGACAGTATTGTTCCAGGGCCAAGGACAGGTCCGGGTACTCCTGAATGGAGGTTAAGGCCACAGTATGATCCAGGTCTCCTACCACCAGCTTGAAGGAACCACATGCCAGCCACCCCTCATTATTGTGTATAACTCCCTGGTGCACTTATTGGCTTATCCATCAAATGACTCCTTCAGCAGCTTGAAAACCACCTCCACAGGCACTCCAGGATATGGGAGGCTTCCAGAGTGAAAATTTTGCACAGGATCACCCCAAAAGACCAGAAGTCACTCTGGTGGATGTAGATCTGGTCAAACATGGCCTTAGGGACCATCCACTTCACAGGCAGTCCACTGTTGGTTGTCTTTTTATAGTAACTGATGTGGTGATATCTCTGGCAAGGCTGAAGTCTGAGATCTTCATCATGTTGTCCTTTGTCACCAGCACTTCCCTGGTGGCCAGGTCTTGGTGTATGCACTTCTTGGAGGCAAGGTACTCCATGCCTCAGGCTACCTGATAGGCACAGGATACCAGGTCCTTGGAGGAGTGTTGCTCTGCTGCATTGTGGCTGATATTGTAACAGTACTCCAGGACAGGAGGCCTCTGGGCCTGCAGGTACTCCTGTATGTTGTCTTTGGAGGCATATTCCATGAGAGTGTACAAAGGACCGTCCTGTGTGCAGGACCCAGCAGGTTGATGGTGTCCTTGTGCTGTCCAATCATCTTCATCATCTCCATTTCTGAGATTAGGTTTGACAGGCCTTTCTCTGTTGCATCTGACTTCAACATCTTCACAGACACTTTAGTCAAATGGTTGGATTTGTCTTTGTCCAGCCCAATGGCCTCCTCCAACACCACCTGCCCAAAGTAGGCCTGTCTTAGGGGTCTGCCTAAACTGCCTAAAACCAGCCTGCCTCAAGGCAATTATGAACTCTAGATTATCCTCAAAAACATTAAACCACAAGCTAAAAGATCTCTTCACTAGGTCTCTGTTGCAGGTCTAATTTTCTTATCTTTCATCATTTAACTTTTTCCTAATTCTTATTTTCAGTATAGTTTATTTTGCTTCCAGGTGTTTCCCCTGGTTTCTGTATGCTGTTTCATAGGGAAGAATTATCGTGTCATAAAATTATTTCTTGAGCATTCATTACATCTCACAGTTAAAATGGGTTCTTTTATGGTATTGATTCATTTGAGTTTTCTCAAAATGGGAAGAATTTTCAAAATGGTGTTTTCCTCAAGGTTCAGAGTATGTCTTAGCCTCATCTTTACTCTTTTTGAAATTCACTTTTCAAATTCTTGTCCCTCTTTTTATCGTTTTAAATTAAAATGTTTTATTTTTACTATTCTTTTATTTGAGTATAGTTGATATTCAGTGTTACATTGGTTTCAGGTTTTCAATATCTCCATACATTATTCTATGATCACTACAAATATAGCCACCATCTGTCACCATATAACACTATTATAATATCATTGACTATATTCTCTACACTGTCCCATATCTCTTTTTAAAATCTCTGATATTTATGTTTTCTGTTATTCCAATTTTCGACCATCATTTTACTTGGTTATTTTAATAAAATATGCCTGATTACACACTCTTTGCCGAAAAACATAGCATTTGATTTATAGTAGTCTTCTTCTTCTTCTTTTTTTTAATTAACATATAATGTATTATTAGCCCCAGGGGTACAGGTCTGTGAATCGCCAGGTTTACACACTTCACCGCACTCACCACAGCACATACCCTCCCCATTGTTCATAACCCCACCACCCTCTCCCTACCCTCCCCACCCCCCCCGGCAACTCAATTTGTTTTGTGAGATAAGAGTCTCTTATGGTTTGTCTCCCTCCCGATCCCATCTTGTTTCATTTACTCTTTTCCTGTCCCCCATATTGCACCTCATTCCTCATAACAGGGAGATCATATGATAGTGTCTTTCTCTGGTTGATTTATTTTGCTAAGCATAATACCCTCTAGTTCCATCCATGTCATTGCAAATGGCAAGATTTCATTTCTTTTGATGGCTGCATAGTATTCCATTATATATATATACCATTCATTTGTTGATGGACATCTAGGTTCTTTGCATAGTTTGGCTATTGTGGATATTGCTGCTATAAACATTTGGTGCACGTGCCCCTTTGGATCGTATAGTAGTCTTCTTTACCTCTATCAGAACCCCAGGAAGCTTTATTTATTTATTTACTCACATAAACCTATGATCCAACACAACGTTTTTTGATGTTCAAATGTATTATAATATCTTACCGCTTAACACTATGCTTACTGCTCTCTTTCACTGTCTGACTAAATCCTCATCATCACTATGCCATTTAATCAGAAAGAACATTTGAATCAGAGTTCACTCCATTTCAGGGAATGAAGACTCCACCCTTCTGTTTGTGCAGGTAAAATAAATGTTGATATTGTCTGTCCTGCACATACTCCATCCTGTTCACCAGAATATTCACCATCCTAATATATACAAAATAAAAACCATACCTCACCACTTCTATTACCACCCAGCATGCTAAAAACACCATCATATGTTCCTGAATTATTGACTTGATTGATAACCCCACTTCCACACATACTGCACTCCTTTCTCCCTGCAAATTTATTTTGGTAGAGCAACTTAACCTAAAAATCAAGTCAGATGATTTTATTCTGCTGTCGAAAGTCTTTTGGTATCTTCCCCTTTCATATTAAATAAAAACTGAAGGCGTTTTAATGTACTAGAAGGTCACGCATCAATACGTTCTTACCTCTCTCCACCACTATGAACTCCTCATTGGCCTCCTTGATTTTCCTCAAAAGTAACAGACCAGCTGTTCACACAAAGTCTATATACCTACTTGCTCTGCCTAGAGCAATCTTTTCCTTTAATATGTGTATAACACCCTCCTTCACTTCCTGGGTCTTTGTGCAGATAACATCTCATAAATGAGATATAACCACCCAACACAAAATAAAATTAACTTTCCTCCCAGCATTCTCCAATGGCTTTTACCTTTCTTGTATTTCTTCTTAACACTTATCACCATCAACCATCAATCATTATTCTATTACTGGTTTATTTTGTGATTGGAGACAGAGAGAGAGAGAATTGGGAGGGGGCGCAGAGGAAGAAGAAAACACCCCACTGCCTAGAAAGCCTGCTGGGGAGTTACATCCCAAGGCCCTGAGATCATGACCCAAGCCAAAGGCAGTCACTCAATGGGCTGAGCCACCGAGGTGCCCCTCTATTATTGGCTTATTTCACTATTGTATTTCAAAAGAATGTAAGCTCTTTGTGGTCAGGTATTTTATATGTTTTATTAATTGAAGTATTCTCAGAAAGGTAGCTGGCAGATTGTAAGGGATCACTAAACAGTATTTTGCTGTTATTATTGGGCTCCTTTATGGGCTTTACCTCTTACGCTAGACGTCTATCCTTCAGATGTAAGCAATAAGAATAGAGCCCTGCTGCCTGTTCAAATGAGTAAAAAGCCTGTATTAAGTGGATATTTTAAAGGCTAAATGAATGGCTTAATAGTTGTATATAGGGGGAAAGGGAACATATTTTCCACGGTTTAGAAGTGGAGTTCTTTTATAGAGTTCTTGTACAAGCCTACATTATTGAACGATAATGGGCAGTTGTACATTCCAATTATACAAACACTTTGGTAATTTATATCCTTTTTTTGTAATTCATGACTGGATCATTTAATTCCTTAGGAGCATTACAGCATTTCAACTTTTCCTGTTCAATAAACATATTGGGGTTGCTACCTTTTTTATTCAAATGGAGAAATAGTCATGATTTAATCTAAATAAAAGGTTATTGATTGTGTTGTTTTCTAGGAAGGAGTCGCACATGCTAGTTTAAAAGTTTTGTTAAATTCCCAAGTCTTTCACCGATAAAAGCCTTCTGTAGATTAGTAACTTGATCAAAACAGAAAAGTTATGTAACACTCAATTGTTATACTATCTTTGTTTCCATCTTGCATTGTAATAACACCCATCTTAACTCTATTTAAGACAAGTTATCGTCAGATGGCTTTCTGGCATTGATTGCATGATATGAAATCTAATATAACTAAAAGTTTTTGGTTTTAGTAGCATATAAATCAATTTAGAAAAATATATGTATTTGAATATAAGGTAAAGTTTTAAATTATTTGGCAATAGTAAACTAAACTTTTTTTTTGTAAATTTTTATTTTCTAAAATTTCCTTGAGCTCTTTTGCAATAAGAAACAAGTTACAAAAAATTAAGGTTTATTTCCCCCAATTCAAAATTATTAGGAATATAATCATAGAGGTTGAAGTATTTAAAATATTGAACCCAAATCATTTTATTAGGTAAATTCGTGAATGCTGAGCATTCACTGTTAAAATATACTAATACTATTGATAGACTGGTAGAAGCCTAAAATCAAATATTTATTAAATATTTATATCCATATCTTTTCATGGCGTGGTAATTCATTTCTCTAGCATTAAATAATATTCCATTGTTTGCATATACTACCCTTTATTTGACCTTTTACCTATGGAAGGATATCTTGGTTGCTTCCAAGCTTTTGTCAGTTATGAATAAAACTACTATAGACATCTTTGTGGGTATAGATTTCATCTTCTTTGGATCAATACCAAGAACTGCTACTGATGAATCATCTGGCAAAAATATGTTTAGTTTTGTAAGAAACTGCCAAGTTGTTTTCCATTCTTTATTCTCAATAGTCATGGAAGTACATTCCTGTTGCTCCACATCCTCACCAACATTTCGTGTTCTGTTGTCAGTGTTCTGGATTCTGGGTATGTACTGGTGTCT
This sequence comes from Mustela lutreola, assembly GCF_030435805.1. NCBI lineage: Eukaryota > Metazoa > Chordata > Mammalia > Carnivora > Mustelidae > Mustela > Mustela lutreola. The sequence continues at coordinate 320,113 of NW_026709257.1, forward strand.
CTTTTTTGTTTTAATTTGCATTTTCCTGATGACATATGATGTGAAGCATCTTTTTATATGCTTATTTGCCATCTGTAATATTTTCTTTTGTGAGGTATCGGCTAAGGTCTTTGGCTCATTTTTAATCAGGTTTTTCCCCCATTGTTGAGTTTTAAGGGGTCTTTGTGTATTTTTGATTAACAGTCCTTTGCCAGATGTGTATTTTGCAAATTTTTTCTCATAGTCTGTGCTTTGCCTTTTCATTCTCTTGGCATTGTGTTTCACAGAGTAGACATTTTTAAATTCAGTGCTTGTGCTTTTGTAGCTAAAGTTATTTCCAAAACCAAGGTCATTTAAATTTTCTTCTATATTACCTTCTACATGTTTCATGTTTAGGTTTATAATCCAATCTGAGTTAATTTTTGTGAAGAGTGTATATCTGCCTGGATTTATTTTATTTTATTATTTTATTTTATTTTTATTTTATATTTTTACATTAAGCTTCACCATTACTCCAGAACCATTTGTTTAAAAGATTGTATTTTGCTCTCTTGTATTGCTTTTGCTTTTATATTAAATATAAAATATAATTGATAATATATATTCCGTTCCTTTAATCTAGTCTTTCTGTGGTATTACAATATCTTGCTTACAATTATCGTTATGGTGTACTTCTCTTAAGATTTTATTTATGTATTTGATAGAGAGAGAGATAACAAATAGGCAGAGAGACAGACAGAGAGAGATGAGGAGAAGCAGGCTCCCTGCTGAGCAGAGAGCCCAATGCGGTACTCGATCCCAGGCCCCTGGGATCATTACCTGAGCCAAAGGCAGAGGCTTAACCCACTGAGCCACCCAGGCGCCCCATCGTTATGGTAATCTTTGAAGTCAGTCCTCAGTCTTTGTTCTCCTTCAACACTATGTTGAATATTGTGAGTCTTTACCTCTCCATATAAACTTTAAAATAAGTTTGTTAATATTAAAAAAAAAAGAACTTGCTGGAATGCATTAATTGTATAGATAAACTTGGAAACCAGTGACCTCTTGAGCTTAGCAGGAGATAGACCATGGACATCAGTTGTCACAGTGGTGCCTCTGGCAGAACCTATTGCAAATCCCTAGGCAAAATGAGACCTCAAGGATCTGAGAGAATGTCTAAGACATACCATACCCTTGGGTGTGGTTTATTGAAGTGTCCACCTGTCTGAAAGCTGGGGAATCTAGATTAGGGAGGGAAAATTAGTTATGATAAAACATATCAACAAACATGAATAAATTTTGTAAAACTAATTGTCATGGCTCATATACAATATGACCAATAGAGGGACCATCAAAAGGAAAGCTTCCGTTATGTTTATAGTGAAATTTTTTATTCAAAATAAAGCAATGAGAGGGGAAGACACAATGAGAAAATTACCATTTTTTAAATGGTAAACTTCTTACAAAATGGATTAGGTTTTATATTCTAAGTAGTATATTGAAAAGTAAAACATTGGGGCACCTGGGTGGCTTAGTGTTTTGGGCTGCTGCCTTCGGCTGGGGTCATGATCTCAGGGTCCTGAGATCAAGCCCTGCATCGGGCTCTCTGCTCAGCAGGAAGCCTGCTTCTCTCCCTCTATCTCTCTGCCGGCCACTCTGCCTACTTGTGATCTCTGTCTGTCAAATAAATAAATAAAATCTTTTTTAAAAAAAGAAAAGAAAAGTAAAACATTAAAAAATAAAATTTTAATTTAAAAAAATTATGTAATTTTTTAAAAAGCTTAAAAACAGCAGAACCATTTTTCTTATAACTGGAAAATACATTGTATATATATCTATCAAAAATAACTTGTCGGGCTCCTGGGTGGCTCAGTGGGTTAAGCCGCTGCCTTCAGCTCAGGTCATGATCTCAGGGTCCTGGGATGGAGGCTCACTTTGGGCTCTCTGCTCAACGGAGAGCCTGCTACCTCCTCTCTATCTTTGCCTGCCTCTCTGCCTACTTGTAATCTCTCTCTGTCAAATGAATAAATAAAATTAAAAAAAAATAACTTGTCATGGGGGCACCTGGGTGGCTCAGTGAGTTAAAGCCTCTGCCTTCGGCTCAGGTCATGATCCCAGGATCCTTGGATCCAGTCCCACATCGGGCTCTCAGCTCATCAGGGAGCCTGCTTCCCCCTCTCTCTCTGCCTGACCCTGCCTACTTGTGATCTCTGTCAAATAAATAAATAAAATCTTTTATAAAAAATTTTTAAAAAATAACTTGTCATGTCTGGAATCAGGAGCATATGGAAAAAAATAATATCTGAGGACAATACTTCTGCCATGTTTTGTGCCTTGTTAATATTTTTAAACATTCAGGCAACTTTTAGCTTTATTGAAATACCTGCTAGGATACCAGCAGTGCCTTTTGGAGCTCTATGACTATAAAAATTAACTGCAAATATTCAAAATGTTTACTATGGTGTCACTATTTAGGGCCACCACCAAGCATGTTTCAGAAGTAAGCATAACTGTTACTCTTCTGCAAGGCAAAAGGGCATGTTTTCAGGAGTTCCATCTGCTGTACCAGGACGTGATTCAAGTAAAGATTTTTGTCTATAAAATAATTCACTTTTCAATCTAACATTCCTCATTCCACATTATAATAATAAAAACTAGGAGGAGACTAAAACAAACAAACAACTACAACTACAACAACCAGCTTTACCTTCAGTGGTAGAGTAAATAGAACCTTATGAGTAGCCTGAAATTTATTTTTAAATATTTTTAAGATAAACGTTTTTGTTAGAAAACCATATATTTTATATTACTAAGAAATAACAGGCAAAGGTTTAGTAACTTCTAAAAAGTCTAGTTACTTCTATTTATCTATTAACTCATCTATTTATGAAGTAGAACATGATAACACCTATTGTATCTACCCAAGTTTGTATGCTTTGGTTATTATATGTTTGCTATTTCCTTGCATAATTTTTACAATATTTGATACATAATAGTATCTTTAAGTCCATCTATGGTTTCACAGAATTTGTTTGAACTTCATAAAAATGTACCATACTTTTTGCACTGTCCTTGCTTTACTTCTCTATTAACTTTCCAAGATTTATTCACTTTAGAGTGTGTAGCTATCATTTATTTTTATTCCTCCATAATGCTATGTTTACAAATTTGTATTTATCTGTACTTTTAAAAATATCTTAATTATATACCATTTCTCATCTCATGTAACACTCATGTTACTTCTACACTTATCAGATATTATGTAACTGAAAACCACAACTCAGCAACAATATAGCACCATTTTTCAAAATTAAATGGCTTACCAGAATTCTTTAATTCTATCCTTTATTTGTATTGGATGACCCTTTATTCTGGTATTTGGCAGTGTTCATATGGAGGAAAGCTTATAAGTTGATATTCCATAAATAGAAGGATTTATTATGATTGATTAATTATTTTCATTTAGAATGCATAGAATATGGTTGATTTAATATTTGTTTCTTACTCTCTGCCTGGAACATAGTGCTATCTATGTAATAGCCACTAAAATATTAAGTTAATTACCTAGACTTTAAACTTCATATGAATAGGAATAACATACAGAACTCTTCTCAGATTGGGACACCTGGGTGGCTCAGTCAGTTAAATGCCTGAGCCTTTAGCTCAGGTCATGATCTTAGGGTCCTGGGACTCAGTTCTGCAACAGATTCCCTGCTTAGCCGGGAGTTTGCTTCTCCCTCACCCTGCTGCTCCCCCTGCTTGTGCTCTCTCTCACTCTCTCTCTTACAAATAAATAAAATTTAAAAAATAAATTCTTCTCAGATAGCTAATATAGAATATCGTCTTTGTATTCATCAAAGGGAAAGTGCCATATAATAATGAAATTCAGACTACTTCAAATTCATTTTGTAACCAGTAAGAAAGTACTGGAAACAAGCCAAAAATGTCTTTAATGAATTAAAGAAAGAGATTGGTTTTCAATATCTTAATGTTTCTAAAATAAATTGCAAGATTTTTATACTAGATATCAGTGTAAATATTCATTATACAAGGATATTCTAAAAATAAACCTGAGAAAACTACTTGCCATATATGATGACAAAAACGAGTTTGACAAAAGTCAGTTTGGGTAAAACTTACAACACCTACCACCTGAAACTCTTGTTCTATAATTTAATTATTTTAATTTACAAAAATACAAAAATAATATATCAGAGTAAGTCTATTGATAGCTTTGAAGGTATGCTCTGGTTGTGCACTGTTTACTATTGAAAGGGGAATCAAATATGTGATGCTTATGGTGTGACTATATTAAAATTCAACAAGTTCAGAAGCATACGAGGAATAGAATAAAGACAAAAGATGACCCTTACTTATCCTAAAGATAGACAATGGTATATATGTGCTAGTTGGGGAGAGAATCCAGTCAGTAGATGGAGGATGTGGTAGTGGAAAAAAAAAGACACAACGTTTTTGTTGAACGTTTAGCACTATATTTAACAAAGTGAAATTGTGTGTTAATAGCCTTGAATAAAATCCAAAAAATATTTTCAATTCATTGAAGATTATTTAGGAAAAACTTGAAAAATACAACTTGATAAGGATTCCAATAAAAGATTCATAAGCAATACAAGTTTCAGAATTTTTAGTATATTTTCCCTAAAAAGCCATTTGATTTAAATTAAAAAGAATTCTATTTACCTGCCACTTAAATAAGAGGAAATTATTTGGTTTTGTAATAAGTCAATAAAATAAATTAACATATCTTGAGAAAACAGATATGCACACTAAGTTAAAAATAATAGTGCTTAAGCTGTTCAGCAAACATTTGCAAAATTCCTTGCCCTCAGCTAGCTCTGGAGTTCTGCTCGGTGAGTAAGGCCATGTATGTTACTGCTCAGAGTACTGACGCAATACAATTGTCCCCTTCACCACCATTTTTTGCCGTTGATATGTCATGCTATGTTGTTTAGAGATACATAGATGGCCCTACATGAAGGCCTTTTTTTGTGTGTATATGGGTGACTGTGATTTAACTTTCAAATCAGATGGCTCCTGATTTACAATGATTCAACTTACGATATATTTGGCAATGATGTGAAAGTGAAAGTGATTCAGTAGAAACTGTACTTTGAATTTTGAATTTGGGTCTTTATAAAAAGGGCCAGTGACATGTGGTATGGTGCCGTCTTGTGATGCTGGGAAGGAGTAGTGAGCCACAGCTCCCAGTCAGCTAGAAGATTACAGGGGTGAACACCTGATATTCTTACAACCACTCTATATATAACCATTCTTCTTTTTTTTAGTGTAATATTTAATAAATTGCATGTGATATTTGATACTTTGTTATAAAATAGGCTTTGCTTAAGATGATTTTGCCCAAATGCAGGCAAATGTAAGTGTTCTGAGTATGTTTAAATAAGCTTAAGGTAAGCTATGATATTTGATAGTTTAGGGGTATTAAATGCATTTTCAATTTTTTATGTGTTTCTCTGTACATAGCCCCCTTGTAAGCTGTGGAACATCTCTATATGTATATGTAGCCTTGGTATGGCTTACATATTATTGGCATGAAACCTCTAGAACAGTACGTGTGCTATATGATTGTCTACAACATCAAACAAGTTTCTTGAAAACTTGTGCCAAAGGGGTTATGTCTTTAAGGATTCTTATTTCAGAAGGGTTCTCTCAAATGTAAGATTTTTCAGAAGTTAAGTGAAAATCTGACCAAACTAAACATTTTTCCATTTTCCCTAGTGAGCAAAGATAGCTAAAATCTATCTGCCATTTTCAACACTGTACTCAACGACTGTAATTCTAATTTAAGAACATATTATTTATATCAAAACCACATGTTGGCCTAATCTTACACAATATTCATAAATCTCACTCAGAGCCTTGGACACTTTTATTTGTTGAGTCTATATGGTACTACGGACATTCATCTTTTTTGACCTCATAGCTTCATGTATGTCTATACTTTTGAAAATACATGCATCATAGTTCCATTGTAAAATATCTGGGTTATAAAATGTGCTATGCTATCAAAATCGTAATAAGAACATACAAATGACCTGATGTAATGAACTGGACCAGATTGCCAGATATCACATTTCATACCAGAAAGATTCAGTGGTAAGTTTTAAAATGGCCAGCTATACTTCGACTGAATTATAACTCATTTAACTTCTTTCTTTGTGTACAGTATTATACATTAGTCAGTATTATAGTAAATAAGTACTTTGGACAGATGTAAATATGGTGTAATAAAAAATGTTTTTCTTCTTTCTTTTAGTCCTTTTTACTTGTAAGACTAGCCACAAATACCTTGCCCCCTCCAAAATAATTTATCTCTAAATGAATTTATTTCACAGAAAAAAATATATATATACACTTACAGTAGACATGATCAAAAATAGTTACACAACAGCAGGGCCCTAAATGTAAGCAGTATAGTATGTTTTGTTTTGTTTTCTTTAAATAAATAGAGGTTATGTGAAATACTGGAATTTTATTTCCAGGCCTAGTATTTCAAGACAGTTAACTATACTTACAGTGTCAACAGCCTCTTGTTGGCAGTATGATTTTATTGGCTCCATGGAATAAAAGCAAGAATTTACTATTGCTTCTTTCTTTTATGACACACACAGAAATAAAAAAATTGACACATTTGCTCAAGACCAACCAGAATCATTTTAACCTATCAATATTGATGGGAGGCCTTCACTGCCAAAGTCACTGCTGGGTTTTCACAATTCATTGCAGACAATCTGCTACTCCCATTATGATAAAGGAGAGAAGAGTCATAATCAGGGAAGAAAGCTAGATTAATATTTGTCATTATCATTGAATTATTTAGCCTGCTATAGGAATATTATTATTAGTGTCATTTGATAATTTTCTCTCATTTTATTAAACACAACTGTGAGTAATTACCCTCCCTAATATTTCTCTGTATTGGCTGACTAGCTAGCAAACATTGATGAAAATATCTGGTAGCCACACATATAAAATGCTGCATTATGATGCTGTTGAATCAAAACATACCACTACCTGATCCTGTAGCTCTTTGAGGATTTGCAAATCAATTAATTCTATGTTTATTGGATTCTTCCCATACAATTAGAAAATGTATAATAGAGTCCATGAACATTATTAGTTTTACCATTTTAAGCCAGCAATCACACTTTGATTTTTACAACAAAAGCAGAAATATAAACACACACATTTGGATCAGTTTTCTGTTAGTCTGTCTGGACTTCAGAATCCTATTCCTCAAGATAATGCACACCAAAGTTCTGGATTAAACAAGAAATTAGATGGCACCTGAACACTTGGTTTAATATTCTCCAAAGGACTTATTTCTTACATTATGACATTGTTTTACAAAGATCCATACTTTTATAATGTTAGTATTTTTAATAATCAATAAGGTCAATTAATTGTGATTAAAAATCAAACATAAAAATTTCTACTTTTTGCTTTTCCCCCCTCTATTTAGAACTTATTTATAGCCTGATAATTCAAAGGTCCCTATGTTAATGAAAATCTGGACAGAAATAGCTCTAAGATCCCATTCAGAACTTGATATTAATCTAAGTCTTTTGGCTCCATTTATCCTGAGAGCAAAGAGTAGGACAAAGGATTTGAGTACTGTTAGTTTATCTGGGAGATTATCCAAGGTAGAAAAGAATGGGAAAGTGATACAGTGAAGAAGCAACATTGTGAAAGAGGTACATTGTTGATATAATTGTTGTGGATAGAAAATGAAGGCTTGCTTTTACTGAAAGGTCCTGAGAAACTTCTTTAAGTTGTCCTCATGAAGACCTGAAAACTGACAATTTTATCTATGGTTCTTATTTCCACTTCACTGAGAGCTGTCCTCAGAGGACAGTAACTCTCCTACACTTTTGGGTTGTGTTGGAGACATTCTAAAATGAGAGAGAGAACATGAGATGCTATCAGTGTTAAGTAACTGCAATTTCCCATGGAACTATCCACCACAGGTTTGGCTATAATCAGGTGTTGGGCCTTGATATCAGAGGGATTTGAGGCAGTATCATTTTAGGTTAATCATTATATCTGAAATTTCCAAAAACTTCAACTGATGAAACTTTGATTATAAATCTATAAATATAACAATAAATCTACAGTATTCCAATTATTTTCATAGAAATACACAGACAAAGCATCAATTGATTAATATTTAAATGTTACAAAATACTGAACTGAAAGAATTTGGTCATATAGCAACGTGTAAGAAGTAGAACTTAGGTTTCAGTTAGAACTCTGGATGCATTTGAGACTCAGTTAAGAAATTGAATGGAGGGATGCCTGGGTGGCTCAGTGGGTTAAGCCACTGTCTTTGGCTCAGGTTATGATCCCAGGATCCTGGGACGGAGCCCCAAATCGGGCTCTCTGCTCAGCCGGGAGCCTGCTTCCTCCTCTCTCTCTGCCTGCCTCTCTGCCTGCTTGTCAACTCTCTCTGTCAAATAAATAAATAAAATCTTAAAAAAAAGTAATTGAATGGATGTCTGACTATCTTATAGGTTTGCTAAAAATCAGTGACTTTGTGTTCACGTGTGGCTATGCAGGAATTTTTAACTTTCTCTAAGAAGTTATTAGATTTGTTTATATAATGGCAGTAAAGGATGGGGAAAAGCAAAGTACAAACCCCATAAAGACAAAGACACTGAGTATGAGGAAAGAGTAATAGATAAGAAGAATCAATGCATTTGAGGAAATTGGGAATTGAAATACACAATGATTGTTGATTTTTTTAGATGGAGAACACAAAACTAGCTTGCAAGAAGGAAATAACAGAAGACATGTTTTGATGTGAGACAGAATCCTGGAAAAGGCAGTAACGTGGAATAAATGAGTAGGGAGAGCATATCAGGTAATTTGGATAGGAAGGAGTTAGGAGGTAATTGCTTGATAAATTTTATATGGCCCACTTAAATGCACAGATTTCTCTTCTTTAATTTATATGGAGAACAGGGTGTCCTTTCTCTTCCCTTTCATAGCACCAGAGGTGTACTCTTTCAGACTGAAAACCTGAAAATCTCAGGACTCAGTTGCTTAAGCACAGCTGAGAGGACATATTTCAATTAAGATTTACATTTTGCTGTATGTAGTAGACTGTCAAAAGTGGTTTAACCATATTTTTTCATTTAACAAGAAGACTACAGAGAGTGTTTTCTGGTGTTGGTTAGAGTGTCCATCCCTCTGAACAGATTTTTCTCTCAAAGTCCGGGGCAAGAAATCAATTGTTACATATGTATTCACCAAAAAAGCAGCTGGAAGATGCTGAGCACTGTGGCCCATGAGATCAAGGCACCAGCACACACTTGTGAGTGGTGAGCTCCCAAGGCGGGAGGAAAATTCTAGAATAAAGTGCTTATTAGAGAGCCATACCTTTTCTCCTGTTTCCTTACCTCTCTGCACTACCCTCTTGTATCCACAGCATTGGAAATGCTTTTAGCAACACACCACACTGAATCACCACAAATTATGTGATTCTCTTGGTGGAAAACCAAACACTGTGTAAAAACTGTGGTTTTCTAGTTCATGCTTCTGGATTGTAAATAATTCAGAATAAGCTGATAGGAGTAGCCAAGAGAGATTTAATCTTCTGTTTGGAAAAGGGCTTCTATATAAGTGAGTAGAGGAACCTTTAAGAATTATTAATGTTTAGGGGCACCTGGGTGGCTCAGCGGGTTAAGCCTCTGCCTTTAGCTCAGGACATGATCTCAGGGTCCTGGGATCGAGACCTGCATTTGGCTCTCTGCTTGGCAGGGAGCCTGCTTCCTCCTCTCTCTGCCTTCCTCTCTGCCTACCTACTTCTGATCTGTCTCTGTCAGAGGAATAAATAAAATCTTTAAAAAAAAAAAAGAATTATTCATGTTTAGGGGCACCTGGGTGGCTCAGCGGGTTATGCCTCTGCCTTTAGCTCAGGTCATGATCTCAGGGTCCTGGGATCAAGCCCCACATCAGGTTCTCTGCTCAGCGGGGAACCTTTTTCCCCCCTCCCACTTTCTGCCTGTCTCTGCCTACTTGTGATCTCTGTCAAATAAATAAATAAAGATTTTTAAAAGAAATAATTATTCATGTTTACATATATGCACCAGAATTCTATGTCCCTTGTCAGATAGGCTTCAAATCAACAGAAATGATAATATTTTACTTAATAAGTTTTTTAATTCCTCTGTTAACATTTTGGAATACATCATTTTAATGCACATCTGCAAATTTGTAATCACTTCATGTGAGACAAGGAATGCTTAAAAAGGCAACCAGGGGCACCGGGGTGGCTCAGTGGGTTAAGCCTCTGCCTTTGGCTCAGGTCATAATTTCGGGGTCCTGGGATCGAGCCTTGCATCATTCTCTAGGCTCAGCCGGGAGCCTGCATCTCTCTCTCTCTTTCTGCCTGCCTCTCTGCCTGCTTGTGATCTCTCTCTGTGTCATATAAATAAATACAATCTTTTAAAAAAAAGGCAACCAAAAAACATTTACAGTTTTGGACAGGAGTTTCCCTTACGTTTGGATAAGGATGCAAATTCAACTTCATAATAAATTACACTGCATCATAAAGATTAAATGCACTTGGGATTGCGTTCTCTCCTCCCTCCATCCTATCGTACACACAGCTGCCCGACTAATCTTCCAAAATCACACATTTTCATGTGCTGCTTTTCAAAACTAGCTTCCTGTTGCCTGAAAAAATAGTCTCAAATGCTTTTGTCTGGCATTCGGGGCTCTCTAGGATGGGCACTCTGGCCAACACATCACTGCTCGTTTGTTCCACCACACACAAGTGGATCTCGGGCTAGTTATTCAGAGACCCACCTCCTCACCGACCCAGCAAAGGTCTCGTGCATCTACTAAACTCGCATCTCACTCAGTGATGTTCTCAAAGGCCATTAGTGGGTGACATGCCACTGCTAGAGTCAGGAGCCAGTGTGAAGTTGCCGCTGCCTAAGTGCATGGACTGAAAGCGAGAACGTTGATTCTCCAGGAGAAACCTGGGGCATTGTTATGGGAAGGCAGACGGCAAAACCACCCAGGTCCCCTATGACTGCTTTAACACACTCTGGACAAAATTTAAGGAGACAAGTGAACGTATTAACTCCCACTTAGGCTGTAGAAGGCAAATGCAACGGAGGGAAGGCGTTATCTTCTTCTGGAACAAACCACTTAGCTCCAGCTACTTTTATAAATAGATCAGACCCTGTCCAGGAGCCCACTTAGCTGGGTTCATTTGTATACAATGTCCATACCCTCAGGAATATTAACATTTTATCTCAGATTGCATTAATTTAAATAAAACTTAACAAAAATGGTGTGAAATGAACAAAAACACCATATTCTGTGATGAGTCAAATGAAATACATTTTCAGTTGCTGTTTTCACCATTTAAAGATAAAATTTCTGATAACTGTCATTATTTGTGAAAAGACACAAGACCAACAGTTTGTGTGTATGTGTGTTTTGGTTTTTGGTTTTTGGTTTTTTTCTTCCCCTTAAGGCTATAGCCATATTGTCACTAATAAAGATCTCAAATTTGCCTGGAAGCTTTCATGGCAAATTTTCAGTCTGAGGGTAGTCACCATGCAGCCAAATGGCTTTAAACATCATCAGTGCCTTTCTTCCACACACATTCTCTTCCTGGTTTAAACATTAGTTACCCTGGTTCTACACTGACACAGTATTTGCATCTCTCTCCTGTCCATAACTCCTAAAAGTTGGGGACCTCTCACTTTGGTTTCCCCAGAGCATGACATTTTATTTGGTGCTTGGGGGGCAATGGGCAGTTCAAGAAGTATGTTAATACTATCACTCAAAGTATTGATCCATGCTATGCACCAACAGTGTAGTAAATATCGTTCATTTCTTGTAACAAAGGCAGTAGGAACTTCTCCCAAGGGACGGAATTCCAAGGACAGAATGAAGGCAGGAAGGGAGCTGGTCTATTTGGACCTACTTTGTGAGAGACACTGGTTTAGGTATTTTTATGTATACATTATACCACTGAACTGTCACAATCCTGCAAATTCTTACATGCTTGGATTTCTATGTAGCAAGTTTAGCAAGCCACCCAAATTCACAGTGACAGGCCCGTGAGTCAAATCCAGCATGCTTGATTCCATGATTGTCAAGTCCACTAGCCCCATATATCATGAATCTGAGATTCATGAGTGTGTAGGTGCTATCAGGAAATGTCAAAAATGCCCATTTCAGGGACACATGGGTGGCTCAGTTGGTTAATTGTCTACCTCCAGCTCAGGTCATAATCCCAGCATCCTGGGATCGAGTCCCCCATCAGGCTTCTTGCTTACCAGGAGCCTGCTTCCCACTCTGCCTGCCTCTCCCTCTGCTTGTGCTATCTCTCTGACAAATGAATAAATTAAATCTTTTGTAAAAATCTTGTTAAAAAGGCCCATTTTAAAGAATGTTTTAAAACATTGTTTGGACAGCAATAGAAGCGAAAGCAGAATGACATAATGTAACGACAGATAGTTTATGTGGGAGCCCTTTGGGTACTCTGGTGGATGAATGTTTTCAAATTAGTTTTTCATGGACATGGGGAGTTAGAGAGGAGAAGGGAGGTGGGAGAAATTGGAAGCGGAGCTGAACCATGAGAGACTGTGGACTCTGAAAAACAGTCTGAGGGTTTTGAAGGGGCGGGGGGTTGGGAGGTTGGGGTACCAGGTGGTGGGTATTATAGAGGTTACTACTTGCATGGAGCACTGGGTGTGGTGCAAAAAGGATGAATACGGTTATGCTGAAAATAAATAAAAAATAAATTAAAAAAATTAGTTTTTTGTAAACTACCAAAAAAGAAAAGCACTCACATTGATAGCGTACACTTTATGGTCACAAAGGACGTGCCAACAATAAAAATAATGATGGGTTACCGTTACAATTCATAGAAAAGGAGGTACAGGGAAATTGAATGAAAGGGAATAAAAAAGTAGGTTCATAAGTCCATCTTCCTTGTAAAAAAAATTAACCTGAAAGTGCGTTTCTGCCACCTCTCTCCTGTTTGATCTGATAAAGAATGACCACGATACATGAATTATAGTTCGGGGTTTTGAAAAGCATAATAGCTTTATACCAACACTTTAGCTTTTTTTTATTTATTTATTTATTTATTTATTTATTTATTTATTGAAACAAGAAAGGTCTCAGGTACACAACCTAACCCTACACCTAAAGGAGCTGGAGAAAGAACAAGAAAGAAACCCTAAGCCCAGCAGGAGAAGAGAAATCATAAAGATCAGAGCAGAAATCAATGAAATAGAAACCAAAAAAACAATAGAACAAATCAACCAAACTAGGAGCTGGTTCTTTGAAAGAATTAATAAAATTGATAAACCCCAGGCCCGACTTATCAAAAAGAGAAGAGAAAGGACCCAAATAAATAAAATCATGAATGAAAGAGGAGAGATCACAACTAACACCAAAGAAATACAAACTATTATAAGAACATACTATGAGCAACTCTATGCCAATAAATTTGACAATCTGGAAGAAATGGATGCATTCCTAGAAACATATAAACTACCACAACAGAGCCAGGAAGAAATAGAAAGCCTGAACAGACCCATAACCAGTAAGGAGATTGAAACAGTCATTAAAAATCTCCAAACAAACAAAAGCCCAGGGCCAGACGGCTTCCCGGGGGAATTCTACCAAACATTTAAAGAAGAACTAATTCCTATTCTCCTGAAACTGTTCCAAAAAATAGAAATGGAAGGAAAACTTCCAAACTCATTTTATGAGGCCAGCATCACCTTGATCCCAAAACCAGACATGGATCCCACCAAAAAAGAGAGCTATAGACCGATATCCTTGATGAACACAGATGCGAAAATACTCAACAAAATACTAGCCAATAGGATTCAACAGTACATTAAAAGGATTATTCACCACGACCAAGTGGGATTTATTCCAGGGCTGCAAGGTTGGTTCAACATCCGCAAATCAGTCAATGTGATACAACACATCAATAAAAGAAAGAACAAGAACCATATGATACTCTCAATAGATGCTGAAAAAGCATTTGACAAAGTACAACATCCCTTCCTGATCAAAACTCTTCAAAGTGTAGGGATAGAGGGCACATACCTCAATATCATCAAAGCCATCTATGAAAAACCCACCGCAAATATCATTCTCAATGGAGAAAAACTGAAAGCTTTTCCGCTAAGGTCAGGAACACGGCAGGGATGTCCATTATCACCACTGCTATTCAACATCGTACTAGAGGTCCTAGCCTCAGCAATCAGACAACAAAAGGAAATTAAAGGCATCCAAATCGGCAAAGAAGAAGTCAAATTATCACTCTTCGCAGATGATATTGCTGACAAGATTGCTCGATTTGATATGCGGTTCCTGAAACCAACCTCAGAAGTAATTCCATCTTCATGAGAAGTCAGAAAGAACAACAAACCAAACCTCAAAATAAATTCAAAGAGAAAATAGTCTTAAAAAAAAATTCCCTTCCTGGGGCACCCGAGTGGCTCAGTGAGTTAAATCCTCTGCATTTAGCTCAGGTCATGAATCTAGGGTCCTGGGATTGAGCCCAATGTCTGGCTCTCTGCTCAGCGGGGAGCCTGCGTCCACTTCTCTCTGCCTGCTCTCTGCCTATTGGTGATCTATGTCTGTCAAATAAATAAAATCTTTTAAAAAATTTTCCCTTCCTATCAGAAGCAGACCAAACCACTAACAAATTCCCCAGAAAGCTTCATCTAAAAGTTTGTACTTTCCTCAGTCACCCAGCAGGACCTTCTTCTCTGGGCCTGGTATTTCTTCAATGGCCTATTCCAGAGAATAAGACACTAAACTACTGAGCGCCATGGGCCTCAGAACCACGAAAGAGATGATGAGGGGCACAAAGCACGCCTCTGGTCACCAAAGGGTATGTAAACGTTTGCTACTTTTCTGTATTTTTCAAAGCTGAGTTTTTAGCTGGAGGCTGCTTCTTTAGGATAAATTGCTGATACTGTATAGTAAAAGCCATTATATGATCTTTTACAAACCATTTCCTATCTTTGCATTCTCATGTGCCAAGACAGATACGGATTATTTAAAACCCTGAAGAGAGTGCTATTGCATTGAAATTGCCTGTAACCTTCGTGTAATAGATTTATGACTGATGATAGATTTATTTAAAATATAACTGTTTTAAATATTTATTCTCAGTAAACGATTTCAAACTATGCTCATTTAAGTAAGTTGGTGCATAATCCCTTTTCTATTAAACCATAGTGCAAGGACCAATGCCGCGCTTCCGCGAGAACCCCAAGCTCTTTTTCTAGAATGGCCATATGCGTATGTATCAGGCGTCCTCTTTTCACTCCCTTTGTGGAGCACCTACCATGGAGGTCATGTAATAACCAATGACCAAAGAACAAACAAAAAACCCAAACATCCAGGTCGAAGTTATTCACGCCTGCCATCATGCAAAGGCAGACCCTGCCTGGAGACCAGGGGACTGCTCAAATAGCAGGCAGGCATCTCAGCCCAGGCCTGTGCTGGGGAAGTTGGTTTCGGGCTTCTGGCGCAATCAGAAGCCAGCGAAGTGACCCGAGAGTGCAGCCGGGTTTAGGGCTGATGATCTTTTTGCAGCCAGGCTGCACCCGGACACCCGCTCGGGGAGTCAGGCTAGGAGGCCGCTGAGTGCCGGCGCTGGCCACGCTCGCAGGCCCCCGGGGTTTCACCCCGTGCCCAGGCCCCGGCCTCCGCCTCAGGAAGGAGGGGGGAGGGGGCGGGGGAAACCCGGAGAAGGGGCTTTGCTAATTGCCAAAGCGGGAAGTGAGCTCGCGGAGGACATGGCGGAGAGTCTGGGAGGAGGTGGAGGGGCTGGCGGAGGAGGGGCGTGCAGCGCCCCGGTGCTGTGCTGCTGCCCAGTCGGTACTGGAGGACCCACAGGACTAGCCGCCCATGCGCTCCTCCGCTCCAGCCCAGCCCTGGAGTCCGCGCTGCCCCTCCCAGCCCCAAGGCTTCCCCAGACTACCCTCTGTGGACAGGTAAATCGAAACCGTGCCGCGCCCTCACCTGGAGCAGAAAGCGCAGGCCGCGAGCTCGCGGTGGTGTGGGGACCCAGCCTCCCGCGACCCCCGGGGCACCGGGACCACCCCGGATGCCACGCCGCACCCGGGTCTGCACGGGGTCGGGCCAGGGATGGCGCCGCCCAAGGTTCCCCCGCCAGTGGGCGCGCTAGCCCCCATTGTTCGGCACCCCCATGCCTGCGTGCCAAGGTCCCCCTTCCCTCGTCTCCCACCATGGCCCCACCGCTTTTGTTCTGGACTTGGGATCCTAGGTGGAAACTAGTCCCTCAGACCTCCCTGGCAGCAAGGAGCGCAGGGAGGGATTCTCGGTTTTTCCACCCTGGCTCTTCCTCTCTCCACATTCACATGCCTTCTTGTGTCCTTTCCTCTCCTCATTGTCACGTTTATTAAATGGTTTTGTTCTGCGTGTTGACCCGCAGTGCGATTTCATGAATGAATATACAGGAAACCAAGTCGGAGCCCACCTGTGAGAGCCCACCTGTGGAGGCCTTTCATTAGAATGGTCTCTGGTTCTAGCCTCAGTTCAGAATATTGCATGTACCTGAGGACCGAGTCCAGATGTTTCTTTCATCTCTGACTTGAATTTGAAATCCTCCTCAGACTTCAGCTTCCAGGATTGCTCCCGTCCTTGCTCTCCCACTGTCTCGGTGGGGATCCGCCATGAGTGTTGAACACAGGAATGAATGAATGATATATACCCCCAGGTCGCTGGGGCTTTTTCTTGTTTTGCTGAGGTTGGAAAGGCTTGGGAGAGACCCCCTGTATGCAGATACAGAGCTGCATGCAATTGCTTAGATAAACGTGTTCCCCACTTAATTGCTTGGGCATTGAACATTTCGCCCTTAACCTGTGGCTTGAGCAGTTAGGAGGAGACAATCTGGAGGTGAATCAGAAGATGGCTGAATCCACATGGTGGTGGGCTGGCTTTGGGAGATTTTCCTGGAGATTCTAAAGAAAGATCTAAATTCTTCCAATGGGGAGTGGTAAACATTTTATCAATGGGAGATGGAAAATAAATTGTCTGGTTAACCTTTCCCTCCCCCTCAAAACCCATTATTTGAAAAAACAAAAAAGGAAGTGAAGGGAGAATTCCTCCCACTCCCATCCCCACTCACCTCCATAGCCACCTCCTCTTCCAAGAACTAACAGACAAGGTGCCAAGAAGTGTTAGGTACCAGCAGTGGTCTCAGAGCTCATTCAAGGATCATGGTGAAAGTCATTCAAAGAGATTGTGGGGGCACAGGGATCCAATTAAGGGGGACAAGTTTAAGGTTTGCCTGGTCCCCTAAAAATTAATGGCACTAGAGAAGATGAGCTTTGGGAACTATAGCTTCAGTGAGTCATGGTGGGAAGAGGCCATGAGGGCAGCAAAGACAGTCTTAGATGATGTTATTAATAGCACTACAGGCTCTAGATTTCCTGTGGTGGTGTTCTTGGCAAGACCAGCCCAGTCAAAGTGGATACTCACAACCTGGAACAGAGGGTCTTGGAGATCCCAGCAAGTGTGGTATGATGAGAGCGTAAAATGATAGGAGGTGTCCTTTGGAAGGACTGTCTTCTTGACTTTAAAAGGGAGAACCCAAATCTGTAGGTGAAATCTTCTTGGCTACAAAGAAGGCCGAGGCCTTCTAAGGTCAAGGTCTCCTCGTCATTTTAAAAGATGTCAAAGAACATATTCAGACATTTCAAAGATGTCCTCATGTCCATCCGTTCCCACTCTGGAATTCTATCACTAAGGTGAGAGTTCCTCTAGTTGGAAAAAAGATCTAAAAAGACTTCCCTTTCTCATGTAATCTCTGTAACCTCCAGGACACACCCACCTACCCCTTCCAGCGCTGTAATGAAGCTACAGCTGGTGCCAACTTGTGGAACTCATTAAAGGCTATTTTCCCTTATATACCCCCGGACCAAGTTCCCATGCTCCCTCACCTGATTTCCTGCACTCACCTCCCACCTGGTGTGTTCACACCTGCAGGTGCCTTTTACCAACCCCTTTGCCAAAAGGCAGCCAGAGTGACCTTTCAAAGACCTATCAGTTCCTGGCCTTTGTCTCCATAGAAATCTGCACTGATCTTCTAACAAATTCTCAGTCCTCCAAAGGCATCCATAATCCTCCCATCCATCTCTTCCTACCCTTCCAACTGACTGTTGCCTGTTCTGCCCTGTCTTTCTGCCCTTCAACCACGCTGCCTCCCTCTTCCTGTGGAGACCCCTCATGGTGCCTGCCTCCAAGCACAGGTGATTCCCATTGATGGGAAGACCCTCTTCCTCTCCCCCGTCTCCCCACTCCAGTTACTCCCACTTATTCGTGAGCTCACAAGCCCCATGGTACACACTCTCCATGCAGCCTGCTCTCTCTTTTCTAGCACTGGCCTCCGTTTCTAGCTGTGGTTGTGTCACGGATGTCCCTCCCCAGCCTGCCTCCAAGCTCTCCGTCCGTTTAGCTCCAACACCTGACACAGTGCCTGGCATGTAGTAAGCCCTGGCGAGCTTCTAAGAGCCTCACTGAGGGACTGAAAGCGTTTTAAAAATGTCACCACGTAGGCTCCAAACTGTAGGCAGAAAAAGCTTTGCCTGGATTGACATTTTAGAGATGTATTCGTCAAGTTAGTTGTGTTCACTGACTTTACCTTGTAAAATTAAAAAAAAAAAAAAAGGACCTCTGTATCGCTTCGCATCTAACGAAGGCACATGTATACTATTAGACCACGTTATGAGCTTAATGGAAGGAGACAAGATTTTTTTGCTAAGAAAATGTGTAAGACTGTTGAGGTCACGTGGGAGGAAATAGTCCGTTTGTTGGAGCATTGCTATCTTACTCTATCACAGCCACTAATAAAAATCTGACACGGGGTGAGTCAGAATTGTCTGTCAGAGATGAGTTAGATCTGGCTCATGTTCGTACAGACATGAAAGCCAGGAACGAAGAAGCAGGCTTTGAAAGCCTGGGTTGAGGAGGCGGTGTGGTTCACTGCGATGAGCTAAGTGCCCAGGGCCACTGGCAGACACACGGGCCTGTGTCCTTCCTTTGTTCTGGGGTCCCTCTTGCACCATGTGGTGAGGCTAGCAGCTGGGAGCAGCTCAGGACAGGACCAGGTGGCATCTTACCTCTCCCACCCTCCTGTGGGCTCCAGTGGGCTCCAGTGGGCTCCAGTGGATCCCAGGGGACAGCCTGCCTTCCTTGCAAAGCCCAGTAGCACTGGGAGCAGAAACTGGGACCAAAGAGTGAGCACCCTGTTTGACAAGCTGGACCAGCCACCTCTTCTTCAGATGCAGGGGGAGCCCAGGCATGCTGACTCCTCCCTTCTTCCTTTCCCCTTTCCTCCCTCCCTCCCTCTTCCCTTCCCCTCTCTCCTTCCCTGGTGGTGCCCTTTCCTGATGCCCACTTCATCCCTTTTCCTTTCTTACATGCCTGTCTTCTAGAGTTTATTCTCTCCTCCCAATTACTTCCCTTCGTCTGAATCTCCTCTTTGGTCCCTTTGTCCCCGCTCTCTGCTCCTCCTCCCCTTCCCTGGGCCCTGTTCAGCTCCATCCAGACTGCAGGCAGAGCTGGACTAACACTCTCACTCACTAGCTCAGCTACCCTCCAGAAAAGTCACTCTTTGGTGGCCACCTTCCTGACCCCCTGGTCCTTTCTCCACTTATTCAGCTATTGCTCGAAGTCTGAGGATGACAGAGCGGGGCTGCCGCAGAATCAGGCCAGAGGAGAAACCAAACCATGTGTCCACACTGTCCCCCAGTACTGCTGCTCTGAGAGCTTTCAGAGTCCTCAACAGGGTTAGGATTTAGGGGCTTCTTCAGAACTGGGTGTGAAAACAGCCATAGGTCAAAAGAAAAGCTATGGCCCCCACACAAAAATAATAATCACAAATGAAAACTAAGTGAGCTCTGAAGTCCCAAAGTCAAAGAATTGCCTTGAATCTGTCACTAGAAAGCACCCAAGGCCTCACTCTCTGGGTTCTGCGTGCCCTGGGAATGGCAGGAGGCTTTGACCCCCTTCCCTCTTCATCCACTCCCAAAGAACGTCCTCTGAGGTGGTCCTCAAACTTCCTCTGAGAAACTGTCTCTGGGAACTATAGGCCCTTGGCTGCTGGGACGAATGAGGGTGATGTCAGGACCTGATGGGAAGCTTTACCAGGAGACTGTGGCTTCTGGATGCAGTCCTCAGGTCCCATGGTCTGGGTGAGATCAGGGTCTTTCAGTGGAGGAGGACAGATGATATTTCAGATTTTGAGTTGATTCTGGGATGATTAGTGCTTTGGAGGGCATTGGGTGAATGTATTTTGCACACGGGAAGGACACGAATTTGGGGAGCCAGAGAGTGGACTGTTAAGAGCTGACCTTGCATTTCCCCCAGAAACCTTGCTGCTGTCCTTACCTCTGGTACCACAGAAAGTGACCTTATTTGGAACTAGAGTCCTTACAGATGCAATCACATTACAGTGAGGTCGTTAGAGTGGGCCCTAATCTCCTGTAACTGACCTCCTTATGTAAAGGGAAAATCTGGACAGAGAGATGCCCCTACTGTCAGTGGTGGGCAGTGCATGAACTCTCTAGAAACCTGACAGTAGTGGAAAACAGACAGGATGGGCACTAGGTAAATGGGAGCTCTAGTGGAATTTCAGATGAAGATGCTGTGGACCTCGGCTTCCCAGGTCATAGTGACGTTAGGATTTCAAATTCAAGTCAGAGATGAAAGAAACATCTGGACTCGGTCCTCAGGTACACGCAGTATTCTGAACTGAGGCTAGAAACAGAGACCATTCTAATTAATGAAAGGCCTCCACAGGTGGGCTCTCACAGGTGGGCTCCGACTTAGTTTCCTGTATATTCATTCATGAAATCGCTCTGCGGGTCAACATGCAGAACAAAACCATTTAATAAAAGTGACAATGAGGTGAGGAAAGGTACTCCAGATGGCATGTGAATGTGGAGAGAGGAAGAGCCAGGGCGGGGCGGTAAAACCTAGAATCCCTCCCTGTGCTCCTTGCTGCCAGGGAGGTCTGAGGGACTAGTTTCCACCTGGGATCCCAAGTCCAGAACAAAAGTGGCGGGTCCAAGGCTCAGGATGAGGGAAGGGGGTCCTCGGCACCCGCACGTGGGGGTGCCAAACGATGGGTGCTATTGCGCTCGCTGCGGGGGGGGGGCACCTCGCCAATCTCCGTCCCCAGCCCGACTCCGTGGGGTCCCGGGTGTGGCGTGTCGTCCGGGTGGTCCCTCTGCCCCGGGGGTCGCGGGAGGCTGGGTCCCAACACCCCCGCGAGCTCGTGGCTCGCGCTTTCTGCTCCAGGTGAGGGCGCGGCGCGGTGTCACTTTACCTGCTTGCAGAGGGTCCTCCGGAGAAGCCATGGGGCGGGGGTGTGGGGGGCAGCGGTCCGCGGGAGCGGTACAGCGAGGCCACTGGGGCTTGGCGGGAGCGCGGGAGTGCGGGGGTCCTGCAGTGCTGACTGCGCCGCAGCAGAGGACCGCGGCGCTGCGTGCCCCTCCTCCGCCAGCCCCTCCACCTCCTCTCAGACTCTCCTCCAAGTCCTCCACGAGCTCACAGCTCACTTCCAGATTCCGCAATTAGCAAAGCCCCTTCTCTGGGCCGCCCCAGCCCCTCGCCCCTCCCCCTCCGTCCTGAGACGCGGGCCCAGGGCTAGGGCGCGGCGAAGCCCTGGGGGCTTGCGAGCGTGGCCAGCGCCTGCACTGAGCGGCCTCCTAGCCTGGCTCCCCGAGCCGGTGTCCCGCGCTGCCTGGCTACAAAAACATCATCAGCCCTAAACCCTGGCTGCACTCTTGGGTCAATTCGCTGCCTTCCTGATTGTGCCCAAAGCCGGGAACCAGCTTCCCCAGCAGAGGCCTGGGCTGAGATGCCTGCCCGCGATCTCTTTGAGCAGTCTCCTAGTCTCCAGGCAGGGTCCACCATTGCATGATGGCACCCACGAATCACTTCGACCTGGATGTTTAGATTTTTTGTTTGTTTTTTGGTTATTGGTTATTACATGACCTCCATGGTAGGTGCTCCACAAAGGGAGTGAAAAGAGGACGCCTGATACATACGCATATGGCCATTCTAGGAAAAGAGCTTGGGGTTCTCGCGGAGGCGTGGCATAGGTCCTTGCACTATGTTTTAATAGAAATGGGATTATGCACCAACTTACTTAAATGAGCATAGTTTGAAATCGTTTACTAAGAATAAATATTTAAAACAGTTATATTTTAACTAAATCTATCATCAATCATAAATCTATTACACGAAGGTTACAGGCAATTTCAATGCAATAGCACTCTCTTCAGGGTTTTAAATAATCCGTATCTGTCTTGGCACATGAGAATGCAAAGATAGGAAATGGTTTATAAAAGATCATATAATGGCTTTTACTATACGGTATCAGCAATTTATCCAAAAAAGCGGCCTCCAGCTAAAAACTCAGCTTTGAAAAATACAGAAAAGCAGCAAACGTTTACATACCCTCTTGGTGACCAGAGGCGTGCTTTGTGCACCTCATCATCTCTTTCGTGGTTCTGAGGCCCTTGGCGCTCAGTAGTTTAGTGTCTTATTCTCTGGAATAGGCCATTGAAGAAATACCAGGCCCAGAGAAGACACCTGCTGGGTGTCTGAAGAAAGTACAACCTTTTAGATGAAGCTTTCTGGGGAATTTGTTAGTGGTTTGGTCTGCTTCTGATAGGAAGGGAAATTTTATTTTTAAAGATTTTCTTAATTTATTTGATAGAGATCACAAGTAGGAAGAGAGGCAGGCAGAGAGAGAGGAAGAAACAGGCTCCCTGCTGAGGAGTGAGCCTGATGTCAGGACCCTGGAATCATGACCTGAGCCGAAGGCAGAGGCTTTAACTCACTCTGCCACCCAGGGGCCCAAGGGAAATTTTTTTTTAAAGATTTTATTTATTTATTTGACAGACAGAGATCACAAGTAGGCAGAGAGCAGGCAGAGAGAGAAGTGGAAGCAGGATCCCTGCTGAGCAGAGAGCTAGACATGGAGCTCAATCCCAGGACCCTAGGATCATGACCTGAGAGGAACGCAAAGGCCCAGTGAGCCAAACTCACTGAGCCACTCGGGTGACCCAGGAAGGGAAATTTTTTTTAAGAGTATTTTCTCTTTGAATCTATTTTGAGGTTTGGTTTGTGGTTCTTTCTGAATTCCATTGAAGATGGAATTACTTCTGAGGTTGGTTGTCAGGAACCGCATATCAAATCGATCTGTCTTGTTAGCAATAAATAAATAAATAAATAAATAAATAAATAAAAGCTCAAGTGTTGGTATAAAGCTATTATGCTTTTCAAAACCCCGAAATATAATTCATGTATCGTGGTCATTGTTTATCAGATCAAAAAGGGAGAGGTGGCAGAAACGCAATTTCAGGTTAATATTTTTACAAAGAAGATTGACTTATGAACCTACTTTGTTATTCCCTTTCATTCAATTACCCTGTACCTCCTTTTCTATGAATTGTAACGGTAAACCATCATTATTTTTATTGTTGGCACGTGATAATTAGAGATCAATGCCCAAAGTGAAAGCAGAAGGCAGGTTTATTAAAGCAACAGCACACTATCTAAGGGAGAGCAGGTGTATTCAATGAGGTGGAGCTGGCCCTTACTTTCTTTTGGGATTGGATGAAGAATATTTTAATCAGCAGTGAAGATCAAAATGACAAAGTTCCAGGATCAGAGTAAACATATGCGATTAAAACATAAAAAATTAAAAAAAAGATTTTTTTGAAAGGACTTTTTTTTTAAAGGACTTTAAACAAAATTCCTTTTTAAGAGACAGTTGGCTGTTTAAACCAAAAGTACAACTCACTGAGAGAATCGCCGCATTATTTTTAGGGGTAGAAAGGACCTGGAATGTAGAAAGACCCATTCTGCAGAGGAAAAAAATAGAATCACTAACAGGCCTCATGCCTTGCACAGCCAGTGGCTAGAATCCCTGCCTCATGAGACCCTGTGCTAGCAGGCCGCTAGAACCATCTCAACTATGTTAGTCTATCTTGGAAGCCAAAAAGTGTTTGCCCGGTTAAGAGCACGGTAACAATCAGTCATGTTATGTTATAATGATTGTCGATATCTTTAAAAGGCTTGTAAGTTCCTTTTTGAGTAACCCTCACCCCACACTTAGAGAAATTTAACTGTGGTTCACCTCTTTGAAATACCTCATTGTTGTTCCACATTTACCATAGCCAAAAAAAAAAAAAAAAAAAAAATCTTTTTATTAACAAAGTGTTCAGAAGGGGGCGCCACTGTAAACAATGAGAGTTTTCGCTGCCAGGACAACTTGTTGCAGAAATAGCTGAAAGCAATCAGGTCAGACAGAGCCAAGGGCTGGAGGGATTTTTAAAATTACAAAAACCTAACCAAATCAAACCAAAACAAAAATCAATACCAATGGCCAAGGGCACCGGGGTGGCTCAGAGGGTTAAGCCGCTGCCTTCGGCTCAGGTCATGATCTCACAGTCCTGGGATCGAATCCCGCTTCAGGCTCTCTGCTCAGCAGGGAGCCTGCTACCCTCTCTCTCTCTCTGCCTGCCTCTTCATCTACTTGTGATTTCTCTCTGTCAAATAAATAAATAAAATCTTTAAAAAAAAAAAAAACCAATGGCCAAGATTTCATGTTTGCTACTAAAGCTATGACATTCTCCTCAGACATGCGTGTGACTTGATCAATATATTTATATATTTATATTTGAAGAAGAAGGAACTATTTGATGCAGCAAATCCACGTTGATTAAAAATATCAGATATGGGGCTCCTTGGTGGCTCAGTGGTTTAGGCCTCTGACTTCGGCTCAGGTCATGATTTCAGGGTCCTGGGATGGAGCGCCACATCTGGCTTTCTGCTCAGCGGGGAGCCTGCATCCCCCCCCCTCTGCCTGTCTCTCTCCGTACTTGTGATCTGTCAAATGGGTAAATAAGATCTTTAAAAAAAGAATTACAGGAAGTGAAATACTTCGAGGGTATGGGAAGGAAAATGATTTCACCTGATCTGACTAGGAAGTGGTTGAAGCCTGAATTAAAGTGCTATAAAAAGAGTAAAGACCTGGGAAATATACGGGGAAAAAATGCCTAGAAAAACAGCAATAATAACTGGCTGTTCTTTATTGATCCAGATCCAGCGGTAGGCAAAGAGGAGCTGGTTTTAACCAGAGGATGATCTCCGTTTGTCTTCATGATCTGGCATTTCCTGCAAGCCAGGCATGGGGCTCTGCACTAGAGCTGCAAATGCTGGGGAGCCCTCACTGTCCCTTTTCTCTTCTCAGCGGAACAACGGGCATGTCCATGGTGCAGTGAGACAAGCTTTACCACAGGGAGATAAAAGACTGCCAAGGGTAGGTTGGAGCTGGAAAGAGCCACTTAGGAACAGATTTTCAGGGGAGGTGATAGACAAGGGCAAAGCGAGGAATGAGGATGAGTGTGTCAAGTTTCAAAGTGCCAGGAGGCAGCACTGTGCATTCGGGAAACTACAGCAAGTTCATGACAACGGACAGCTGAACTCACAGCATCACCTGCGGATGGAGGCTGAGCCCTGGGGTTAACACTGGGGCTGAGATGGTTTGTATTCTATGCCGAGGAGGTGAGGTACTACACTGTGGGGGCACAGGGAGCTACCAGAGGATTTCAAGTATCAGAATTGTAACCATAATAGTGTATTTAATTGCATCCTAGCTTTCATCAAGGGTAAGATGCACTATAGTTTATGTTCGACTAAGAAAGAGAAATGCTGTCAGTTAAACTAAGATATATCCTCAAGTGCAACGTGAGTGCCACCTTAAGAGATATTAAAATGGGGGGGGGGAGGACAAATCTTAGAACAAGTAAACTGTGGTACTAGAATAAATAAGAAATGTCAAACACTTGGATCAACAAAATAAGTGATTATTGCTTCCCAAGTGCACAAAACTATATTAAGTGTTAGAACAAGAGACGTTCTCATCTTGATGCCCCGCAGCTGCTAGACCCAAGGTACAGAGGGCAGTAGCCAACGAACAGCAGGCCCCAAGTGCCATGTGCAGACTCTAAGAGCAACTGCCTTTGAGAGAGGAAACGGTTGAGCGTGGGCATTCTGAGGTAGAGAATTATTAGCTTGTAAAGGAGGAAAATTGACACAGAATCGGAATTGATGCTCCTTACATGACAGAGTTGGTGAAACTTCATTTCTCAGAGATCTTGAGGCTCCTCAGAAATGTATTTTTCATTTTGGACGGAACATTCAGGATAAATATGATCTGTTCGAGTTTCTGTTTCTCTCATCAGGACAGTTTCTTAGACTTCAGTGGCACAAAGAAAGGGTTTTGATAGTCCAGAGTAAATCCTGACAATGGCAAAGCCCGATCTATGAAAAACTAACCACTCAGAAGAGAACAACAGTTAAAAGGCCAGGCCGACCTGACCCTGCAGGATGGGTAAGGTTGGTCTGGCAACAGGGGTAGAGGGGTAGAGCCCATCTCCTGCTAGAAGAGCTAGAGAAGACCCCTTCCGGAGAGACCACCAGGAGAGGAGAGCAGTAGGTGCTGATGATGAAGAATATTTTAATCAGCAGAGAAGGTCAAAATGAAAAAGTTCCAGGATCAGAGTAAACATATGGGATTAAAAAATAAAAAATAAAAAATAAAGATTTTTTTGAAAGGACTTTTTCTTTTTAAAGGACTTTAAACAAAGTCCTTTTTAAGAGACAGTTGGCTGTTTAAACCAATAGTACAACTCACTGAGAGAATCGCCGCTTTATTTATTGGGGTAGAAGAGTCTTGTAATGTAGAAAGACCCAATCTGCAGAGGAAAAAATAGAATCACTAACAGGCCTCATGCCTTGCACAGCCAGTGGCTAGAATCCCTGCCTCATGAGACCCTGTGCTAGAAGGCCGCTAGAACCATCTCAACTATGTTAGTCTATCTTGGAAGCCAACACGTGTTTGCCAGTTAAGAGCAGGTAACAATCAGTCACATTATGTTAAATGACTGTCGATATCTTTAAAAGCCTTGTCAAGTTTCTTTTTGAGTAACCCTAACCCCACCCTTAGAGAAATTTATCTGTGGTTCACCTCTTTGAAATACCTCATTGTTGTTCCACATTTACCATAGCCAAAAAAAAAAAAAAAAAAAATCTTTTTATTAACAAAGTGTTCAGAAGGGGGCGCCACTGCAAAAAATGAGAGTTTTCGCTGCCAGGACAAATTTGTTGCAGAAACAGCTGAAAGCAATCAGGTCAGACAGAGCCAAGGGCTGGAGGGATCTTTAACATTACAAAAACCGAACCAAATCAATCCAAAACAAAAATCATACCAATGGCCAAGATTTCAAGTTTGCTACTGAAGGTGTGACATTCTCCTAAGACATGTGCGTGACTTGATCAATATATTTATACATTTATATTTTAAGAAGAAGGAATTATTTGATGCAGCAAATCCACGTTGATTAAAAATTACCAGATATGGGGCTCCTTGGTGGCTCAGTGGTTTAGGCCTCTGACTTCGGCTCAGGTCATGATTTCAGGGTCCTGGGATGGAGTGCCACATCTGGCTCTCTGCTCAGCGGGGAGCCTGCATCCCCCCCCCCCTCTGCCTGTCTCTCTCCGTACTTGTGATCTGTCAAATGGGTAAATAAGATCTTTTAAAAAAGAATTACAGGAAGTGAAATACATCGAGGGTATGGGAAGGAAAATGATTTCACCTGATCTGACTAGGAAGTGGTTGAAGCCTGAATTAAAGTGCTATAAAAAGAGTAATGACCTGGGAAATATACGGGGAAAAAATGCCTAGAAAAACAGCAATAATAACTGGCTGTTCTTTATTGATCCAGATCCAGCGGTAGGCAAAGAGGAGCTGGTTTTAACCAGAGGATGATCTCCGTTTGTCTTCATGATCTGGCATTTCCTGCAAGCCAGGCATGGGGCTCTGCACTAGAGCTGCAAATGCTGGGGAGCCCTCACTGTCCCTTTTCTCTTCTTAGCGGGACAACGGGCATGTCCATGGTGCAGTGAGACAGGCTTTACCACAGGGAGATAAAAAACTGCCAAGGGTAGGTTGGAGCTGGGAAAAGCCACTTAGGAACAGATTTTCAAGGGAGGTGATAGACAAGGGCAAAGCGAGGAATGAGGATGAGAGTGTCAAGATTCAAAGTGCCAGGAGGCAGCACAGTGCATTCGGGAAACTACAGCAAGTTCATGACAACCGACAGCTGATCTCCCAGCATCACCTGTGGGTGGAGGCTGAGCCCAGGGTTTAACACTGGGGCTGAGATGGTTTGTATACTATGCCGAGGAGGTGAGGTACTACACTGTAGGGGCACAGGGATCTACCGGAGGATTTCAAATATCAGAATCGTAACCATAATAGAGTATTTAATTGCATCCTATCTTTCATCAAGGGTAAGATGCACTAAAGTTTATGTTCGACTAAGAAAGAGAAATGCTGTCAGTTAAACTAAGATATATCCTCAAGTGCAACGTGAATGCCACCTTAAGACATATTAAAATGGGGGGGGGAGCACAAATCTTAGAACAAGTAAATAGTGGAACTAGAATAATTAAGAAAGGTCGAACACTTGGATCAACTTAAAAAGTGATTATTGCTTACCATGTGCCCCAAACTATATTAAGTCTTAGAACAAGAGACGTTCTCATCTTGATGCCCCGCAGCTGCTAGACCCAAGGTACAGAGGGCAGTAGCCAACGACCAGCAGGCCCCAAGTGCCATGTGCAGACTCTAAGAGCAACTGCCTTTGAGAGAAAACGGTTGATAGTGGGCTTTCTGAGGTAGAGAATTACGAGCTAGGAAAGGAGGAAAATTGACACAGAATCGGAATTGATGCCCCTACATGACAGAGTTGGTGAAACTTCCGTTCTCAGAGATCTTGAGGCTCCTCAGAAATGTATTTTTCATTTTGGACAGAACATTCAGGTTAAACATGATCTCTTCGAGTTCATGGTTCTCTCATCAGGACTGTTTCCTAGGCTTCAGGGGCACTAGAAAAGGGTTTTGAAAGTCCAGAGTAAATCCTGACAAAAGCAAAGCACGGTATCTATGAAAAACTAACCACTCAGAAGAGAACAACAGATAAAAGGCCAGGCCGTCCTGACCCTGCAGGATAGGTAAGGTAAGTCCGGCAACACTGCTAGAAGAGCTATAGAAGACCCCTTCCGGAGAGACCACCAGGAGTGGAGAGCAGTAGGTGCTGATGATGAAGAATATTTTAATCAGCAGAGAAGGTCAAAATGACAAAGTTCCAGATTCAGAGTAAACATATGGGATTAAAAAATAAAAAATTAAAAAAAAAGATTTTTTTTTTTTTTTTGAAATTGATGAAGTTCCAGATCCTAAGTCATGTTTGGTGGGGTGAGATTCGGAGCTCACGACTAAAGAAAGAATTCTTAAGACATCTTTGTTGCAAAATCTTGGTTTATTAAAGCACGGGGTCAGGACCCATGGGCAGGAAGAGCTGCTGCCCTGGGCATGTGAGGAGTGGCTGGTTATATACACAGGAGTTGGGTAGGTGAGGACAAAGGGTTGTTCAGAAGGGCTATTGGGATAAAGAAGACTGTCAGGATATGGAAGGCCTGGTTACTATCAAGCCAAGGCCACTTTCCCTCTAATGAGGCACTAACATAAAGACAATTGGGAGTCTCCTGGTGGAATGTTACATTCCTGCTATCAAACGTCCTTGTTAGTGAGATTTAGGTCTTAAAAGAAATTTAACTTTATTTACTTTTCCTTCTACCTGCATCTCCTTCAGTTTTTTTATGGAGGGGAGGGTGACATTAGGGCTTGAGGAACTGAGTTATGTATCTTTGGAAATTGGGCTATTGATAAGGCAACTTCTTTGTTGTAAATCTCAAGGACATTTGTAAACATGCCTTGCAGGACTGTGATCTCTGCAAGATAAGCCTTTGCTCTTCTTTTAGGGCTGTCAGGGGTGCCTGTGAAATGTCACACATATTACCAATGGGAGTGGGTGGAGAAGGGGTGCAAGGCGCCAGCCCCTGCTCTGTTCTCAGCCAGCCTTCTGCTCCCTCATCAAAAGGACGTTTTTTTTAAAGGACTTTAAAGAAAAGTCCTTTTTAAGAGAGAGTTGGCTGCTTAAACCAAAAGTACAACTCAGTGAGAGAATCGCCGCATTATTTATTGGGGTAGAAAGGACCTGGAATGTAGAAAGACCCATTCTGCAGAGGAAAAAAGAGAATCACTAACAGGCCTCATGCCTTGCACAGCCAGTGGCTAGAATCCCTGCCTCATGAGACCCTGCGCTAGCAGGCCGCTAGAACCATCTCAACTATGTTAGTCTATCTTGGAAGCCAACAAGTGTTTGCCCGGTTAAGAGCACGGTAACAATCAGTCACGTTATGTTATAATGACTGTCGATAAATTTAAAAGCCTTGTCAAGTTCCTTTTTGAGTAACCCTTACCCCACACTTAGAGATATTTATCTGTGGTTCACCTCTTTGAAATACCTCATTGTGGTTCCACATTTACCATAGCCAAAAAAAAAAAAAAAAATCTTTTTATTAACAAAGTGTTCAGAAGGGGGCGCCACTGTAAACAATGAGAGTTTTCACTGCCAGGACAACTTTGTTGCAGAAACAGCTGAAAGCAATCAGGTCAGACAGAGCCAAGGGCTGGAGGGATTTTTAAAATTACAAAATCCAAAACAAATCAATCCAAAACAAAAATCATAACCAAAGGCCAAGATTTCAAGATTGCTACTAAATGTATGACATTCTCCTAAGACATGCGTGTGACTTGATCAATATATTTATATATTTATATTTTAAGAAGAAGGAATTATTTGATGCAGCAAATCCACGTTGATTAAAAATTACCAGATATGGGTCTGCTGGGTGGCTCAGTGGTTTACGCCTCTGACTTTGGCTCAGGTCATGATTTCAGGGTCCTGGGATGGAGCCCCATATCAGGCTCTCTGCACAGCGGGGAGCCTGCTTCCCCCCCTCTCTCTCTGCCTGACTCTCTAGCTACTTGTGATCGGTCAAATGGGTAAATAAGATCTTTAAAAAAAGAATTACAGGAAGTGAAATACATCGAGGGTATGGGAAGGAAAATTATTTCACCTGATTAGACTAGGAAGTGGTTGAAGCCTGAATTAAAGTGCTATAAAAAGAGTAAAGACCTGGGAAATATATGGGGAAAAAATCCCTAGAAAAACAGCAATAATAACTGGCTGTTCTTTATTGATCCAGATCCTGCGGTAGGTAAAGAAGAGCTGGTTTTAGCCAGAGGATGATCACCGTTTGTCTTCATGATCTGGCATTTCCTGCAAGCCAGGCATGGGGCTCTGCACTAGAGCTGCAAATGCTGGGGGGACCTCACTGTCCCTTTTCTCTTCTCAGGGGGACAACGGGCATGTCCATGGTGCAGTGTGACAGCCTTTACCACAGGGAGATAAAAGACTGCCAAATGTAGGATGGAGCTGGGAAAAGCCACTTAGGAACTCATTTTCAGGGGAGGTGATAGACAAGGGAAAAGCAAAGAATGAGGATGAGAGTGTCAAGTTTCTTCGGGAAACTACAGCAAGTTCATGACAACCGACTGCTTATCTGGCAGCATCACCTGGGAATGGAGGCTGAGCCCAGGGGTTAACACTGGGGCTGAGATGGTTTGCATACTATGCCGAGGAGGTGAGGTAATACACTGTGGGGGCACAGGGAGCTACCGGAGGATTTCAAATATCAGAATCGTAACCATAATAGAGTATTTAATTGCATCCTATCTTTCATCAAGGGTAAGATGCACTATAGTTTATGTTCGACTAAGAAAGAGAAATGCTGTCAGTTAAACGAGGATATTTCCTCAAGGGCAAGGTGAGTGCCACCTTAAGAGTTATTAAAATGGGGGGGACGACAAATCTTAGAACAAGTAAACTGTGGTACTAGAATAATTAAGAAAGGTCGAACACTTGGATCAACTTAAAAAGTGATTATTGCTTACCATGTGCCCCAAACTATATTAAGTCTTAGAACAAGAGACGTTCTCATCTTGATGCCCCACAGCTGTTAGACCCAAGGTACAGAGGGCAGTAGCCAACGTCCAGCAGCCCCCAAGTGCCATGTGCAGACTCTAAGAGCAACTGCCTTTGAGAGAGGAAACGGTTGAGTGTGGGCTTTCTGAGGTAGAGAGTTATTAGCTGGTAAAGGAGGAAAATTGACACAGAATCAGAATTGATGCCCCTTACATGACAGAGTTGGTGAAACTTCCCTTCTCAGAGATCTTGAGGCTCCTCAGAAATGTATTTTTCATTTTGGACGGAACATTCAGGATAAATATGATCTGTTCGAGTTTCTGTTTCTCTCATCAGGACAGTTTCTTAGACTTCAGTGGCACAAAGAAAGGGTTTTGATAGTCCAGAGTAAATCCTGACAATGGCAAAGCCCGATCTATGAAAAACTAACCACTCAGAAGAGAACAACAGATAAAAGGCCAGGCCGACCTGACCCTGCAGGATGGGTAAGGTTGGTCTGGCAACAGGGGTAGAGGGGTAGAGCCCATCTCCTGCTAGAAGAGCTAGAGAAGACCCCTTCCGGAGAGACCACCAGGAGAGGAGAGCAGTAGGTGCTGATGATGAAGAATATTTTAATCAGCAGAGAAGGTCAAAATGACAAAGTTCCAGGATCAGAGTAAACATATGGGATTAAAAAATAAAAAATAAAAAAAAAAGATTTTTTTGAAAGGACTTTTTTTTTTTTTAAAGGACTTTAAACAAAGTCCTTTTTAAGAGACAGTTGGCTGTTTAAACCAATAGTACAACTCACTGAGAGAATCGCCGCATTATTTATTGGGGTAGAAGAGTCTTGTAATGTAGAAAGACCCAATCTGCAGAGGAAAAAATAGAATCACTAACAGGCCTCATGCCTTGCACAGCCAGTGGCTAGAATCCCTGCCTCATGAGACCCTGCGCTAGCAGGCCGCTAGAACCATCTCAACTATGTTAGTCTATCTTGGAAGCCAACACGTGTTTGCCAGTTAAGAGCAGGTAACAATCAGTCACATTATGTTAAATGACTGTCGATATCTTTAAAAGCCTTGTCAAGTTTCTTTTTGAGTAACCCTAACCCCACCCTTAGAGAAATTTATCTGTGGTTCACCTCTTTGAAATACCTCACCTCATTGTTGTTCCACATTTACCATAGCCAAAAAAAAAAAAAAAAAAAAAAAAAAAAAAAAAAAAAAAAAAAATCTTTTTATTAACAAAGTGTTCAGAAGGGGGCGCCACGGCAAAAAATGAGAGTTTTCGCTGCCAGGACAAATTTGTTGCAGAAACAGCTGAAAGCAATCAGGTCAGACAGAGCCAAGGGCTGGAGGGATCTTTAACATTACAAAAACCGAACCAAATCAATCCAAAACAAAAATCATACCAATGGCCAAGATTTCAAGTTTGCTACTGAAGGTGTGACATTCTCCTAAGACATGTGCGTGACTTGATCAATATATTTATACATTTATATTTTAAGAAGAAGGAATTATTTGATGCAGCAAATCCACGTTGATTAAAAATTACCAGATATAGGGCTCCTTGGTGGCTCAGTGGTTTAGGCCTCTGACTTCGGCTCAGGTTATGATTTCAGGGTCCTGGGATGGAGCGCCACAGATGGCTCTCTGCTCAGCGGGGAGCCTGCATCCCCCCCCCCCCCTCTGCCTGTCTCTCTCCGTACTTGTGATCTGTCAAATGGGTAAATAAGATCTTTAAAAAAGAATTACAGGAAGTGAAATACATCGAGGGTATGGGAAGGAAAATGATTTCACCTGATCTGACTAGGAAGTGGTTGAAGCCTGAATTAAAGTGCTATAAAAAGAGTAAAGACCTGGGAAATATACGGGGAAAAAATTCCTAGAAAAACAGCAATAATAACTGGCTGTTCTTTATTGATCCAGATCCAGCGGTAGGCAAAGAAGAGCTGGTTTTACCAGAGGATGATCTCCGTTTGCCTTCATGATCTGGTATTTCCTGCAAGCCAGGCATGGGGCTCTGCACTAGAGCTGCAAATGCTGGGGAGCCCTCACTGTCCCTTTTCTCTTCTCAGCGGGACAACGGGCATGTCCATGGTGCAGTGAGACAGGCTTTACCACAGGGAGATAAAAGACTGCCAAGGCTAGGTTGGAGCTGGGAAAAGCCACTTAGGAACAGATTTTCAGGGGAGGTGATAGACAAGGGCAAAGCGAGGAATGAGGATGAGTGTGTCAAGTTTCAAAGTGCCAGGAGGCAGCACTGTGCATTCGGGAAACTACAGCAAGTTCATGACAACGGACAGCTGAACTCACAGCATCACCTGCGGATGGAGGCTGAGCCCCGGGGTTAACACTGGGGCTGAGATGGTTTGTATACTATGCCGAGGAGGTGAGGTACTACACTGTGGGGGCACAGGGAGCTACTGGAGGATTTCAAGTATCAGAATTGTAACCATAATAGTGTATTTAATTGCATCCTAGCTTTCATCAAGGGTAAGATGCACTATAGTTTATGTTCGACTAAGAAAGAGAAATGCTGTCAGTTAAACTAAGATATGTCCTCAAGTGCAACGTGAGTGCCACCTTAAGAGATATTAAAATGGGGGGGAGGACAAATCTTAGAACAAGTAAACTGTGGTACTAGAATAAATAAGAATGGTCAAACACTTGGATCAACAAAATAAGTGATTATTGCTTCCCATGTGCACAAAACTATATTAAGTGTTAGAACAAGAGACATTCTCATCTTGATGCCCCGCAGCTGTTAGACCCAAGGTACAGAGGGCAGTAGCCAATGACCAGCAGGCCCCAAGTGCCATGTGCATACTCTAAGAGCAACTGCCTTTGAGAGAGGAAACGGTTGAGCGTGGGCATTCTGAGGTAGAGAATTATTAGCTTGTAAAGGAGGAAAATTGACACAAAATCTGAATTGATGCCCCTACATGACAGAGTTGGTGAAACTTCCCTTCTCAGAGATCTTGAGACTCCTCAGAAATGTATTTTTCATTTTGGATGGAACATTTAGGATAAACATGATCTGTTCGAGTTCCTGGTTCTCTCATCAGGACTGTTTCTTAGGCTTCAGTGGCACAAGAAAAGGGTTTTGATAGTTCAGAGTAAATCCTGACAAAAGCAAAGCACGGTATCTATGAAAAACTAACCACTCAGAAGAGAACAACAGATAAAAGGCCAGGCCGACTGACCCTGCAGGATAGGTAAGGTTGGTCTGGCAACAGGGGTAGAGGGGTAGTGCCCATCTCCTGCTAGAAGAGCTAGAGAAGACCCATTCAAGAGAGACAACCAGGAGAGGAGAGCAGTAGGTGCTGATGATGAAGAATATTTTAATCAGCAGAGAAGGTCTAAATGACAAAGATCCAGGATCAGAGTAAACCTATGGGATTAAAAAATAAAAAATTTAAAAAAAGATTTTTTTGAAAGGACTTTTTTTTTTTTAAGGACTTTAAACAAAAGTCCTTTTTAAGAGACAGTTGGCTGTTTAAACCAAAATTACAACTCAGTGAGAGAATCGCCGCATTATTTATTGGGGTAGAAATGACCTGGAATGTAGAAATACCCATTCTGCAGAGGAAAAAATAGAATCAGTAATAGGCCTCATGCCTTGCGCAGCCAATGGCTAGAATCCCTGCCTCATGAGACCATTTTAAAAGCTGTACTCATAATGGAACGGAAGGTGTTATTTCCCTATAATTTTATATATGTCATTAATTTGCTGCAAAGCCCAATAGCACTGGGAGCAGAAACTGGGACCAAAGAGTGAGCACCCTGTTTGACAGGAGGGACCAGCCACCTCTTCTTCAGATGCAGGGGGAGCCTTGGAGTGCTGACTCCTCCCTTCTTCCTTTCCCCTTTCCTCCCTCCCTCCTTCTTCCCTTCCCCTCTGTCCTTCCCTGGTGGTGCCCTTTCCCGATGCCCACTTCATCCCTTTTCTTTTCTTACATGCCTGCCTTCTAGAGTTTCTTCTCTCCTCCCAATTACTTCCCTTCCTCTGAATCTCCTCTTTGGTCCCTTTCTCCCTGCTCTCTGCTCCTCCTCCCCTTTCTTGGCCCTTGTACAGCTCCATCCAGACTGCAGGCAGAGCTGGACTATCATGCTCACTCGCTAGCTCAGCCACCCTCCAGAAAAGTCACTCTTCGGTGGCCACCTTCCTGATCCCCTGGTCCTTACTCCACTTATTCAGCTATTGCTCTGAAGTCTGAGGAGGACAGAGTGGGGCTGCCGCAGAATCAGGCCAGAGGAGAAACCAAACCATGTGTCCACACTGTCCTCCAGGACTGCTGCTCTGAGAGCTTTCAGAGTCCTCAACAGGGTTAGGATTTAGGGGCTTCTTCAGAACTGGGAGTGAAAACAGCCATAGGTCAAAAGAAAAGCTATGGCCCCCACACAAAAATAATAATCACAAATGAAAACTAAGTGAGCTCTGAAGTCCCAAAGTCAAAGAATTGCCTTGAATCTGTCACTAGAAAGCACCCAAGGCCTCACTCTCTGGGTTCTGCGTGCCCTGGGAATGGCAGGAGTCTCTGACCCCCTTCCCTCTTCATTCAGTCCCAAAGAACATCCTCTGAGGTGGTCTTCAAACTTCCTCTGAGAAACTGTCTCTGGGAACTGTAGGCCCTTGGCTGCTGGGACGAATGAGGGTGATGTCAGGACCTGATGGGCAGCTTTACCAGGAGACTGTGGCTTCTGGATGCAGTCCTCAGGTCCCATGGTCTGGCTGAGATCTAGGTCTTTCAGTGGAGGAGGACAGATGATATTTCAGATTTTGAGTTGATTCTGGGATGATTAGTGCTTTGGAGGGCATTGGGTGAAGGTATTTTGCACACGGGAAGGACACGAATTTGGGGAGCCAGAGAGTGGACTGTTAAGAGCTGACCTTGCATTACCCCCAGAAACCTTGCTGCTGTCTTTACCTCTCGTACCACAGAACGTGACCTTATTTGGAACTAGAGTCCTTACAGATGCAATCACATTACAGTGAGGTCGTTAGAGTGGGCCCTAATCTCCTGTAACTGACCTCCTTTTGTAAAGGGAAAATCTGGACAGAGAGATGCCCCTACTGTCAGTGGTGGGCAGTGCATGAACTTCTAAAACCCTGACAGTAGTGGAAAACAGACTCAAGTAAATGGGAGCTCTAGTGGAATTTCAGATGAAGATGCTGTGGACCTCAGCTTCCCAGGTCATAGTGACGTTAGGATTTCAAATTCAAGTCAGAGATGAAAGAAACATCTGGACTCCATCCTCAGGTACACGCAGTATTCTGAACTGAGGCTAGAACCAGAGACCATTCT
This sequence comes from Mustela lutreola, assembly GCF_030435805.1. NCBI lineage: Eukaryota > Metazoa > Chordata > Mammalia > Carnivora > Mustelidae > Mustela > Mustela lutreola. Next base: position 357,400 of record NW_026709257.1, read on the forward strand.
AATGAAAGGCCTCCACAGGTGGGCTCTCACAGGTGGGCTCCGACTTAGTTTCCTGTATATTCATTCATGAAATCGCTCTGCGGGTCAACATGCAGAACAAAGCCATTTAATAAAAGTGACAATGAGGTGAGGAAAGGGACGCCAGAAGGCATGTGAATGTGGAGAGAGGAAGAGCCAGGGTGGAAAAAGGGAGAATCCCTCCCTGCGCTCCTTGCTGCCAGGGAGGTCTGAGGGACTAGTTTCCACCTGGGATCCCAAGTCCAGAACAAAAGTGGCGGGTCCAAAGCTCGGGATGAGGGAAGGGGGTCCTCGGCACCCGCGCGTGGGGGTGCCAAACGATGGGGGCTATTGCGCTCGCTGGCGGGGGGGGGGGGCACCTCGCCAGGCTCCGTCCTGGCCCGACCCCGTGGGGTCCATGGTGCGGCGTGTCGTCCGGGGTGGTCCCACTTCCCCGGGGTTCGCGGGAGGCTGGGTCCCGACACCCCCGCGAACTCGCGGGCCGCGTTTCTGCCCCAGTGAGGGCACGGCGCAGTGTCACTTTACCTGCTCGCAGAGGGTCGTCCAGAGAAGCCATGGGGCGGGGCGGGGCAGCGGGCCACGGGAGCGGGACAGCCGGGCCTCAGGGGCTGGGCTGGAGCACGGGAGTGCAGGGGCGGCGAGGAAGGGGGTCTTGAGTCCTGACTGGGCCGCAGCACAGCAAGGCGGCGCTGCGCGCCCCTCCTCTGCCAGCCCCTCCACCTCCTCTCAGAGTCTCCACCGCGTCCTCCGCGAGCTCACTTCCCGCTTTGGCAATTAGCAAAGCCCCTTCTCCGGGCAGCCCCCGCCCCCGCCCCCCTCCCCCTCCGCCCTGAGGCGAAGCCCCGGGGGCCTGCGAGCGTGGCCAGCGCCAGCGCTGGGCAGCCTCCTAGCCTGGCTCCCCGAGCGGGGGTCCGAGTGCTGCCTGGCTGGGAAAAGATCATCAGCCCTAAACCCGGCTGCACTCTCGGGTCATTTCTCTGGCTTCCTGATTGTGCCCAAAGCCGGGAACCAGATTCTCCAGCACAGGCCTGGGCTGAGATGCCTGCCCGCGATCTCTTTGAGCAGTCTCCTAGTCTCCAGGCAGGGTCCGCCATTGCATGATGGCACCCGCGAATCACTTCGACCCGGATGTTTGGGTTTTTTGTTTGTTTTTTGGTTATTGGTTATTATATGACCTCCATGGTAGGTGCTCCACAAAGGGAGTGAAAAGAGGACGCCTGATACATACGCATATGGCCATTCTAGAAAAAGAACTTGGGGTTCTCGCGGAGGCGTGGCATAGGTCCTTGCACTATGTTTTAATAGAAATGGGATTATGCACCAACTTACTTAAATGAGCATAGTTTGAAATCGTTTACTAAGAATAAATATTTAAAACAGTTATATTTTAACTAAATCTATCATCAATCATAAATCTATTACACGAAGGTTACAGGCAATTTCAATGCAATAGCACTCTCTTCAGGGTTTTAAATAATCCGTGTCTGTCTTGGCACATGAGATTGCAAAGATAGGAAATGGTTTGTAAAAGATCATATAATAGCTTTTACTATATGGTATCAGCAATTTATCCTAAAGGAGCTGCCACCAGCTAAAAACTCAGCTTTGATAAATGCAGAAAAGCAGCAAACGTTTACATACCCTCTTGGTGACCAGAGGCATGCTTTGTGCCCCTCATCATCTCTTTCGTGGTTCTGAGGCCCTTGGCGCTCAGTAGTTTAGTGTCTTATTCTCTGGAATAGGCCATTGAAGAAATACCAGGCCCAGAGAAGAAGGTCCTGCTGGGTGTCTGAAGAAAGTACAACCTTTTAGATGAAGCTTTCTGGGGAATTTCTTAGTGGTTTGGTCTGCTTCTGATAGGAAGGGAAATTTTATTTTTAAAGATTTTATTTATTTATTTGATAGAGATCACAAGTAGGAAGAGAGGCAGGCAGAGAGAGAGGAAGAAACAGGCTCCCTGCTGAGGAGTGAGCCTGATGGGGGGGCTCATTCCCAGGACCCTGGAATCATGACCTGAGCCGAAGGCAGAGGCTTTAACTCACTCTGCCATCCAGGTGCCCAAGGGAAATTTTTTTTTAAAGATTTTATTTATTTATTTGACAGACAGAGATCACAAGTAGGCAGAGAGCAGGCAGAGAGAGAAGTGGAAGCAGGCTCCCTGCTGAGCAGAGAGCCAGACATGGGGCTCAATCCCAGGACCCTAGGATCATGACCTGAGACGAACGCAAAGGCCCAGTGAGCCAAACTCACTGAGCTACTCGGGTGCCCCAGGAAGGGAAATTTTTTTAAGAGTATTTTCTCTTTGAATCTATTTTGAGGTTTGGTTTGTGGTTCTTTCTGACTTCTCATGAAGATGGAATTACTTCTGAGGTTGGTTGTCAGGAACCGCATATCAAATCGAGCTATCTTTTTAGCAATAAATAAATAAATAAATAAATAAATAAATAAAAGGTCAAGTGTTGGTATAAAGCTATTATGCTTTTCAAAATCCCGAACTATAATTCATGTATCGTGGTCATTCTTTATCATATCAAACAGGAGAGAGGTGGCAGAAACGCACTTTCAGTTTAATTTTTTTACAAGGAAGATTGACTTATGAACCTTCTTTGTTATTCCCTTTCATTCAATTTCCCTGTACCTCCTTTTCTATGAATTGTAATGGTAAACCATCATTATTTTTATTGTTGGCCCGTGAGAATTAGAGATCAATGCCCAAGTGAAAGCAGAAGGCAGGTTTATTAAAGCAACAGCACACTATCTAAGGGAGAGCAGGTGGTATTCCATGAGGTGGAGCTGGCCCTTACTTTGATTTGGGATTGGATATTTCTTGGTCTTTTTGAAGTGGGAGGACCTTCAACATGCAGTGGATTGATCTCTAATGGAGGCTGCTTCCAATCATTTGGGGGACTCCTACCACATGTTGGGAAAAGGAGTTGTTGTCATTTTTATTTTATTTTTATCAGGGTTCCAAAATTCACTGTTTATGCCCCACACCCAGTGCTCCATGCAATATGTGCCCTCCATAACTCCCATTAACAGGCTTACCCAACCCTCTGCCCCCTCCCCTCAAAACTCTCAGTTTGTTTCTCAGAGTCTCTCATGGTTTGTCTCCCCCTCCAATTTCCCCACACTCACTTCTCCTCTTGATCACCCAGTGTCTTCTGTGTTATTCTTTATGCTCCACAATTAAGTGAAACCATATGAAAATTGACAATCTCTGCTTGAATTATTCCACTCAGGATTATCTCCTCCAGTCCCATCCATGTTGATACAAAAGTTGGGTATCCTTCCTTTCAGAAGGAAGCATAATACTCCATTGTACAAATGGATCATATCTTCTTTATCCGTTCATCCATTGAAGGTCATCTCGGTTCTTTCCAATGTTTAATGACTGTGGCCATTGCTGCTATAAACATTAGGGTACAGATGTCCCTTCTTTTCACTGCATCTGTATCTTAGGGGTAAATACTCAGTAGTGCAATTGCAGGGTCATAGGGTAGCTCTAATTTTAATTTCTTAAGGAGTCTCCACACTGTATCCCAAAGTAGCTGCACCAACTGGCATTCTCACCAATAGTGTAAGAGGGTTCCCCATTCTCCACATCCTCTCCAACACTTGTTGTTTATTGCCTTCTTAATTTTGGCCATTCTAACTGTGTAAGGTGGTATCCCAATGTGCTTTTGATTTGAATCTCCCTGATGGCTAATGATGATGAACATTTTCTCATGCATCTGTTTGCCATTTGTATGTCTTCTTTGGAGAAGTGTCTGTTCATGTCTTCTGTCCATTTTTTGACATGATTATCTGTTTTGTGTGTGTTGAGTTTGAGGAGTTCTTTATAGATCTTGGATATCAGCCCTTTATCTGTAATGTCATTTGTGAAAATCTTCTCCCATTCCGTGGGTTGTCTCTTCATTTTGTTTACGGTTTCCTTTGCTGTGCAGAAACTTTTGATCTTGATGAAGTCCCAAAAGTTCATTTTTGCTTTTGTTTCCTTTGTCTTTGGGGACATGTCTTGAAAGAATTTGCTGTGGCCAGTGTCCAAGAGGTTACTGTCTATGTTCTCCTCTAGGATTTTGATAGACTCCTGCCTCATGTTGAGGTCCTTTGTCCATTTCGAATTTATCTTTATGTATGGTATAAGAGAATGGTTGAGTGTCATTCTTCCATACATAGCTGTCCAATTTTTCCTGCACCATTGATTGAAGAGGCTGTCTTTTTTCCACTGTGTAATTTTCTCTGCTTTGTCAAAGATTTTTTGACCATAGAGTTGATGGTCCATATCTGGGCACTCTACTCTAATCCACTGGTCTACAAGTCTTGTTAACCCACTGAGCCACCCAGGTGCCCCTTTTAAGCTATTATTTAAAGTAGAGTCATTCTTTTTTTTTAAGAATTTATTTATTATTTATTTGACAGAGAGAGATCACAAGTGGACGGAGGACAGGCAGAGGGTTAGGGTTAGACGTCGTTGGGGTCAGGGTTAGCATAAGGCTTAGGGTAGGGGTCAGGGTTAGGATTAGGTTCATGGTTAGGTTTAGGGTCAGGCTCACAGTAGGGTCACGGTTAGCGTTACTGTCAGAGCCAGGGTCAGGGTCAGTGTTAGGGTGACGGTTAGGTTTAGGGTCAGGTTCAGGGTCATGCTCAGGTTTAGGGTCAGGTTCAAGTTTTGGTTTTGGGGCAAGGTTCATGTAGGGTCAGGGTTAGGTTTGGGACACGTTTAGTGTCAGGGTTAGGGTTAGGTCAGCTTTATGTTTAGGTTCTGTTTTATGAGTAGGTTCAAGATCAGGGTTAGATTTAGGTTTACGATTCTGTTCAGAATCACGGATTGGGTCAGAGTTAGGTTTACAGACAGGGTTAGGGTCAGTGTTAAGGTCATGGCCAGGGTCAGGTTTAAGGTTAAGGTCTGACATAGGCAAAGTTCAGAGTTAGGGTTATGATCAGGGTCAGGGACAGGGTCAGGTTTATTGTTAAAGTGGGGTTATGGTTAGGTTTAGAGATAGGTTGAGGGTTAGGGTTAGACCGGGTTAGGGTCAGTGTCAGGGATAATGTTAGGGGTTAGTTTTAGGGTTAGGTTCAGCGTTAGGTTTCGGGTCGGGGCCCGTGTTAGTGTCAGGGTCAGGGTTACGTTTAGGGTTAGAGTTAGGGTCAGGCTCCCATTCAGTGTCAGGGTTAGTGTTAGGGTCAGGGTCAGTGTCACTGTTAGGGTCAGGGTAAGGTTTATGGTCTTTGGCTGGGTCAGGGTCAGGGTGAAGACTAGGGCCAGTGACAGCTTTACGGTCAAAATCAGATATTGGTTTAAAGTCCACATTCGGGTCAGGGACAGGGTTATGTAGTGGTAAGTGTTAGAATCATGGTTAGGTTTAGGGTCAGGGCCAGAGTCAGTTTTAGGGTCAGGGTCTGGTATAGGCAAAGTTCAGGGGTACGGTTATGATCATAGTCAGGTAGGGGTCAGGGTTATTGTTAAAGTTTAAAGTTAGTGGTAGGGTTAGCGTTAGGTTGACGGTTAGGGTTAGAACTTGTTAGGGTCAGGGTCCGTGGTAGGGTTTGGGGTTAGTGTTAGGGTTAGGTTCAGCAATAGGATTCGGTGTACAGCCCGTGTTAGTGTCAGGGTCTGGGTTACATTAGGGTTAGAGTTAGGGTCAGGCTCACAGTCAGGGTCAGGTTTAGTGTTCTGGTCAGGCTCGGGGTCACTGTTAGGGTCAGGGTTAGGTTGATGGACAGAGTCAGGGTAGGGTCAGGGTGAAGTTTAGCGCCAGTGTCTTTTAAGGGTCTGGTTCAGGTATTGGTTTAAAGTCCACATTCGGGTCAGGGACAGGGTTATGTAGGGGTCAGTGTTAGTGTCATGGTTAGGATTAGGGTCAGGGTCAGGGTCAGGGTCTGGTGAATGTCAGGGCCAGGGTCAGGTTTAGGGTCAGGCTTTGGTTTAGGGTCAATGTTTGGTTCAGTGTCACTGTTAGGTTTTGGTGGTAGGGTTTGGGATTCGGGTTAGGGTTAGAGTTAGTAGTAGGGTTATGGTTAGGGTTAGGGATAGCGTAAGGTCAGGGTTAGGGTTTGGTTTAGGGTACGGGTAAGTTTTAGGGTCAGGGTCAGCGTTAGGTTTAGGTTCAGGGTCTGTAGAGGGTCATGGTTAGAGTTACGTTTGGGTTTAGGGTTAGCGTCAGGCTCCCAGTCACGGTCAGGGGTAGGGTTAGGGTCAGGGTTAGGTCAGCGTCAGGGTTAGCATTAGGGTTAGGGTCAGGGTCATGGTTAGGTATGAGTCATTGTTACGGTAATGTCAGAGGTACGTTTAGGTTCAGGGTCCACATCAGGGTCAGTGTAAGGCTTAGATTTAGGTTTACGGTTCAGGTCATGATCACACTCAGGTTCAGGGTCAGGGTCATGGTCAGGGCTTGGGTTAGGGTTTGGGGCAGCCTCAAAGTCAGTGTCAGGGTCAGGGTTAGTGGTTACTTTTAGTGTTACTGTTACTGTTAGATTTCATTGACCCATCCCTTCAGGGTCTCAAGATAAACCCTGGGCAGAAGGGTGTAGTCCTTACACCCCATCCCACTTAACCAGCCTTAAACTGGGGTGTGAACATGACTTGCCCACCAGACATATAACCGCTCATCAGCCTGATCCTGCTTGGGGCATCTCCACCCACGATGGCATGGCCAGGTCCTCTTTACACACAGACACACAGACACCCAGAGCCGCGCACGCGCTCACACACACACACACACACACACACACACACACACTCACAGAGAGAGAGACGAGGAGGAGACCTAGGGCTAAACCTGTTGATCAGAAGGTGTGGACTCTCTTACTCTGAGCCCCCTGGTGTCCCCTTGATTTTATTAGCCAAAGGGCCTGAGACGTTGGGGAAACCTGATATGACCTGCCAGGGATTGGACGTATCTGGTGGGCGAGCTCTCTTCTCCCTGCATCCTCTGGGCTTCAGTACAGCAGAAGAACATGTCGCTTCCTTTAGGATGTGCCTAGAAATGAGCTGGGCATGGCCGTTTTCTCTGTAATGGGGTGCCTGGATACGTGGCTTCCAATTCCGTTGGGCTCTGTCTTCAGGGAAGTGAGGTCACCACTGCCTGGGGGTTCCTTACCGAACTTCCTGTTTCACCAGAGCTCCCTAAGCCGCCGGTCCCCAAGCTGCTCAAGGCTCACACTCCACTCAATGCAGTGCCCATCCAGTTACCCCCATACAGCCTCCCCATGCCCCTGGAGGGCTGGGTTCATCTGTTGTCCCCGCTGGAGGGAACACAGCTGGGTTTAGACCAAGTTACTGTTAGGGTTAGGGTTAAGAACAACTAGGGTCAGGGTTAGGAATAGACGTCGTTGGGGTCAGGGTTAGCATAAGGCTTAGGGTAGGGGTCAGGGTTAGGGTTAGGTTCATGGTTAGGTTTAGGGTCAGGCTCACAGTAGGGTCAGGGTTAGCGTTACGCTCAGAGTCAGTGTCAGGGTCCGTGTTAGGTTTAGGGTCAGGTTCAGGGTCATGCTCAGGTTTAGGGTCAGGTTCAAGTTTTGGTTTTGGGGCAGGGTTCATGTAAGGGTCAGGGTTAGGTTTGGGACAGGTTTAGTGTCAGGGTTAGGGTTAGGTCAGCTTTATGTTTAGGTTCTGTTTTATGAGTAGGTTCAGGATCAGTGTTAGCTTTAGGGTTACGATTCTGTTCAGAATCACGGATTGGGTCAGAGTTAGGTTTACAGTCAGGCTTAGGGTCAGTGATAAGGTCAGGCCAGGGTCAGGTTTAAGGTTAAGGTCTGACATAGGCAAAGTTCACAGTTAGGGTTTTCATCAGGGTCAGGGAGAGGGTCAGGTTTATTGTTAAAGTGGGGTTAGGCTTAGGGTTAGAGGTAGGTTGAGGGTTAGGGTTAGACCGGGTTAGGGTCAGTGTCAGGGATAATGTTAGGGGTTAGTTTTAGGATTAGGTTCAGCGTTATTTTTCGGGTCAGGTCCCGTGTTTTTGTCAGGGTCAGGGTTACGGTTAGGGTTAGAGTTAGGGTCAGGCTCCCATTCAGGGTCAGGTTTATTGTTAGGGTCAGGGTCAGCATCTCTGTTAGGGTCAGCCTTAGGTTTATGGTCTTTACCTGCATCAGGGTCAGGTTGAAGTCTAGGGCCACTGTCAGGATTACGGTCAAGATCAGGTATTGGTTTAAAGTCCACATTCGGGTCAGGGACAGGGTTATGTAGTGGTAAGTGTTAGAATCATGGTTAGGTTTAGGGTCAGGGCCAGAGTCGGGTTTAGGGTCAGGGTCTGGTATAGGCAAAGTTCAGGGATAGGGTCATGATCATAGTCAGGTATAGGGTCAGTGTTATTTTTAAAGTTTAGAGTAGGTGTTAGGGTTAGCGTTAGGTTGACTGTTAGGGTTAGAACTTGTTAGGGTCAGGGTCCGTGGTAGGGTTAGGGGTTAGTGTAAGTTTAGTTTCAGCGATAGGATTCGGGGTACGGCCCGTGTTAATGTCAGGGTCTGGATTACATTTAGGGTTAGAGTAAGGGTCAGGCTAACAGTCAGGGTCAGGTTTAGTGTTAAGGTCAGGGTCGGGGTCACTGTTAGGGTCAGGGTTAGGTTTATGGAAATTGTTTGGGTCAGGGTCAGGGTGAAGTTTAGCGCCACGGTCAGGTTTAGTGTCAGGTTCAGGTATTGGTTTAAAGTCCACATTCGGGTCAAGGACAGGGTTATGTAGTTGTCAGTGTTAGTGTCATGGATATGATTAGGGTCAGGGTCAGGGTCAGGTGCAGGTCAGGGATAGGGTCAGGTTTAGGGTCAGGCTTTGGTTTAGGGTTAATGTTCGGTTCAGTGTCACAGTTAGGTTTCGGCAGTAGGTTTTGGGATTGGGGTTTGGGTGAGAGTTAGAAGTAGGGTTATGTTTAGGGTTAGGGATAGACAACGGAAAGTCAGGTTTAGGGTTTGGTTTATGGTAGGGGTTAGTGTTAGGGTCAGGGTCATCGTTAGGATTAGGTTCAGGGTCCATAGAGGGACATGGTTAGAGTTATCTTTAGGTTTAGGGTTAGCATCAGGCTCACAGTCACGGTCCGGGGTAGGGTTAGGGTTAGGCACAGGGTGAGGTTAGCGTCAGGGTTAGGATTAGGGTCAGGGTCAGGGTCATGGTTAGGTATGAGTCATGGTTACGGTGTTGACAGAGTTAGGTTTAGGTTCAAGGTCCACATCAGGGTCAGTGTCATGCTTAGGTTTAGGTTTAGCGTTCATGTAAGGATCACAGTCAGGTTCAGGGTTAGGGTCATGGTCAGGGCTTGGGTGAGGGTTTGGTGCAGGCTCACAGTCAGTGTCAGGGTCAGGGTTAGTGCTTACTGTTAGTGTTAGCCCCGCTCCTGGGTCATGGACCCATCCCTTCAGGGTTTCAGGATAAACCCTGGGCAGAAGGGTGTACACCCTACACCCGATCCCACTTAACCAGCCTTAAACTTGGGTGTGAACATGACTTGCCCACCAGACATCTAACCCCTCATCAGCCTGATCCTGCTTGGGGCATCTCTACCCACGATGGCATGGCCAGGTGCTCTTTACACACAGACCCACAGACATCCAACCGCGCACAGACACACACACACACACACACACACACACACACACACACACACACAGAGACGGGAAGGAGACCAAGGGCTACACCAGTCATCAGAAGGTGTGGGACTCTCTGACTCTGAACCTTCTGTGTCCCCTTTTGATTTTATTAGACAATGGGCCTGAGGCGTTGGGGAAACCTGATATGACCTGCCAGGGAGGGGACCTGTCTAACAGGCCAGCTCTCTTCTCCCTGCATCCTCTTGGCTTCAGTACAGCAGAAGAACATTTTGCTTCCTTTAGGATGTGCCTAGAAATGAGCTGGGCATGGCGGTTTTCTCTGTAATGGGGTGCCTGGATATGTGGGTTCCAATTCCATTGGGCTCTGTCATCAGGGAAGTGAGGTCACCACTGCCTGGGGGCTCCTTTCCGAACATCCTGATCCACCAGAGCTCCCTGAGCCGCCGGTCCCCAAGCTGCTCAAGTCTCACACTGCACTCAATGCAGTGCCCATCCAGTGACCCCCATACAGCCTCCCCCCAACCCCTGGGAGGCCTGGGTGCAGCTGTTGTCCCTGCTGGAGAGAATAGAGCTGGTTTTAGACAAGGTTAGTGTTAGGGTTAGGACCTAGAAAGACGTAGGGTCAGGGTTAGGGTTAGACGACTTTGGGGTCAGGGTTATCGTAAGGTTAGTGCAGGGGTAAGGGTTAGGGTTAGGTTCATGGTTAGGTTTATTGTCAGGATCACAGTAGGGTCAAGATTAGCGTTACGGTCACAGTCAGGGTCAGGTTCAGTGTTAGGCTGACGGTTAGGTTTAGGTCCAGGCAGGGTCATGGTCAGATTTAGGGTCAGGTTCCAGTTTTGGTATGGGGGCAAGGTTCATGTCAGGGTCAGGGTTAGGTTTGGGACAGGTTTAGTGTCAGGGTTAGGGTCAGGGTCAGGGTTAGGTTCATGGTTATGGTAAGGTCAGCTTTATGTTTAGGTTCTGTTTCATGAGTAGGTTCCGGATCAGGGTTAGATTTACGGTTACGATTCTGTTTAGGATCACGGATTGGGTCAGAGTTAGGTTTAAAGTCAGGGTTAGAGTCAGTGTTAAGGTCAAGGCCAGGGTCAGGTTTAAGGTTCAGTTCTGACATAGGCAAAGTTCAGAGTTAAGGTTATGATCAGGGTCAGGGAGAGGGTCAGGATTATTGTTAAAGTGGGGTTAGGGTTAGGGTTAGAGGTAGGTTGCGGGTTAGGGTTAGATCGGGGTAGGGTCAGTGTCAGGGTTAATGTTAGGGGTTACTTTTAGGGTTAGGTTCAGCGTTATGTTTTGGGTCAGGGACCGTGTTAGTGTCAGGGTCAGGGTTACGTTTAGGGTTAGAGTTTGGTTCAGGCTCCCATTCAGTGTCAGGGTTCGTGTTAGGTTCAGGGTCAGGGTCACTGTTAGGGTCAGGGTTAGGTTTCTGGTCGTTGCCTGGGTCGGGGCCAGGGTGAAGTCTAGGGCCAGTGTCAGGTTTACGGTCAGGCTCAGGTATTGGTTTAAAGTCCACATTTGGGTCTGGGACAGGGTTATATAGTGGTCATTTTTAGGGTCATGGTCAGGTTTAGGGTCAGTGCCAGGGTCAGGTTTAGGGTCAGGGTCTGGTATAGGCAAAGTTCAGGGTTAGGGTTATGATCATAGTCAGGTATAGGGTCAGGGTTATTGTTAATGTTTAGGGTTAGTTCTACGTTTAGCATTAGGTTGACGGTTAGGGTTAGAACCTGTTAGGGTCAGGGTCCGTGGTAGGGTTTGGGGTTAGTGTTAGGATTAGGTTCAGAGATAGGATTATGGGGATGGCCCATGTTAGTGTCAGGGTCAGGGTTACACTTAGGGTCAGTGTTAGGTTCAGTCTCACAGTCAGGGTCAGATATAGTGTTCAGTTGATTGTCGGGGTCACTGTAAGGGTCAGGGTTATGTTATTGTCATGGTCTGGGTCAGGGTCAGGGTGAAGTTTAGCACCAGTGTCCTTTTTATGTTCAGGTTCAGGTATTGGTTAAAGTCCACATTCGCTCAGGGACAGAGCTATGTAGTGGTCAGAGTTAGTGTCAAGGTTAGGATTAGGTTCAGAGTCAGTGTTATGTAAAGGTCAGAGCCAGGGTCAGGTTGAGGGTCAGGCTTTGGTATAGGGTCAATGTTCGGTTCAGTGTCACAGTTAGGTTTTGGCGGTAGGGTTTGGGATGGGGTTTGGGTTAGAGTTAGAAGTAGGGTTATGGTTATGGTTAGGGCTGGGTTAGACAGCGTAAGGTCAGGCTTAGGGTTTGGTTTAGGGTAGGGGTTAGTGTTAGTTTCAGGGTCAGCTTGAGGTGTCGGTTCAGGGTCCTTATTAGGGTCATGGTTCGAGTTACCATTAGGTTTAGGGTTAGGGTCAAGCTCACTGTCACATTCAGGGGTAGGGTTAGGGTCCGGGTTAGGTCAGTGTCAGGGTTAGGATTAGGGTCAGGTTCAGGGTCCTGGTTAGGTTTGAGTCATGGTTACGGTAATGTCAGAGTTACGTTTAGGTTCAGGGTCCACATCAGGGTCAGTGTCAGGCTTAGGATTAGGTTTAGGGTTCAGGTCAGGATCACAGTCAGGGTCAGGTTCGGGGTCAGGATCAGGGCTTGGGTCAGGTTTAGGGGCAGGCTCACAGTCAGTGTCAGGGTCAGGGTCAGGGTTAGTGGTTACTGTTAGGGTTAGCCCCCTCCTGGGTCATGGACCCATCCGTTCAGGGTCTCAGGATAAACCCTGGGCAGAAGGGAGTAGACCCTACACCCGATCCCACTTAACCAGCCTTAAACTGGGGTGTGAACATGACTTGCCCACCAGATATCTAAACCCTCATCATCTCATCCTGCTTGGGGCAACTCCACCCACGATTGCATGGCCAGGACCTCTTTACACACAGACACACAGACACCCAGAGGCACACACACAGACACACAAACACACACACACACACACACACACACACACACACACACACACGCAGAGACAGGGAAGAGACCTAGGGCTACATCCATAGATCAGAAGGTGTGGGACTCTCTGACTCTGAGCCCACTGGTGTCACCTTTTGATTTTATTAGCCAAAGGGCCTGCGTCATTGGGGATACCTGATATGACCTACCAGGGTGGGGACGTGTCTGACGGGCGAGCTCACTTCTCCCTGTATCCTCTGGGCTTCAGTACAGTAGAAGAACATGTCGCTTCCTTTAGGATGTGCCTAAAAATGATCTGCACAGGGGGTTTTCTCTGTTATGGGGTGCCGTGATACGTGGGTTCCAATTGCATTGGTCTCTGTCTTCAAGGAAGTGAGGTTCACCACTGCCTGGGGGCTCCTTACCGAACTTCCTGCTGCACCAGAGATCCCTGAGCCGCCGGTCCCCAAGCTGCTCAAGGCTCACACTCCACTCAATGCAGTGCCCATCCAGTGACCCCCATACAGCCTCCTCCCCACCCTAGGAAGCCTGGGTGCAGCTGTTGTCCCCGCTGGAGGGAACAGAGCTGGGTTTAGACCAGATTAGTTTAGGCTTAGGTCTAAGAAAGAGGTAGGGTCAGGGTTAGGGTTAGACGACTTTGGGGTCAGGGTTAGCGTAAGGCTTAGGGTAGGGGTCAGGGTTATGGTTAGGTTCATGGTTAGGTTTAGGGTCAGGATCACAGTAGGGTCAGGGTTACCGTTACGGTCACAGTCAGGGTCAGGTTCAGTGTTAGGCTGATGGTTAGGTTTAGGTACAGGCAGGGTCATGGTCAGATTTAGGGTCAGGTTCAAGTTTTGGTGTGGGGGCAAGGTTCATGTCAGGGTCAGGGTTAGGTTTGGGACAGGTTTAGTGTCAGGGTTAGGGTCAGAGTCAGGGTTAGGTTCATGGTTATGGTAAGGTCAGCTTTATGTTTAGGTTCTGTTTCATGAGTAGGTTCAGGATCAGGTTTAGCTTTACGGTTACGATTCTGTTTAGGATCACGGATTGGGTCAGAGTTAGGTTTACAGTCAGGGTTAGGGTCCGTGTTAAGGTCAAGGCCAGGGTCAAGTTTAAGGTTCAGTTCTGACATAGGCAAAGTTCAGAGTTAAGGTTATGATCAGGGTCAGGGAGAGGGTCAGGATTATTGTTAAAGTGGGGTTAGGGTTAGGGTTAGAGGTAGGTTGCGGGTTAGGGTTAGATCGGGGTAGGGTCAGTGTCAGGGATAATGTTAGGGGTTAGTTTTAGGGTTAGGTTCAGCATTAGGTTTCGGGTCAGGGCCAGTGTTAGTGTCAGGGTCAGGGTTACGTTTAGGGTTAGGGATAGGTTCAGCCTCCCATTCAGTGTCAGGGTTCGTGTTAGGTTCAGGGTCAGGGTCACTGTTAGGGTCAGGGTTAGGTTTCTGGTCTTTGCCTGGTTCGGGGTCAGGGTGAAGTCTAGGGCCAGTGTCATGTTTACGGTCATGATCAGGTATTGGTTTAAAGTCCACATTCGGGTCAGGGACAGGGTTATGTAGTGGTCATTGTTATGGTCATGGTCAGGTTTAGGGTCAGGGCCAGGGTCAGGTTTAGGGTCAGGGTCTGGTATAGGCAAAGTTCAGGGTTAGGGTTATGATCACAGGTATAGGGTCAGGGTTATTGTTAATGTTTAGGGTTAGTTCTATGTTTAGCATTAGGATGACGGTTACGGTTAGAACTTGTTAGGGTCAGGGTCCGTGGAAGGGTTAGAGGTTAGTGTTAGGGTTAGGTTCAGAGATAGGATTCGGGGGAGGGCCCATGTTAGTGTCAGGGTCAGGGTTACACTTAGGGTCAGAGTTAGGTTCAGTCTCACAGTCAGGGTCAGGTTTAGTGTTCAGTTGATTGTCGGGGTCACTGTAAGGGTCTGGTTAGGTTATCGTCATGATCTGGGTCAGGGTCAGGGTGAAGTTTAGCACCAGTGTCCTTTTAGAGTCAGATTCAGGTATTGGTTTAAAGTCCACATTCGGGTCAGGGACAGGGCTATGTAGTGGTCAGAGTTAGTGTCAAGGTTAGGATTAGGTTCAGAGTCAGGGTCAGGTAAAGGTCAAGGCCAGGGTCAGGTTGAGGATCAGGTTTTGATATAGGGTCAATGTTCGGTTCAGTGTCACTGTTGGTTTTGGCGGTAGGCTTTGGAATTGGGGTTTGGGTTAGAGTTAGAAGTAGGGTTATGGTTAGGGTTAGGGCTGGGTTAGACAGCGTAAGATCAGGGTTAGGGTTTGGTTTACAGTAGGGGTTAGTGTTAGGTTCAGGGTCAGCTTGAGGTGTAGGTTCAGGGTCCTTATTAGGGTCAGATTTCGAGTTATCTTTAGGTTTAGGGTTAGGGTCAAGCACACTGTCACAGTCAGGGGTAGGGTTAGGGTACTGGTTAGGTCAGCGTCAGGGTTAGTATTAGGGTCAGGGTCAGGGTCCTGGTTAGGTTTAAGTCATGGTTACGGTAATGTCAGAGTTAGTTTTAGGTTCAGGGTCCAAATCAGGGTCAGTGTCAGGCTTAGGTTTAGGTTTAGGGTTCAGGTCAGGATCACAGTCAGGGTCAGGTTCGGGGTCAGGGTCAGGGCTTGGGTTAGGTTTTGGGGCAGGCTCACAGTCAGTGTCAGGGTCAGGGTCAGGGTTAGTGGTTACTGTTAGGGTTCGCCCCCTCCTGGGTCATGGACCCATCTGTTCATGATCTCAGGATAAACCCTGGGCAGAAGGGTGTAGACCCTACACCCGATCTCACTTAACCAGCCTTAAACTGGGGTGTGAACATGACTTGCCCACCAGATATCTAAACCCTCATCAGCCTGATCCTGCTTGGGGCATCGCCACCCACGATGGCATGGCAAGGTGCTCTTTACACACAGACACACAGACACCCAGAGGCACACGCACACACACACACACACACAGAGACAGGGAGGAGACCTAGGGCTACACAATTCGATAAGATGTCTGGGACTCTCTGACTCTGAGCCCCCCGGTGTCACCTTTTAATTTTATTAGCCAAAGGGCCTGCGGCCTTGGGGAAACCTGATATGACCTGCCAGGGAGGGGACATGTATGGCGGGCCAGCTCTCTTTTCCCTGCATCCTCTCGGCTTTAGTACAGCAGAGAACATGTCGCTTCTTTTAGGATGTGCCTAGAAATGAGCTGGGCATGGCGGTTTTCTCTGTCATGGGGTGCCTGGATACGTGGGTTCCAATTCAGTTGGGCTCTGTCGTCAAGGAAGTGAGGTCACCACTGCCTGGGGGCTCCTTACCGAACTTCCTGCTCCACCAGAGCTTCCTGAGCCTCCGGTCCCCAAGCTTCTCAAGGCTCACACCCCACTCAATGCAGTGCCCATCCAGTGACCCCCATACAGCCTCCCCCAGCCCCTGGGAGGCCTTGGTGCAGCTGTTGTCCCTGCTGGAGGGAACAGAGCTGGGTTTAGACCAGCTTAGTGTTAGGGTTAGGGTTAAGAATGACTTAGGGTCAGGGTTAGGGTTAGACGTCTTTGGGGTCAGGGTTAGCATTAGGTTTAGGGTGGGGTCAGGGTTAGGGTTAGGTTCATGGTTAGGTTTAGGGTCAGGATCACAGTAGGTTCAGGGTTAGCGTTATGGTCAGAGTCAGGCTAAGGGTCAGTGTTAGGCTGATGGTTAGGTTTAGGGTCAGGTTGAGTGTCATGGTCAGTTTTAGGATCAGGTTCAAGTTTTGGTTTGGGGGCAAGGTCATGTCAGGTCAGGGTTAGGTTTGGGACAGGTTTAGTGTCAGTGTTAGGGTCTGGGTAAGTGTTAGATTCATGGTTATGGTAAGTTCAGCTTTATATTTAGGTTCTGTTTTATGAGTAGGTTCAGGATCAGAGTTAGCTTTAGGGTTACTAATATGTTCAGGATCACGGATTGGGTCAGAGTTAGGTTTGGAGTCAGGATTAGGGTCAGTATTAAGGTCAAGGCCAGGGTGAGTTTTAAGGTTATGTCTGACGTAGGCAAATTTCAGAGTTTGGGTTATGATCAGGGTCAGGGAGAGTGTCAGGATAATTGTTAAAGTGGGGTTAGGGTTAGGGATAGAGGTAGGTTGACGGTTAGGATTAGACCGGGTTAGGCTCAGTGTCAGGGATAATGTTAGGGGTTAGTTTTAGGGTTAGGTTCAGCGTTAGGTTTTGGGTCAGGGCTGGTGTTAGTGTCAGGGTCAGGGTTACGTTTAGGGTTAGAGTTTGGTTCAGGCTCCCATTCAGTGTCAGGGTTCGTGTTAGGTTCAGGGTCAGGGTCACTGTTAGGGTCAGGGTTAGGTTTCTGGTCTTTGCCTGGTTCGGGGTCAGGGTGAAATCTAGGGCCAGTGTCAGGCTTAAGGTCAGGATCAGGTATTG
Source organism: Mustela lutreola (assembly GCF_030435805.1). Taxonomy (NCBI): domain Eukaryota; kingdom Metazoa; phylum Chordata; class Mammalia; order Carnivora; family Mustelidae; genus Mustela; species Mustela lutreola. Next base: position 374,223 of record NW_026709257.1, read on the forward strand.
GTTTAAAGTCCACATTCGGGTCAGGGTCAAGGTTATGTAGTGGTCATTGTTAGGGTCATGGTCAGGTTTAGGGTCAGGGTCAGGGTCAGGTTTAGGGTCAGGGTCTGGTATAGGCAAATTTCAGGGTTAGGGTTATGATCATAGTCAGGTATAGGGTCAGGGTTATTGTTAATGTTTAGTGTTAGTTCTACGTTTAGCGTTAGGATGACGGTTAGGGTTAGAACTTGTTAGGGTCAGGGTCCGTCGTAGGGTTAGAGGTTAGTTTTAGGGTTAGGGTTAGGGTTAGGTTCAGAGATAGGATTCAGGGTTACATTTAGGGTCAGAGTTAGGTTCAGTCTCACAGTCAGGGTCAGGTTTAGTGTTCAGTTGATTGTCGGGGTCACTGTAAGTGTCAGGGTTAGGTAATCGTCATGGTCTGGGTCAGGCTCAGGGTGAAGTTTAGCACCAGTGTCCTTTTTAGGGTCAGGTTCAGGTATTGGTTTAAAGTCCACATTCGGGTCAGGGACAGGGCTATGTAGTGGTCAGAGTTAGTGTCAAGGTTAGGATTAGGTTCAGAGTCAGGGTCAGGTAAAGGGCAGGGCCAGGGTCAGGTTGAGGGTCAGGCTTTGGTATAGGGTCAATGTTCGGTTCAGTGTCACAGTTAGGTTTTGGTGGTAGGGTTTGGGATTGGGGTTTGGGTTAGAGTTAGAAGTTGGGTTATGGATAGGGTTAGGGTTAGGGTTAGACAGCGTAAGGTCAGGGTTAGGGTTTGGTTTAGGGTAGGGGTTAGTGTTAGGTTCAGGGTCAGCATGAGGTGTAGGTTCAGGGTCCTTATTAGGGTCAGGTTTCGAGTTACCACTAGGTTTAGTGTTAGGGTCAAGCACACTGTCACGGTCAAGGGTAGGGTTAGGGTCCGGGTTAGGTCAGCGTCAGGGTTAGGATTAGGGTCAGGGTCAGGGTCCTGGTTAGGTTTGAGTCATGGTTACGGTAATGTCAGAGTTAGTTTTAGGTTCAGGGTCCACATCAGGGTCAGTGTTAGGCTTAGGTTTAGGTTTAGGATTCAGGTCAGGATCACAGTCAGGGTCAGGTTCGGGGTCAGGGTCAGGGCTTGGGTTAGGTTTTGGGGCAGGCTCACAGTCAGTGTCAGGGTCAGGGTTAGTGGTTACTGTAGGGTTAACCCCCTCCTGGGTCATGGACCCATCCGTTCAGGGTCTCAAGATAAACCCTGGTCAGAAGGGTGTAGACCCAACACCCGATCCCACTTAACCAGCCTTAAACTGGGGTGTGAACATGACTTTCCCACCAGATATCTAAACCCTCATCAGCCTGATCCTGCTTGGGGCATCTCCACCCACGATGGCATGGCAAGGTGCTCTTTACACACAGACACACAGACACCCAGAGGCACTCACACACATACACACACACAGACAGGGAGGAGACCTAGGGCTACACAATTCGATAAGATGTCTGGGACTCTCTGACTCTGAGCCCCCCGGTGTCACCTTTTAATTTTATTAGCCAAAGGGCCTGCGGCCTTGGGGAAACCTGATATGACCTGCCAGGGAGGGGACATATCTGGCGGGCCAGCTCTCTTTTCCCTGCATCCTCTCGGCTTTAGTACAGCAGACAACATGTCGCTTCCTTTAGGATGTGCCTAGAAATGAGCTGGGCATGGCAGTTTTCTCTGTCATGGGGTGCCTGGATACGTGGGTTCCAATTCAGTTGGGCTCTGTCGTCAAGGAAGTGAGGTCACCACTGCCTGGGGGCTCCTTACCGAACTTCCTGCTCCTCCAGAGCTCCCTGAGCCTCCGGTCCCCAAGCTTCTCAAGGCTCACACTCCACTCAATGCAGTGCCCATCCAGTGACCCCCATACAGCCTCCCCCCAGCCCCTGGGAGGCCTGGGTGCAGCTGTTGTCCCCGCTGGAGGGAACAGAGCTGGGTTTAGACCAGCTTAGTGTTAGGGTTAGGATTAAGAATGACTTAGGGTCAGGGTTAGGGTTAGACGTCTTTGGGGTCAGGGTTAGCGTAAGGTTTAGGGTGGGGTCAGGGTTAGGGTTAGGTTCATGGTTAGGTTTAGGTTCAGGATCACAGTAGGTTCAGGGATAGCATTACGGTCAGAGTCAGGCTCAGGGTCATTGTTCGGCTGATGGTTAGGTTTAGGGTCAGGTTAAGGGTCATGGTCAGTTTTAGGGTCAGGTTCAAGTTTTGGTTTTTGGGCAAGGTCATGTCAAGTCAGGGTTAGGTTTGGGACAGGTTTAGTGTCAGGGTTAGGGTCAGGGTAAGTGTTAGGTTCATGGTTATGGTAGGGTCAGCTTTATATTTAGGTTCTGTTATATAAGTAGGTTCAGGATCAGAGTTAGCTTTAAGGTTACTAATATGTTCAGGATCACGGATTGGGTCAGAGTTGGGTTTGCAGTCAGGTTTAGGGTCAGTGTTAAGGTCAAGGCCAGGGTCAGTTTTGAGGTTAAGTTCTGACGTAGGCAAATTTCAGAGTTTGAGTTATGATCAGGGTCAGGGAGAGGGTCAGGATAATTGTTAAAGTGGGGTTAGGCTTAGGGTTAGAGGTAGGTTGAGGGTTAGGATTAGACCGGGTTAGGGTCAGTGTCAGTGATAATGTTAGGGGTTAGTTTTAGGGTTACGTTCAGCGTTAGATTTTGGGTCAGGGCCGGTGTTAGTGTCAGGGTCAGGGTTACGTTTAGGGTTAGAGTTAGGTTCAGGCTCACATTCAGTGTCAGGGTTAGTGTTAGGGTCACGGTTAGATCAGCATCAGGGTTAGGTTTAGGGTCAGGGTCTGGGTCATGGTTAGGTATTAGTCATATTTACGGTAATGTCAGAGTTAGGTTTAGGTTCAGGGTCCACATCAGGGTCCTTGCCAGGCTTAGGTTTTGTTTTGAGTTCAGGTAAGGATCACAGTCAGGGTCAGGGTCAGAGTCAGGGTCAGGTCTTGGGTTAGGGTTTGGGGCAGGCTCACAGTCAGTGTCAGGGTCAGGGTTAGTGGTTACTGTTAGGGTTAGCCCTGCTCCTGAGTCATGGACCCTTCCATTCAGGGTCTCAGGATAAACCCTGGGCAGAAGGGTGTAGACCCTACAACCGATCCCACTTAAGCAGCCTTAAACTGGGGTGTGAACATGACTTACCCACCAGACATCTAACCCCTCATCAGCTAATCCTCCATGGGGCATCTCCACCCACGATGGCATGGCCAGGACCTCTTTACTCACAGACACACAGACATACAGAGGCACACACACACACACACACAAACACACACACACACAACACACGCAGAGAAAGGGAAGAGACCTAGGGCTACAACCATAGAATAGAACCATGAACCTAACCCTAACCCTGACCCCACCCTAAACCTTACCATAACCCTGATCCCAAAGTCGTCTAACCCTAACCCTTCCCCTACGTCTTTCTTAGTCCTTACCCTAACATAACCTGGTCTAAACCCAGCTCTGTTCCCTCCAGTGGGGACAACAACTGCACCCAGGCCTCCTAGGATCTGGGAGGAGGCTGTATGGGGGTCACTGGATGGGCACTGCATTGAGTGGAGTGTGAGCCTTGAGCAGCTTGGGGACCGGCGGCTCAAGGAGCTCTGGTGGAGCAGGAAGTTCAGTAAGGAGCCCCCAGGCAGTGGTGACCGCACTTTCCTGACGACAGAGCCCAATGCAATTGGAACCCACGTATCACGGCACCCCATAACAGAGAAAACCCCCTGTGAAGATCATTTCTAGGCACATCCTAAAGGAAGCGACATGTTCTTCTACTGTACTGAAGTCCAGAGGATACAGGGAGATATGAGCACGCCAGCCAGACACGTCCCCTCCCTGGCAGGTCATATCAGGTTTCCCCAATGCCGCAGGCCCTTTGGCTAATAAAATCAAAAGGTGACACCAGCGGGCTCAGAGTCAGAGAGTCCCACAGCTTCTGATCTATGGGTGTAGCACTAGGTCTCCTCCCTGTCTCTGCGTGTGTGTGTGTGAGTGTGTGTGTGTGTGTGTGGGTGTGTGTTTGTGTGCCTCTGGGTGTCTGTGTGTCTGTGTGTAAAGAGGACCTGGCCATGCCATCGTGGGTGAAGATGCCCCAAGCAAGATGAGCTGATGAGGGGTTAGATGTCTGGTGGGTAATTGATGTTCACACCCCAGTTTAAGGATGCTTAAGTGGGTTTGGTTGTAGGGTCTACACCCTTCAGCCCAGGCTTTATCCTGAGACCCTGAATGGATGGGTCCATGACTCAGGAGCAGGGCTAACCCTAACAGTAACCACTAACCCTGACCCTGACTCTGACTGTGAGCCTGCCCCAAACCCTAACGCAAGCCCTGTCCCTGACTCTGACCCTGACCCTGACTGTGATCCTTACCTGAACCCAAAACAAAACCTAAGCCTGGCAAGGACCCTGATGTGGACCCTGAACCTAAACCTAACTCTGACAATACTGTAAATATGACTAATACCTAACCATGACCCAGACCCTGACCCTAATCCTAACCCTGATGCTGATCTTCCCTGACCCTAACACTAACCCTGACACTGAATGTAAGCCTGAACCTAACTCTAACCCTAAACGTAACCCTGACCCTGACACTAACACAGGCCCTGACCCGAAACCTAACGCTGAACGTAACCCTAAAACTAACCCCTAACATTATCACTGACACTGACCCTAACCCGGTCTAATCCTAACCCTCAACCTACCTCTAACCCTAAGCCTAACCCCACTTTAACAATTATCCTGACCCTCTCCCTGACCCTGATCATAACCCAAACTCTGAACTATGCCTATGTCAGAACTTAACCTTAAAACTGACCCTGGCCTTGACCTTAATACTGACCCTAACACTGAGTGTAAACCTAACTCTGACCCAATACGTGATCCTGAACAGATTAGTAACCCTAAAGTTAAAGATCCTGAACCTACTCATAAAACAGAACCTAAATATAAAGCTGAACTTACCATAACCATGAATCTAACACTTACCCAGACCCTAACACTGACACTAAACCTGTCCCAAACCTAACCCTGACCTGACATGACCTTGCCCCCAAACCAAAACTTGAACCTGATCCTAAAACTGACCATGACACTCAACCTGACCCTAAACCTAACCATCAGCCTAACACTGACCCTTAGCCTGACTCTGACCATAACGCTAACCCTGAACCTACTGTGATCCTGACCCTAAACCTAACCATGAACCTAACCCTAACCCTGACCCCACCCTAAACCTAATGCTAACCCTGACCCCAAAGACGTCTAACCCTAACCCTGACCCTAAGTCATTCTTAACCCTAACCCTAACACTAAGCTGGTCTAAACCCAGCTCTGTTCCCTCCAGCAGGGACAACAGCTGCACCAAGGCCTCCCAGGGGCTGGGGGAGGCTGTATGGGGGTCACTGGATGGGCACTGCATTGAGTGGGGTGTGAGCCTTGAGAAGCTTGGGGACCGGAGGCTCAGGAAGCTCTGGTGGAGCAGGAAGTTCGGTAAGGAGCCCCCAGGCAGTGGTGACCTCACTTCCTTGACGACAGAGCCCAACTGAATTGGAACCCACGTATCCAGGCACCCCATGACAGAGAAAACCGCCATGCCCAGCTCATTTCTAGGCACATCCTAAAAGAAGCGACATGTTCTCTGCTGTACTAAAGCCGAGAGGATGCAGGGAAAAGAGAGCTGGCCCGCCATACATGTCCCCTCCCTGGCAGGTCATATCAGGTTTCCCCAAGGCCGCAGGCCCTTTGGCTAATAAAATTAAAAGGTGACACCGGGGGGCTCAGAGTCAGAGAGTCCCAGACATCTTATCGAATTGTGTAGCCCTAGGTCTCCTCCCTGTCTCTGTGTGTGTGTGTGTGTGTGCGTGTGCCTCTGGGTGTCTGTGTGTCTGTGTGTAAAGAGCACCTTGCCATGCCATCGTGGGTGGCGATGCCCCAAGCAGGATCAGGCTGATGAGGGTTTAGATATCTGGTGGGCAAGTCATGTTCACACCCCAGTTTAAGGCTGGTTAAGTGAGATCGGGTGTAGGGTCTACACCCTTCTGCCCAGGGTTTATCCTGAGATCATGAACAGATGGGTCCATGACCCAGGAGGGGGCGAACCCTAACAGTAACCACTAACCCTGACCCTGACCCTGACACTGACTGTGAGCCTGCCCCAAAACCTAACCCAAGCCCTGACCCTGACCCCGAACCTGACCCTGACTGTGATCCTGACCTGAACCCTAAACCTAAACCTAAGCCTGACACTGACCCTGATTTGGACCCTGAACCTAAAACTAACTCTGACATTACCGTAACCATGACTTAAACCTAACCAGGACCCTGACCCTGACCCTAATACTAACCCTGACGCTGACCTAACCAGTACCCTAACCCTACCCCTGACTGTGACAGTGTGCTTGACCCTAACCCTAAACCTAAAGATAACTCGAAATCTGACCCTAATAAGGACCCTGAACCTACACCTCAAGCTGACCCTGAACCTAACACTAACCCCTACTGTAAACCAAACCCTAACCCTGATCTTACGCTGTCTAACCCAGCCCTAACCCTAACCATAACCCTACTTCTAACTCTAACCCAAACCCCAATTCCAAAGCCTACCGCCAAAACCAACAGTGACACTGAACCGAACATTGACCCTATATCAAAACCTGATCCTCAACCTGACCCTGGCCTTGACCTTTACCTGACCCTGACTCTGAACCTAATCCTAACCTTGACACTAACTCTGACCACTACATAGCCCTGTCCCTGACCCGAATGTGGACTTTAAACCAATACCTGAATCTGACTCTAAAAGGACACTGGTGCTAAACTTCACCCTGACCCTGACCCAGATCATGACGATAACCTAACCAGACCCTTACAGTGACCCCGACAATCAACTGAACACTAAACCTGACCCTGACTGTGAGACTGAACCTAACTCTGACCCTAAGTGTAACCCTGACCCTGACACTAACATGGGCCCTCCCCCGAATCCTATCTCTGAACCTAACCCTAACACTAACCTCTAACCCTTCCACGGACCCTGACCCTAACAAGTTCTAACCGTAACCGTCATCCTAATGCTAAACATAGAACTAACCCTAAACATTAACAATAACCCTGACCCTATACCTGTGATCATAACCCTAACCCTGAACTTTGCCTATACCAGACCCTGACCCTAAACCTGACCCTGGCCCTGACCCTAAACCTGACCATGACCATAACAATGACCACTACATAACCCTGTCCCTGACCCGAATGTGGACTTTAAACCAATACCTGATCATGACCGTAAACATGACACTGGCCCTAGACTTCACCCTGACCCCGAACCAGGCAAAGACCAGAAACCTAACCCTGACCCTAACAGTGACCCTGACCCTGAACCTAACACGAACCCTGACACTGAATGGGAGGCTGAACCTATCCCTAACCCTAAACGTAACCCTGACCCTGACACTAACACTGGCCCTGACCCGAAACCTAATGCTGAACCTAACCCTAAAACTAACCCCTAACATTATCCCTGACACTGACCCTACCCCGATCTAACCCTAACCCGCAACCTACCTCTAACCCTAACCCTAACCCCACTTTAACAATAATCCTGACCCTCTCCCTGACCCTGATCATAACCTTAACTCTGAACTTTGCCTATGTCAGAACTGAACCTTAAACTTGACCCTGGCCTTGACCTTAACACGGACCCTAACCCTGACTGTAAACCTAACTCTGACCCAATCCGTGATCCTAAACAGAATCGTAACCGTAAAGCTAAACCTGATCCTGAACCTACTCATGAAACAGAACCTAAACATAAAGCTGACCTTACCATAACCATGAACCTAACCCTGACTCTGACCCTAACCCTGACACTAAACCTGTCCCAAACCTAACCCTGACCCTGACATGAACCTTGCCCCCACACCAAAACTTGAACCTGACCCTAAATCTGACCATGACCCTGCCTGTACCTAAACCTAACCATCAGCCTAACACTGAACCTGACCCTGACTGTGACCGTAACGGTAACCCTGACCCTACTGTGATCCTGACCCTAAACCTAACCATGAACCTAACCATAACCCTGACCCCTACCCTAAGCCTTACGCTAACCCTGACCCCAAAGTCGTCTAACCCTAACCCTGACCCTACCTCTTTCTTAGACCTAAGCCTAAACTAATCTGGTCTAAACCCAGCTCTGTTCCCTCCAGCGGGGACAACAGCTGCACCCAGGCTTCCTAGGGTGGGGAGGAGGCTGTATGGGGGTCACTGGATGGGCACTGCATTGAGTGGAGTGTGAGCCTTGAGCAGCTTGGGGACCGGCGGCTCAGGGATCTCTGGTGCAGCAGGAAGTTCGGTAAGGAGCCCCCAGGCAGTGGTGAACCTCACTTCCTTGAAGACAGAGACCAATGCAATTGGAACCCACGTATCACGGCACCCCATAACAGAGAAAACCCCCTGTGCAGATCATTTTTAGGCACATCCTAAAGGAAGCGACATGTTCTTCTACTGTACTGAAGCCCAGAGGATACAGGGAGAAGTGAGCTCGCCCGTCAGACACGTCCCCACCCTGGTAGGTCATATCAGGTATCCCCAATGACGCAGGCCCTTTGGCTAATAAAATCAAAAGGTGACACCAGTGGGCTCAGAGTCAGAGAGTCCCACACCTTCTGATCTATGGATGTAGCCCTAGGTCTCTTCCCTGTCTCTGCGTGTGTGTGTGTGTGTGTGTGTGTGTGTGTGTGTGTGTGTTTGTGTGTCTGTGTGTGTGCCTCTGGGTGTCTGTGTGTCTGTGTGTAAAGAGGTCCTGGCCATGCAATCGTGGGTGGAGTTGCCCCAAGCAGGATGAGATGATGAGGGTTTAGATATCTGGTGGGCAAGTCATGTTCACACCCCAGTTTAAGGCTGGTTAAGTGGGATCGGGTGTAGGGTCTACTCCCTTCTGCCCAGGGTTTATCCTGAGACCCTGAACGGATGGGTCCATGACCCAGGAGGGGGCTAACCCTAACAGTAACCACTAACCCTGACCCTGACCCTGACACTGACTGTGAGCCTGCCCCTAAACCTGACCCAAGCCCTGATCCTGACCCCGAACCTGACCCTGACTGTGATCCTGACCTGAACCCTAAACCTAATCCTAAGCCTGACACTGACCCTGATGTGGACCCTGAACCTAAACGTAACTCTGACATTACCGTAACCATGACTCAAACCTAACCAGGACCCTGAACCTGACCCTAATCCTAACCCTGACACTGACCTAACCCGGACCCTAACCCTACCCCTGAATGTGACAGTGAGCTTGACCCTAACCCTAAACCTAATGGTAACTCGAACCATGACCCTAATAAGGACCCTGAACCGACACCTCAAGCTGACCCTGAAACTAACACTAACCCCTACCCTAAACCAAACCCTAAGCCTGACCTTACGCTGTCTAACCCAGCCCTAACCATAACCATAACCCTACTTCTAACTCTAACCCAAACCCCATCCCAAACCCTACCGCCAAAACCTAACTGTGACACTGAACCGAACATTGACCCTATACCAAAGCCTGACCCTCAACCTGACCCTGGCTCTGACCTTTACATGACACTGACTCTGAACCTAATCCTAACCTTGACACTAACTCTGACCACTACATAGCTCTGTCCCTGAGCGAATGTGGACTTTAACCAATACCTGAACCTGAACATAAAAAGGACACTGGTGCTAAACTTCACCCTGACCCTGACCCAGACCATGACAATAACATAACCCTGACCCTTACAGTGACCCCGACAATCAACTGAACACTATATCTGACCCTGACTGTGAGACTGAACCTAACACTGACCCTAAGTGTAACCCTGACCCTGACACTAACATGGGCCATCCCCATAATCCTATCTCTGAACCTAATCCTAACACTAACCCCAAACCCTACCACGGACCCTGACCCTAACAGGTTCTAACCCTAACCGTCAACCTAATGCTAAACGTAGAACTAACCCTAAACATTAACAATAACCCTGACCCTATACCTGACTATGATCATAACCCTAACCCTGAACTTTGCCTATACCAGACCCTGACCCTAAACCTGACCCTGGCACTGACCCTAAACCTGACCATGACCCTAAAAATGACCACTATATAACCCTGTCCCAGACCCGAATGTGGACTTTAAACCAATACCTGAGCCTGACCGTAAACCTGACACTGGCCCTAGACTTCACCCTGGCCCCGACCCAGGCAACGACCAGAAACCTAACCCTGACCCTAACAGTGACCCTGACCCTGAACCTAACACGAACCCTGACACTGAATGGGAGCCTGAACCAAACTCTAACCCTAAACGTAACCCTGACCCTGACACTAACACGGTCCCTGACCCAAAACATAACGCTGAACCTAACCCTAAAAGTAACCCCTAACATTAACCCTGACACTGACCCTACCCCGATCTAACCCTAACCCGCAACCTACCTCTAACCCTAACCCTAACCCCACTTTAACAATAATCCTGACCCTCTCCCTGACCCTGATCATAACCTTAACTCTGAACTTTGCCTATGTCAGAACTGAACCTTAAACCTGACCCTGGCCTTGACCTTAACACTGACTCTAACCCTGACTTTAAACCTAACTCTGACCCAATCCGTGATCCTAAACAGAATCGTAACCGTAAATCTAACCCTGATCCGGAACCTACTCATGAAACAGAACCTAAACATAAAGCTGACCTTACCATAACCATGAACCTAACCCTGACCCTGACCCTAACCCTGACACTAAACCTGTCCCAAACCTAACCCTGACCCTGACATGAACCTTGCCCCCATACCAAAACTGGAACCTGACCCTAAATCTGACCATGACCCTGCCTGGACCTAAACCTAACCGTCAGCCTAACACTGAACCTGACCCTGACTGTGACCGTAACGCTAATCTTGACCCTACTGTGATCCTGACAATAAACCTAACCATGAACCTAACCCTAACCCTTACCCCTGCACTAACCTTACGATAACCCTGACCCCAAAGTCGTCTAACCCTAACCCTGACCCTACGTCTTTCTAGGTCCTAACCCTAACACTAACCTTGTCTAAAACCAGCTCTATTCTCTCCAGCAGGGACAACAGCTGCACCCAGGCCTCCCAGGGGTTGGGGGGAGGCTGTATGGGGGTCACTGGATGGGCACTGCATTGAGTGCAGTGTGAGACTTGAGCAGCTTGGGGACCGGCGGCTCAGGGAGCTCTGGTGGATCAGGATGTTCGGAAAGGAGCCCCCAGGCAGTGGTGACCTCACTTCCCTGATGACAGAGCCCAATGGAATTGGAACCCACATATCCAGGCACCCCATTACAGAGAAAACCGCCATGCCCAGCTCATTTCTAGGCACATCCTAAAGGAAGCAAAATGTTCTTCTGCTGTACTGAAGCCAAGAGGATGCAGGGAGAAGAGAGCTGGCCTGTTAGACAGGTCCCCTCCCTGGCAGGTCATATCAGGTTTCCCCAACGCCTCAGGCCCATTGTCTAATAAAATCAAAAGGGGACACAGAAGGTTCAGAGTCAGAGAGTCCCACACCTTCTGATGACTGGTGTAGCCCTTGGTCTCCTTCCCGTCTCTGTGTGTGTGTGTGTGTGTGTGTGTGTGTGTGTGTGTGTGTGTGTCTGTGCGCGGTTGGATGTCTGTGGGTCTGTGTGTAAAGAGCACCTGGCCATGCCATCGTGGGTAGAGATGCCCCAAGCAGGATCAGGCTGATGAGGGGTTAGATGTCTGGTGGGCAAGTCATGTTCACACCCAAGTTTAAGGCTGGTTAAGTGGGATCGGGTGTAGGGTGTACACCCTTCTGCCCAGGGTTTATCCTGAAACCCTGAAGGGATGGGTCCATGACCCAGGAGCGGGGCTAACACTAACAGTAAGCACTAACCCTGACCCTGACACTGACTGTGAGCCTGCACCAAACCCTCACCCAAGCCCTGACCATGACCCTAACCCTGAACCTGACTGTGATCCTTACATGAACGCTAAACCTAAACCTAAGCATGACACTGACCCTGATGTGGACCTTGAACCTAAACCTAACTCTGTCAACACCGTAACCATGACTCATACCTAACCATGACCCTGACCCTGACCCTAATCCTAACCCTGACGCTAACCTCACCCTGTGCCTAACCCTAACCCTACCCCGGACCGTGACTGTGAGCCTGATGCTAACCCTAAACCTAAAGATAACTCTAACCATGTCCCTCTATGGACCCTGAACCTAATCCTAACGATGACCCTGACCCTAACACTAACCCCTACCATAAACCAAACCCTAAACCTGACTTTCCGTTGTCTATCCCTAACCCTAAACATAACCCTACTTCTAACTCTCACCCAAACCCCAATCCCAAAACCTACTGCCGAAACCTAACTGTGACACTGAACCGAACATTAACCCTAAACCAAAGCCTGACCCTAAACCTGACCCTATCCCTGACCTGCACCTGACCCTGACCCTGACCCTAATCATATCCATGACACTAACACTGACAACTACATAACCCTGTCCTTGACCCGAATGTGGACTTTAAACCAATACCTGAACCTGACACTAAACCTGACCGTGGCGCTAAACTTCACCCTGACCCTGACCCAAACAATTTCCATAAACCTAACCCTGACCCTAACAGTGACCCCGACCCTGACCTTAACACTAAACCTGACCCTGACTGTTAGCCTGACCCTTACTCTAACCCTAAATGTAATCCAGACCCTGACATTAACACGGGCCGTACCCCGAATCCTATCGCTGAAACTAAACTTACACTAACCCCTAACCCTACCACGGACCCTGACCCTAACAAGTTCTAACCCTAACAGTCAACCTAACGCTAACCCTAACACCTACTCTAAACTTTAAAAATAACACTGACCCTATACCTGACTATGATCATGACCCTATCCCTGAACTTTGCCTATACCAGACCCTGACCCTAAACCCGACTCTGGCCCTGACCCTAAACCTAACCATGATTCTAACACTTACCACTACATAACCCTGTCCCTGACCCGAATGTGGACTTTAAACCAATACCTGATCTTGACCGTAATCCTGACAGTGGCCCTAGACTTCAACCTGACCCTGATGCAGGTAAAGACCATAAACCTAAGGCTGACCCTAACAGAGATGCTGACCCTGACCCTAACAATAAACCTGACCCTGAATGGGAGCCTGACCCTAACTCTAACCCTAACCGTAACCCTGACCCTGACAAAAACACGGGACCTGACCCGAAAAATAACGCTGAACCTAATCCTAAAACTAACCCCTAACATTATCCCTGACACTGACCCTAACCCGGTCTAACCCTAACCCTCAACCTACCTCTAACCCTAAGCCTAACCCCACTTTAACAATAAACCTGACCCTCTCCCTGACCCTGATGAAAACCCTAACTGTGAACTTTGCCTATGTCAGACCTTAACCTTAAACCTGACCCTGGCCTGACCTTATCACTGACCCTAAGCCTGACTGTAAACCTAACTCTGACCCAATCCGTGATTCTGAACAGAATCGTAACCCTAAAGCTAACACTGATCCTGAACCTACTCATAAAACAGAACCTAAACATAAAGCTGACCTAACCCTAACCCTGACACTAAACCTGTCCCAAACCTAACCCTGACCCTTACATGAACCCTGCCCCAAAACCAAAACTTGAACCTGACCCTAAACCTGAGCATGACCCTGAACCTGACCCTAAACCTAACACGGACCCTGACACTGACTCTGAGCGTAACGCTAACCCTGACCCTACTGTGAGCCTGACCCTAAACCTAACCATGAACCTAACCCTAACCCTGACCCCTACCCTAAGCCTTATGCTAACCCTGACCCCAACGACGTCTATTCCTAACCCTGACCCTAGTTGTTCTTAACCCTAACCCTAACAGTAACTTGGTCTAAACCCAGCTGTGTTCCCTCCAGCGGGGACAACAGATGAACCCAGCCCTCCAGGGGCATGGGGAGGCTGTATGGGGGTAACTGGATGGGCACTGCATTGAGTGGAGTGTGAGCCTTGAGCAGCTTGGGGACCGGCGGCTTAGGGAGCTCTGGTGAAACAGGAAGTTCGGTAAGGAACCCCCAGGCAGTGGTGACCTCACTTCCCTGAAGACAGAGCCCAACGGAATTGGAAGCCACGTATCCAGGCACCCCATTACAGAGAAAACGGCCATGCCCAGCTCATTTCTAGGCACATCCTAAAGGAAGCGACATGTTCTTCTGCTGTACTGAAGCCCAGAGGATGCAGGGAGAAGAGAGCTCGCCCACCAGATACGTCCAATCCCTGGCAGGTCATATCAGGTTTCCCCAACGTCTCAGGCCCTTTGGCTAATAAAATCAAGGGGACACCAGGGGGCTCAGAGTAAGAGAGTCCACACCTTCTGATCAACAGGTTTAGCCCTAGGTCTCCTCCTCGTCTCTCTCTCTGTGAGTGTGTGTGTGTGTGTGTGTGTGTGTGTGTGTGTGTGTGTGAGCGCGTGCGCGGCTCTGGGTGTCTGTGTGTCTGTGTGTAAAGAGGACCTGGCCATGCCATCGTGGGTGGAGATGCCCCAAGCAGGATCAGGCTGATGAGCGGTTATATGTCTGGTGGGCAAGTCATGTTCACACCCCAGTTTAAGGCTGGTTAAGTGGGATGGGGTGTAAGGACTACACCCTTCTGCCCAGGGTTTATCTTGAGACCCTGAAGGGATGGGTCAATGAAATCTAACAGTAACAGTAACACTAAAAGTAACCACTAACCCTGACCCTGACACTGACTTTGAGGCTGCCCCAAACCCTAACCCAAGCCCTGACCATGACCCTGACCCTGAACCTGAGTGTGATCATGACCTGAACCGTAAACCTAAATCTAAGCCTTACACTGACCCTGATGTGGACCCTGAACCTAAACGTACCTCTGACATTACCGTAACAATGACTCATACCTAACCATGACCCTGACCCTAACCCTAATGCTAACCCTGACGCTGACCTAACCCTGACCCTAACCCTACCCCTGACCGTGACTGGGAGCCTGACGCTAACCCTAAACCCAAACGTAACTCTAACCATGACCCTCTACAGACCCTGAACCTAAACCTAACGCTGACCCTGACCCTAACACTTACCCGTACCCTAAACCAAACCCTAACCCTGACCTTACGCTATCCCTAACCCTAACCATAACCCTACTACTAACTCTAACCCTAACCCGAATCCCAAACCCTACCACCAAAACCTAACAGTGACACTGAACCAAACATTGACCCTAAACCAAAGCCTGACCCTAAACCTGACCCTGGCCCTGACATTCACCAGACCCTGACCCTGACCCTGACCCTAATCCTAACCATGACACTAACACTGACCCCTACATAACCCTGTCCCTGACCCGAATGTGGACTTTAAACCAATACCTGAACCAGACCCTTAAAAGACACTGGCGCTAAACTTCACCCTGACCCTACCCTGACTCTGTCCATCAACCTAACCCTGACCCTAACAGTGACCCCGAGCCTGACCAGAACACTAAACCTGACCCTGACTGTGAGCCTGACCCTAACTCTAACCCTAATGTAACCCAGACCCTGACACTAACACGGGCTGTACACCGAATCCTATTGCTGAACCTAACCCTAACACTAACCCCAAACCCTACCACGGACCCTGACCCTAACAAGTTCTAACCCTAACCGTCAACCTAACGCTAACCCTACCACTAACTTTAAACTTTAACAATAACCCTGACCCCTACCTGACTATGATCATAACCGTACCCCTGAACTTTGCCTATACCAGACCCTGACCCTAAAACTGACTCTGGCCCTGACCCTAAACCTAACCATGATTCTAACACTTACCACTACATAACCCTGTCCCTGACCCGAATGTGGACTTTAAACCAATATCTGATTTTGACCGTAAAGCTGTCACTGGCCCTAGTCTTCACCCTGACCCTGACCCAGCCAAAGACCATAAACCTTACCCTGACCCTAACAGTGACACTGACCCTGACCCTAACACTAACCCTGACACTGAATGGGAGCCTGACCCTAACTCTAACCCTAAACGTAACCCTGACCCTGACACTAACACGGGCCCCGACCCGAAACCTAACGCTGAACCTAACCCTAAAACTAACCCCTAACATTATCCCTGACACTGACCCTAACCCGGTCTAACCCTAACCCTCAACCTATCTCTAAACCTAACCATAACCCCACTTTAACAATAAACCTGACCCTGTCCCTGACCCTGATCATAACCCTAACTCTGAACTTTGCCTATGTCAGACCTTAACCTTAAACCTGACCCTGGCCATGACCTTAACACTGACCCTAACCCTGTCTGTAAACCTAACTCTGACCCAATCCGTGATTCTGAACAGAATCGTAAACCTAAATCTAACCCTGATCTTGAACCTACTCATAAAACAGAACCTAAACATAAAGCTGACCTAACCCTAACCCTGACACTAAACGTGTCCCAAACCTAACCCTGACCCTACATGAACCTTGCCCCAAAACCAAAACTTGAACCTGACCCTAAACCTGAGCATGACCCTGAACCTGACCCTAAACCTAACCGTCACCCTAACACTGACCCTGACCCTGGCTCTGACAGTAACGCTAACCGTGACCCTACTGTGAGCCTGACCCTAAACCTAACCATGAACCTAATCCTAACCCTGACCCCTACCCTAAGCCTTATGCTAACCCTGACCCCAACGACGTCTAACCCTAACCCTCTGCCTGTCCTCCGTCCACTTGTGATCTCTCTCTGTCAAATAAATAATAAATAAATTCTTAAAAAAAAAGAATGACTCTACTTTAAATAATAGCTTAAAAGGGGCACCTGGGTGGCTCAGTGGGTTAACAAGACTTGTAGACCAGTGGATTAGAGTAGAGTGCCCAGATATGGACCATCAACTCTATGGTCAAAAAATCTTTGACAAAGCAGAGAAAATTACACAGTGGAAAAAAGACAGCCTCTTCAATCAATGGTGCAGGAAAAATTGGACAGCTATGTATGGAAGAATGACACTCAACCATTCTCTTATACCATACATAAAGATAAATTCGAAATGGACAAAGGACCTCAACATGAGGCAGGAGTCTATCAAAATCCTAGAGGAGAACATAGACAGTAACCTCTTGGACACTGGCCACAGCAAATTCTTTCAAGACATGTCCCCAAAGACAAAGGAAACAAAAGCAAAAATGAACTTTTGGGACTTCATCAAGATCAAAAGTTTCTGCACAGCAAAGGAAACCGTAAACAAAATGAAGAGACAACCCACGGAATGGGAGAAGATTTTCACAAATGACATTACAGATAAAGGGCTGATATCCAAGATCTATAAAGAACTCCTCAAACTCAACACACACAAAACAGATAATCATGTCAAAAAATGGACAGAAGACATGAACAGACACTTCTCCAAAGAAGACATACAAATGGCAAACAGATGCATGAGAAAATGTTCATCATCATTAGCCATCAGGGAGATTCAAATCAAAAGCACATTGGGATACCACCTTACACAGTTAGAATGGCCAAAATTAAGAAGGCAATAAACAACAAGTGTTGGAGAGGATGTGGAGAATGGGGAACCCTCTTACACTATTGGTGAGAATGCCAGTTGGTGCAGCTACTTTGGGATACAGTGTGGAGACTCCTTAAGAAATTAAAATTAGAGCTACCCTATGACCCTGCAATTGCACTACTGAGTATTTACCCCTAAGATACAGATGCAGTGAAAAGAAGGGACATCTGTACCCTAATGTTTATAGCAGCAATGGCCACAGTCATTAAACATTGGAAAGAACCGAGATGACCTTCAATGGATGAACGGATAAAGAAGATATGATCCATTTGTACAATGGAGTATTATGCTTCCTTCTGAAAGGAAGGATACCCAACTTTTGTATCAACATGGATGGGACTGGAGGAGATAATCCTGAGTGGAATAATTCAAGCAGAGATTGTCAATTTTCATATGGTTTCACTTAATTGTGGAGCATAAAGAATAACACAGAAGACACTGGGTGATCAAGAGGAGAAGTGAGTGTGGGGAAATTGGAGGGGGAGACAAACCATGAGAGACTCTGAGAAACAAACTGAGAGTTTTGAGGGGAGGGGGCAGAGGGTTGGGTAAGCCTGTTAATGGGAGTTATGGAGGGCACATATTGCATGGAGCACTGGGTGTGGGGCATAAACAGTGAATTTTGGAACCCTGATAAAAATAAAATAAAAATGACAACAACTCCTTTTCCCAACATGTGGTAGGAGTCCCCCAAATGATTGGAAGCAGCCTCCATTAGAGATCAATCCACTGCATGTTGAAGGTCCTCCCACTTCAAAAAGACCAAGAAATATCCAATCCCAAAACAAAGTAAGGGCCAGCTCCACCTCATGGAATACCACCTGCTCTCCCTTAGTGTGCTGTTGCTTTAATAAACCTGCCTTCTGCTTTCACTTGGGCATTGATCTCTAATTCTCACGGGCCAACAATAAAAATAATGATGGTTTACCATTACAATTCATAGAAAAGGAGGTACAGGGAAATTGAATGAAAGGGAATAACAAAGAAGGTTCATAAGTCAATCTTCCTTGTAAAAAAATTAAACTGAAAGTGCGTTTCTGCCACCTCTCTCCTGTTTGATATGATAAAGAATGACCACGATACATGAATTATAGTTCGGGATTTTGAAAAGCATAATAGCTTTATACCAACACTTGACCTTTTATTTATTTATTTATTTATTTATTTATTGCTAAAAAGATAGCTCGATTTGATATGCGGTTCCTGACAACCAACCTCAGAAGTAATTCCATCTTCATGAGAAGTCAGAAAGAACCACAAACCAAACCTCAAAATAGATTCAAAGAGAAAATACTCTTAAAAAAATTTCCCTTCCTGGGGCACCCGAGTAGCTCAGTGAGTTTGGCTCACTGGGCCTTTGCGTTCGGCTCAGGTCATGATCCTAGGGTCCTGGGATTGAGCCCCATGTCTGGCTCTCTGCTCAGCAGGGAGCCTGCTTCCACTTCTCTCTCTGCCTGCTCTCTGCCTACTTGTGATCTCTGTCTGTCAAATAAATAAATAAAATCTTTAAAAAAAAATTTCCCTTGGGCACCTGGATGGCAGAGTGAGTTAAAGCCTCTGCCTTCGGCTCAGGTCATGATTCCAGGGTCCTGGGAATGAGCCCCCCCATCAGGCTCACTCCTCAGCAGGGAGCCTGTTTCTTCCTCTCTCTCTGCCTGCCTCTCTTCCTACTTGTGATCTCTATCAAATAAATAAATAAAATCTTTAAAAATAAAATTTCCCTTCCTATCAGAAGCAGACCAAACCACTAAGAAATTCCCCAGAAAGCTTCATCTAAAAGGTTGTACTTTCTTCAGACACCCAGCAGGACCTTCTTCTCTGGGCCTGGTATTTCTTCAATGGCCTATTCCAGAGAATAAGACACTAAACTACTGAGCGCCAAGGGCCTCAGAACCACGAAAGAGATGATGAGGGGCACAAAGCATGCCTCTGGTCACCAAGAGGGTATGTAAACGTTTGCTGCTTTTCTGCATTTATCAAAGCTGAGTTTTTAGCTGGTGGCAGCTCCTTTAGGATAAATTGCTGATACCATATAGTAAAAGCTATTATATGATCTTTTACAAACCATTTCCTATCTTTGCAATCTCATGTGCCAAGACAGACACGGATTATTTAAAACCCTGAAGAGAGTGCTATTGCATTGAAATTGCCTGTAACCTTCGTGTAATAGATTTATGATTGATGATAGATTTAGTTAAAATATTACTGTTTTAAATATTTATTCTCAGTAAACGATTTCAAACTATGCTCATTTAAGTAAGTTGGTGCATAAACCATTTTCTATTAAACCATAGTGCAAGGAACAATGCCGTGCTTCCGCGAGAACCCCAAGCTCTTTTTCTAGAATGGCCATATGCGTATGTATCAGGCGTCCTCTTTTCACTCCCTTTGTGGAGCACCTACCATGGAGGTCATATAATAACCAATAACCAAAAAACAAACAAAAAACCCAAACATCCGGGTCGAAGTGATTCGCGGGTGCCATCATGCAATGGCGGACCCTGCCTGGAGACTAGGAGACTGCTCAAAGAGATCGCGGGCAGGCATCTCAGCCCAGGCCTGTGCTGGAGAATCTGGTTCCCGGCTTTGGGCACAATCAGGAAGCCAGAGAAATGACCCGAGAGTGCAGCCGGGTTTAGGGCTGATGATCTTTTCCCAGCCAGGCAGCACTCGGACCCCCGCTCGGGGAGCCAGGCTAGGAGGCTGCCCAGCGCTGGCGCTGGCCACGCTCGCAGGCCCCCGGGGCTTCGCCTCAGGGCGGAGGGGGAGGGGGGCGGGGGCGGGGGCGGCCCGGAGAAGGGGCTTTGCTAATTGCCGAAGCGGGAAGTGAGCTCGCGGAGGACGCGGTGGAGACTCTGAGAGGAGGTGGAGGGGCTGTCAGAGGAGGGGCGCGCAGCGCCGCCGTGCTGTGCTGCGGCCCAGTCAGGACTCAAGACCCCCTTCCTCGCCGCCCCTGCACTCCCGTGCTCCAGCCCAGCCCCTGAGGCCCGGCTGTCCCGCTCCCGTGGCCCGCTGCCCCGCCCCGCCCCATGGCTTCTCTGGACGACCCTCTGCGAGCAGGTAAAGTGACACTGCGCCGTGCCCTCACTGGAGCAGAAAGCGCGCCCGCGAGTTCGCGGGGGTGTCGGGACCCAGCCTCCCGCGAACCCCGGGGAAGCGGGACCACCCCGGACGACACGCCGCACCATGGACCCCACGGGGTCGGGCCAGGACGGAGCCTGGCGAGTTGCCCCCCCCCCCGCCAGCGAGCGCAATAGCCCCCATCGTTTGGCACCCCCACGCGCGGGTGCCGAGGACCCCCTTCCCTCATCCCGAGCTTTGGACCCGCCACTTTTGTTCTGGACTTGGGATCCCAGGTGGAAACTAGTCCCTCAGACCTCCCTGGCAGCAAGGAGCGCAGGGAGGGATTCTCCCTTTTTCCACCCTGGCTCTTCCTCTCTCCACATTCACATGCCTTCTGGCGTCCCTTTCCTCACCTCATTGTCACTTTTATTAAATGGCTTTGTTCTGCATGTTGACCCGCAGAGCGATTTCATGAATGAATATACAGGAAACTAAGTCGGAGCCCACCTGTGAGAGCCCACCTGTGGAGGCCTTTCATTAGAATTGTCTCTGGTTCTAGCCTCAGTTCAGAATACTGTGTGTACCTGAGGATGGAGTCCAGATGTTTCTTTCATCTCTGACTTGAATTTGAAATCCTAACGTCACTATGACCTGGGAAGCTGAGGTCCACAGCATCTTCATCTGAAATTCCACTAGAGCTCCCATTTACTTGAGTCTGTTTTCCACTACTGTCAGGGTTTTAGAAGTTCATGCACTGCCCACCACTGACAGTAGGGGCATCTCTCTGTCCAGATTTTCCCTTTACAAAAGGAGGTCAGTTACAGGAGATTAGGGCCCACTCTAACGACCTCACTGTAATGTGATTGCATCTGTAAGGACTCTAGTTCCAAATAAGGTCACGTTCTGTGGTACCAGAGGTAAAGACAGCAGCAAGGTTTCTGGGGGTAATGCAAGGTCAGCTCTTAACAGTCCACTCTCTGGCTCCCCATATTCGTGTCCTTCCCGTGTGCAAAATACCTTCACCCAATGCCCTCCAAAGCACTAATCATCCCAGAATCAACTCAAAATCTGAAATATCATCTGTCCTCCTCCACTGAAAGACCTAGATCTCAGCCAGACCATGGGACCTGAGGACTGCATCCAGAAGCCACAGTCTCCTGGTAAAGCTGCCCATCAGGTCCTGACATCACCCTCATTCGTCCCAGCAGCCAAGGGCCTACAGTTCCCAGAGACAGTTTCTCAGAGGAAGTTTGAAGACCACCTCAGAGGATGTTCTTTGGGACTGAATGAAGAGGGAAGGGGGTCAGAGACTCCTGCCATTCCCAGGGCACGCACAACCCAGAGAGTGAGGCCTTGGGTGCTTTCTAGTGACAGATTCAAGGCAATTCTTTGACTTTGGGACTTCAGAGCTCACTTAGTTTTCATTTGTGATTATTATTTTTGTGTGGGGGCCATAGCTTTTCTTTTGACCTATGGCTGTTTTCACTCCCAGTTCTGAAGAAGCCCCTAAATCCTAACCCTGTTGAGGACTCTGAAAGCTCTCAGAGCAGCAGTCCTGGAGGACAGTGTGGACACATGGTTTGGTTTCTCCTCTGGCCTGATTCTGCGGCAGCCCCACTCTGTCCTCTTCAGACTTCAGAGCAATAGCTGAATAAGTGGAGTAAGGACCAGGGGATCAGGAAGGTGGCCACCGAAGAGTGACTTTTCTGGAGGGTGGCTGAGCTAGCGAGTGAGCATGATAGTCCAGCTCTGCCTGCAGTCTGGATGGAGCTGAACAAGGGCCAAGAAAGGGGAGGAGGAGCAGAGAGCAGGGAGAAAGGGACCAAAGAGGAGATTCAGAGGAAGGGAAGTAATTGGGAGGAGAGAAGAAACTCTAGAAGGCAGGCATGTAAGAAAAGAAAAGGGATGAAGTGGGCATCGGGAAAGGGCACCACCAGGGAAGGACAGAGGGGAAGGGAAGAAGGAGGGAGGGAGGAAAGGGGAAAGGAAGAAGGGAGGAGTCAGCACTCCAAGGCTCCCCCTGCATCTGAAGAAGAGGTGGCTGGTCCCTCCTGTCAAACAGGGTGCTCACTCTTTGGTCCCAGTTTCTGCTCCCAGTGCTATTGGGCTTTGCAGCAAATTAATGACATATATAAAATTATAGGGAAATAACACCTTCCGTTCCATTATGAGTACAGCTTTTAAAATGGTCTCATGAGGCAGGGATTCTAGCCATTGGCTGCGCAAGGCATGAGGCCTATTACTGATTCTATTTTTTCCTCTGCAGAATGGGTATTTCTACATTCCAGGTCATTTCTACCCCAATAAATAATGCGGCGATTCTCTCACTGAGTTGTAATTTTGGTTTAAACAGCCAACTGTCTCTTAAAAAGGACTTTTGTTTAAAGTCCTTAAAAAACAAAAAAGTCCTTTCAAAAAAATCTTTTTTTAAATTTTTTATTTTTTAATCCCATAGGTTTACTCTGATCCTGGATCTTTGTCATTTAGACCTTCTCTGCTGATTAAAATATTCTTCATCATCAGCACCTACTGCTCTGCTCTCCTGGTTGTCTCTCTTGAATGGGTCTTCTCTAGCTCTTCTAGCAGGAGATGGGCACTACCCCTCTACCCCTGTTGCCAGACCAACCTTACCTATCCTGCAGGGTCAGTCGGCCTGGCCTTTTATCTGTTGTTCTCTTCTGAGTGGTTAGTTTTTCATAGATACCGTGCTTTGCTTTTGTCAGGATTTACTCTGAACTATCAAAACCCTTTTCTTGTGCCACTGAAGCCTAAGAAACAGTCCTGATGAGAGAACCAGGAACTCGAACAGATCATGTTTATCCTAAATGTTCCATCCAAAATGAAAAATACATTTCTGAGGAGTCTCAAGATCTCTGAGAAGGGAAGTTTCACCAACTCTGTCATGTAGGGGCATCAATTCAGATTTTGTGTCAATTTTCCTCCTTTACAAGCTAATAATTCTCTACCTCAGAATGCCCACGCTCAACCGTTTCCTCTCTCAAAGGCAGTTGCTCTTAGAGTCTGCACATGGCACTTGGGGCCTGCTGGTCGTTGGCTACTGCCCTCTGTACCTTGGGTCTAACAGCTGCGGGGCATCAAGATGAGAATGTCTCTTGTTCTAACACTTAATATAGTTTTGTGCACATGGGAAGCAATAATCACTTATTTTGTTGATCCAAGTGTTTGACCATTCTTATTTATTCTAGTACCACAGTTTACTTGTTCTAAGATTTGTCCTCCCCCCCATTTTAATATCTCTTAAGGTGGCACTCACGTTGCACTTGAGGACATATCTTAGTTTAACTGACAGCATTTCTCTTTCTTAGTCGAACATAAACTATAGTGCATCTTACCCTTGATGAAAGCTAGGATGCAATTAAATACACTATTATGGTTACAATTCTGATACTTGAAATCCTCCAGTAGCTCCCTGTGCCCCCACAGTGTAGTACCTCACCTCCTCGGCATAGTATACAAACCATCTCAGCCCCAGTGTTAACCCCGGGGCTCAGCCTCCATCCGCAGGTGATGCTGTGAGTTCAGCTGTCCGTTGTCATGAACTTGCTGTAGTTTCCCGAATGCACAGTGCTGCCTCCTGGCACTTTGAAACTTGACACACTCATCCTCATTCCTCGCTTTGCCCTTGTCTATCACCTCCCCTGAAAATCTGTTCCTAAGTGGCTTTTCCCAGCTCCAACCTAGCCTTGGCAGTCTTTTATCTCCCTGTGGTAAAGCCTGTCTCACTGCACCATGGACATGCCCGTTGTCCCGCTGAGAAGAGAAAAGGGACAGTGAGGGCTCCCCAGCATTTGCAGCTCTAGTGCAGAGCCCCATGCCTGGCTTGCAGGAAATACCAGATCATGAAGGCAAACGGAGATCATCCTCTGGTAAAACCAGCTCTTCTTTGCCTACCGCTGGATCTGGATCAATAAAGAACAGCCAGTTATTATTGCTGTTTTTCTAGGCATTTTTTCCCCGTATATTTCCCAGGTCTTTACTCTTTTTATAGCACTTTAATTCAGGCTTCAACCACTTCCTAGTCAGATCAGGTGAAATCATTTTCCTTCCCATACCCTCGATGTATTTCACTTCCTGTAATTCTTTTTTTAAAGATCTTATTTACCCATTTGACAGATCACAAGTACGGAGAGAGACAGGCAGAGGGGGGGGGGGATGCAGGCTCCCCGCTGAGCAGAAAGCCAGATGTGGCGCTCCATCCCAGGACCCTGAAATCATGACCTGAGCCGAAGTCAGAGGCCTAAACCACTGAGCCACCAAGGAGCCCCATATCTGGTAATTTTTAATCAACGTGGATTTGCTGCATCAAATAATTCCTTCTTCTTAAAATATAAATATATAAATATATTGATCAAGTCACGCGCATGTCTTAGGAGAATGGCACACCTTCAGTAGCAAACTTGAAATCTTGGCCATTGGTATGATTTTTGTTTTGGATTGATTTGGTTCGGTTTTTGTAATGTTAAAGATCCCTCCAGCCCTTGGCTCTGTCTGACCTGATTGCTTTCAGCTGTTTCTGCAACAAATTTGTCCTGGCAGCGAAAACTCTCATTTTTTGCAGTGGCGCCCCCTTCTGAACACTTTGTTAATAAAAAGATTTTTTTTTTTTTTTTTTTTTTTTTTTTTTTTTTTTTTTTTTGGCTATGGTAAATGTGGAACAACAATGAGGTATTTCAAAGAGGTGAACCACAGATAAATTTCTCTAAGGGTGGGGTTAGGGTTACTCAAAAAGAAACTTGACAAGGCTTTTAAAGATATCGACAGTCATTTAACATAATGTGACTGATTGTTACCTGCTCTTAACTGGCAAACACGTGTTGGCTTCCAAGATAGACTAACATAGTTGAGATGGTTCTAGCGGCCTTCTAGCACAGGGTCTCATGAGGCAGGGATTCTAGCCACTGGCTGTGCAAGGCATGAGGCCTGTTAGTGATTCTATTTTTTCCTCTGCAGATTGGGTCTTTCTACATTACAAGACTCTTCTACCCCAATAAATAATGCGGCGATTCTCTCAGTGAGTTGTACTATTGGTTTAAACAGCCAACTGTCTCTTAAAAAGGACTTTGTTTAAAGTCCTTTAAAAAAAAAAAAAAAGTCCTTTCAAAAAAATCTTTTTTTTTTATTTTTTATTTTTTAATCCCATATGTTTACTCTGATCCTGGAACTTTGTCATTTTGACCTTCTCTGCTGATTAAAATATTCTTCATCATCAGCACCTACTGCTCTCCTCTCCTGGTGGTCTCTCCGGAAGGGGTCTTCTCTAGCTCTTCTAGCAGGAGATGGGCTCTACCCCTCTACCCCTGTTGCCAGACCAACCTTACCCATCCTGCAGGGTCAGGTCGGCCTGGCCTTTTATCTGTTGTTCTCTTCTGAGTGGTTAGTTTTTCATAGATCGGGCTTTGCCATTGTCAGGATTTACTCTGGACTATCAAAACCCTTTCTTTGTGCCACTGAAGTCTAAGAAACTGTCCTGATGAGAGAAACAGAAACTCGAACAGATCATATTTATCCTGAATGTTCCGTCCAAAATGAAAAATACATTTCTGAGGAGCCTCAAGATCTCTGAGAAGGGAAGTTTCACCAACTCTGTCATGTAAGGGGCATCAATTCTGATTCTGTGTCAATTTTCCTCCTTTACCAGCTAATAACTCTCTACCTCAGAAAGCCCACACTCAACCGTTTCCTCTCTCAAAGGCAGTTGCTCTTAGAGTCTGCACATGGCACTTGGGGGCTGCTGGACGTTGGCTACTGCCCTCTGTACCTTGGGTCTAACAGCTGTGGGGCATCAAGATGAGAACGTCTCTTGTTCTAAGACTTAATATAGTTTGGGGCACATGGTAAGCAATAATCACTTTTTAAGTTGATCCAAGTGTTCGACCTTTCTTAATTATTCTAGTACCACAGTTTACTTGTTCTAAGATTTGTCGTCCCCCCCCATTTTAATAACTCTTAAGGTGGCACCCACCTTGCCCTTGAGGAAATATCCTCGTTTAACTGACAGCATTTCTCTTTCTTAGTCGAACATAAACTATAGTGCATCTTACCCTTGATGAAAGATAGGATGCAATTAAATACTCTATTATGGTTACGATTCTGATATTTGAAATCCTCCGGTAGCTCCCTGTGCCCCCACAGTGTAGTACCTCACCTCCTCGGCATAGTATGCAAACCATCTCAGCCCCAGTGTTAACCCCTGGGCTCAGCCTCCATTCCCAGGTGATGCTGCCAGATAAGCAGTCGGTTGTCATGAACTTGCTGTAGTTTCCCGAAGAAACTTGACACTCTCATCCTCATTCTTTGCTTTTCCCTTGTCTATCACCTCCCCTGAAAATGAGTTCCTAAGTGGCTTTTCCCAGCTCCATCCTACATTTGGCAGTCTTTTATCTCCCTGTGGTAAAGGCTGTCACACTGCACCATGGACATGCCCGTTGTCCCCCTGAGAAGAGAAAAGGGACAGTGAGGTCCCCCCAGCATTTGCAGCTCTAGTGCAGAGCCCCATGCCTGGCTTGCAGGAAATGCCAGATCATGAAGACAAACGGTGATCATCCTCTGGCTAAAACCAGCTCTTCTTTACCTACCGCAGGATCTGGATCAATAAAGAGCAGCCAGTTATTATTGCTGTTTTTCTAGGGATTTTTTCCCCATATATTTCCCAGGTCTTTACTCTTTTTATAGCACTTTAATTCAGGCTTCAACCACTTCCTAGTCTAATCAGTTGAAATAATTTTCCTTCCCATACCCTCGATGTATTTCACTTCCTGTAATTCTTTTTTTAAAGATCTTATTTACCCATTTGACCGATCACAAGTAGCTAGAGAGTCAGGCAGAGAGAGAGGGGGGGAAGCAGGCTCCCCGCTGAGCAGAGAGCCAGATGTGGCACTCCATCCCAGGACCCTGAAATCATGACCTGAGCCGAAGTCAGAGGCCTAAACCACTGAGCCACCAAGGAGCCCCATATCTGGTAATTTTTAATCAACGTGGATTTGCTGCATCAAATAATTCCTTCTTCTTAAAATATAAATATATAAATATATTGATCAAGTCACGCACATGTCTTAGGAGAATGTCACACCTTCAGTAGCAAACTTGAAATCTTGGCCATTGGTATGATTTTTGTTTTGGATTGATTTGGTTCGGTTTTTGTAATGTTAAAGATCCCTCCAGCCCTTGGCTCTGTCTGACCTGATTGCTTTCAGCTGTTTCTGCAACAAATTTGTCCTGGCAGCGAAAACTCTCATTTTTTGCAGTGGCGCCCCCTTCTGAACACTTTGTTAATAAAAAGATTTTTTTTTTTTTTTTTGGCTATGGTAAATGTGGAACAACAATGAGGTATTTCAAAGAGGTGAACCACAGATAAATTTCTCTAAGGGTGGGGTTAGGGTTACTCAAAAAGAAACTTGACAAGGCTTTTAAAGATATCGACAGTCATTTAACATAATGTGACTGATTGTTACCGGCTCTTAACTGGCAAACACTTGTTGTCTTCCAAGATAGACTAACATAGTTGAGATGGTTCTAGCGGCCTTCTAGCACAGGGTCTCATGAGGCAGGGATTCTAGCCACTGGCTGTGCAAGGCATGAGGCCTGTTATTGATTCTATTTTTTCCTCTGCAGATTGGGTCTTTCTACATTACAAGACTCTTCTACCCCAATAAATAATGCGGCGATTCTCTCAGTGAGTTGTACTATTGGTTTAAACAGCCAACTGTCTCTTAAAAAGGACTTTGTTTAAAGTCCTTTAAAAAGAAAAAGTCCTTTCAAAAAAATCTTTATTTTTTATTTTTTATTTTTTAATCCCATATGTTTACTCTGATCCTGGAACTTTTTCATTTTGACCTTCTCTGCTGATTAAAATATTCTTCATCATCAGCACCTACTGCTCTCCTCTCCTGGTGGTCTCTCCGGAAGGGGTCTTCTCTAGCTCTTCTAGCAGGAGATGGGCTCTACCCCTCTACCCCTGTTGCCAGACCAACCTTACCCATCCTGCAGGGTCAGGTCGGCCTGGCCTTTTATCTGTTGTTCTCTTCTGAGTGGTTAGTTTTTCATAGATCGGGCTTTGCCATTGTCAGGATTTACTCTGGACTATCAAAACCCTTTCTTTGTGCCACTGAAGTCTAAGAAACTGTCCTGATGAGAGAAACAGAAACTCGAACAGATCATATTTATCCTGAATGTTCCGTCCAAAATGAAAAATACATTTCTGAGGAGCCTCAAGATCTCTGAGAAGGGAAGTTTCACCAACTCTGTCATGTAAGGGGCATCAATTCCGATTCTGTGTCAATTTTCCTCCTTTACAAGCTAATAATTCTCTACCTCAGAATGCCCACGCTCAACCGTTTCCTCTCTCAAAGGCAGTTGCTCTTAGAGTCTGCACATGGCACTTGGGGCCTGCTGTTCGTTGGCTACTGCCCTCTGTACCTTGGGTCTAGCAGCTGCGGGGCATCAAGATGAGAACGTCTCTTGTTCTAACACTTAATATAGTTTTGTGCACTTGGGAAGCAATAATCACTTATTTTGTTGATCCAAGTGTTTGACATTTCTTATTTATTCTAGTACCACAGTTTACTTGTTCTAAGATTTGTCCTCCCCCCCCCCATTTTAATATCTCTTAAGGTGGCACTCACGTTGCACTTGAGGATATATCTTAGTTTAACTGACAGCATTTCTCTTTCTTAGTCGAACATAAACTATAGTGCATCTTACCCTTGATGAAAGCTAGGATGCAATTAAATACACTATTATGGTTACAATTCTGATACTTGAAATCCTCTGGTAGCTCCCTGTGCCCCCACAGTGTAGTACCTCACCTCCTCGGCATAGTATACAAACCATCTCAGCCCCAGTGTTAACCCCAGGGCTCAGCCTCCATCCGCAGGTGATGCTGTGAGTTCAGCTGTCCGTTGTCATGAACTTGCTGTAGTTTCCCGAATGCACAGTGCTGCCTCCTGGCACTTTGAAACTTGACACACTCATCCTCATTCCTCGCTTTGCCCTTGTCTATCACCTCCCCTGAAAATCTGTTCCTAAGTGGCTCTTTCCAGCTCCAACCTACCCTTGGCAGTCTTTTATCTCCCTGTGGTAAAGCTTGTCTCACTGCACCATGGACATGCCCGTTGTTCCGCTGAGAAGAGAAAAGGGACAGTGAGGGCTCCCCAGCATTTGCAGCTCTAGTGCAGAGCCCCATGCCTGGCTTGCAGGAAATGCCAGATCATGAAGACAAACGGAGATCATCCTCTGGTTAAAACCAGCTCCTCTTTGCCTACCGCTGGATCTGGATCAATAAAGAACAGCCAGTTATTATTGCTGTTTTTCTAGGCATTTTTTCCCCGTATATTTCCCAGGTCTTTACTCTTTTTATAGCACTTTAATTCAGGCTTCAACCACTTCCTAGTCAGATCAGGTGAAATCATTTTCCTTCCCATACCCTCGATGTATTTCACTTCCTGTAATTCTTTTTTTAAAGATCTTATTTACCCATTTGACAGATCACAAGTACGGAGAGAGACAGGCAGAGGGGGGGGGATGCAGGCTCCCCGCTGAGCAGAAAGCCAGATGTGGCGCTCCATCCCAGGACCCTGAAATCATGACCTGAGCCGAAGTCAGAGGCCTAAACCACTGAGCCACCAAGGAGCCCCATATCTGATATTTTTAATCAACGTGGATTTGCTGCATCAAATAGTTCCTTCTTCTTCAAATATAAATATATAAATATATTGATCAAGTCACACGCATGTCTGAGGAGAATGTCATAGCTTTAGTAGCAAACATGAAATCTTGGCCATTGGTTTTTTTTTTTTTTTAAAGATTTTATTTATTTATTTGACAGAGAGAAATCACAAGTAGATGAAGAGGCAGGCAGAGAGAGAGAGAGGGTAGCAGGCTCCCTGCTGAGCAGAGAGCCTGAAGCGGGACTCGATCCCAGGACTGTGAGATCATGACCTGAGCCGAAGGCAGCGGCTTAACCCTCTGAGCCACCCCGGTGCCCTTGGCCATTGGTTTTGATTTTTGTTTTGGTTTGATTTGGTTAGGTTTTTGTAATTTTAAAAATCCCTCCAGCCCTTGGCTCTGTCTGACCTGATTGCTTTCAGCTATTTCTGCAACAAGTTGTCCTGGCAGCGAAAACTCTCATTGTTTACAGTGGCGCCCCCTTCTGAACACTTTGTTAATAAAAAGATTTTTTTTTTTTTTTTTTTGGCTATGGTAAATGTGGAACAACAATGAGGTATTTCAAAGAGGTGAACCACAGATAAATTTCTCTAAGTGTGGGGTGAGGGTTACTCAAAAAGGAACTTACAAGCCTTTTAAAGATATAGACAATCATTATAACATAACATGACTGATTGTTACCGTGCTCTTAACCGGGCAAACACTTTTTGGCTTCCAAGGTAGACTAACATAGTTGAGATGGTTCTAGCGGCCTGCTAGCACAGGGTCTCATGAGGCAGGGATTCTAGCCACTGGCTGTGCAAGGCATGAGGCCTGTTAGTGATTCTATTTTTTTCCTCTGCAGAATGGGTCTTTCTACATTCCAGGTCCTTTCTACCCCTAAAAATAATGCGGCGATTCTCTCAGTGAGTTGTACTTTTGGTTTAAACAGCCAACTGTCTCTTAAAAAGGAATTTTGTTTAAAGTCCTTTAAAAAAAAAGTCCTTTCAAAAAAATCTTTTTTTTAATTTTTTATGTTTTAATCGCATATGTTTACTCTGATCCTGGAACTTTGTCATTTTGATCTTCACTGCTGATTAAAATATTCTTCATCCAATCCCAAAAGAAAGTAAGGGCCAGCTCCACCTCATGGAATACACCTGCTCTCCCTTAGATAGTGTGCTGTTGCTTTAATAAACCTGCCTTCTGCTTTCACTTTGGGCATTGATCTCTAATTATCACGTGCCAACAATAAAAATAATGATGGTTTACCGTTACAATTCATAGAAAAGGAGGTACAGGGTAATTGAATGAAAGGGAATAACAAAGTAGGTTCATAAGTCAATCTTCTTTGTAAAAATATTAACCTGAAATTGCGTTTCTGCCACCTCTCCCTTTTTGATCTGATAAAGAATGACCACGATACATGAATTATAGTTCGGGGTTTTGAAAAGCATAATAGCTTTATACCAACACTTGAGCTTTTATTTATTTATTTATTTATTTATTTATTTATTGCTAACAAGACAGATCGATTTGATATGCGGTTCCTGACAACCAACCTCAGAAGTAATTCCATCTTCAATGGAATTCAGAAAGAACCACAAACCAAACCTCAAAATAGATTCAAAGAGAAAATACTCTTAAAAAAAATTTCCCTTCCTGGGTCACCCGAGTGGCTCAGTGAGTTTGGCTCACTGGGCCTTTGCGTTCCTCTCAGGTCATGATCCTAGGGTCCTGGGATTGAGCTCCATGTCTAGCTCTCTGCTCAGCAGGGAGCCTGCTTCCACTTCTCTCTCTGCCTGCTCTCTGCCTACTTGTGATCTCTGTCTGTCAAATAAATAAATAAAATCTTTAAAAAAAATTTCCCTTGGGCCCCTGGGTGGCAGAGTGAGTTAAAGCCTCTGCCTT
The DNA here is from genome assembly GCF_030435805.1 of Mustela lutreola. Lineage (NCBI taxonomy): Eukaryota > Metazoa > Chordata > Mammalia > Carnivora > Mustelidae > Mustela > Mustela lutreola. Next base: position 406,461 of record NW_026709257.1, read on the forward strand.
CGGCTCAGGTCATGATTCCAGGGTCCTGACATCAGGCTCACTCCTCAGCAGGGAGCCTGTTTCTTCCTCTCTCTCTGCCTGCCTCTCTTCCTACTTGTGATCTCTATCAAATAAATTAAGAAAATCTTTAAAAATAAAATTTCCCTTCCTATCAGAAGCAGACCAAACCACTAACAAATTCCCCAGAAAGCTTCATCTAAAAGGTTGTACTTTCTTCAGACACCCAGCAGGTGTCTTCTCTGGGCCTGGTATTTCTTCAATGGCCTATTCCAGAGAATAAGACACTAAACTACTGAGCGCCAAGGGCCTCAGAACCACGAAAGAGATGATGAGGTGCACAAAGCACGCCTCTGGTCACCAAGAGGGTATGTAAACGTTTGCTGCTTTTCTGTATTTTTCAAAGCTGAGTTTTTAGCTGGAGGCCGCTTTTTTGGATAAATTGCTGATACCGTATAGTAAAAGCCATTATATGATCTTTTATAAACCATTTCCTATCTTTGCATTCTCATGTGCCAAGACTGATACGGATTATTTAAAACCCTGAAGAGAGTGCTATTGCATTTAAATTGCCTGTAACCTTCGTGTAATAGATTTATGATTGATGATAGATTTATTTAAAATATAACTGTTTTAAATATTTATTCTCAGTAAACGATTTCAAACTATGCTCATTTAAGTAAGTTGGTGCATAATCCCTTTTCTATTAAACCATAGTGCAAGGACCAATGCCGCGCTTCCGCGAGAACCCCAAGCTCTTTTTCTAGAATGGCCATATGCATATGTATCAGGCGTCCTCTTTTCACTCCCTTTGTGGAGCACCTACCATGGAGGTCATGTAATAACCAATAACCAAAAAACAAACAAAAAATCTAAACATCCAGGTCGAAGTGATTCGTGGGTGCCATCATGCAATGGTGGACCCTGCCTGGAGACTAGGAGACTGCTCAAAGAGATCGCGGGCAGGCATCTCAGCCCAGGCCTCTGCTGGGGAAGCTGGTTCCCGGCTTTGGGCACAATCAGGAAGGCAGCGAATTGACCCAAGAGTGCAGCCAGGGTTTAGGGCTGATGATGTTTTTGTAGCCAGGCAGCGCGGGACACCGGCTCGGGGAGCCAGGCTAGGAGGCCGCTCAGTGCAGGCGCTGGCCACGCTCGCAAGCCCCCAGGGCTTCGCCGCGCCCTAGCCCTGGGCCCGCGTCTCAGGACGGAGGGGGAGGGGCGAGGGGCTGGGGCGGCCCGGAGAAGGGGCTTTGCTAATTGCGGAATCTGGAAGTGAGCTGTGAGCTCGTGGAGGACTTGGAGGAGAGTCTGAGAGGAGGTGGAGGGGCTGGCGGAGGAGGGGCACGCAGCGCCGCGGTCCTCTGCTGCGGCGCAGTCAGCACTGCAGGACCCCCGCACTCCCGCGCTCCCGCCAAGCCCCAGTGGCCTCGCTGTACCGCTCCCGCAGACCGCTGCCCCCCACACCCCCGCCCCATGGCTTCTCCGGAGGACCCTCTGCAAGCAGGTAAAGTGACACCGCGCCGTGCCCTCACCTGGAGCAGAAAGCGCGGGCCACGAGCTCGCGGGGGTGTTGGGACCCAGCCTCCCGCGACCCCCGGGGCAGAGGGACCACCCGGACGACACGCCACACCCGGGACCCCACGGGGTCGGGCTGGGGACGGAGATTGGCGAGGTGCCCCCCCCCCCGCAGCGAGCGCAATAGCACCCATCGTTTGGCACCCCCACGTGCGTGTGCCGAGGACCCCCTTCCCTCATCCTGAGCCTTGGACCCGCCACTTTTGTTCTGGACTTGGGATCCCAGGTGGCAGCAAGGAGCACAGGGAGGGATTCTAGGTTTTACCGCCCCGCCCTGGCTCTTCCTCTCTCCACATTCACATGCCTTCTGGCGTCCCTTTCCTCACCTCATTGTCACTTTTATTAAATGGTTTTGTTCTGCATGTTGACCCGCAGAGAGATTTCATGAATGAATATACAGGAAACTAAGTCGGAGCCCACCTGTGAGAGCCCACCTGTGGAGGCCTTTCATTAATTAGAATGGTCTCTGGTTCTAGCCTCAGTTCAGAATACTGCGTGTACCTGAGGACCGAGTCCAGATGTTTCTTTCATCTCTGACTTGAATTTGAAATCCTAACGTCACTATGACCTGGGAAGCCGAGGTCCACAGCATCTTCATCTGAAATTCCACTAGAGCTCCCATTTACCTAGTGCCCATCCTGTCTGTTTTCCACTACTGTCAGGTTTCTAGAGAGTTCATGCACTGCCCACCACTGACAGTAGGGGCATCTCTCTGTCCAGATTTTCCCTTTACATAAGGAGGTCAGTTACAGGAGATTAGGGCCCACTCTAACGACCTCACTGTAATGTGATTGCATCTGTAAGGACTCTAGTTCCAAATAAGGTCACTTTCTGTGGTACCAGAGGTAAGGACAGCAGCAAGGTTTCTGGGGGAAATGCAAGGTCAGCTCTTAACAGTCCACTCTCTGGCTCCCCAAATTCGTGTCCTTCCCGTGTGCAAAATACATTCACCCAATGCCCTCCAAAGCACTAATCATCCCAGAATCAACTCAAAATCTGAAATATCATCTGTCCTCCTCCACTGAAAGACCCTGATCTCACCCAGACCATGGGACCTGAGGACTGCATCCAGAAGCCACAGTCTCCTGGTAAAGCTTCCCATCAGGTCCTGACATCACCCTCATTCGTCCCAGCAGCCAAGGGCCTATAGTTCCCAGAGACAGTTTCTCAGAGGAAGTTTGAGGACCACCTCAGAGGACGTTCTTTGGGAGTGGATGAAGAGGGAAGGGGGTCAAAGCCTCCTGCCATATCCAGGGCACGCAGAACCCAGAGAGTGAGGCCTTGGGTGGTTTCTAGTGACAGATTCAAGGCAATTCTTTGACTTTGGGACTTCAGAGCTCACTTAGTTTTCATTTGTGATTATTATTTTTGTGTGGGGGCCATAGCTTTTCTTTTGACCTATGGATGTTTTCACACCCAGTTCTGAAGAAGCCCCTAAATCCTAACCCTGTTGAGGACTCTGAAAGCTCTCAGAGCAGCAGTACTGGGGGACAGTGTGGACACATGGTTTGGTTTCTCCTCTGGCCTGATTCTGCGGCAGCCCCGCTCTGTCATCCTCAGACTTCGAGCAATAGCTGAATAAGTGGAGAAAGGACCAGGGGGTCAGGAAGGTGGCCACCGAAGAGTGACTTTTCTGGAGGGTAGCTGAGCTAGTGAGTGAGAGTGTTAGTCCAGCTCTGCCTGCAGTCTGGATGGAGCTGAACAGGGGCCAGGGAAGGGGAGGAGGAGCAGAGAGCGGGGACAAAGGGACCAAAGAGGAGATTCAGACGAAGGGAAGTAATTGGGAGGAGAGAATAAACTCTAGAAGACAGGCATGTAAGAAAGGAAAAGGGATGAAGTGGGCATCAGGAAAGGGCACCACCAGGGAAGGAGAGAGGGGAAGGGAAGAGGGAGGGAGGGAGGAAAGGGGAAAGGAAGAAGGGAGGAGTCAGCACGCCTGGGCTCCCCCTGCATCTGAAGAAGAGGTGGCTGGTCCAGCTTGTCAAACAGGGTGCTCACTCTTTGGTCCCAGTTTCTGCTCCCAGTGCTACTGGGCTTTGCAAGGAAGGCAGGCTGTCCCCTGGGATCCACTGGAGCCCACTGGAGCCCACTGGAGCCCACAGGAGGGTGGGAGAGGTAAGATGCCACCTGGTCCTGTCCTGAGCTGCTCCCAGCTGCTAGCCTCACCACATGGTGCAAGAGGGACCCCAGAACAAAGGAAGGACACAGGCCCGTGTGTCTGCCAGTGGCCCTGGGCACTTAGCTCATCGCAGTGAACCACACCGCCTCCTCAACCCAGGCTTTCAAAGCCTGCTTCTTCGTTCCTGGCTTTCATGTCTGTACGAACATGAGCCAGATCTAACTCATCTCTGACAGACAATTCTGACTCACCCCGTGTCAGATTTTTATTAGTGGCTGTGATAGAGTAAGATAGCAATGCTCCAACAAACGGACTATTTCCTCCCACGTGACCTCAACAGTCTTACACATTTTCTTAGCAAAAAAATCTTGTCTCCTTCCATTAAGCTCATAACGTGGTCTAATAGTATACATGTGCCTTCGTTAGATGCGAAGCGATACAGAGGTCCTTTTTTTTTTTTTTTTAAATTTTACAAGGTAAAGTCAGTGAACACAACTAACTTGACGAATACATCTCTAAAATGTCAATCCAGGCAAAGCTTTTTCTGCCTACAGTTTGGAGCCTACGTGGTGACATTTTTAAAACGCTTTCAGTCCCTCAGTGAGGCTCTTAGAAGCTAGCCAGGGCTTACTACATGCCAGGCACTGTGTCAGGTATTGGAGCTAAACGGACCGAGAGCTTGGAGGCAGGCTGGGGAGGGACATCCGTGACACAACCACAGCTAGAAACGGAGGCCAGTGCTAGAAAAGAGAGAGCAGGCTGCATGGAGAGTGTGTACCATGGGGCTTGTGAGCTCACGAATAAGTGGGAGTAACTGGAGTGGGGAGACGGGGGAGAGGAAGAGGGTCTTCCCATCAATGGGAATCACCTGTGCTTGGAGGCAGGCACCATGAGGGGTCTCCACAGGAAGAGGGAGGCAGCGTGGTTGAAGGGCAGAAAGACAGGGCAGAACAGGCAACAGTCAGTTGGAAGGGTAGGAAGAGATGGATGGGAGGATTATGGATGCCTTTGGAGGACTGAGAATTTGTTAGAAGATCAGTGCAGATTTCTATGGAGACAAAGGCCAGGAACTGATAGGTCTTTGAAAGGTCACTCTGGCTGCCTTTTGGCAAAGGGGTTGGTAAAAGGCACCTGCAGGTGTGAACACACCAGGTGGGAGGTGAGTGCAGGAAATCAGGTGAGGGAGCATGGGAACTTGGTCCGGGGGTATATAAGGGAAAATAGCCTTTAATGAGTTCCACAAGTTGGCACCAGCTGTAGCTTCATTACAGTGCTGGAAGGGGTAGGTGGGTGTGTCCTGGAGGTTACAGAGATTACATGAGAAAGGGAAGTCTTTTTAGATCTTTTTTCCAACTAGAGGAACTCTCACCTTAGTGATAGAATTCCAGAGTGGGAACGGATGGACATGAGGACATCTTTGAAATGTCTGAATATGTTCTTTGACATCTTTTAAAATGACGAGGAGACCTTGACCTTAGAAGGCCTCGGCCTTCTTTGTAGCCAAGAAGATTTCACCTACAGATTTGGGTTCTCCCTTTTAAAGTCAAGAAGACAGTCCTTCCAAAGGACTCCTCCTATCATTTTACGCTCTCATCATACCACACTTGCTGGGATCTCCAAGACCCTCTGTTCCAGGTTGTGAGTATCCACTTTGGCTGGGCTGGTCTTGCCAAGAACACCACCACAGGAAATCTAGAGCCTGTAGTGCTATTAATAACATCATCTAAGACTGTCTTTGCTGCCCTCATGGCCTCTTCCCACCATGACTCACTGAAGCTATAGTTCCCAAAGCTCATCTTCTCTAGTGCCATTAATTTTTAGGGGACCAGGCAAACCTTAAACTTGTCCCCCTTAATTGGATCCCTGTGCCCCCACAATCTCTTTGAATGACTTTCACCATGATCCTTGAATGAGCTCTGAGACCACTGCTGGTACCTAACACTTCTTGGCACCTTGTCTGTTAGTTCTTGGAAGAGGAGGTGGCTATGGAGGTGAGTGGAGATGGGAGTGGGAGGATTTCTCCCTTCACTTCCTTTTTTGTTTTTTCAAATAATGGGTTTTGAGGGGGAGGGAAAGGTTAACCAGACAATTTATTTTCCATCTCCCATTGATAAAATGTTTACCACTCCCCATTGGAAGAATTTAGATCTTTCTTTAGAATCTCCAGGAAAATCTCCCAAAGCCAGCCCACCACCATGTGGATTCAGCCATCTTCTGATTCACCTCCAGATTGTCTCCTCCTAACTGCTCAAGCCACAGGTTAAGGGCGAAATGTTCAATGCCCAAGCAATTAAGGGGGGAACACGTTTATCTAAGCAATTGCATGCATCTCTGTATCTGCATACAGGGGGTCTCTCCCAAGCCTTTCCAACCTCAGCAAAACAAGAAAAAGCCCCAGCGACCTGGGGGTATATATCATTCATTCATTCCTGTGTTCAACACTCATGGCGGATCCCCACCGAGACAGTGGGAGAGCAAGGACGGGAGCAATCCTGGAAGCTGAAGTCTGAGGAGGATTTCAAATTCAAGTCAGAGATGAAAGAAACATCTGGACTCGGTCCTCAGGTACATGCAATATTCTGAACTGAGGCTAGAACCAGAGACCATTCTAATGAAAGGCCTCCACAGGTGGGCTCTCACAGGTGGGCTCCGACTTGGTTTCCTGTATATTCATTCATGAAATCGCACTGCGGGTCAACACGCAGAACAAAACCATTTAATAAAAGTGACAATGAGGAGAGGAAAGGACACAAGAAGGCATGTGAATGTGGAGAGAGGAAGAGCCAGGGTGGAAAAACCGAGAATCCCTCCCTGCGCTCCTTGCTGCCAGGGAGGTCTGAGGGACTAGTTTCCACCTAGGATCCCAAGTCCAGAACAAAAGCGGTGGGGCCATGGTGGGAGACGAGGGAAGGGGGACCTTGGCACGCAGGCATGGGGGTGCCGAACAATGGGGGCTAGCGCGCCCACTGGCGGGGGAACCTTGGGCGGCGCCATCCCTGGCCCGACCCCGTGCAGACCCGGGTGCGGCGTGGCATCCGGGGTGGTCCCGGCGCCCCGGGGGTCGCGGGAGGCTGGGTCCCCACACCACCGCGAGCTCCCGGCCTGCGCTTTCTGCTCCAGGTGAGGGCGCGGCACGGTTTCGATTTACCTGTCCACAGAGGGTAGTCTGGGGAAGCCTTGGGGCTGGGAGGGGCAGCGCGGACTCCAGGGCTGGGCTGGAGCGGAGGAGCGCATGGGCGGCTAGTCCTGTGGGTCCTCCAGTACCGACTGGGCAGCAGCACAGCACCGGGGCGCTGCACGCCCCTCCTCCGCCAGCCCCTCCACCTCCTCCCAGACTCTCCGCCATGTCCTCCGCGAGCTCACTTCCCGCTTTGGCAATTAGCAAAGCCCCTTCTCCGGGTTTCCCCCGCCCCCTCCCCCCTCCTTCCTGAGGCGGAGGCCGGGGCCTGGGCACGGGGTGAAACCCCGGGGGCCTGCGAGCGTGGCCAGCGCCGGCACTCAGCGGCCTCCTAGCCTGACTCCCCGAGCGGGTGTCCGGGTGCAGCCTGGCTGCAAAAAGATCATCAGCCCTAAACCCGGCTGCACTCTCGGGTCACTTCGCTGGCTTCTGATTGCGCCAGAAGCCCGAAACCAACTTCCCCAGCACAGGCCTGGGCTGAGATGCCTGCCTGCTATTTGAGCAGTCCCCTGGTCTCCAGGCAGGGTCTGCCTTTGCATGATGGCAGGCTTGAATAACTTCGACCTGGATGTTTGGGTTTTTTGTTTGTTTTTTGGTCATTGGTTATTACATGACCTCCATGGTAGGTGCTCCACAAAGGGAGTGAAAAGAGGACGCCTGATACATACGCATATGGCCATTCTAGAAAAAGAGCTTGGGGTTCTCGCGGAAGCGCGGCATTGGTCCTTGCACTATGGTTTAATAGAAAAGGGATTATGCACCAACTTACTTAAATGAGCATAGTTTGAAATCGTTTACTGAGAATAAATATTTAAAACAGTTATATTTTAAATAAATCTATCATCAGTCATAAATCTATTACACGAAGGTTACAGGCAATTTCAATGCAATAGCACTCTCTTCAGGGTTTTAAATAATCCGTATCTGTCTTGGCACATGAGAATGCAAAGATAGGAAATGGTTTGTAAAAGATCATATAATGGCTTTTACTATACAGTATCAGCAATTTATCCTAAAGAAGCAGCCTCCAGCTAAAAACTCAGCTTTGAAAAATACAGAAAAGTAGCAAACGTTTACATACCCTTTGGTGACCAGAGGCGTGCTTTGTGCCCCTCATCATCTCTTTTGTGGTTCTGAGGCCCATGGCGCTCAGTAGTTTAGTGTCTTATTCTCTGGAATAGGCCATTGAAGAAATACCAGGCCCAGAGAAGAAGGTCCTGCTGGGTGACTGAGGAAAGTACAAACTTTTAGATGAAGCTTTCTGGGGAATTTGTTAGTGGTTTGGTCTGCTTCTGATAGGAAGGGAAAAATTTTTAAAAGATTTTATTTATTTGACAGACATAGATCACCAATAGGCAGAGAGCAGGCAGAGAGAAGTGGACGCAGGCTCCCCGCTGAGCAGAGAGCCAGACATTGGGCTCAATCCCAGGACCCTGGATTCATGACCTGAGCTAAATGCAGAGGATTTAACTCACTGAGCCACTCGGGTGCCCCAGGAAGGGAATTTTTTTTTAAGACTATTTTCTCTTTGAATTTATTTTGAGGTTTGGTTTGTTGTTCTTTCTGACTTCTCATGAAGATGGAATTACTTCTGAGGTTGGTTTCAGGAACCGCATATCAAATCGAGCAATCTTGTCAGCAATATCATCTGCGAAGAGTGATAATTTGACTTCTTCTTTGCCGATTTGGATGCCTTTAATTTCCTTTTGTTGTCTGATTGCTGAGGCTAGGACCTCTAGTACGATGTTGAATAGCAGTGGTGATAATGGACATCCCTGCCGTGTTCCTGACCTTAGCGGAAAAGCTTTCAGTTTTTCTCCATTGAGAATGATATTTGCGGTGGGTTTTTCATAGATGGCTTTGATGATATTGAGGTATGTGCCCTCTATCCCTACACTTTGAAGAGTTTTGATCAGGAAGGGATGTTGTACTTTGTCAAATGCTTTTTCAGCATCTATTGAGAGTATCATATGGTTCTTGTTCTTTCTTTTATTGATGTGTTGTATCACATTGACTGATTTGCGGATGTTGAACCAACCTTGCAGCCCTGGAATAAATCCCACTTGGTCGTGGTGAATAATCCTTTTAATGTACTGTTGAATCCTATTGGCTAGTATTTTGTTGAGTATTTTCGCATCTGTGTTCATCAAGGATATCGGTCTATAGCTCTCTTTTTTGGTGGGATCCATGTCTGGTTTTGGGATCAAGGTGATGCTGGCCTCATAAAGTGAGTTTGGAAGTTTTCCTTCCATTTCTATTTTTTGGAACAGTTTCAGGAGAATAGGAATTAGTTCTTCTTTAAATGTTTGGTAGAATTCCCCCGGGAAGCCGTCTGGCCCTGGGCTTTTGTTTGTTTGGAGATTTTTAATGACTGTTTCAATCTCCTTACTGGTTATGGGTCTGTTCAGGCTTTCTATTTCTTCCTGGCTCTGTTGTGGTAGTTTATATGTTTCTAGGAATGCATCCATTTCTTCCAGATTGTCAAATTTATTGGCATAGAGTTGCTCATAGTATGTTCTTATAATAGTTTGTATTTCTTTGGTGTTAGTTGTGATCTCTCCTCTTTCATTCATGATTTTATTTATTTGGGTCCTTTCTCTTCTCTTTTTGATAAGTCGGGCCTGGGGTTTATCAATTTTATTAATTCTTTCAAAGAACCAGCTCCTAGTTTCGTTGATTTGTTCTATTGTTTTTTTGGTTTCTATTTCATTGATTTCTGCTCTGATCTTTTTGATTTCTCTTCTCCTGCTGGGCTTAGGGTTTCTTTCTTGTTCTTTCTCCAGCTCCTTTAGGTGATGGGTTAGGTTGTGTACCTGAGACCTTTCTTGTTTCAATAAATAAATAAATAAATAAATAAATAAATAAAAGCTAAAGTGTTGGTATAAAGCTATTATGCTTTTCAAAACCCCGAAGTATAATTCATGTATCGTGGTCATTCTTTATCAGATCAAACAGGAGAGAGGTGGCAGAAACGCACTTTCAGGTTAATTTTTTTTACAAGGAAGATGGACTTATGAACCTACTTTTTTATTCCCTTTCATTCAATTTCCCTGTACCTCCTTTTCTATGAATTGTAACGGTAACCCATCATTATTTTTATTGTTGGCACGTGCTTTGTGAACCATAAAGTGTACGCTATCAATGCGAGTGCTTTTCTTTTTTGGTATTTTAAAAAAAACTAATTTTTTAAATTTATTTTTTATTTATTTTCAGCATAACCGTATTCATTCTTTTTGCACCACACCCAGTGCTCCATGCAAGCAGTGCCCTCTATAATACCCACCACCTGGTACCCCAACCTCCCAACCCCCCGCCCCTTCAAAACCCTCAGACTGTTTTTCAGAGTCCATAGTCTCTCATGGTTCAGCTCCGCTTCCAATTTCTCCCAACTCCCTACTCCTCTCTAACTCCCCATGTCCATGAAAAACTAATTTAAAAACATTCATCCACCAGAGTACCCAAAGGGCTCCCACATAAACTATCTGTCGTTACATTATGTCATTCTGCTTTCGCTTCTATTGCTGTCCAAACAATGTTTTAAAACATTCTTTAAAATGGGCCTTTTTAACAAGATTTTTACAAAAGATTTAATTTATTCATTTGTCAGAGAGATAGCACAAGCAGAGGGAGAGGCAGGCAGAGTGGGAAGCAGGCTCCTGGTAAGCAGAAGCCTGATGGGGGACTCGATCCCAGGATGCTGGGATTATGACCTGAGCTGGAGGTAGACAATTAACCAACTGAGCCACCCATGTGTCCCTGAAATGGGCATTTTTGACATTTCCTGATAGCACCTACACACTCATGAATCTCAGATTCATGATATATGGGGCTAGTGGACTTGACAATCATGGAATCAAGCATGCTGGATTTGACTCACGGGCCTGTCACTGTGAATTTGGGTGGCTTGCTAAACTTGCTACAGAGAAATCCAAGCATGTAAGAATTTGCAGGATTGTGACAGTTCAGTGGTATAATGTATACATAAAAATACCTAAACCAGTGTCTCTCACAAAGTAGGTCCAAATAGACCAGCTCCCTTCCTGCCTTCATTCTGTCCTTGGAATTCCGTCCCTTGGGAGAAGTTCCTACTGCCTTTGTTACAAGAAATGAACGATATTTACTACACTGTTGGTGCATAGCATGGATCAATACATTGAGTGATAGTATTAACATACTTCTTGAACTTCCCATTTTCCCCCAAGCACCAAATAAAATGTCATGCTCTGGGGAAACCAAAGTGAGAGGTCCCCAACTTTTAGGAGTTATGGACAGGAGAGAGATGCAAATACTGTGTCAGTGTAGAACCAGGGTAACTAATGTTTAAACCAGGAAGAGAATGTGTGTGGAAGAAAGGCACTGATGATGTTTAAAGCCATTTGGCTGCATGGTGACTACCCTCAGACTGAAAATTTGCCATGAAAGCTTCCAGGCAAATTTGAGATCTTTATTAGTGACAATATGGCTATAGCCTTAAGGGGAAGAAAAAAACCAAAAACCAAAAACCAAAACACACATACACACAAACTGTTGGTCTTGTGTCTTTTCACAAATAATGACAGTTATCAGAAATTTTATCTTTAAATGGTGAAAACAGCAACTGAAAATGTATTTCATTTGACTCATCACAGAATATGGTGTTTTTGTTCATTTCACACCATTTTTGTTAAGTTTTATTTAAATTAATGCAATCTGAGATAAAATGTTAATATTCCTGAGGGTATGGACATTGTATACAAATGAACCCAGCTAAGTGGGCTCCTGGACAGGGTCTGATCTATTTATAAAAGTAGCTGGAGCTAAGTGGTTTGTTCCAGAAGAAGATAACGCCTTCCCTCCGTTGCATTTGCCTTCTACAGCCTAAGTGGGAGTTAATACGTTCACTTGTCTCCTTAAATTTTGTCCAGAGTGTGTTAAAGCAGTCATAGGGGACCTGGGTGGTTTTGCCGTCTGCCTTCTCATAACAATGCCCCAGGTTTCTCCTGGAGAATCAACGTTCTCGCTTTCAGTCCATGCACTTAGGCAGCGGCAACTTCACACTGGCTCCTGACTCTAGCAGTGGCATGTCACCCACTAATGGCCTTAGAGAACATCACTGAGTGAGATGCGAGTTTAATAGATGCACGAGACCTTTGCTGGGTCGGTGAGGAGGTGGGTCTCTGAATAACTAGCCCGAGATCCACTTGTGTGTGGTGGAACAAACGAGCAGTGATGTGTTGGCCAGAGTGCCCATCCTAGAGAGCCCCGAATGCCAGACAAAAGCATTTGAGACTATTTTTTCAGGCAACAGGAAGCTAGTTTTGAAAAGCAGCACATGAAAATGTGTGTTTTTGGAAGATTAGTCGGGCAGCTGTGTGTACGATAGGATGGAGGGAGGAGAGAACGCAATCCCAAGTGCATTTAATCTTTATGATGCAGTGTAATTTATTATGAAGTTGAATTTGCATCCTTATCCAAACGTAAGGGAAACTCCTGTCCAAAACTGTAAATGTTTTTTGGTTGCCTTTTTTTTAAAAGATTGTATTTATTTATATGACACAGAGAGAGATCACAAGCAGGCAGAGAGGCAGGCAGAAAGAGAGAGAGAGATGCAGGCTCCCGGCTGAGCCTAGAGAATGATGCAAGGCTCGATCCCAGGACCCTGAAATTATGACCTGAGCCAAAGGCAGAGGCTTAACCCACTGAGCCACCCCGGTGCCCCTGGTTGCCTTTTTAAGCACTCCTTGTCTCACATGAAGTGATTACAAATTTGCAGATGTGCATTAAAATGATGTATTCCAAAATGTTAACAGAGGAATTAAAAAACTTATTAAGTAAAATATTATCATTTCTGTTGATTTGAAGCCTATCTGACAAGGGACATAGAATTCTGGTGCATATATGTAAACATGAATAATTATTTCTTTTAAAAATCTTTATTTATTTATTTGACAGAGATCACAAGTAGGCAGAGACAGGCAGAAAGTGGGAGGGGGGAAAAAGGTTCCCCGCTGAGCAGAGAACCTGATGTGGGGCTTGATCCCAGGACCCTGAGATCATGACCTGAGCTAAAGGCAGAGGCATAACCCGCTGAGCCACCCAGGTGCCCCTAAACATGAATAATTCTTTTTTTTTAAAGATTTTATTTATTCCTCTGACAGAGACAGATCAGAAGTAGGTAGGCAGAGAGGGAGGCAGAGAGAGGAGGAAGCAGGCTCCCTGCCAAGCAGAGAGCCAAATGCAGGTCTCGATCCCAGGACCCTGAGATCATGTCCTGAGCTAAAGGCAGAGGCTTAACCCGCTGAGCCACCCAGGTGCCCCTAAACATTAATAATTCTTAAAGGTTCCTCTACTCACTTATATAGAAGCCCTTTTCCAAACAGAAGATTAAATCTCTCTTGGCTACTCCTATCAGCTTATTCTGAATTATTTTCAATCCAGAAGCATGAACTAGAAAACCACAGTTTTTACACAGTGTTTGGTTTTCCACCAAGAGAATCACATAATTTGTGGTGATTCAGTGTGGTGTGTTGCTAAAAGCATTTCCAATGCTGTGGATACAAGAGGGTAGTGCAGAGAGGTAAGGAAACAGGAGAAAAGGTATGGCTCTCTAATAAGCACTTTATTCTAGAATTTTCCTCCCGCCTTGGGAGCTCACCACTCACAAGTGTGTGCTGGTGCCTTGATCTCATGGGCCACAGTGCTCAGCATCTTCCAGCTGCTTTTTTAGTGAATACATATGTAACAATTGATTTCTTGCCCCGGACTTTGAGAGAAAAATCTGTTCAGAGGGATGGACACTCTGAACCAACACCAGAAAACACTCTCTGTAGTCTTCTTGTTAAATGAAAAAATATGGTTAAACCACTTTTGACAGTCTACTACATACAGCAAAATGTAAATCTTAATTGAAATATGTCCTCTCAGCTGTGCTTAAGCAACTGAGTCCTGAGCTTTTCAGGTTTTCAGTCTGAAAGAGTACACCTCTGGTGCTCTGAAAGGGAAGAGAAAGGACACCCTGTTCTCCATATAAATTAAAGAAGAGAAGTCTGTGCATTTAAGTGGGCCATATAAAATTTATCAAGCAATTACCTCCTAACTCCTTCCTATCCAAATTACCTGATATGCTCTCCCTACTCCTTTATTCCACGTTACTGCCTTTTCCAGGATTCTGTCTCACATCACAACATGTCTTCTGTTATTTCCTTCTTGCAAGCTAGTTTTGTGTTCTCCATCTAAAAAAATCAACAATCATTGTGTATTTCAATTCCCATTTTCCTCAAATGCATTGATTCTTCTTATCTATTACTCTTTTCTCATACTCAGTGTCTTTGTCTTTATGGGGTTTGTACTTTGCTTTTCCCCATCCTTTACTGCCATTATATAAACAAATCTAATAACTTCTTAGAGAAAGTTAAAAATTCCTGCATAGCCACACGTGAACACAAAGTCACTGATTTTTAGAAAACCTATAAGATAGTCAGACATCCATTCAATTACTTTTTTTTAAGATTTTATTTATTTATTTGACAGAGAGAGTTGACAAGCAGGCAGAGAGGCAGGCAGAGAGAGAGGAGGAAGCAGGCTCCCGGCTGAGCAGAGAGCCCGATTTGGGGCTCCGTCCCAGGATCCTAGGATCATAACCTGAGCCAAAGACAGTGGCTTAACCCACTGAGCCACCCAGGCATCCCTCCATTCAATTTCTTAACTGAGTCTCAAATGCATCCGGAGTTCTAACTTAAACCTAAGTTCTACTTCTTACACGTTGCTATATGACCAAATTCTTTCAGTTCAGTATTTTGTAACATTTAAATATTAATCAATTGATGCTTTGTCTGTGTATTTCTATGAAAATAATTGAAATACTGTAGATTTATTGTTATATTTATAGATTTATAATCAAAGTTTCATCAGTTGAAGTTTTTGGAAATTTCAGATATAATGATTAACCTAAAATGATACTGCCTCAAATCCCTCTGATATCAAGGCCCAACACCTGATTATAGCCAAACCTGTGGTGGATAGTTCCATGGGAAATTGCAGTTACTTAAGACTGATAGCATCTCATGTTCTCTCTCTCATTTTAGAATGTCTCCAACACAACCCAAAAGTGTAGGAGAGTTACTGTCCTCTGAGGACAGCTCTCAGTGAAGTGGAAATAAGAACCATAGATAAAATTGTCAGTTTTCAGGTCTTCATGAGGACAACTTAAAGAAGTTTCTCAGGACCTTTCAGTAAAAGCAAGCCTTCATTTTCTATCCACAACAATTATATCAACAATGTACCTCTTTCACAATGTTGCTTCTTCACTGTATCACTTTCCCATTCTTTTCTACCTTGGATAATCTCCCAGATAAACTAACAGTACTCAAATCCTTTGTCCTACTCTTTGCTCTCAGGATAAATGGAGCCAAAAGACTTAGATTAATATCAAGTTCTGAATGGGATCTTAGAGCTATTTCTGTCCAGATTTTCATTAACATAGGGACCTTTGAATTATCAGGCTATAAATAAGTTCTAAATAGAGGGGGGAAAAGCAAAAAGTAGAAATTTTTATGTTTGATTTTTAATCACAATTAATTGACCTTATTGATTATTAAAAATACTAACATTATAAAAGTATGGATCTTTGTAAAACAATGTCATAATGTAAGAAATAAGTCCTTTGGAGAATATTAAACCAAGTGTTCAGGTGCCATCTAATTTCTTGTTTAATCCAGAACTTTGGTGTGCATTATCTTGAGGAATAGGATTCTGAAGTCCAGACAGACTAACAGAAAACTGATCCAAATGTGTGTGTTTATATTTCTGCTTTTGTTGTAAAAATCAAAGTGTGATTGCTGGCTTAAAATGGTAAAACTAATAGTGTTCATGGACTCTATTATACATTTTCTAATTGTATGGGAAGAATCCAATAAACATAGAATTAATTGATTTGCAAATCCTCAAAGAGCTACAGGATCAGGTAGTGGTATGTTTTGATTCAACAGTATCATAATGCAGCATTTTATATGTGTGGCTACCGGATATTTTCATCAATGTTTGCTAGCTAGTCAGCCAATACAGAGAAATATTAGGGAGGGTAATTACTCACAGTTGTGTTTAATAAAATGAGAGAAAATTATCAAATGACACTAATAATAATAATCCTATAGCAGGCTAAATAATTCAATGATAATGACAAGTATTAATCTAGCTTTCTTCCCTGATTATGACTCTTCTCTCCTTTATCATAATGGGAGTAGCAGATTGTCTGCAATGAATTGTGAAAACCCAGCAGTGACTTTGGCAGTGAAGGCCTCCCATCAATATTGATAGGTTAAAATGATTCTGGTTGGTCTTAAGCAAATGTGTCAATTTTTTTTTTCTGTGTGTGTCATAAAAGAAAGAAGCAATAGTAAATTCTTGCTGTTATTCCATGGAGCCAATAAAATCATACTGCCAACAAGAGGCTGTTGACACTGTAAGTGTAGTTAACTGTCTTGAAATACTAGGCCTGGAAATAAAATTCCAGTATTTCACATAACCTCTATTTATTTAAAGAAAACAAAACAAAACATACTATACTGCTTACATTTAGGGCCCTGCTGTTGTGTAACTATTTTTGATCATGTCTACTGTAAGTGTATATATATATTTTTTTCTGTGAAATAAATTCATTTAGAGATAAATTATTTTGGAGGGGGCAAGGTATTTGTGGCTAGTCTTACAAGTAAAAAGGACTAAAAGAAAGAAGAAAAACATTTTTTATTACACCATATTTACATCTGTCGAAAGTACTTATTTACTATAATACTGACTAATGTATAACACTGTACACAAAGAAAGAAGTTAAATGAGTTATAATTCAGTCGAAGTATAGCTGGCCATTTTAAAACTTACCACTGAATCTTTCTGGTATGAAATGTGATATCTGGCAATCTGGTCCAGTTCATTACATCAGGTCATTTGTATGTTCTTATTACGATTTTGATAGCATAGCACATTTTATAACCCAGATATTTTACAATGGAACTATGATGCATGTATTTTCAAAAGTATAGACATACATGAAGCTATGAGGTCAAAAAAAATGAATGTCCGTAGTACCATATAGACTCAACAAATAAAAGTGTCCAAGGCTCTGAGTGAGATTTATGAATATTGTGTAAGATTAGGCCAACATGTGGTTTTGATATAAATAATCTGTTCTTAAATTAGAATTACAGTCGTTGAGTACAGTGTTGAAAATGGCAGATAGATTTTAGCTATCTTTGCTCACTAGGGAAAATGGAAAAATGTTTAGTTTGGTCAGATTTTCACTTAACTTCTGAAAAATCTTACATTTGAGAGAACCCTTCTGAAATAAGAATCCTTAAAGACATAACCCCTTTGGTACAAGTTTTCAAGAAACTTGTTTGATGTTGTAGACAATCATATAGCACACGTACTGTTCTAGAGGTTTCATGCCAATAATATGTAAGCCATACCAAGGCTACATATACATATAGAGATGTTCCACAGCTTACAAGGGGGATATGTACAGAGAAACACATAAAAAATTGAAAATGCATTTAATACCCCTAAACTATCAAATATCATAGCTTACCTTAAGCTTATTTAAACATACTCAGAACACTTACATTTGCCTGCATTTGGGCAAAATCATCTTAAGCAAAGCCTATTTTATAACAAAGTATCAAATATCACATGCAATTTATTAAATATTACACTAAAAAAAAGAAGAATGGTTATATATAGAGTGGTTGTAAGAATATCAGGTGTTCACCCCTGTAATCTTCTAGCTGACTGGGAGCTGTGGCTCACTGCCCCTGCCCAGCATCACAAGACGGCACCATACCACATGTCACTGGCCCTTTTTATAAAGACCCAAATTCAAAATTCAAAGTACAGTTTCTACTGAATCACTTTCACTTTCACATCATTGCCAAATATATCGTAAGTTGAATCATTGTAAATCAGGAGCCATCTGATTTGAAAGTTAAATCACAGTCACCCATATACACACAAAAAAAGGCCTTCATGTAGGGCCATCTATATATCTCTAAACAACATAGCATGACATATCAACGGCAAAAAATGGTAGTGAAGGGGACAATTGTATTGCGTCAGTACTCTGAGCAGTAACATACATGGCCTTACTCACCGAGCAGAACTCCAGAGCTAGCTGAGGGCAAGGAATTTTGCAAATGTTTGCTGAACAGCTTAAGCACTATTATTTTTAACTTAGTGTGCATATCTGTTTTCTCAAGATATGTTAATTTATTTTATTGACTTATTACAAAACCAAATAATTTCCTCTTATTTAAGTGGCAGGTAAATAGAATTCTTTTTAATTTAAATCAAATGGCTTTTTAGGGAAAATATACTAAAAATTCTGAAACTTGTATTGCTTATGAATCTTTTATTGGAATCCTTATCAAGTTGTATTTTTCAAGTTTTTCCTAAATAATCTTCAATGAATTGAAAATATTTTTTGGATTTTATTCAAGGCTATTAACAAACAATTTCACTTTCTTAAATATACTGCTAAACGTTCAACAAAAACGTTGTGTCTTTTTTTTTTCCACTACCACATCCTCCATCTACTGACTGGATTCTCTCCCCAACTAGCACATATATACCATTGTCTATCTTTAGGATAAGTAAGGGTCATCTTTTGTCTTTATTCAATTCCTCGTATGCTTCTGAACTTGTTGAATTTTAATATAGTCACACCATAAGCATCACATATTTGATTCCCCTTTCAATAGTAAACAGTGCACAACCAGAGCATACCTTCAAAGCTATCAATAGACTTACTCTGATATATTATTTTTGTATTTTTGTAAATTAAAATAATTAAATTATAGAACAAGAGTTTCAGGTGGTAGGTGTTGTAAGTTTTACCCAAACTGACTTTTGTCAAACTCGTTTTTGTCATCATATATGGCAAGTAGTTTTCTCAGGTTTATTTTTAGAATATCCTTGTATAATGAATATTTACACTGATATCTAGTATAAAAATCTTGCAATTTATTTTAGAAACATTAAGATATTGAAAACCAATCTCTTTCTTTAATTCATTAAAGACATTTTTGGCTTGTTTCCAGTACTTTCTTACTGGTTACAAAATGAATTTGAAGTAGTCTGAATTTCATTATTATATGGCACTTTCCCTTTGATGAATACAAAGACGATATTCTATATTAGCTATCTGAGAAAAATTTATTTTTTAAATTTTATTTATTTGTAAGAGAGAGAGTGAGAGAGAGCACAAGCAGGGGGAGCAGCAGGGTGAGGGAGAAGCAAACTCCCGGCTAAGCAGGGAATCTGTTGCAGAACTGAGTCCCAGGACCCTAAGATCATGACCTGAGCTAAAGGCTCAGGCATTTAACTGACTGAGCCACCCAGGTGTCCCAATCTGAGAAGAGTTCTGTATGTTATTCCTATTCATATGAAGTTTAAAGTCTAGGTAATTAACTTAATATTTTAGTGGCTATTACATAGATAGCACTATGTTCCAGGCAGAGAGTAAGAAACAAATATTAAATCAACCATATTCTATGCATTCTAAATGAAAATAATTAATCAATCATAATAAATCCTTCTATTTATGGAATATCAACTTATAAGCTTTCCTCCATATGAACACTGCCAAATACTAGAATAAAGGGTCATCCAATACAAATAAAGGATAGAATTAAAGAATTCTGGTAAGCCATTTAATTTTGAAAAATGGTGCTATATTGTTGCTGAGTTGTGGTTTTCAGTTACATAATATCTGATAAGTGTAGAAGTAACATGAGTGTTACATGAGATGAGAAATGGTATATAATTAAGATATTTTTAAAAGTACAGATAAATACAAATTTGTAAACATAGCATTATGGAGGAATAAAAATAAATGATAGCTACACACTCTAAAGTGAATAAATCTTGGAAAGTTAATAGAGAAGTAAAGCAAGGACAGTGCAAAAAGTATGGTACATTTTTATGAAGTTCAAACAAATTCTGTGAAACCGTAGATGGACTTAAAGATACTATTATGTATCAAATATTGTAAAAATTATGCAAGGAAATAGCAAACATATAATAACCAAAGCATACAAACTTGGGTAGATACAATAGGTGTGATCATGTTCTACTTCATAAAGAGATGAGTTAATAGATAAATAGAAGTAACTAGACTTTTTAGAAGTTACTAAACCTTTGCCTGTTATTTCTTAGTAATATAAAATATATGGTTTTCTAACAAAAACGTTTATCTTAAAAATATTTAAAAATAAATTTCAGGCTACTCATAAGGTTCTATTTACTCTACCACTGAAGGTAAAGCTGGTTGTTGTAGTTGTAGTTGTTTGTTTGTTTTAGTCTCCTCCTAGTTTTTATTATTATAATGTGGAATGAGGAATGTTAGATTGAAAAGTGAATTATTTTATAGACAAAAATCTTTACTTGAATCACCTCCTGGTACAGCAGATGGAACTCCTGAAAACATGCCCTTTTGCCTTGCAGAAGAGTAACAGTTATGCTTACTTCTGAAACATGCTTGGTGGTGGCCCTAAATAGTGACACCATAGTAAACATTTTGAATATTTGCAGTTAATTTTTATAGTCATAGAGCTCCAAAAGGCACTGCTGGTATCTTAGCAGGTATTTCAATAAAGCTAAAAGTTGCCTGAATGTTTAAAAATATTAACAAGGCACAAAACATGGCAGAAGTATTGTCCTCAGATATTATTTTTTTCCATATGCTCCTGATTCCAGACATGACAAGCTATTTTTAAAAAATTTTTTATAAAAGATTTTATTTATTTATTTGACAGAGATCACAAGTAGGCAGGGTCAGGCAGAGAGAGAGGGGGAAGCAGGCTCCCTGATGAGCTGAGAGCCCGATGTGGGACTGGATCCAAGGATCCTGGGATCATGACCTGAGCCGAAGGCAGAGGCTTTAACTCACTGAGCCACCCAGGTGCCCCCATGACAAGTTATTTTTTTTTAATTTTATTTATTCATTTGACAGAGAGAGATTACAAGTAGGCAGAGAGGCAGGCAAAGATAGAGAGGAGGTAGCAGGCTCTCCGTTGAGCAGAGAGCCCAAAGTGAGCCTCCATCCCAGGACCCTGAGATCATGACCTGAGCTAAAGGCAGCGGCTTAACCCACTGAGCCACCCAGGAGCCCGACAAGTTATTTTTGATAGATATATATACAATGTATTTTCCAGTTATAAGAAAAATGGTTCTGCTGTTTTTAAGCTTTTTAAAAAATTACATAATTTTTTTAAATTAAAATTTTATTTTTTAATGTTTTACTTTTCTTTTCTTTTTTTAAAAAAGATTTTATTTATTTATTTGACAGACAGAGATCACAAGTAGGCAGAGTGGCCGGCAGAGAGATAGAGAGAGAGAAGCAGGCTTCCTGCTGAGCAGAGAGCCCGATGCAGGGCTTGATCTCAGGACCCTGAGATCATGACCCCAGCCGAAGGCAGCAGCCCAAAACACTAAGCCACCCAGGTGCCCCAATGTTTTACTTTTCAATATACTACTTAGAATATAAAACCTAATCCATTTTGTAAGAAGTTTACCATTTAAAAAATGGTAATTTTCTCAATGTGTCTTCCCCTCTCATTGCTTTATTTTGAATAAAAAATTTCACTATAAACATAACGGAAGCTTTCCTTTTGATGGTCCCTCTGTTGGTCATATTGTATATGAGCCATGACAATTAGTTTTACAAAATTTATTCATGTTTGTTGATATGTTTTATCATAACTAATTTTCCCTCCCTAATCTAGATTCCCCAGCTTTCAGACAGGTGGACACTTCAATAAACCACACCCAAGGGTATGGTATGTCTTAGACATTCTCTCAGATCCTTGAGGTCTCATTTTGCCTAGGGATTTGCAATAGGTTCTGCCAGAGGCACCACTGTGACAACTGATGTCCATGGTCTATCTCCTGCTAAGCTCAAGAGGTCACTGGTTTCCAAGTTTATCTATACAATTAATGCATTCCAGCAAGTTCTTTTTTTTTTAATATTAACAAACTTATTTTAAAGTTTATATGGAGAGGTAAAGACACAATATTCAACATAGTGTTGAAGGAGAACAAAGACTGAGGACTGACTTCAAAGATTACCATAATGATGGGGCGCCTGGGTGGCTCAGTGGGTTAAGCCTCTGCCTTTGGCTCAGGTAATGATCCCAGGGGCCTGGGATCGAGTACCGCATTGGGCTCTCTGCTCAGCAGGGAGCCTGCTTCTCCTAATCTCTCTCTCTGTCTGTCTCTCTGCCTATTTGTGAACTCTCTCTCTGTCAAATACATAAATAAAATCATGCAAAAAATATACCATAACGATAGTTGTAAGCAAGATATTGTAATACCACAGAAAGACTAGATTAAAGGAACGGAATATATATTATCAATTATATTTTATATTTAATATAAAAGCAAAAGCAATACAAGAGAGCAAAATACAATCTTTTAAACAAATGGTTCTGGAGTAATGGTGAAGCTAAATGTAAAAATATAAAATAAAAATAAAATAAAATAATAAAATAAAATAAATCCAGGCAGATATACACTCTTCACAAAAATTAACTCAGATTGGATTATAAACCTAAACATGAAAAATGTAGAAGGTAATATAGAAGAAAATTTAAATGACCTTGGTTTTGGAAATAACTTTAGCTACAAAAGCACAAGCACTGAATTTAAAAATGTCTACTCTGTGAAACACAATGCCAAGAGAATGAAAAGGCAAAGCACAGACTATGAGAAAAAATTTGCAAAATACACATCTGGCAAAGGACTGTTAATCAAAAATACACAAAGACCCCTTAAAACTCAACAATGGGGGAAAAACCTGATTAAAAATGAGCCAAAGACCTTAGCCGATACCTCACAAAAGAAAATATTACAGATGGCAAATAAGCATATAAAAAGATGCTTCACATCATATGTCATCAGGAAAATGCAAATTAAAACAAAAAAGAAACACCAGTACATACCCAGAATCCAGAACACTGACAACAGAACACGAAATGTTGGTGAGGATGTGGAGCAAAAGGAATGTACTTCCATGACTATTGAGAATAAAGAATGGAAAACAACTTGGCAGTTTCTTACAAAACTAAACATATTTTTGCCAGATGATTCATCAGT
The DNA here is from genome assembly GCF_030435805.1 of Mustela lutreola. Taxonomy (NCBI): domain Eukaryota; kingdom Metazoa; phylum Chordata; class Mammalia; order Carnivora; family Mustelidae; genus Mustela; species Mustela lutreola. Next base: position 429,452 of record NW_026709257.1, read on the forward strand.
AGCAGTTCTTGGTATTGATCCAAAGAAGATGAAATCTATACCCACAAAGATGTCTATAGTAGTTTTATTCATAACTGACAAAAGCTTGGAAGCAACCAAGATATCCTTCCATAGGTAAAAGGTCAAATAAAGGGTAGTATATGCAAACAATGGAATATTATTTTATGCTAGAGAAATGAATTACCACGCCATGAAAAGATATGGATATAAATATTTAATAAATATTTGATTTTAGGCTTCTACCAGTCTATCAATAGTATTAGTATATTTTAACAGTGAATGCTCAGCATTCACGAATTTACCTAATAAAATGTTTTGGGTTCAATATTTTAAATACTTCAACCTCTATGATTATATTCCTAATAATTTTGAATTGGGGGAAATAAACCTTAATTTTTTGTAACTTGTTTCTTATTGCAAAAGAGCTCAAGGAAATTTTAGAAAATAAAAATTTACAAAAAAAAAGTTTAGTTTACTATTGCCAAATAATTTAAAACTTTACCTTATATTCAAATACATATATTTTTCTAAATTGATTTATATGCTACTAAAACCAAAAACTTTTAGTTATATTAGATTTCATATAATGCAATCAATGCCAGAAATCCATCTGACGATAACTTGTCTTAAATAGAGTTAAGATGGGTGTTATTACAATGCAAGATGGAAACAAAGATAGTATAAAAATTGAGTGTTACATAACTTTTCTGTTTTGATCAAGTTACTAATCTACAAAAGGCTTTTATCGGTGAAAGACTTGGGAATTTAACAAGACTTTTAAACTAGCATGTGCGACTCCTTCCTAGAAAACAACACAATCAATAACCTTTTATTTAGATTAAATCATGACTATTTCTCCATTTGAATAAAAAAGGTAGCAACCCCAATAAGTTTATTGAACAGGAAAAGTTGAAATGCTGTAATGCTCCTAAGGAATTAAATGATCCAGTCATGAATTACAAAAAAAGGATATAAATTACCAAAGTGTTTGTATAATTGGAATGTACAACTGCCCATTATCGTTCAATAGTGTAGGCTTGTACAAGAACTCTATAAAAGAACTCCACTTCTAAACCGTGGAAAATATGTTCCCTTTCCCCCTATATACAACTATTAAGCCATTCATTTAGCTTTTAAAATATCCACTTAATACAGGCTTTTTACTCATTTGAACAGGCAGCAGGGCTCTATTCTTATTGCTTACATCTGAAGGATAGACGTCTAGCGTAAGAGGTAAAGCCCATAAAGGAGCCCAATAATAACAACAAAATACAGTTTAGTGAGCCCTTACAATCTGCCAGCTACCTTTCTGAGAATACTTCAATTAATAAAACATATAAAATACCTGACCACAAAGAGCTTACATTCTTTTGAAATACAATAGTGAAATAAGCCAATAATAGAGGGGCACCTCGGTGGCTCAGCCCATTGAGTGACTGCCTTTGGCTTGGGTCATGATCTCAGGGCCTTGGGATGTAACTCCCCAGCAGGCTTTCTAGGCAGTGGGGTGTTTTCTTCTTCCTCTGCGCCCCCTCCCAATTCTCTCTCTCTCTGTCCCAATCACAAAATAAACCAGTAATAGAATAATGATTGATGGTTGATGGTGATAAGTGTTACAAAGAAATACAAGAAAGGTAAAAGCCATTGGAGAATGCTGGGAGGAAAGTTAATTTTATTTTGTGTTGGGTGGTTATATCTCATTTATGAGATGTTATTTGCACAAAAAAACCCAGGAAGTGAAGGAGGGTGTTATACACATATTAAAGGAAAAGATTGCTCTAGGCAGAGCAAGTAAGTGTATAGACTTTGTGTGAACAGCTGGTCTGTTACTTTTGAGGAAAATCAAGGAGGCCAATGAGGAGTTCATAGTGGTGGAGAGAGGTAAGAACGTATTGATGTGTGACCTTCTAGTACATTGAAACGCCTTCAGTTTTTATTTAATATGAAAGGGGAAGATACCAAAAGACTTTCGACAGCAGAATAAAATCATCTGACTTGATTTTTAGGTTAAGTTGCTGTACCAAAATAAATTTGCAGGGAGAAAGGAGTGCAGTATGTGTGGAAGTGGGGTTATCAATCAAGTCAATAATTCAGGAACATATGATGGTGTTTTTAGCATGCTGGGTGGTAATAGAAGTGGTGAGGTATGGTTTTTATTTTGTATATATTAGGATGGTGAATATTCTGGTGAACAGGATGGAGTATGTGCAGGACAGACAATATCAACATTTATTTTACCTGCACAAACAGAAGGGTGGAGTCTTCATTCCCTGATATGGAGTGAACTCTGAGTTCAAATGTTCTTTCTGATTAAATGGCATAGTGATGATGAGGATTTAGTCAGACAGTGAAAGAGAGCAGTAAGCATAGTGTTAAGCGGTAAGATATTATAATACATTTGAACATCAAAAACCGTTGTGTTGGATCATAGGTTTATGTGAGTAAATAAATAAATAAAGCTTCCTGGGGTTCTGATAGAGGTAAAGAAGACTACTATACGATCCAAAGGGGCACGTGCACCAAATGTTTATAGCAGCAATATCCACAATAGCCAAACTATGCAAAGAACCTAGATGTCCATCAACAAATGAATGGTATATATATATAATGGAATACTATGCAGCCATCAAAAGAAATGAAATCTTGCCATTTGCAATGACATGGATGGAACTAGAGGGTATTATGCTTAGCAAAATAAATCAACCAGAGAAAGACACTATCATATGATCTCCCTGTTATGAGGAAATTGAGGTGCAATATGGGGGACAGGAAAAGAGTAAATGAAACAAGATGGGATCGGGAGGGAGACAAACCATAAGAGACTCTTATCTCACAAAACAAACTGAGTTGCCGGGGGGGGTGGGGAGGGTAGGGAGAGGGTGGTGGGGTTATGAACATTGGGGAGGGTATGTGCTGTGGTGAGTGCGGTGAAGTGTGTAAACCTGGCGATTCACAGACCTGTACCCCTGGGGCTAATAATACATTATATGTTAATTTAAAAAAAGAAGAAGAAGAAGACTACTATAAATCAAATGCTATGTTTTTCGGCAAAGAGTGTGTAATCAGGCATATTTTATTAAAATAACCAAGTAAAATGATGGTCGAAAATTGGAATAACAGAAAACATAAATATCAGAGATTTTAAAAAGAGATATGGGACAGTGTAGAGAATATAGTCAATGATATTATAATATTGTTATATGGTGACAGATGGTGGCTATATTTGTAATGATCATAGAATAATGTATGGAGATATTGAAAACCTGAAACCAATGTAACACTGAATATCAACTATACTCAAATAAAAGAATAGTAAAAATAAAACATTTTAATTTAAAACGATAAAAAGAGGGACAAGAATTTGAAAAGTGAATTTCAAAAAGAGTAAAGATGAGGCTAAGACATACTCTGAACCTTGAGGAAAACACCATTTTGAAAATTCTTCCCATTTTGAGAAAACTCAAATGAATCAATACCATAAAAGAACCCATTTTAACTGTGAGATGTAATGAATGCTCAAGAAATAATTTTATGACACGATAATTCTTCCCTATGAAACAGCATACAGAAACCAGGGGAAACACCTGGAAGCAAAATAAACTATACTGAAAATAAGAATTAGGAAAAAGATAAATGATGAAAGATAAGAAAATTAGACCTGCGACAGAGACCTAGTGAAGAGATCTTTTAGCTTGTGGTTTAATGTTTTTGAGGATAATATAGAGTTCATAATTGCCTTGAGGCAGGCTGGTTTTAGGCAGTTTAGGCAGACCCCTAAGACAGGCCTACTTTGGGCAGGTGGTGTTGGAGGAGGCCATTGGGCTGGACAAAGACAAATCCAACCATTTGACTAAAGTGTCTGTGAAGATGTTGAAGTCAGATGCAACAGAGAAAGGCCTGTCAAACCTAATCTCAGAAATGGAGATGATGAAGATGATTGGACAGCACAAGGACACCATCAACCTGCTGGGTCCTGCACACAGGACGGTCCTTTGTACACTCTCATGGAATATGCCTCCAAAGACAACATACAGGAGTACCTGCAGGCCCAGAGGCCTCCTGTCCTGGAGTACTGTTACAATATCAGCCACAATTCAGCAGAGCAACTCTCCTCCAAGGACCTGGTATCCTGTGCCTATCAGGTAGCCTGAGGCATGGAGTACCTTGCCTCCAAGAAGTGCATACACCAAGACCTGGCCACCAGGGAAGTGCTGGTGACAAAGGACAACATGATGAAGATCTCAGACTTCAGCCTTGCCAGAGATATCACCACATCAGTTACTATAAAAAGACAACCAACAGTGGACTGCCTGTGAAGTGGATGGTCCCTAAGGCCATGTTTGACCAGATCTACATCCACCAGAGTGACTTCTGGTCTTTTGGGGTGATCCCGTGCAAAATCTTCACTCTGGAAGCCTCCCATATCCTGGAGTGCCTGTGGAGGTGGTTTTCAAGCTGCTGAAGGAGTCATTTGATGGATAAGCCAATAAGTGCACCAGGGAGTTATACACAATAATGAGGGGTGGCTGGCATGTGGTTCCTTCAAGCTGGTGGAAGGAGACCTGGATCATACTGTGGCCTTAACCTCCATTCAGGAGTACCCGGACCTGTCCTTGGCCCTGGAACAATACTGTCTATGCTTTCCCAACACCCAAAGCTCCACCTGCTCCTCAGAGAAGAATTCCAACTTCTCTCATGTGCCGTTGCCCAGGGAGGCCTATCTGCCCTGACACCCAGCCCAGCTTGCCAATGGTGGACTCAAATGACTAGTATCCCTATTATTCCTGTCCAAATTCCGTCATAAGCTGTAACCCTTACCCCCCACCCTCCCTGCAAGACTCACTGCCTTCTCCTTTGTCCCTTTCCTACTGGCAGGAGCCAGATGCTTACCTGAGGCCTTCACCCCTTGAAGTTCACCTCTCTTCCCCTTCCTCTTCCTCCTCCTTACAACCTGCTCATGAAAGAAAGGCATAGAGAGGCAGGTACTTGCTCGTGGCTACTTCCTTCGCTCCCATATGTTGGACCAAGACCCCTCCCTGGCATCTGGTACTGCCTGGACATCGAGGGCGTGGGAGATGAGGCATGCCAGTGAAAGCTGTTGGAGCTTTCCTGTTTTGGTTTTGTCTGCTTAGCATAACATGTAAGACTTAGTTCTGGTGGCAGGGACCTAGTCCTTGCGGCTATAGCACTAGCGAGGGGAGGTCAACTGCTCTGGGCCTTGGCTAAGAACAACCCCTGCTCCAGAGATATGGTGCCAAGGGCTTATTAATTTTGATACTAATTTGCTTTGCTGGCCAAATACCTGGTATCAAAAGATGGGAAGGCAAAGACTGGAAGCAGTGTTGTGACCATGGGGTCCAGCCACAAACTATGAAGAAAACACAAAGTGTATATATCTGAATAAGTATATATTTACACACCTCTTTAAATAGGTTGTTATCAAAGATTTAATCAATGGGTAATATGCTCCTCGTGGCTGGGAAGCATCAGTTGCCATATATTAAAAACAAAGAAAAGAGGTGTCTGGGTGGCTTCCTCCATAAGTGTCCCTTCTTTTCAGGTCATGATCTCAGGGTCCTGGTATGGAGCCCCACATCAGGCTCTCTGCTCAGAGGGAAACCTGCTTCTCCTTTTCCATCTGCCCTGCTTATAGTTCCTATTCCTGTCTCTCTGTCTGATAAATAAATAAATTATTAAAAAAAGAACGAAACAAAATATTTTTAAAAGGTCTTTTTTTTTAATCTTCTAGGGGTGCCTGGATGACTCAGTTGTTTAAGCAGATGTTTGCCTTTGTCTGAGGTCATGATTCCAGTGTACAGGGATCCAGCCCTGCATGGGACAACTTGCACCCCAAGGAACTTGCTTCTTCTGCTCCCTTTGCATGTGATTACCCCCACTTGTGCATTACCTCTCTCTCTCTCTCTCTCTCTCTCTCTCTCTCTCTCACTGTCAATAAACAAAATAAAATCTTTTACTAAATACATAAATAAATAAATAAATTTCTAAACCTACTTTCAGTATAGGTCCCATAACAAAAATTGCTACTGATTCTTTAAAAAAAAAAAAGAAAAGATAATTTAGAAAGATGCTTCCAGAGCTAAAAAGCTGTTTATTTTTTTCAGGATTAAATATAGAATTGCTTTATAAAGTAAAAGAAAAAATATGCTATATTAACACTAATCACACTATAACTTTGGTGGTTATATCAAGATAATGAAAAGTGATTTTAAAGCAAATTTCATTATCAGACATAAAGATCAAGTCAAAATTACAGAAGAGTAAACGGATGAATTCATCAGGGAGTATAATAATTCTTGACTTTTATTACTTAATAACAGATTTGGGGATATATAGGGAAAAACTAAGAACAAAAATCATAACTTCTACCTTAGAAGAGAAATGGAAAAAAATTGCAACACCTTTATTTTAAGATTATATAGACAAATGGTCATCAAATTGGTAAGATATGTAAGACTTGAACAAAATGATCAACTAAGTAGATATGCTTGATATTACAAAACACTCCCAACAGCTGCAGACGACATATATCTTAAGCCATGATTTTCTTTGCAAAGGTCAACTTTGATAATGTTCTAGTCATACCTCCGTGTACCAGGAAAGAAGTAGCATATTTCTTGAAAGACACAGCTATCAAAGCTCCATTGAGAAACCGTAAAGATGGAGAAGGGATTTGCAAATTATATATCTGATAATGGACATCTACTCTGATTATTAAAAAATGAATAAAAATAAAAAACCTTACTAATAACCAAACAGAGTATCCAATTTTACATGTGAAGAATAGTATTGAAGAGACATGTCACCAAAAGGATATAAGCACATGACAAATTTCTCAACATTTAGACATTAAAGAAATACAAATTAAAATCATGAGACATGCTTATATATCTATTAGAATGGCTAAAATTATAAAGGCTAATTGTACTTCGTCTGAGCTAGATTGAGAAGCAACAAAAAATCTAAACTGTTGTTGACATATATCATGATACCACCACTTTGGATAATAGTGTGAAATTTTTTTTAAATGCAAAATATGTTGCAGTTACACAAATAGCCATTTTAATTCTAGGCATTTAACCAAGAGAAACAAACCCTATGTTCATACAAGGACTTGTTTATGAATTACATAGCAGCTTTATTTTTAAGAATTGAAAACACTGGAAATGTTCATCAATGTCCATCAATAGAGCAAAGACAAATTATGATCTATTCATTAAAGAGATTACTGTTCAATATCAAAATGAACTATTTACAATTGGAGATTCTCAAAGTAATGGTGCTGAGAAAAGAAAAGGCAGGCAATGAATAGTATATACTGTGTGATTCCATGACTATAAAAAAATCTAGAAAATACAAATTTATTTATAGTTACAGTCATCAAATATATTGGTGTGATTTTAGTGCCTTCTTCTGTTGCCCATAGATTCCTACACTTGGATCTCTGAGCATTTGTTACACCATGTGAAAATATGAACTCTTTTTCTTTATTCTGTCTTACAAGAAAAAGAATCCTTGAAATTTTATGGACATTTGAACTCTCAGTTATTAGCAGAAATTCTATCATACAGTAAATTTCCAAATATAAAAGCCAGAGTTTTACAATGACTTCTAAGCTTTTACATGATCTAGCCACTCATTTAACCTCTCTGACCTCTTTCCCTGCTACTCTTCAGTCACTCACAGTGGCCTCCTGGCTATTCCTCAGATATGCCAGGCACGATCCAACCTTATGGCCTTCAAGATAGCCAATTCCTTTGTCTGGAGTGACCTTATTGCTGATAGTTCTGGGCAAATTCATCACCTTTCCATACCTTTGTTCAATTGTCAGCTTCATTGTTACTACCCTGATCTTCCTATTAAAATTCTTAACTCCCCATCCCCTGCCTAGCAACCTTGATTTTTCTCACCCTGATCTAATTTTTCATTTTCCCCATTGTCCTCATCATTTTTGAATGCACTATGCAATTTTTATTAAGGTTTAGAGCTTTTAATTGTCTCACCCATTAAAATAAACGTTCTACAAAGCCAAGTATTTCATTTACCAGTGTAGTCTGAAGTAATAACTGCCATATAATAGGTTCAATACACAATTGGTAAATTTCAGAAAAAATGAATGTTGAGAGTATACTGAATTTCATAAGTCATTCAATATTTTTTTCCAAAAAATAAACTATGTAAAACATACCTTAAATTTACTTTCAAAATATTTTATACCATATAATGGACAATATACATAAGCCTTAAAGAAACAATCATATAAATAACCATTTCAAACCTACTTAAAAATTGCATAATACCACACTCCTAGATCCTCTCTCAATGCTCTAAAATAACCCTTCCAAGGAAATACATTTTTAAAATAACAGATTTTTTGGCAAATAATTTAATAAAATAAAAGTTTCATTCATCTAAGTAGTTCATAATAAATGTTTTTAATAAGCATGAAATTATAACTCTGAAGTGTGCTAAAATGAAACCACCTGCTAAGGGTGAGAGAACAAAAATAAACATCATTTTTCCAAATAAGAGGAATTTGTTACCTTTGAATCAAAGCATGTGGATTTGTTCAAACTGGCAATAAAGGAATATGGAAACACAAACCATAGAAAGTCATATTTTAGATTTCTAAAAGACTTCAAAGTGAAGAGTATACATTTTTTAAATGCTACATAATGCTACATAATGACAAGATGACAGGTTGTGACAAATAGCATTTTAAAAGCTCTACTCATAATGGAACGGAAGGTGTCATTTCCCTATAATTTTATAAAAGTCATTAATTACCTTATCTGGATACAACATATTACCAAACAGATGTTCATCAAAGACTAAATCATTTTTAATGGAACATAATATTTTGAAACTACATCTATCAATCATTTTTTCGACCTAACATTTATAGTCTCGCTAAACAATTTAGCAGTTGTCGACAAAATTAAAAAAAATAATAAGTTAAAAAGTCGTGTTTGGAAAAGTAGATTTTCTTTGAAATTTGCATTTAAATGAAAATATTTGCTGATAGTTTTAAAACTTTAAATGTAATTTTATATATATCTGACCTATCAGATGATATAAAATTTTTGGAGAAAATATGACTTATTTTTTTGATCTGGGTTGAAGGTATTAATAAAGAGCAACTGTTTGTATTATTTGTATTGTGATATCTTAGTTAATAAACATGAATAACTGGTATAAAATATGTTTTTTTAAAAATTTTATTTATTTACTTGACAGAGATCACAGGAAGGCAGAGAGGCAGGCAGAGAGAGAGGAATGGAAGCAGGCTCCCTGCTGAGAAGAGAGCCAACTGTGGGACTCAATCCCAGGAACCTGGAATCATAACCTGAGCCGAAGGCAGAGATTTTAACCCACTGAGCCACCCAGGCACCCTAAAATATGTTCTTTTTTTATATAGAATTATAGTTCTTGCCAAAATATGGAACTAGCTGGAACTGAATGCCTCCTTCAAAGTCAGCTCTGGAGAAATTATACAAGTGTAATAGGGAACTATTTCGGATATGTACCAAAAACAAAGAAATGATGATAAATTCCTTAAAAGAGTCAAAGTTGCTCTTGACTGGTATGTTTCAAGCTCTATTCCTGGTTTGAGGACAGTTTTTAACAGGGATGTCACTGTAGAAATCAGCTGGATGTTTAGAGGTGATCAGAACTGTACAAAAACCTTGAAGGGGTAAAGACTTGAAAATTCTTTAGAGAGATTAGCTCCCTAAGGCATTATTCATCCACACATTTTCCTCGAAACAATTAAGACTGATAGATGAGGGGCACCTGAGGGGCTCTCTCATCACGTGGGTGGTGGGTAAAGCCTCTGCCTTCATCTCAATTCATGGTCTCTGGGTCCTGGGATCCAGCCCCACATCGGGCTCTGCTCAAAAGGAAGCCTGCTTCCCTCCCTGCTTGCTTGCCTCTCTGCTTACTTGTGATCTCTCTCTCTCTCTCTCTCTCTGTCCAATAAATAAATAAAATCTTAAAAAAAAGGCTGATGGATGATAAATTATGAAAACTGCTCCCTCCAAATGATGCTTCTTCATAAGGATTTAAGAATTTAAAATTGTAAGAATTTAAAATTAAAACTTGATCGTAGGATTTATGTTACGGAATGACATCAAGTGCAGGCAGTTATTATTAGATCTGAAGTATTTGTGATTCTGAATTCTTGGCCTCATTAGTAAATTTATTTTTAAATTCTCCCATGGAGTGTTGATTGGCCTTCAGTCTTTCATTGATGTACATCATTGGGTCAAATGATGTATATCATTTGTACATCTTTGTATTTCACTGGAGATGGCATTTCTGAGTTTTGTTCAATTGAATTTGGACAGATGTTTTAATAGTCACTTCTAGGGTTGGCCCTGGAGAATATCTTCCTTTTTTTTTTCTCTTCCCAATTCTCTGAAAAACCCTGACTAATTCACATTATCACAGTGATATCACAATTCAAGTTTTTCCAAACACTATAGCTGCAAAATAGAAGGAAGCTACTCAGAATGTAATGCTATTGTGAATGATTGAGAAAGAAAACATTATTATAATTAAGCTACCAGGTTTCAATGTATTTTATTGTTGCTTAGAAAATCCTAGCATACCCAGACTTTACAGAGATTTGATGATCCTAAGAGGAGCTGAACTCATGGACCAAAATAACTATGCACATAAAAAGTACAATTACTTACCTAAAAAAGATGATGTGGTTAACTTTATATGGCAATCCAAGAGTTATTGGAACAGGAATTTAAAAAATAGCTTAGGGGCGCCTAGGTGGCTCAGTGGATTAAACCACTGCCTTCAGCTCAGGTCATGATCTCAGGGTCCTGGGATCAAATCCTGCATCAGGCTCTTTGCTCAGCAGAGAGTCTGCTTCTCTCTCTCTCTCTCTCTCTCTCTCTCTCTGCCTGCCCTCCGTCTACTTGTGATCTGTCTCTGTCAAATAAATAAATAAATAAAATATTAAAAAAAAGAGAATGACTGTACTTTTAAAAAATAGCTTAAAAGGGGCACCTGGGTGGCTCAGTGGGTTAAGCCGCTGCCTTCGGTTCAAGTCATGATCTCAGAGTCCTGGGATCAAGCCCCACATCAGGCTTTCTGCTCAGCCGGTAGCCTGCTTCCCTTCCTCTCTCTCTGCCAGCCTCTCTGCCTACTTGTGATTTCTCACTGTCAAATATATAAATAAAATATTTTTAAAAATAGCTTAAAAGTATATGATAAAATAATGATATACATATACAAAGAAAAGAAAGATACTATACTGTGAATATAAATTAAGTGAAAATTGTTGAAATAAAGAATACAATAAATGGAGACTAAGATGAATATAGCTGTAAAATGAATAAGTGAGTTGGGAAAAACAAACAAACAAATTAATGACTTCTGCCCAAATGCAGCAGAAGAGAAAAAAAATAAAGAAAATATTTAAATAAGTACTGAGATAAATTTTGGAGAATTAAAGAAAGATAAAAGATACCAGACTTAAAATGATGCCAAACATGAGAAATCAGAAACAAAACAAAACAAAAACCACACACACAAAAAAACACTCATATAGGGCGCCTGGGTGGCTCAGTGGGTTAGGCCGCTGCCTTCGGCTCAGGTCATGATCTCAGGGTCCTGGGATTGAGTCCCGCATGGGGCTCTCTGCTCGCCGGGGAGCCTGCTTCCTCCTCTCTCTCTCTCTGCCTGCCTCTCCAACTACTTGTGATTTCTCTCTGTCAAATAAATAAATAAAATCTTTAAAAAAAACCACTCATATATATTATGGTGAGCTTTAAGAATATCAAAAACAGAGAAGAGCATAAATGATGCCCAAGAGAAGAACAGATCACCTAAAATGTACAAGAATAATACTGACAGCAGAATTCTCAATAGTAATAGCATATAAAGGAGGCAGCTGGGTGTTTGTATAGATGGAAAAGATATTTGAAACTAGATATTATACATCAAGCCAAATTATTGATTAAATTTGAGAGCACAGTAAAAATACAATGAAGCATGTTAGGTCTTAGAACATCTATCACACAGAGACACACATTTTAGAAAACTTCCTTGGAGGACAGCTCAATTTAGATAGAGAAAACAGAATTATGTACTCAATGGCACATTTTGAAGGAAGGATTTAATATAGTCTGCACTGCAAATATTCTTTAATCGTATGTTCTGAATTTCCTAAATTTAAGAAGTATTTGTTCAAATATTTATCTTTAAATAAACCCTAGGAGACTTTTTCTTGGATTCTGGAAAATCAGTCCATTTGGACACAAATCTTTTTGTCACTGATGGAAATTTTGATAGCCCTTAACTGTGGAATGTCTAATGTATTATTACAGCAATTGTGATTTGCCAATACATGGGTGATGTGTGTGTGTTGTGCGTGTTTATTTTTATTTTTGATGGTTTTACTCTTCTATGAGATTTTTAAATAGACATAATTTTAATAAATTATGATTTGTTGAAATCTATCTGAGGTTATATATAATAAAATGAAATTTGTGTGAACTGAAGAAGTACGTCTCCATTTTTTTTTTTTAAGAGTAGACTGGTCTTTAAAAATTGTCCAAAGAAGTACATTATATTCATTATTAAATTTGATAATATACAATAAAGGATTTATGGTCATATGGAACCATATCAAATTCTACTATTAATTCATATTAATAATTACCATAAGAGGAAAAAGGGATAATTTTCAAAATGAAAATTAGTGTATTTTTCAAAATATGATATAGTGTTATTCACTGAACAGAGGGAACAAATGTCAAAGTTTAACACAGTTTACAGAATGTTTTAACATAAATTGAAATTTAAATCTGACCAAATTTCACAGTTTTAAGTAAAATGATAGCACTTTAAATCCTTAAAAAGTGGTAAGTGACCCAAAACATTGCTTAGAACAACAAATTTAACACTACACTAGTCTGAGATGGTTAAGTTATGGTACAACTTGCCATTGTGTATCATCAAATGGTATATTTTTTCCTTTTGGTCTTGTCATTATATTTTATTTTAGCCATTCTGATAAGTGTGTAGTGATATCTCAGTGTCATTTTAATTGCATTTCTTTGATGTCTAATTATGTCAAATTATATTATTTTGATATTTAATGATCTGAGCTTTCTCAGTTCAAGACCATGAAGCCACTTAGGAAAAATACAATTGCAGATGCACTCATAGACCAAACATTATTTAGAAATAAGAACAAACATTACTATCCATTCCAACAAAAAATAGATTTGTTATGCAGTAGGGATTTTATAAATTACCTGACATAACTTATATAGTAAGATGAAATAGGACAGGTGGCTTCTTGCAGCTATATACAACATCATTTTAACTTCAATTTGCAGTATAATTTTCCCAAGGTATACACAGAATATATATTTAATGTAAATTGTGAACATTTTAAACACTGTATATGGAAAATAATCAATTTTAAGTTTATAACAATCAAAATTAACGGAAGTTTATTTTAAATTAGTTAGCTTTCTCTGCATTGCAAGACAGAATAATCAAGAATTGGGAAGAAAAAAATAATCTCTGTAAAATTACTGGGGGTGCATTATAAAGTGTTTGGTAACCGATCAAACTCACAATTTGGATTAAATGGCAAGTGACTTTTAAAATCTGGAACTCATTGTCAATTTTATTTCTTCATTGTGTCTTAAATGTGGAACAACAATGAGGTATTTCAAAGAGGTGAACCACAGATAGATTTCTCTAAGGGTGGGGTGAGGGTTACTCAAAAAGGAACTTGACAAGGCTTTTAAAGATATCGACAATCATTATAACATAACGTGACTGATTGTTACCGTGCTCTTAACTGGGCAAACACTTGTTGGCTTCCAAGATAGACTAACATAGTTGAGATGGTTCTAGCGGCCTTCTAGCACAGGGTCTCATGAGGCAGGGATTCTAGACACTGGCTGTGCAAGGCATGAGGCCTGTTAGTGATTCTCTTTTTTCCTCTGCAGAATGGGTCTTTCTACATTCCAGGTCCTTTCTACCCCAATAAATAATGCGGCGAATCTCTCAGTGAGTTGTACTTTTGGTTTAAACAGCCAACTGTCTCTTAAAAAGGACTTTTGTTTAAAGTCCTTTAAAAAAAAAGTTCTTTAAAGAAAAATATTTATTTTTATTTTTTAATCCCATATGTTTACTCTGATCCTGGAACTTTGTCATTTAGACCTTCTCTGCTGATTAAAATATTCTTCATCATCAGCACCTACTGCTCTCCTCTCCTGGTGGTCTCTCCGGAAGGGGTCTTCTCTAGCTCTTCTAGCAGGAGATGGGCACTTCCCCTCTACCCCTGTTGCCAGACCAACCTAACCTATCCTGCAGCGTCAGGTCGTCCTGGCCTTTTATATGTTGTTCTCTTCTGAGTGGTTAGTTTTTCATAGATACTATGCTTTTCTTTTGGCAGGATTTACCCTGGACTATCAAAACCCATTTCTTGTGCCACTGATGCCTAAGAAACAGTCCTGATGAGAGAAGAGGAACTCGAACAGATCATATTTATCCTGAATGTTCCGTCCAAAATGAAAAATACATTTTTGAGGAGTCTCAAGATCTCTGAGAAGGGAAGTTTCACCAACTCTGTCATGTAGGGGCATCAATTCCGATTCTGTGTCAATTTTCCTACTTTCCCAGCTAGTAATTCTCTACCTCAGAAGGCCCACTCTCAACCGTTTCTTCTCTCAAAGGCAGTTGCTCTTAGAGTCTGCACATGGCACTTGGGGCCTGCTGGTCGTTGGCTACTGCCCTCTGTACCTTGGGTCTAACAGCTGCGGGGCATCAAGATGAGAACGTCTCTTGTTCTAAGACTTAATATAGTTTGGGGCACATGGTAAGCAATAATCACTTTTTTTGTTGATCCAAGTGTTCGACCTTTCTTAATTATTCTAGTACCACATTTTACTTGTTCTAAGATTTGTCTCCCCCCCCCATTTTAATATCTCTTAAGGTGGCACTCACCTTGCACTTGAGGACATATCCTAGTTTAACTGACAGCATTTCTCTTTCTTAGTCGAACATAAACTATAGTGCATCTTACCCTTGATGAAAGCTAGGATGCAATGAAATAATCTATTATGGTTACGATTCTGATATTTGAAATCCTCCGGTAGCTCCCTGTGCCCCCACAGTGTAGTACCTCACCTCCTCGGCATAGTATACAAACCATCTCACCCCCAGTGTTAACCCCGGAGCTCAGCCTCCATCCCCAGGTGATGCTGCCAGATCAGCTGTTGGTTGTCATGAACTTGCTGTAGTTTCCCGAATGCAGTGTGCTGCCACCTGGCACTGTGAAACTTGACACACTCATCCTCATTCTTCGCATTGCCCTTGTCTATCACCTCCCCTGAAAATCTGTTCCTAAGTGGCTCTTTCCAGCTCCAACCTTCCCTTGGCAGTCTTTTATCTCCCTGTGGTAAAACCTGTCACACTGCACCATGGACATGCCTGTTGTCCCGCTGAGAAGAGAAAAGGGACAGTGAGGGCCCCCCAGCATATGCAGCTCTAGTGCAGTGCCCCTTGCCTGGCTTGCAGGAATGCCAGATCATGAAGACAAACGGAGATCATCCTCTGGCTAAAACCAGCTCTTCTTTGCCTACCGCAGGATCTGGTTCAATAAAGAGCAGCCAGTTATTATTGCTGTTTTTCTAGGGATTTTTTCCCCATATATTTCCCAAGTCTTTACTCTTTTTATAGCACTTTAATTCAGGCTTCAACCACTTCCTAGTCAGATCAGGTGAAATCATTTTCCTTCCCATAGCCTCGATGTATTTCACACCTAGTAATTGTTGCTTTTTAATGATTTTATTTATTTATTTGACAGAGAGAGATCACAAGTAGGGAGAGGCAAGCAGAGAGAGAGAGAAGAGGAAGCAGGCTCCCTGCTGAGCAGAGAGCCTGATGTGGGTCTCGATCCCAGGACACTGTGATCTTGACCTGAGTCGAAGGCAGAGGCCTAATCCACTGAGCCCCCCAGGAGCCCCCATATCTGGTAATTTTTAATCAACGTGGATTTCCTGCATCAAATTGTTCCTTCTTCTTCAGATATAAATATATAAATATATTGATCAAGTCACGTGCATGTCTTAGGAGAATGTCATACCTTTAGTAGCAAACTTGAAATCTTGGCCATTGGTTTTGATTTTTGTTTTGGTTTGATTTGGTTCGTTTTTTGTAATTTTAAAAATCCCTCCAACCCTTGGCTCTGGCTGACCTGACTGCTTTCAGCTGTTTCTGCAACAAAGTTGTCCCAGCAGCGATAACTCTCATTGTTTACAGTGGCTCCCCTTTCTGAACAATTTGTTAATAAAAAGCTTTTTTTTTTTTTGGCTATGGTAAATGTGGAACAACAATGAGGTATTTCAAAGAGGTGAACCACAGATAAATTTCTCTAAGGGTGGAGTGAGGGTTACTCAAAAAGGAACTTGACAATGCTTTTAAAGATATCGACAATCATTATAACATAACGTGACTGATTGTTACCGTGCTCTTACCTGGGCAAACACTTGTTGGATTCCAAGATAGACTAACATAGTTGAGATGGTTCTAGCGGCCTTCTAGCACAGGGTCTCATGAGGCAGGGATTCTAGACACTGGCTGTGCAAGGCATGAGGCCTGTTAGTGATTCTATTTTTTCCTCTGCAGAATGGGTTTTTCTACATTCCAGGTCCTTTCTACCCCAAAAAATAAAGCAGCTATTCTCTCAGTGAGTTGTACTTTTGGTTTAAACAGCCAACTGTCTCTTAAAAAGGACTTTTGTTTAAAGTCCTTTAAAAAATAAGTCCTTTTAAAAAAATCTTTTTTTAAATTTTTTATTTTTTAATCCCATATGTTTACTCTGATCCTGGAACTTTGCCATTTTGACCTTCTCTGCTGATTAAAATATTATCTCCTAAATGTCAGTTATTTGCAGGTACTTGCACTGTGGACATTCTTTACATATTTTTTAAAAAATCCATTCACGATTCTTAGTGAAAATCCCGGGAATCTGAAAGACTACCATTTGCTATTCATCAAACAGTTACTGTCTCCATCAAGTGACAGTGTTTCAGAGAACGTGAGCTCACAAGAGATGTAACCTTTTTTCCACTTTCTGCTACCATGTTCATTTCTATGTTACTCAGAGGAGCCTTCTTTGTAGAAACATATTATCCAATCTTTTATAAAGCTGAATTTAAATTCTGTCCCTTCATTCCCCACAAAGCTTAAAAAGCCAAGCAAATTTTGTTCCATTTTTTAAAAGCCCATAGATGGCATTTTTTTAAAGTTGCATTTTTGAGTTTTCATCACTCTTTATGTTACTTCTACTTCACAGATAAACAATTGCTAATGACAATTTGAACTTCCTACAAATGTGCAATCAAAATCCCTAGGTACAGATTACTGAAGTTCTTCGTTCCCTTTAAACATTATTTTTCTCTTGATATGCATTCTTGTTTTGTATTATATTGCATTATAAAGTTTTTTTTTTTAACAGACTGCATTTTTTAGAGTAGTTTGGGGATCAAAGTAAAATTCCCTTTCCCCACATACACACAGCCTTCCCCATTATCCACATCCTGTACCACGGTGATAATTTTTCACGCTCACTGACCCTACACTGACACATCATTATCACCCCAAAGTCCACAGTTTACATTAGAGTTCACTCTTGGTGGGGCACCAGGGTGGCTCAGTGGGTTAAGGCTTCTGCCTTCGGCTCAGGTCATAATCTCACGGTCCTGGCATCGAGCCCCAGACCAGACTCTCTGCTTGGCAGGGAGCCTGCTTTCCCCCAACCCCTGCTTTCCCCGCCTGCCTCTCTGCCTGCTTTGATGCCTGTCAAATAAATAAATAAAATCTTAAAAAAACCTTTTCTCATAGAGTTCACTCTTGGTATAGTATCTTATGCATTTTGACAACTGTGTAGCGATATATATCTAAAATATCATACATGTCATACAGAACATTTTCACTGGCCTAAAAATCCTCTGTGCTCTGCCTGTTCCTCCTCCTCCTCTCCTAACTGCTACAAACCGCTGACCTTTATACCATTTGCATAGTTCTGCCTTTTCTAGAAGGTCATATAGTTGGAACCTTGCAACATGAAGCTTTTTCAAATTGACTTCTTTCACTTATTATGATGGATTTTAAGTTTGTTCCATGTCTTTTCATTGCTTGATAGCCATTTCTCTTTATCGCTGAATCATATCCCATTGTTTCAATGGACCACAGTTTATCTATCCATTCTCCTCCTGAAGGACATCTTGGTTACTTCCAACTCTTGGCACGTATGGGTAAAGCTGTTACAAACACAGGTTTATATGCAGGATTCTGTGTACACAAAGTTTTTGCTCTTTTGGGTGAGTACCAAGGAGCACGATTGCTGGATCATATGGTAAGAATATATTTAGTTTGGTAAGAAACTGCCCAACTGTCTTCCAAAGTGGTAGCACCATTTTGGTGTTCTCACCAGAATGAATGAGAGTTTCTCTTGTTCCTCATCGTCAAAAGCATTTTATGTTGTCAGTATTTTGGATATTAGCCATTCTAATAGATGTGTAGTGATATATCATTGTTTTATTTATTTATTTATTTTTTAAAAAGACTTTATTTATTTATCTGACAGAGAGAGATCACAAGAAGACGGAGAGGCAGTCAGAGAGAGAGAAAAAGGGAAGCAGGCTTCTGCTGAGCAGAGAGCCCAACGTGGAACTCGATCCCAGGACCCTGAGATCATGACCTGAGCCAAAGGCAGCTGCTTAACCCACTGAGCCATCCAGGCGCCCCTCTTTGTTCTTTTAATTTACAATTCCTTAATTAGACATGCTGTGAATCATCACAGCATCTTTTCATATCATTATTGCCATCTCAATATCTTCTTCAGTGAGGTGTCTGTTCCAGTCCTTGCCAATTTTTCAATCAGGTCATTCATTTTCTTGTGTTTGAGTTAATAAATAAATACATAATAATAATAAATAAATAAATAATAAATGAATGAATGAATTTATTATATATTATATATGTTATATATGTTACATGTAGTATATTATATATATTATTATATATTAAATAATAATTTATTAAAAATAAATTTACTAATGAGGCCAAGAATTCAGAATCACAAATACTTCAGAACTAATAAAACTGCCTTCACTTGATGTTATTCTATAAGATAAATCCTACGATCAAGTTTCAATTTTAAATTCTTAAATCCTTATGAAGAAGCATCATTTGGAGGGAGCAGTTTTCATAATTTAGCATCCATCACCCTTTTTTTAAAGATTTTATTTATTTATTGGACACAGAGAGAGAGAGAGAGAGAGAGAGATCACAAGTAAGCAGAGAGGCAGGCAAGCAGGGAGGGAAGCAGTCTTCCTTTTGAGCAGAGTCGATGTGGGGCTGGATCCCAGGACCCAGAGACCATGACTTGAGATGAAGGCAGAGGCTTAACCCACCACCCACGTGATGAGAGAGCCCCTCAGGTGCCCCTCATCCATCAGTCTTAATTGTTTGGAGGAAAATGTGTGGATGAATAATGCCTTAGGGAGCTAATCTCTCTAAAGAATTTTCAAGTCTTTACCCCTTCAAGGTTTTTGTACAGTTCTGATCGCCTCTAAACATCCAGCTGATTTCTACAGTGACAGGCCTGTTAAAACCTGTCCTCAAACCAGGAATAGAGCTTGAAACATACCAGTCAAGAGCAACTTTGAGTCTTTTAAGGAATTTATCATCATTTCTTTGCTTTTGGTTAATATCTAAAATAGTTCCCTATTACACTTGCATAATTTCTCCAGAGCTGACTTTGAAGGAGGCATTTAGTTCCAGCTAGTTCCATATTTTGGCAAGAACTATATTTCTATATAAAAAAAAAAACCTATTTTAGGGCACCTGGGTGGCTCAATGGGTTAAAATCTCTGCCTTCGGCTCAGGTTATGATTCCAGGTTCCTGGAATTGAGTCCCACAGTGGGCTCTCTTCTCAGCAGGGAGCCTGCTTCCATTCCTCTCTCTCTGCCTGCCTCTCTGCCTTCCTGTGATCTGTGTCAAGTAAATAAATAAAATTTATTAAAAAACATATTTTATACCAGTTATTCATGTTTATTAACTAAGATATCACAATACAAATAATACAAACAGTTGCTCTTTATTAATACCTTCAACCAAGATCAAAAAAATAAGTCATATTTTCTCCAAAAATTTTATATCATCTGATAGGTCAGATATATATAAAATTACATTTAAAGTTTTAAAACTATCAGCAAATATTTTCATTTGAACGCAAATTTCAAAGAAAATCTACTTTTCCAAACACGACTTTTTATCTTATTTTTTTTTAATTTTGTCGACAACTGATAAAATGTTTAGTGACACTCTAAATGTTAGATCGAAAAAAATGATTAATAAATGTAGGTTCAAATTATTATGTTCCATTAAAAATGATTTAGTCTTTGATGAACATCTGTTTGGTAATGTGTTGTATCCAGATATAGTAAATTAATGACATATATAAAATTATAGGGAAATGACACCTTCCGTTCCATTATGAGTAGAGCTTTTAAAATGCTATTTGTCACAACCTGTCATCTTGTCATTATGTAGCATTATGTAGCATTTAAAAAATGTATACTCTTCACTTTGAAGTCTTTTAGAAATCTAAAATATGACTTTCTATGTTTTGTGTTTCCATATTCCTTTATTGCCAGTTTGAACAAATCCACATGCTTTGATTCAAAGGTAACAAATTCCTCTTATTTGGAAAAATGATGTTTATTTTTGTTCTCTCACCCTTAGCAGGTGGTTTCATTTTAGCACACTTCAGAGTTATAATTTCATACTTATTAAAAACATTTATTATGATCTACTTAGATGAATGAAACTTTCATTTTATTAAATTATTTGCCAAAAAATCTGTTATTTTAAAAATGTATTTCCTTGGAAGGGTTATTTTAGAGCATTGAGAGAGGATCTAAGAGTGTGGTATTATGCAATTTTTAAGTAGGTTTGAAATGGTTATTTATATGATTGTTTCTTTAAGGCTTATGTATATTGTCCATTATATGGTATAAAATATTTTGAAAGTAAATTTAAGGTATGTTTTACATAGTTTATTTTTTGGAAAAAAATATTGAAATGACTTATGAAATGCAGTATACTCTCAACATTAATTTTTTCTGAAATTTACCAATTGTGTATTGAACCTATTATATGGCAGTTATTACTTCAGACTACACTGGTAAATGAAATACTTGGCTTTGTAGAACGTTTATTTTAATGGGTGAGATAATTAAAAGCTATAAACCTTAATAAAAATTGCATAGTGCATTCAAAAATGATGAGTACAATGGGGAAAAAAAAATTAGATCAGGGTGAGAAAAAATCAAGGTTGCTAGGCAGGAGATGGGGCGTTAAGAATTTTAATAGGAAGATCAGGGTAGTAACAATGAAGCTGACAATTGAACAAAGGTATGGAAAGGTGATGAATTTGCCCAGAACTATCAGCAATAAGGTCACTCCAGACAAAGGAATTGGCTATCTTGAAGGCCATAAAGTTGGATCGTGCCTGGCATATCTGAGGAATAGCAAGGAGGCCACTGTGAGTGACTGAAGAGTAGCAGGGAAAGAGGTCACAGAGGTTAAATGAGTGGCTAGATCATGTAAAAGCTTAGAAGTCATTGTAAAACTCTGGCTTTTATATTTGGAAATTTACTGTATGATAGAATTTCTGCTAATAACTGAGAGTTCAAATGTCCATAAAATTTCAAGGATTCTTTTTCTTGTAAGACAGAATAAAGAAAAAGAGTTCATATTTTCACATGGTGTAACAAATGCTCAGAGATCCAAGTGTAGGAATCTATGGGCAACAGAAGAAGGCACTAAAATCACACCAATATATTTGATGACTGTGACTATATATAAATTTGTATTTTCTAGATTTTTTTATAGTCATGGAATCACACAGTATATACTATTCATTGCCTGGCTTTTCTTTTCTCAGCACCATTACTTTGGGAATCTCCAGTTGTAAATAGTTCATTTTGATGTTGAATAGGAATCTCTTTAATGAATAGATCATAATTTGTCTTTGCTCTATTGATGGACATTGATGAACATTTCCACTGTTTTCAATTCTTAAAAATAAAGCTGCTATGAAATTCATATACAAGTCCTTGTACGAACATAGGGTTTGTTTCTCTTAGTTAAATGCCTAGAAGTAAAATGGCTATTCGTGTAACTGCAACATATTTTGCATTTAAAAAAATTTCCAAACTATTTTCCAAAG
This sequence comes from Mustela lutreola, assembly GCF_030435805.1. Taxonomy (NCBI): domain Eukaryota; kingdom Metazoa; phylum Chordata; class Mammalia; order Carnivora; family Mustelidae; genus Mustela; species Mustela lutreola. The sequence goes on from NW_026709257.1 coordinate 451,753, forward strand.
TGGTGGTATCATGATATATGCCAACAAAAGTTTAGATTTTTTGTTGCTTCTCAATCTAGCTCAGACGAAGTACAATTAGCCTTTATAATTTTAGCCAATCTAATAGATATGTAAGCATGTCTCATTATGATTTTAATTTGTATTTCTTTAATGTCTAAATGTTGATAAATTTGTCATGTGCTTATAAGCCATCCATATCCTTTTGTTGACATGTCTCTTCAATAATTTTCTTCACATGTAAAATTGGATTCTCTGTTTGGTTATTAGTAAGGTTTTTTATTTTTATTCATTTTTTTAATAATCAGAGTAGATGTACATTATCAGATATATAATTTGCAAATCCCTTCTCCATCTTTACGGTTTCTCAATGGAGCTTTGATAGCTGTGTCTTTCAAGAAATATGCTACTTCTTTCCTGGTACACGGAGGTATGACTAGAACATTATCAATGTTGACCTTTGCAAAGAAAATCATGGCTTAAGATATATGTAGTCTGCGGTTGTTGGGAGTGTTCTGTAATATCAAGCATATCTAGTTAGTTGATAATTTTGTTCAAGTCTTACATATCTTACCAATTTGATGACCATTTGTCTATATAATCTTAAAATAAAGGTGTTGCAATTTTTTTCCATTTCTCTTCTAAGGTAGAAGTTATGATTTTTGTTCTTAGTTTTTCCCTATATATCCCCAAATCTGTTATTAAGTATTAAAAGTCAAGACTTATTATACTCCCTGATGAATTCATCCTTTTACTCTTCTGTAATTTTGACTTGATCTTTATGTCTGATAATGAAATTTGCTTTAAAATCACTTTTCATTATCTTGATATAACCAACAAAGTTATAGTGTGATTAGTGTTAATATAGCATATTTTTTCCTTTACTTTATAAAGCACTTCCATATTTAATCCTGAAAAAAAAAACAAGTTTTTAGCTCTGGAAGCATCTTTCTAAATTATCTTTTCTTTTCTTTTTTTTTTTAACGAATCAGTAGCAATTTTTGTTAAGGGACCTAAACTGAAAGTAGGTTTAGAACTTTATTTATTTATTTATGTATTTAGTAAAAGATTTTATTTTGTTTATTGACAGCGAGAGAGAAAGAGAGAGAGAGGGGTAAATCACGTGCAGAGGGAGAGGAAGAAGCAAGCTCCTTGGGGGTGCAAGTAGTCCCATGCAGGGCTGGATCCTTATACACTGGAATCGACCTCAGCCAAAGGCAAACATCTGCTTAAACTACTGAGTCATCCAGGCACCCCTAGAAAATTAAAAAAAAAAAACTTTTAAAAATATATATTTTTTTAATATTTTATTTATTTGACAGACAGAGAGACAGGAAGAGGAACTATAAGCAGGGCAGATGGAAAAGGAGAAGCAGGTTTCCCACTGAGCAGAGAGCCTGATGTGGGGCTCCACCTCAGGACCCTGGGATCATGACCTGAAAAGAAGGGACACTTATGGAGGAAGCCACCCAGACACCTCTTTTCTTTGTTTTTAATATATGGCAACTGATGCTTCCCAGCCACGAGGAGCATATTACCCATTGATTAAATCTTTGATAACAACCTATTTAAAGAGGTGTGTAAATATATACTTATTCAGATATATACACTTTGTGTTTTCTTCATAGTTTGTGGCTGGACCCCATGGTCACAACACTGCTTCCAGTCTTTGCCTTCCCATCTTTTGATACCAGGTATTTGGTCAGCAAAGCAAATTATTATCAAAATTAATAAGCTCTTGGCACCATATCTCTGGAGCAGGGGTTGCTCTTAGCCAAGGCCCAGAGCAGTTGACCTCCCCTTGCTAGTGCTATAGCCCCAAGGACTAGGTCCCAGCCACCAGAACTCAGTCTTACATGTTATGCTAAGAAGACAAAACCAAAACAGGAAAGCTCCGACAGCTTTCACTGGCATGCCTCATCTCCCACTCCCTCGATGTCCAGGCAGTACCAGATGCCAGGGAGGGGTCTTTGTCCAACATATGGGAGGGAAGGAAGTAGCCACGAGCAAGTACCTGCCTCTCTGTGCCTTTCTTTCATGAGCAGGTTGTAAGGTGGAGGAAGAGGAAGGGGAAGAGAGGTGAACTTCAAGGGGTGAAGGCCTCAGGTAGGCAGCTGGCTCCTGCCAGTAGGAAAGGGACAAAGGAGAAGGCAGTGAGTCTTGCATGGAGGGTGGGGGGTAAGGGTTACAGCTTATGACGGAATCTGGACAGGAGTAATAGGGATTCTATTCATTTGAGTTCACCATTGGCAAGCTGGGCTGGGTGTCAGGGCAGATAGGCCTCCCTGGGCAATGGCACATGAGAGAAGGTGGAATTCTTCTCTGAGGAGCAGGTGGAGCTTTAGGTGTTGGGAAAGCATAGACAGTATTGTTCCAGGGCCAAGGACAGGTCCAGGTACTCCTGTTTGGAGGTCAAGGCCACAGTATGATCCAGGTCTTCTACCATCAGCTTGAAGGAACCACATGCCAGCCACCCCTCATTATTGTGTATAACTCCCTGGTGCACTTATTGGCTTATCCATCAAATGACTCCTTCAGCAGCTTGAAAACCACCTCCACAGGCACTCCAGGATATGGGAGGCTTCCAGAGTGAAAATTTTGCACAGGATCACCCCAAAAGACCAGAAGTCACTCTGGTGGATGTAGATCTGGTCAAACATGGCCTTAGGGACCATCCACTTCACAGGCAGTCCACTGTTGGTTGTCTTTTTATAGTAACTGATGTGGTGATATCTCTGGCAAGGCTGAAGTCTGAGATCTTCATCATGTTGTCCTTTGTCACCAGCACTTCCTTGGTGGTCAGGTCTTGGTGTATGCACTTCTTGGAGGCAAGGTACTCCATGCCTCAGGATACCTGATAGGCACAGGATACCAGGTCCTTGGAGGAGAGTTGCTCTGCTGCATTGTGGCTGATATTGTAGCAGTACTCCAGGTCAGGAGGCCTCTGGGCCTGCAGGTACTCCTGTATGTTGTCTTTGGAGGCATATTCCATGAGAGTGTACGAAGGACCGTCCTGTGTGCAGAACCCAGCAGGTTGATGGTGTCCTTGTGCTGTCCAATCATCTTCATCATCTCCATTTCTGAGATTAGGTTTGACAGGCCTTTCTCTGTTGCATCTGACTTCAACATCTTCACAGACACTTTAGTCAAATGGTTGGATTTGTCTTTGTCCAGCCCAATGGCCTCCTCCAACACCACCTGCCCAAAGTAGGCCTGTCTTAGGGGTCTGCCTAAACTGCCTACAACCAGCCAGTCTCAAGGCAGTTATGAACTCTAGATTATCCTCAAAATCATTAAACCACAAGCTAAAAGTTCTCTTCACTAGGTCTCTGTCACAGGTCTAATTTTCTTATCTTTCATCATTTATCTTTTTCCTAATTCTTATTTTCAGTATAGTTTATTTTGCTTCCAGGTGTTTCCCCTGGTTTCTGTATGCTGTTTCATAGGGAAGAGTTATCCTGTCATAAAATTATTTCTTGAGCATTCTTTACATCTCTCAGTTAAAATGGGTTCTTTTATGGTATTGATTCATTTGAGTTTTCTCAAAATGGGAATAATTTTCAAAATGGTGTTTTCCTCAAGGTTCAGAGCATGTCTTAGCCTCATCTTTACTCTTTTTGAAATTCACTTTTCAAATTCTTGTCCCTCTTTTTATCGTTTTAAATTAAAATGTTTTATTTTTACTATTCTTTTATTTGAGTATAGTTGATATTCAGTGTTACATTGGTTTCAGGTTTTCAATATCTCCATACATTATTCAATGATCACTATAAATATAGCCACCATCTGTCACCATATACCACTATTATAATATCATTGACTATATTCTCTACACTGTCCCATATCTCTTTTTAAAATCTCTGATATTTATGTTTTCTGTTATTCCAATTTTCGACCATCATTTTACTTGGTTACTTTAATAAAATATGCCTGATTACACACTCTTTGCCGAAAAACATAGCATTTGATTTATAGTAGTCTTCTTCTTCTTCTTTTTTTTTAATTAACATATAATGTATTATTAGCACCAGGGGTACAGGTCTGTGAATCGCCAGGTTTACACACTTCACAGCACTCACCACAGCACATACCCTCCCCAATGTTCATAACTCCACCACCCTCTCCCTACCCACCCCCCCCCCCCGGCAACTCAGTTTGTTTTGTGAGATAAGAGTCTCTTATGGTTTGTCTCCCTCCCGATCCCAAATTGTTTCATTTACTCTTTTCCTGTCCCCCATATTGCACCTCCATTTCCTCATATCAGGGAGATCATATGATAGTGTCTTTCTCTGGTTGAGTTATTTTCCTAAGCATAATACCATCTAGTTCCATCCATGTCATTGCAAATGGCAAGATTTCATTTCTTTTGATGGCTGCATAGTATTCCATTATATATATACCATTCATTTGTTGATGGACATCTAGTTTCTTTGCATAGTTTGGCTATTGTGGATATTGCTGCTATAAACATTTGGTGCACGTGCCCCTTTGGATCGTATAGTAGTCTTCTTTACCTCTATCAGAACCCCAGGAAGCTTTATTTATTTATTTACTCACATAAACCTATGATCCAACACAACGTTTTTTGATGTTCAAATGTATTATAATATCTTACCGCTTAACACTATGCTTACTGCTCTCTTTCACTGTCTGACTAAATCCTCATCATCACTATGCCATTTAATCAGAAAGAACATTTGAACTCAGAGTTCACTCCATATCAGGGAATGAAGACTCCACCCTTCTGTTTGTGCAGGTAAAATAAATGTTGATATTGTCTGTCCTGCACATACTCCATCCTGTTCACCAGAATATTCACCATCCAAATATATACAAAATAAAAACCATACCTCACCACTTCTATTACCACCCAGCATGCTAAAAACACCATCATATGTTCCTGAATTATTGACTTGATTGATAACCCCACTTCCACACATACTGCACTCCTTTCTCCCTGCAAATTTATTTTGATAGAGCAACTTAACCTAAAAATCAATTCAGATGATTTTATTCTGCTGTCGAAAGTCTTTTGGTATCTTCCCCTTTCATATTAAATAAAAACTGAAGGCGTTTCAATGTACTAGAAGGTCACGCATCAATACGTTCTTACCTCTCTCCACCACTATGAACTCCTCATTGGCCTCCTTGCTTTTCCACAAAAGTAACAGACCAGTTGTTCACACAAAGTCTATATACTTACTTGCTCTGCCTAGAGCAATCTTTTCCTTTAATATGTGTATAACACCCTCCTTCACTTCCTGGGTCTTTGTGCAAATAACATCTCATAAATGAGATATAACCACCCAACACAAAATAAAATTAACTTTCCTCCCAGCATTCTCCAATGGCTTTTACCTTTCTTGTATTTCTTTGTAACACTTATCACCATCAACCATCAATCATTATTCTATTACTGGTTTATTTTGTGATTGGAGACAGAGAGAGAGAGAATTGGGAGGGGGCGCAGAGGAAGAAGAAAACACCCCACTGCCTAGAAAGCCTGCTGGGGAGTTACATCCCAAGGCCCTGAGATCATGACCCAAGCCAAAGGCAGTCACTCAATGGGCTGAGCCACCGAGGTGCCCCTCTATTATTGGCTTATTTCACTATTGTATTTCAAAAGAATGTAAGCTCTTTGTGGTCAGGTATTTTATATGTTTTATTAATTGAAGTATTCTCAGAAAGGTAGCTGGCAGATTGTAAGGGCTCACTAAACTGTATTTTGCTGTTATTATTGGGCTCCTTTATGGGCTTTACCTCTTACGCTAGACCTCTATCCTTCAGATGTAAGCAATAAGAATAGAGCCCTGCTGCCTGTTCAAATGAGTAAAAAGCCTGTATTAAGTGGATATTTTAAAAGCTAAATGAATGGCTTAATAGTTGTATATAGGGGGAAAGGAAACATATTTTCCACGGTTTAGAAGTGGAGTTCTTTTATAGAGTTCTTGTACAAGCCTACACTATTGAACGATAATGGGCAGTTGTACATTCCAATTATACAAACACTTTGGTAATTTATATCCTTTTTTTGTAATTCATGACTGGATCATTTAATTCCTTAGGAGCATTACAGCATTTCAACTTTTCCTGTTCAATAAACTTATTGGGGTTGCTAACTTTTTTATTCAAATGGAGAAATAGTCATGATTTCATCTAAATAAAGTGTTATTGATTGTGTTGTTTTCTAGGAAGGAGTCGCACATGCTAGTTTAAAAGTTTTGTTAAATTCCCAAGTCTGTCACCGATAAAAGCCTTTTGTAGATTAGTAACTTGATCAAAACAGAAAAGTTATGTAACACTCAATTGTTATACTATCTTTGTTTCCATCTTGCATTGTATTAACACCCATCTTAACTCTATTTAAGACAAGTCATCGCCAGATGGCTTTCTGGCATTGATTGCATGATATGAAATCTAATATAACTAAAAGTTTTTGGTTTTAGTAGCATATAAATCAATTTAGAAAAATATATGTATTTGAATATAAGGTAAAGTTTTAAATTATTTGGCAATAGTAAACTAAACTTTTTTTTTGTAAATTTTTATTTTCTAAAATTTCTTTGAGCTCTTTTGCAATAAGAAAAAAGGTACAAAAAATTAAGGTTTATTTACCCCAATTCAAAATAATTAGGAATATAATCATAGAGGTTGAAGTATTTAAAATATTGAACCCAAAACATTTTATTAGGTAAATTCATGAATGCTGAGCATTCACTGTTAAAATATACTAATACTATTGATAGACTGGTAGAAGCCTAAAATCAAATATTTATTAAATATTTATATCCATATCTTTTCATGGCGTGGTAATTCATTTCTCTAGCATTAAATAATATTCCATTGTTTGCATGTACTACACTTTATTTGACCTTTCACCTATGGAAGGATATCTTGGTTGCTTCCAAGCTTTTGTCAGTTATGAATAAAACTACTATAGACATCTTTGTGGGTATAGATTTCATCTTCTTTGGATAAATACCAAGAACTGCTACTGCTGAATCATCTGGCAAGAATATGTTTAGTTTTGTAAGAAACTGCCAAGTTGTTTTCCATTCTTTATTCTCAATAGACATGGAAGAACATTCCTGTTGCTCCACATCCTCACCAACATTTCGTGTTCTGTTGTCAGTGTTCTGGATTCTGGGTATGTACTGGTGTCTCTTTTTTGTTTTAATTTGCATTTTCCGGATGACATATGATGTGAAGCATCTTTTTATATGCTTATTTGCCATCTGTATTATTTTCTTTTGTGAGGTAACTTCTATGGTCTTTGGCTCATTTTTAATGAGGTTTTCCCCCCATTGTTGAGTTTTAAGGGGTCTTTGTGTATTTTTGATTAACAGTCCTTTGCCAGATGTGTATTTTGCAAATTTTTTCTTATAGTCTGTGCTTTGCCTTTTCATTCTCTTGGCATTGTGTTTCACAGAGTAGACATTTTTAAATTCAGTGCTTGTGCTTTTGTAGCTAAAGTTATTTCCAAAACCAAGATCATTTAAATTTTCTTCTATATTACCTTCTACATTTTTCATGTTTAGGTTTATAATCCAATCTGAGTTAATTTTTGTGAAGAGTGTATATTTGCTTGGATTTATTTTATTTTATTATTTTATTTTTATTTTATATTTTTACATTTAGCTTCACCATTACTCCAGAACCATTTGTTTAAAAGATTGTATTTTGCTCTCTTGTATTGCTTTTGCTTTTATATTAAATATAAAATATAATTGATAATATATATTCCGTTCCTTTAATCTAGTCTTTCTGTGGTATTACAATATCTTGCTTACAATTATCGTTATGGTGTACTTCTCTTAAGATTTTATTTATGTATTTGATAGAGAGAGAGATCACAAATAGGCAGAGAGACAGACAGAGAGAGATGAGGAGAAGCAGGCTCCCTGCTGAGCAGAGAGCCCAATGCGGGACTCGATCCCAGGCCTCTGGGATCATGACCTGAGCCGAAGGCAGAGGCTTAACCCACTGAGCCACCCAGGCGCCCCATCGTTATGGTAATCTTTGAAGTCAGTCCTCAGTCTTTGTTCTCCTTCAACACTATGTTGAATATTGTGAGTCTTTGCCTCTCCATATAAACTTTAAAATAAGTTTGTTAATAGTAAAAAAAAAAAAGAACTTGCTGGAATGCATTAATTGTATAGATAAACTAGGAATCCAGTGATCTCTTGAGCTTAGAAGGAGATAGACCATGGACATCAGTTGTCACAGTGGTGCCTCTGGCAGAACCTATTCCAAATCCCTAGGCAAAATGAGACCTCAAGGATCTGAGAGAATGTCTAAGAAGTACTTGATAACATCCCTTGGGTATGGTTTATTGAAGTGTCCACCTGTCTGAAAGCTGGGGAATCTAGATTAGGGAGGGAAAATTAGTTATGATAAAACATATCAACAAACATGAATAAATTTTGTAAAACTAATTGTCATGGCTCATATACAAAATAACCAACAGAGGGACCATCAAAAGGAAAGCATCAGTTATGTTTATTGTGAAATTTTTTATTCAAAATAAAGCAATGAGAGGGGAAGACACAATGAGAAAATTACCATTTTTTAAATGGTAAACTTCTTACAAAATGGAATAGGTTTTATATTCTAAGTAGTATATTGAAAAGTAAAACATTGGGGCGCCAGGGTGGCTCAGTGGTTTGGGCTGCTGCCTGTGGCTCGGGTAATGATCTCAGGGTCCTGGGATCGAGCCCAGCATCGGGCTCTCTGCTCCGCAGGAAGCCTGCTTCTCTCTCTCTCTCTCTGCCTGCCTCTGTGCCTACTTGTGATCTCTGTCTGTCAAATAAATAAATAAAATCTTTAAAAAAAAAGAAAAGAAAAGTAAAACATTAAAAAATAAAATTTTAATTTAAAAAAATTATGTAATTTTTAAAAAAGGTTAAAAATAGCAGAACCATTTTTCTTATAACTGGAAAATACATTGTATATATATATCTATCAAAAATAACTTGTCGGGCACCTGGGTGGCTCAGTGGGTTAAGCTGCTGCCTTCAGCTCAGGTCATGATCTCAGTGTCCTGGGATGGAGCCCGACATCGGGCTCTCTGCTCATCGGGGAGCCTGCTACCTCCTCTCTATCTCTGCCTGCCTCTCTGCCTACTTGTAATCTCTCTCTGTCAAATAAATAAATAAAATCTTTTAAAAAAAAATAACTTGTCATGGGGGCGCCTGGGTGGCTCAGTGGGTTAAAGCCTCTGCCTTCGGTTCAAGTCATGATCCCAGGATCCTTTTATCCAGTCCCACATCGGGCTCTCAGCTCATCAGGGAGTGTGCTTCCTCCTCTATCTCTGCCTGACCCTGCCTACTTGTGATCTCTGTCAAATAAATAAATAAAATCTCTTATAAAAAAATTTAAAAAATAAATAGTCTTGTCTGGGATCAGGAGCATATGGAAAAAAATAATATCTGAGGACAATACTTCTGCCATGTTTTGTGCCTTGTTAATATTTTTAAACAGTCAGGCAACTTTTAGATTTATTGATATACCTGCTATGATACCAGCAGTGCCTTTTGGAGCCCTATGACTATAAAAATTAATTGCAAATATTCAAAATGTTTACTATGGTGTCACTATTTATGGCCACCACCAAGCATGTTTTAGAAGTAAGCATAACTGTTACTCTTCTGTAAGGCAAAAGGGCATGTTTTCAGGAGTTCCATCTGCTGTACCAGGAGGTGAATCAAGTAATGATTTTTGTCTATAAAATAATTCACTTTTCAATCTAACATTCCTCATTCCAAATTATAATAATAAAAACTAGGAGGAGACTAAAACAAACAAACAAACAACTACAACTACAATTTTTACAATATTTGATACATAATAGTATCTTTATGTCCATCTACGGTTTCACAGAATTTGTTTGAACTTCATAAAAATGTACCATACTTTTTGCACTGTCCTTGCTTTACTTCTCTATTAACTTTCCAAGATTTATTCACTTTAGAGTGTGTAGCTATCATTTATTTTTATTCCTCCATAATGCTATGTTTACAAATTTGTATTTATCTGTACTTTTAAAAATATCTTAATTATATACCATTTCTCATCTCATGTAACACTCATGTTACTTCTACACTTATCAGATATTATGTAACTAAAAAACACAACTCAGCAACAATATAGCACCATTTTTCAAAATTAATTGGCTTACCAGAATTCTTTAATTCTATCCTTTATTTGTATTGGATGACCCTTTATTCTGGTATTTGGCATTGTTCATATGGAGGAAAGCTTATAAGTTGATATTCCATAAATAGAAGGATTTATTATGATTGATTAATTATTTTCATTTAGAATGCATAGAATATGGTTGATTTAATATTTGTTTCTTACTCTCTGCCTGGAACATAGTGCTATCTATGTAATAGCCACTAAAATATTAAGTTAATTACCTAGACTTTAAACTTCATATGAATAGGAATAACATACAGAACTCTTCTCAGATTGGGACACCTGGGTGACTCAGTCAGTTAAACGCCTGAGCCTTTAGCTCAGGTCATGATCTTAGGGTCCTGGGACTCAGTTCTGCAACAGATTCCCTGCTTAGCCGGGAGTTTGCTTCTCCCTCACCCTGCTGCTCCCCCTGCTTGTGCTCTCTCTCACTCTCTCTCTCTTACAAATAAATAAAATTAAAAAAATAAATTCTTCTCAGATAGCTAATATAGAATATCATCTTTGTATTCATCAAAGGGAAAGTGCCATATAATAATGAAATTCAGACTACTTCAAATTCATTTTTTAACCAGTAAGAAATTACTGGAAACAAGCCAAAAATGTCTTTAATGAATTAAAGAAAGAGATTGGTTTTCAATATCTTAATGTTTCTAAAATAAATTGCAAGATTTTTATACTAGATATCAGTGTAAATATTCATTATACAAGGATATTCTAAAAATAAACCTGATAAATCTACTTGACATATATGATGACAAAAACGAGTTTGACAAAAGTCAGTTTGGGTAAAACTTACAACACCTACCACCTGAAACTCTTGTTCTATAATTTAATTATTTTAATTTACAAAAATACAAAAATAATATATCAGAGTAAGTCTATTGATAGCTTTGAAGGTATGCTCTGGTTGTGCACTGTTTACTATTGAAAGGGGAATCAAATATGTGATGCTTATTGTGTGACTATATTAAAATTCAACAAGTTCAGAAGCATACAAGGAATAGAATAAAGACAAAAGATGACCCTTACTTATCCTAAAGATAGACAATGGTATATATGTGCTAGTTGGGGAGAGAATCCAGTCAGTAGATGGAGGATGTGGTAGTGGAAAAAAAAAGACACAACGTTTTGGTTGAACGTTTAGCACTATATTTAACAAAGTGAAATTGTGTGTTAACAGCCTTGAATAAAATCCAAAAAATATTTTCAATTCATTGAAGATTATTTAGGAAAAACTTGAAAAATACAACTTGATAAGGATTCCAATAAAAAATTCATAAGCAATACAAGTTTCAGAATTTTTAGTATATTTTCCCTAAAAAGCCATTTGATTTAAATTAAAAAGAATTCTATTTACCTGCCACTTAAATAGGAGGAAATTATTTGGTTTTGTAATAAGTCAATAAAATAAATTAACATATCTTGAGAAAACAGTTAAAAATAATAGTGCTTAAGCTGTTCAGCAACCATTTTCAAAATTCCTTGCCCTCAGCTAGCTCTGGAGTTCTGCTAGGTGAGTAAGGCCATGTATGTTACTGCTCAGAGTACTGACGCAAAGCAATTGTCCCCTTCACATCCATTTATTGCCGTTGATATGTCATGCTATGTTGTTTAGAGATACATAGATGGCCCTACATGAAGGCCTTTTTTTGTGTGTATATGGGTGACTGTGATTTAACTTTCAAATCAGATGGCTCCTGATTTACAATGATTCAACTTACGATATATTTGGCAATGATGTGAAAGTGAAAGTGATTCAGTAGAAACTGTACTTTGAATTTTGAATTTGGGTCTTTATAAAAAGGGCCAGTGACATGTGGTATGGTGCCGTCTTGTGATGCTGGGCAGGGGCAGTGAGCCACAGCTCCCAGTCAGCTAGAAGATTACAGGGGTGAACACCTGATATTCTTACAACCACTCTATATATAACCATTCTTCTTTTTTTTAGTGTAGTATTTAATAAATTGCATGTGATATTTGATACTTTGTTATAAAATAGGCTTTGCTTAAGATGATTTTGCCCAAATGCAGGCAAATATAAGTGTTCTGAGTATGTTTAAATAAGCTTAAGGTAAGCTATGATATTTGATAGTTTAGGGGTATTAAATGCATTTTCAATTTTTTATGTGTTTCTCTGTACATAGCCCCCTTGTAAGCTGAGGAACATCTCTATATGTATATGTAGCCTTGGTATGGCTTACATATTATTGGCATGAAACATCTAGAACAGTACGTGTGCCATATGATTGTCTACAACATAAAACAAGTTTCTTGAAAACTTGTGCCAAATGGGTTATGTCTTTAAGGATTCTTATTTCAGAAGGGTTCTCTCAAACATAAGATTTTTCAGAAGTTAAGTGAAAATCTGACCAAACTAAACATTTTTCCATTTTCCCTAGTGAGCAAAGATAGCTAAAATCTATCTGCCATTTTCAACACTGCCCTCAACGACTGTAATTCTAATTTAAGAACAGATTATTTTATCAAAACCACATGTTGGTCTAAACTTACACAATATTCATAAAACTCACTCAGAGCCTTGGACACTTTTATTTGTTGAGTCTATATGGTACTACGGACATTCATCTTTTTTGACCTCATAGCTTCATGTATGTCTATACTTTTGAAAATACATGCATCATAGTTCCATTGTAAAATGTCTGGGTTATAAAATGTGCTATGCTATCAAAATGGTAATAAGAACATACAAATGACCTGATGTAATGAACTGGACCAGATTGCCAGATATCACATTTCATACCAGAAAGATTCAGTGGTAAGTTTTAAAATGGCCAGCTATACTTCGACTGAATTATAACTCATTTAACTTCTTTCTTTGTGTCCAGTATTATACATTAGTCAGTATTATAGTAAATAAGTACTTTGGACAGATGTAAATATGCTGTAATAAAAAATGTTTTTCTTTTTTCCTTTAGTCCTTTTTACTTGTAAGACTAGCCACAAATACCATGCCTCCCCCAAAATAATTTGCAATCCAAATGTATCTCTAAATGAATTTATTGCACAGAAAAAAATATATATATATACACTTACAGTAGACATGTTCAAATATAGTTACTCAACAGCAGGGCCCTAAATGTAAGCAGTATAGTTGTTTTGTTTTGTTTTGTTTTGTTTTGTTTCTTTAAAAAAAAAAAGAGGTTATGTGAAGTATTGGAATTTTATTTCCAGGCCTAGTATTTCAAGACAGTTAACTACACTTACAGTGTCAACAGCCTCTTGTTGGCAGTATGATTTTATTGGCTACATGGAATAACAGCAAGAATTTACTATTGCTTCTTCTTTTATGACACACACAGAAAAAAAATTGACACATTTGCTCAAGACCAACCAGAATAATTTTAACCTATCAAAATTGATGGGAGGCCTTCACAATTCATTGCAGACAATCTGCTACTCCCTTTATGATAAAGGAGAGATGAGTCATAATCAGGGAAGAAAGCTAGATTAATACTTGTAATTATCATTGAATTATTTAGCCTGCTATACGATTATTATTATTAGTGTCATTTGATAATTTTCTCTCATTTTATTAAACACAACTGTGAGTAATTACCCTCCCTAATATTTCTCTGTATTGGCTGACTAGCTAGCAAACATTGATGAAAATATCCGGTGGCCACACATATAAAATGCTGCATTATGATGCTGTTGAATCAAAACATACCACTACCTGATCCTGTAGCTCTTTGAGGATTTGCAAATCAATTAATTCTATGTTTATTGGATTCTTCCCATACAATTAGAAAATGTATAATAGAGTCCATGAACATTATTAGTTTTACCATTTTAAACCAGCAATCACACTTTGATTTTTACAACAAATGCAGAAATATAAACACAAACATTTGGATCAGTTTTCTGTTAGTCTGTCTGGACTTCAGAATCCTATTCCTCAAGATAATGCACACCAAAGTTCTGGATTAAACAAGAAATTAGATGGCACCTGAACACTTGGTTTAATATTCTCCAAAGGTCTATTCAACTTATTTCTTATATTATGACATTGTTTTACAAAGATCCACACTTTTATAATGTTAGTATTTCTAATAATCAATAAAGTCAATTAATCATGATTAAAAATCAAACATAAAAATTTATACTTTTTACTTTTGCCCCCTCCATTTAGAACTTATTTATAGCCTGATAATACAAAGGTCTCTATTTTTATGAAAATCTGGACAGAAATAGCTCTAAGATCCCATTCAGAACTTGATATTAATCTAAGTCTTTTGGCTCCATTTATCCTGAGAGCAAAGAGTAGGACAAAGGATTTGAGTACTGTAAGTTTATCTGGGAGATTATCCAAGGTAGAAAAGAATGGGAAAGTGATACAGTGAAGAAGCAACTTTGTCAAAGAGGTACATTGTTGATATAATTGTTGTGGATAGAAAATGAAGGCTTGCTTTTACTGAAAGGTCTTGAGAAACTTCTTTAAGTTGTCCTCATGAAGACCTGAAAACTGACAATTTTATCTATGGTACTTATTTCCACTTCACTGAGAGCTGTCCTCAGAGGACAGTAACTCTCCTACACTTTTGGGTTGTGTTGGAGACATTCTAAAATGAGAGAGAGAACATGAGATGCTATCAGTGTTAAGTAACTGTAATTTCCCATGGAACTATCCACCACAGGTTTGGCTATAATCAGGTGTTGGGCCTTGATATCAGAGGGATTTGAGGCAGTATCATTTTAGGTTAATCATTATATCTGAAATTTCCAAAAACTTCAACTGATGAAACTTTGATTATAAATCTATAAATATAACAATAAATCTACAGTATTCCAATTATTTTCATAGAAATACACAGACAAAGCATCAATTAATTAATATTTAAATGTTACAAAATACTGAACTGAAAGAATTTGGTCATATAGCAACGTGTAAGAAGTAGAACTTAGGTTTAGGTTAGAACTCAGGATGCATTTGAGACTCAGTTAAGAAATTGAATGGAGGGACACCTGGGTGGCTCAGTGGGTTAAGCCACTGTCTTCGGCTCAGGTCATGATCCCAGGGTCCTGGGACGGAGCACCAAATGGGGCTCTCTGCTCAGCCGGGTGCCTGCTTCTTCCTCTCCCTCTGCCCGCCTCTCTGCCTGCTTGTCAACTCTCTCTGTCAAATAAATAAAAAAATCTTAACAAAAAAAAATTGAATGGATGTCTGACTATCTTATAGGTTTGCTAAAAATCAGTGACTTTGTGTTCACGTGTGGTTATGCAGGAATTTTTAACTTTCTCTAAGAAGTTATTAGATTTGTTTATATAATGGCAGTAAAGGATGGGGAAAAGCAAAGTACAAACCCCATAAAGACAAAGACACTGAGTATGAGAAAAGAGTAATAGATAAGAAGAATCAATGCATTTGAGGAAAATGGGAATTGAAATACACAGTGATTGTTGATTTTTTTAGAAGGAGAACACAAAACTAGCTTGCAAGAAGGAAATAACAGAAGACATGTTGTGATGTGAGACAGAATCCTGGAAAAGGCAGTAACGTGGAATAAAGGAGTAGGGAGAGCATATCAGGTATTTTGGATAGGAAGGAGTTAGGAGGTAATTGCTTGATAAATTTTATATGGCCCAATTAAATGCACAGATATCTCTTCTTTAATTTATATGGAGAACAGGGTGTCCTTTCTCTTCCCTTTCAGAGCACCAGAGGTGTACTCTTTCAGACTGAAAACCTGAAAAGCTCAGGACTCAGTTGCTTAAGCACAGCTGAGAGGACATATTTCAATTAAGATTTACATTTTGCTGTATGTAGTAGACTGTCAAAAGTGGTTTAACCATATTTTTTCATTTAACAAGAAGACTACAGATAGTGTTTTCTGGTGTTGGTTCAGAGTCTTAAGAAAGTCAAGTGAGGGCGCCTGGGTGGCTCAGTGGGTTAAGCCGCTGTCTTCGGCTCGGGTCATGATCTCAGTGTCCTGGGATCGAGTCCCGAATCGGGCTCTCTGCTCAGCAGAGAGCCTGCTTCCTCCTCTCTCTCTCTGCCTGCCTCTCTGCCTACTTGTAACCTCTCTCTGTCAAATAAATAAATGAAAATCTTTTAAAAAATAAAAATAAAAATAAGAAAGTCAAGTGAACTATCTTAGAGGTTTTCATGGCTTTTTATTCACAGTTGCAAAAATTGCTGTTGGAGTTCTCACTATTAAGCCCACATTTCTGGCAGAAAGATAGAGGTAAAAGAGAATGATAGCTTGTACGACTGATACTTTGTCATATGCTTACAATATAACTAGAAAAGAGACAATAAAATATTTGATGTTGTTTTAAGTTTCCTTGTTGTCAATCCCTCAGTGCTTTCTGATATTAAAGGAAAAAGTAGATGGATATTGACCTGGCTACTATCAACACCTGTCAGTCTCTCTTGGATAACCAATATCTCTAATCTCTTCTTCCCAGTAAAAAAAAATAAAATATATTCATAACCCACACTTTGCCATCTCAAGTTACTGCACCAAGATAAAAATACAATGATTTTCAGTTGTCCCAAATGGACAGAATAACCTTCTTATGATATCATGTCTTATAGATAATTGGCTTGCTACCAATATACCCAGATGTGACTGTGGAAGAGACAGGAAAAAAATAATAATATTTATTTATTCCTTGGGTTGACCCTGTTTACACAGATGCATTACTATTAGAAAAGATTGGTTTGGGACATTGGAATGAATTTACTTAATGGGTATCTATGTAATTGGGTTGGAGGAAATTTTTAATTTCTACAAAAATTATTAGAATTCTATCTTATTCTCTTTTGTTAATTTTCACATGTTAACAACGACAACGTTTTTGTCTAGCAGACAAGATCTTAAATCCTAACAAAACTCAATTTTTTTCCTTTTTTTTTTAAGTTTGAGAGCCCCATCTTCTCTCATGCTGCTTTAAATAAAACTCAAAAAAAAAAAAAAAGAAGGTAAATGGGGCAGTAAGACCAGACTTTTTATTTTATTTTATTTAACTTATTTTTAATTAAAAAATTAAAGATTGTATTTATTTATTTGAGAGAGAGAGCATGAGTGGGGCAGGGGGAGGTAGATGCAGAGGGAGACTGAGAAGTATACTTCCTAATGAGCAGGAAGCCCAATATGGAGCTCGATCCCAGGATCCTGACTGAGATCATGACAAGAGACAAAGGCAGATACATGTGCAAAATCCCTTTTTTTCTGGGAAACAATACTTTACAAGAGATGTTTGAAAAAGTACTGGGGAATCAACTTTAATCGGAGATACAAAAATTTAATTGACTTTTGTAAAGCTACAGGGATCCAAATGATGGGAATCCCAGCCCCTTTTGGTTGTGGACCACAGAGCATTCTTCTCTGTAATATTTAATTTTCTTCCATGTCTACTAACTCCAGTCCAAGTTCACTGATCTCTTTTTAGATAGTGCACTCGTTTCTCCATGGGGTTGTTTCTGCGAGTTCCGGGTATGGCACATGGTGGCAAGCCCAAGTCTGCCCTTGGGACAGGTGGCCAAGGAGATGCTGTCCCCTTGGGACCAGAAGCACAGGACAGGCCTGCCTTCTGCCCAGACTCCTTCCTCAGAGGGGAGCACGCGACCCTGCCCTAGTCGTCCCCTCATGTCTCCTTAGCAGCCAGGCTTCCATCTGTCCGCACAGGGAGCAGGTGACACTTGTCTTGCCACCGGCCTGCTGTTCATGCCATGGCAGGCTATCCTGCTTCCCGAGTGTTTCCCGACCCCAAGGCCAACGGCTCCTTCTCTTCTCCGGGGGCGACATGCTGTGCCTTCCCCACACGTGGCTTCTCTCTCAGGCAGAGGGGATGCTAGGGCAAAGGGTATTTCCCACCAAGCTGCGGCAGATACTAGCCCAGGCAAGCAGAAGCAGCATCCCCAAATCCAACTCTGATTTCCCAAGGAACGCTGTGCTTTCCCAGGGGAGATGCCCAGGCAAAGAGGCTTTCGCTGTGTGCGGGTTTCTCCCACCGCGAGACTGGGCTCAGGCAAGCAGCAGCAGCCCGCAGAACATTTCTCAGCGAATGCTGTGCTTTCGCAGAGGCTTTGGCTTGGAGCGAACAGCACTTTGCTGCTGCTTCCTCAGCAAGGCTTCTGTCGCGTCAGGGAAGAAGAGCTTCGGGAGAGCTGGTGCCTCTTGGGCCTTGCTTTCCCGGGCTCCATGTTCGCGTCCTGGGTTCACCCTGCCAGGCCGAACTAAGCAGACACAGCTACAACCCTCCAGTAGCATGCGTAGCCTTGGATGGCACTCAATGCACACTACCATCTCCCAGTGTAGACATCACTTGGCCTTTTACTCTGGCTCTCAGGCGAACTCGCGGACTAGGCCAGTGCTTTCCCCACAGGAAAGGAGAGGTGACAGGATCCCTGCACACCACCCGTGCACTGAATAGGGAGCTTTGGGGGACTGTCCCCACTCCTTTCCCTTAAACCCCGTGCCTCCTCCAAGCTTCCACATCCTGCAGGAAGATGGCATCTGACTCCCCGTTATTTCAGGGAGCTGTTTTTGTGACTTCAGGGTAGGCGCCTGGTGGCTAGCGCATCTCTGCCCCAGGGACAGGTGGCCAAGGAGCTGCTTTCTCTTTGGGCCCAGAGGCTCAGGACAGGCATGCTTTCTGCCCAGACTCCATCTTAAGAGTGGAGCACGCGCCCTGCCATACTCATCCCCTTTTCTCTCCTTAGCAGCCAGGCTTATGTCTCTCTGCACAGGGAGCGGGAGACCCTTGTATTGCCACCGGCCGCTGTGCCTGCCAGGGCCGGCTCTCCTGCTTCGCAACCGTTTCCAGACCAGAAGGCCAACGGCTCCTGCTCTTCTCCCTGGGCAGCGTGCTGCACCTTCCACAGATGCTCCTGGGGAGCCCAGTGAAAGACGTGTCCCTTTCCTTAAGGCTCTTTCCACAGGCGCAACCGCGCTTCTCTCTCAGGCAGAGGGGATGCCCAGGCAAAGAGGATTTCGCTCCATGCGGGTTTATTACACCGAGCTGTGGAGACCAGCTCAGGCAAACAGGAGCATCCCTCAGACTGGACTCTGATTTCCCAAAGAATGCTGTGCTTTCCCAGAGGGGTTGCCGGACAAAGAGGCTTCCGCTCTATGCAGGTTTCTCCCATCCTGCTATGAATACTAGGCTAAGGCAAGCAGCAACAGCAGCCCACAGAAACGACTCTGATTTCCCAGCGACTGCTATGCTTTCGCAGAGGTTTTCAGCTTGACATGAACCGCACTTCACTGCTGCTTCCTCAGCAAGAATTTGGGTTTTTGCTCTGTCGCAGCAGGGAAGAAGAGCCGCGGGAGAGCTGGTGCCTCTTGGGACTTGCTTTCCCGGGCTCCAAGTTCACGCCCGGGGTTCACCTTGCTAAGCCGAACTAAGCAGACACAGTCACAACCCTGCAGCTGCGTGTGTTTCCTAGCATGGCACTCTATGCCTATTACTATATCTTGGGGTAGGTAAGGCTTTGCCTTTTGTCCGGTGCTCAGGCAGACTCGGGGTCCAGGCCAGTCCTTCACCACAGGGGAGAGGAGACGACAGGATCACTGCACACGACCCGTGCACTGGGATGGGGAACTGTGGGGGACTGTCTCCACTCCTTCCTTGGCACACGCCCTGCCACCCAATTCCCTGCCACATCTTGGTGGAAGAAGGCATCTGACTGCCCGTTTCTCCATGGGGCTGTTTCTGTGAGTTCCGGGTATGGCACCTGGTGGCAAGCCCAAGTCTGCCCTTGGGACAGGTGGCCAAGGAGATGCTGTCCCGTTGGGACCAGAGGCACAGGACAGGCCTGCCTTCTGCCCAGACTCCTTCCTCAGAGTGGAGCACACGCCCCTGCCCTAGTCGTCCCCTCATGTCTCCTTAGCAGCCAGGCTTCCATCTGTCCCCACAGGTAGCGGGTGACACTTGTCTTGCCACCGGCCTGCTGTTTGTGCCACGGCAGGCTATCCTGCTTCCCGAGTGTTTCCCGACCCCAAGGCCAACGGCTCCTTCTCTTCTCCGGGGGCGGCGTGCTGCGCCTTCCCCACACGTGGCTTCTCTCTCAGGCAGAGGGGATGCTAGGGCAAAGGGTATTTCGCTCCATGCGGGTATCTTCCACCAAGCTGCAGAGACTAGCCCAGGTAAGCAGCAGCAGCATCCCCAAACCCAACTCTGATTTCCCAAGGAACGCTGTGCTTTCCCAGGGGAGATGCCCAGGCAAAGATGCTTTAGCTGTATGCGGGTTTCTCCCACCGCGAGACTGGGCTCAGGCAAGCAGCAGCAGCCCACAGAACATTTCTCAGCGAATGCTGTGCTTTCGCAGAGGCTTTGGCTTGGAGCGAACAGCACTTCTCTGCTGCTTCCTCAGCAAGGCTTCTGTCGCGTCAGGGAAGAAGAGCTTCGGGAGAGCTGGTGCCTCTTGGGCCTTGCTTTCATGGGTGCCATGTTCGCCTCTCCTTGGGCCCAGAGGCTCAGGAAAGTCATGCTTTCTGCCCAGACTCCTTCCTAAGAGAGGAGCACAGGCCCTGCCCACCTCATCTCCTCCTGTCTAAAAAAGTTTTCAAATTTATATCTAGATAGATAGATAGATAGATAGATGATAGATAGAGAGATATCCCAGAAGCTGCAATGCTAGTCGAAGACCAGGCTTTGAAGGGCTTTTCTATGCTCTACTAAATACTTTAAACCATTCATTATATCATAGCTCAGTGTTCGAATCTCCATTTGTTTCCTCAGTTTTCTAATATTTATCTTAAGGTGACCTGATCCAGACTTTTGATCACTTTTGTCTAAATATTTCTATTTTAACAAAGTCCTTTTGAACACTCAGAGACTATAACTTAGAAAAATACTCTGATTGTTATCTCACTAGAGTGGAAAATATATAGTTACCCATTAACTAATGATATCCATGTCTACATTAGATCCATGACATTTTTAATTCTTGGGAGCTTTTGGCTAAATGAATTTTTTATGCTTCCTTTAAATGAAGCTTTAAGCCATCGCCACATGAATAAAATTAAAGAACTAAATGAAAACAAGCCAAGTATTTACAGAGTAATAGAATGTGCAGTGGAAAGAGTACAATTCTGAAATCATAAAGCCTAAATTAGTGTGATGCATCTTTATCAGCCATGTAATCATAAACCAGTTATCTAAATGTGTTAGCCTCAGTTTTTTCACCCCTGAAATGGTGATGATAATACTTATTATGCAGAGTTGTTGTGTGGATGTAATGAAGCATGGAGCATGAGAGTCTCTTATTCCATGCTAAAATGATAGCTATTTTTATACTTATAATAATTCTAATAATAGTAATTAAATTGTTCAAAATGCAAATATTCATTTATATTGAGGCATTGTATTGACTATTCATAGACACATTTACCAAAATAAATTTCATTTTACTTTACCCCCTCTGAGGATATATATTCCTTAATTCAATACGAATCTCATTATGAATAATAATTATCATAATAAATGTGCTGATTTTTCTTCTATTTATTTTTAGGGAAGTGTCCTTTACTGTTGAACATAAAGAAACTTAAGCAAGTCTGTCTTATTCAAAATTTGCATGCTGCTTTCTTATGAACCTAGATTAGAGAGTTGTATGAAATAAATTCATGCAGTTAAGACATTTATGTTTGGAAAACTGGGTGGTCAGTTTAGTATTTCAAAAGAAGATTTTAAATTTAAACCTTGAAACTGAGCTCTTTCAGCCTTATTTATAGACCATCCTTCATGCTTCATAAGTATTCCTTCATTGTAAACTAACTAATAGTGTTTGTCACAGTGTATATAACTAAAATGGATTTTGTATTTCATTATTTCAGAGTTAGTTGCAGTTTCTACTTCCTTACTTCCTTTTTTGAAAAATAGATTAATTCTACAAAAAGTTATTTCCAGCTTTATTGAAAAATAATTGACATATTATAATTTGTAAATTTAAGAAATGATTTCTTATAACACTGCAAACTTTTAACATTGTGTAAATTTTGTACCATTTGATAAATTGGCATACAACTGTATTGCAATATAATCTACATAAAAATGTTAATACATCTACTATCTCATATAGTTGCCACTGTTTTTTATGCATGTATGGTAAGGAATTTTAAGATCTACTCTCTTAGCAACTTTTATGTATATAGTACAGTAGAGATGAAATACAGAGGTCTTGTGGGATTTGTTCCAGACCGCCTCAATAAAGTGATTATCTCAATAAACTAAGTCAAATCATTATTATTATTTTTTGGTTTCCCAGTGCAAATAAAAAATTATGTTTCCCAGTGCATATAAAAAATAAACACTATACTGTACTGTTCAAAAGCATTATGTCTTTAAGGGAAAACAATGTATATACCTTAGATAAACTAGTTCTGAGATTTCAGTGGGTCATAATTACTGATCACAGATCACCATAACAAACACAATAATAATGAAAAAACTTGACATATTGCAAGAATTACCAACATGTGACAGAGAGACACAAAATGAACAAATGTTTAGAAAAATGGTGGCAGCAGACCTATTTTATACAAGATTGCTATAAACTGTCAACTTGTAAGAATGTGATATATGCAAAGTTTAATAAAGGGAAGCTAAATAAAAAAGTATGTATATATTATTAACTATGATCATCATGCTGTACATTAGATCCCCAGAACTTTTTCATATTATAGTTGCAAGTTTCTACCCTTTGACCACCTTATTCCGCCCCAGGTTCACCTCCTGTGAACTCAACTCTAAGTTTCCATTAGTTTGCTTTTCCTTCAGATTCTGTATGTAAGGGATATCATAATACATAAATTAAAAAAAATATATAAAATCTTTGAAATATTTCAATTAGTATAATACCTTCAAGATCCATCCATGCTGTTGTAAATGGCAGTATTTCTTAATTTTTCATGGCTAAGTAGTATTCCATAGTATATATTTACCATACTTTTTTATTCATTCATCCATTAATGGATACTGAAGTTATATCCATCTCTTGCTTAGAGTTAATACTTTTATAATGAACATAAGAGTGCAGATATGTCTTCGAATAGTGACTTCGTTTCCTTTAGATATATACCTAGAGGTGGGATTACTGAATCATATGGTAATTTTACTTTTAATAATATGAATAATCTCCATACTGTTTTCCATACAATTTTATATCCCTATCACAGTGCATAAGTTCCGCATTTTACCCAATATTTACCAAAATTTGTTAGTTTTAATTTTTTGGTAGTATATATTCTAATAGGTAGTAATATCTTGCTGTGTTTTTCAGAGGTAAACAACAACAACAACAACATAATGACTTTGCCCTGAGTTTTTACGTTGAGCAGTTTTTAATGCTCCTGTTGGTCATTTATATAACTTTTTTGAAAAAAAAATGTCTATTGAGATTCTTTTGCTATTTTTTTAATTATATATTATTTTCTATTTGTATCTGTTGGTTATTAACCTCTTTCAGATATAAGATTTGTAAGTATTTTCTTCCATTCTGTGGATTGTGTTTTCATTCTTTCTCTCTCTTTTGTTTTTTTTGGCAATGCAGAAACTTTAGTTTAATGTAATACCATTTATTTATTTTTGCTTCTTTTGCTTGTGTTTTTGGTCTGGTATCCAAAAAACTATTGGCAAGACCAATGTCAAGGAGAATTTTTCCTATGTTTTCCTTTAGGAAATTTAGTTTCATGCATCACATTTAAGTCTTTAATCTATTTCAAGTTAAGATTTATGAGTAATATAAGGTTCCAGCTTCATGCTGGTTTATGTGACTATTCAGTTTTAAATATCATTTATTGAACAGACTATCTTTACCCATTATATATGTTGGCCCCTGTCAAATATTAGGTGACTGAATGAAAGGATTTATTTCTGGACTCTCAATTCTGTTCTACTTGTTTATGGGTCTGTTTTTATGCCAGTATACTTTATTGTTTTGAGCATGAGGGCTTTGTAGTATAGTTTCAAATCAAGAGTGTAATTTCGCTTCTTCATTCTTTCTCAGAACGGCTTTAATTATTTGTTGTCTTTTATGGTCTCATATAAATTTTAGGATTCTTTACTTACTTCTGTAAAAACACAATATTGGATTTTTTAAAAGATTATTTATTTATTTATTTCACAGAGAGAGAGATGACAAGCAGGCAGAGAGGCAGGCAGAGAGAGAAGAGGTAGCAGCTTCCTGCTGAGCAGAGAGCCTGATGCAGGGCTCGATCCCAGGACCCTGGGATCATGACCTGAGCCGAAGGCAGCGGCTTAACCCACTGAGCCACCCAGGCGCCCCTAACATTGGATTTTTGATAGGAATTGAATTTACAGATGGTTTTCGGTAGTATGGACATTTTAACAATGTTAATTCTTACCATTCATGAATATGAGCTATCTTTCCATTTATGTCTCCTTCAATTTCTTTATCAATGTCATAGTTTATGGGGTACAGATCTTTCATCTTCTTAGTTAAATCTTTTCCTAAGTATTTTATTAGTTTTGATGCTATTGTGAATTAGATTGTTCTCTTTATTTTTTCAGACAGTTCATCATTAGATAGTTAAAATGCTCCTGTCTTGTGCTTACTTTGGCAGCACATATACTAAAATTGGAATGATGCAGAGAAGATTAGCTTGATCACTGAAAAGGATGACATGAAAAACTGGGAAGCATTCCATATTTAAAAAAATGAAACAAAACAAAATTCTTGTCTTTGATATATTGATCTTGTATTTGGTAGCTTTACTAAATTTGTTAATTCAAAATTTTTTGTGAATTTTTTAGGATTCTTTTCCATGTAAGTTCATGTTATCCAAAAAAAAGAAAATTTTACTTCTTCCTTTTTTTTTTTTTTTTTTTTTTGAGTCTTTTATTTCTTTGTGTTCCTTTTTCTCTGGCTAGGACATCCAGCACTATGTCAAATGAGAGTAGTGAAAGTGGACACACTTGTCTTTTTTCTGATCTTTAAGGGGAAAACTTTCAAACTTTTTTGATTGAATATGAGATTAGCTCTGGGCTTGCAATATGTGTTTTTTCTTTAATGGATTTTTTAAATTATTTTTTTTATTTTTTTATAAACATATAATGTGTTTTTATCCCTAGGGGTACAGGTCTGTGAATCACCAGGTTTACACATTTCACAGCACTCACCATCACTCACCATAACACCTGCCCTCCCCAATGTCCATACCCCCACCATCCTCTCCCAACACACCTCCCCCCAGCAACCCTCAGTCTGTTTGGTGAGATTCAGTCTTTTATGGTTTGTCTCCATCCCAATCCCATCTTCTTTTATTTTTCTTTTCCTACGCCCGAAACCGCCTATGTTGCATCTCCACTTCATCATATCAGGGAGATCATATGATAGTTGTCTTTCTCAGATTGATTTATTTCGCCAACCATAATACCCTCTAGTTCCATCCACGTCATCACAAATAGCAGGATTTCATTTCTTTTGATGGCTGCATAGTATCCCATTGTACATATATTCCACATCTTATTTATTGATTCATCTGTTGAAGGACATTTAGGTTCTTTCCATAGTTTACCTATTGTGGACATTGCTGCTATAAACATTTGGGTGCATGTGCCCCTTCAGAATGCCACGTTTGTATCTTGAGGGTATATACCCAGTACGACAATCACTGGGTCATAGGCTAGTTCTATTTTCAGCTTTTTGAGGCACCTCCACGCTGTTTTCCAGAGTGGTTGCACCAGCTTGCATTCCCACGTACAGTGTAGGAGGGTTGCCCTTTCTCCACATCCTCGCCAGCATCTGTCATTGACTGACTTGTTCATTTTAGCCATTCTGAAAGGTGTGAGGTGGTATCTCATTCTGGTTTTGATTTGTATTTCCCTGATGCCGAGTGATGTGGAGCATTTTTTCATGTGTCTGTTGGCCATTTGGATGTATTCTTTGCAGAAATATCTGTTCATGTCCTCTGCCCATTTCTTCATTGGATTATTTGTTCTTAGGGTGTTGAGTTTGATAAGCTCTTTATAGATTTTGGATAGATACTGGCCCTTTATCTGGTATGTCATTTGCAAAGATCTTCTCCCAGATAACTTCTGACAGTCATCTTTTGGCTTTGTTAACTGTTTCCTTTGCTGTGCAAAAGCTTTTTGATCTGATAAAATCGCAATAGTTCATTCTTGTCCTTGCTTCCCTTGCCTTTGGCGATGTTCCTAGGAAGAAGTTGCTGCTGCTGAGGTCAAAGAGGTTGCTACCTGTTCTCTCCTCAAATGGATTCCTTTCTCACATTATACTTCTTCATCCATTTCCAGTCTATTTTCATGTACGGGGTAAGGAAAAGGTCCAACTTCATTTTTCTGCATGTGGCTGTTCAATTCTCCCAACACCATTTGTTGAAGAGGCTGTCTCTTTTCCATAGGCCATTCCTTCCTGCTTTGTTGAAGATTAGTTGACCATAGAGTTGAGGGTGTATTTCTGGGCTCTCTATTCTGTTCCATTGATCTATGTC
The DNA here is from genome assembly GCF_030435805.1 of Mustela lutreola. Lineage (NCBI taxonomy): Eukaryota > Metazoa > Chordata > Mammalia > Carnivora > Mustelidae > Mustela > Mustela lutreola. Next base: position 478,389 of record NW_026709257.1, read on the forward strand.
TGTTTTGGGGACAGTTCCCTACTATCTTGATGATGATAACTTTGTAATAGAGCTTGAAGTCTGGAATTGTGATACCAACAACTTTGGCTTTCTTTTTCAATATTCCTCTGGCTATTCGAGATATTTTCTGGTTCCAGATATATTTTAGGGTGATTTGTCCCATTTCTTTGAAAAAAATGGATGGGATTTTGATAGGGATTGCATTAAATGTGTAGATTGCTTTAGGTAGCATAGACATTTTCACAATATTTTTTCTTCCAATACAGGAGCATGGAACATTTTTCCATTTCTTTGTGTCTTCTTCAATTTCTTTCATGAGTACTTTACAGTTTTCTGAGTATAGATTCTTTGTCTCTTTGGTTAGGTTTATTCCTATGTATCTTAGGGTTTTGAGTGCAATTGTAAATGGGATTCACTCCTTAATTTCTATTTCTTCAGTCTTGTTGGTATAAAAAAAATGCAACCAATTTCTGTTCATTGATTTATATCCTGACACTTCACAGAATTCCTATACAAGTTAGAGCAGATTTGGAGTGGAGTCCTTTAAGCTTTCCACATACAGTATCATATCGTCTGCAAACAGGGATAGTTTGACTTCTCTTTTGCCAATTTGGCAAAATTTGGATGCCTTTAATTTCTTTTTGTTGTCTGATTGCTGAGGCTAGGACTTCTAGTACGATGTTGAATAGCAGTGGTGATAACGGACATCCCTGCCGTGTTCCTGACCTCAGCGGAAAAGTATTCAGTTTTTCTCCATTGAGAATGATATTTGCAGTGGGTTTTTCATAGATGGCTTTGATGATATTGAGGTATTTGCCCTCTGTCCCTACACTTTGAAGAGTTTTGATCAGGAAGGGATGCTGTACTTTGTCAAATGCTTTTTCAGCATCTATTGAGAGTATCATATGGTTCTTGTTCTTTCTTTTATTGATGTGTTGTATCACATTGACTGATTTGCGGATGTTGAACCAACCTTGCAGCCCTGGAATAAATCCCACTTGGTCGTGGTGTATAATCCTTTTAATGTACTGTTGAATCCTATTGGCTAGTATTTTGTTGAGTATTTTTGCATCTGTGTTCAGCAAGGATATTGGTCTATAGCTCTCTTTATTGGTGGGATCCTTGTCTGGTTTTGGGATCAAGGTGATGCTGGCCTCATAAAATGAGTTTGGAAGTTTTCCTTCCATTTCTATTTTTTGGAACAGTTTCGGGAGAATAGGAATTAGTTCTTCTTTAAATGTTTGGTAGAATTCCCCCGGGAAGCCGTCTGTCCCTGGGCTTTTGTTTGTTTGGAGATTTTTAATGACTGTTTCAATCTCCTTACTGGTTATGGGTCTGTTCAGGTTTTCTATTTCTTCCTGGTTCAGGTGTGGTAGTTTATATGTTTCTAGGAATGCATCCATTTCTTCCAGATTGTCAAATTTATTGGCATAGAGTTGCTCATAGTATGTTCTTATAATAGTTTGTATTTCTTTGGTGTTAGTTGTGATCTCTCCTCTTTCATTCATGGTTTTATTTATTTGGGTCCTTTCTCTTTTCTTTTTGATAAGTCGGGCCAGGGGTTTATCAATTTTATTAATTCTTTCAAAGAACCAGCTCCTACTTTCGTTGATTTGTTCTATTGTTTTTTTGGTTTCTATTTCATTGATTTCTGCTCTGATCTTTATGATTTCTCTTCTCCTGCTGGGCTTAGGGTTTCTTTCTTGTTCTTTCTCTAGCTCTTTTAGGTATAGGGTTAGGTTGTGTACCTGAGACCTTTCGTGTTTCTTGAGAAAGGCTTGTACCGCTATATATTTTCCTCTCAGGACTACCTTTGTTGTGTCCCACAGATTTTGAACCGTTGTATTTTCATTATCATTTGTTTCCATGATTTTTTTCAATTCTTCTTTAATCTCCCGGTTGACCCATTCATTCTTTAGAAGGATGCTCTTTAGTCTCCATATATTTGGGTTCTTTTCAAACTTCCTTTTGTGGTTGAGTTCTAGCTTTAGAGCATTGTGGTCTGAAAATATGCAGGGAATGATCCCAATCTTTTGATACCGGTTGAGTCCTGATTTAGGACCAAGGATGTGATCTATTCTGGATAGCTGTCTTTTTATTTTTTATTTACCATTACCAAGTTTAATTTTATTTACCATTAAAAAAAAACTTTCTAGTTTTTTAAAACTATATTTCATTTATTTCTGCCCTAATTTTTATTTTTTTCCTTCCTTTTGCTACTTTTAAGTTTCCTTTGTTCTTTTTGTATTTTTTGAACTTTTATATTAAGTTCTTTATTTGAAATCTTTTTTTATATACATTTATAGCTATAAAATTTCCTTTTATAACTGCTTTGCTGCTTCTCATAAATTTTTGGTATTTTTTTAAATTTTCCTCAAGATGTATTTTTATTCCCACATTGTCTTCTTTTTTTGATTTTTTGTTTGTTTGAAAATGTGTATGTCTGTGTATTTGTAAATTTTCCAAATTTCCTTCTGTATTGATTTCTAGTTTCATATTATTTTGGCTGGAAATATACTTGATATGCTTTCTATATTATTGATTTTGGGGGGACTCTTGTTTTGTGGTTTAAAATGTGATCTATCCTAGAAAATTTTCCACATGTGTTTGAGAAGAATATTTATTATGATACTATTGGATGGAATATCCTGTAAATATGTTAGGTTCATTTGACATAGTTCTTGTTTGTTTGTTTGTTTTGTTTGTTTGTTTGAGAGAGAGAGAGCAGGGCAGAGAGAATGAGCAAGGGGCAAGCGCAGAGACAGAGTGAGAAGACCCCCTCCTGAGCAGGGAGCCCAATGTGGGCCTCTACCTCAGGACCCTGGGATCACGACCTGAGCCAAAGGCAAAGGCTTAACTGACTGAGCCACCCAGTTGTCCAGGCATAGTGTCTAAATTCACTATTTTCTTATTGATTTTCTGTCTGGATGATCTATCCATAGGTAAGAGTGGGGTATTATTGTCCCCAGATATTATTGTATTGCTATTTATTTCTCCTTTTTGTTTTGTTAGTATTTGTTTTATATATTTATGTGGCTCAATATTAGGTACATGATATTTACAATTACTGTATTGATGAATTGATGACACTTTTCTTATTGTATAATGACCTTCTTTGACTCCTGTGGTGATTTTTAGCTTATATAAACCCTATTTTGTCTGTTATAGTTATTGCCACCCTTGTTTTCTTTTGTTATCATTAGCTTGGAATATCTTTCTCCATCCCTTTACTCTCTGCCCATGTGTGTCCTTAAAGCTAAAGTGATTCTTTTATATGATCAAACATATTGTTGGATCTTGTGTTTTTTGTTTGTTTTTTTAATCTATTCTAGCCTTTCTATGTCTTCCAACTGATGATTCCATTCACTTACAGTTAAAGTAATTATGGATAGGTAAGGACTTAACTATTGCCTTTCATTCTTTTTATATTTCATGATTTATTTAAATTTTAGTTAATATATAGTGTAATATTAGTTTCAGGAGTAGAATTTAGTAATTCACCATTTACATATGCTCATCAATGCTCATCACAAGTGACCTCCTAATAATTATTACTGGCTTAGCCCATTCCCCTGCCCATCTCCCCTCCAGAAACAGTTTGTTACTTATAGTTAAGTGTATTATGGTTTGCCTTCCCCACCCTTTTTAAATTTTTTTTTCTTTCCCCAGTGTTTATCTGTTTTGTTTCTCTTTTGTAGATGCTCTGCTCTTTATTTCCTGTCTTGTTCTCTTTGTTTGTAATCTGATGACTTTTTGTGGCAGTATGTTTTAACTTCTTTATCAAAATCTTTTGTGAATCTACTACATTTTTTTATATTTACCATTAAGCTTATATAAAATACGTTAGTTATAACATTCCATTTTATTTTGAAAACAACTGAACTTCAATAGTTTACAGAAAATTTATACTTCTCCTATAACAATAGGTTATTGATGTTTTTACATTTTAGATCATTTTTATATTGTACTTTCAATAACAAATGATTGCAGTTATAGTTATTTTTAATAGGCTTTTAAACTAGACTACTAAATGATTTATATATCACCATTACAATATTAGAGAATCTGGTTTTGACTATACATTTACCTTTCGCAATAAATAAGGAGCCATCCATGCATCCATGTTGCCATCTTGATGACATCACCATCCCCAAATCTCCAGTAAGTGTTACTTTATATTTATCTTTTTTTTTAAGATTTTATTTGTTTATTTGACAGAGAGAGAGAGAGAGAGAGAGCTCAAGTTGGCAGAGTGGCAGGCAGAGGAAGATCGAGAGGCAGGCTTATTACCCAGCAGTGAGCCCGATGCAGGTCTTAATCCCAGGACCCTGGGATCATGACCTGAGTCAAATGCAGCTGCTTAACTGATTGAGTCACCCAGGGAGCCCTAAATTTTACTTTAGTTAATATATGACTATTTTTTATTTCTACTAATAGACATGTCAATTTTATTGCTTTTAATATTAAGGTCTTCTCCTTAGCATTATCAATTTTATGTGTTGTTTACATTTGTGGTGGTAAGTATGTAATTCATGTATGTGGTGGTATGTAAGTAATTCAAATATGAATTTTAAACTCTAGATCATATGCTCCATTGTGGCAGATATTTGTCTTATTCATCCCACCCACAAAAATTTACTACTAAATAGGTCTTTGTTGATTGACTGAATGAATTAAGTGTTCTGACACTAGCATAGCTGACCAAACCAGAGATAAAGGAGAAAATATAATGATTGTCAAATGGGTGAACCTGAGATAAAAAGACACTTTTAGCTTCGTCAGTTTGATATACACTCCGGATAACATTCCAACTTTGCATGGATTTTTGGAGAGCAAACAACTCCTCTCCTAAATAATAAATTTATTAATTGCCTTCCTTATGAGTCCTGACAGCAGTCAGCTTTGTGGGTTTCTGATTCCATTCCAAGAGGTTGAATGTCTGTTTGATTTATGTAATAGGCAACAGTGTCATGAGGAAAGACTTGTAGGATAAAATTTCTTAAAGATGGGAACACACATAGCTGCCTATGGACTGTGAGGTGGGTGTTAATGAAAATGCATTGATCAGTAAGGGAAGGGCAGCTCACAACCATAGGAAAGGTGCCCTGTGTTTTTGTTTTGTTTTGTTTTGTTTTACAAACAGATACAATTTCCCCTCCCCATGGAAATTTTCAAATTTACTTTGATCTAATCTAACAACCACAAATACTTAGGACATTATGAACACAAGATGGGTATTAAAGGATAAAAATAAACAAAAACTTAAGTAAATGTTAAGTTTTTATCATTATTTCAGCCATGTTTTTCTATGCTTAACTGCTCAAAGAAATTACACGTTTCTAAATATTATACCAGGCTGTTAAACTAATGGAAAGGGTTTTATGGAATTTTCTATAACACCATCTCGATTTTCTACATTGGCTGTCACTCCTGAAAATTCTCAGTTTATAAATGTGCATATATTTACTATAATAATATTCACTGGTTATTTACCTGGTTTATTACTGTATTTTGATCCTTTCTAATTGTTCACTTTCTTCCATGTTTCCTCCTTATTTCTACAAATGTCAATCCATCACATGTTATGTAAAGTGAAACAAAGAGGAACAGCTGTTAGTAGAAAGGATTAATAGGTGCTTTGATGTTACTCTGTGAGATATTAAGTACTAGGCAAGGTATTTCCATATCATCATTTTAATATATTTTAGGAATACAGCATAGTTGTTTTGCTTTAATTAAACCTTCTCTAAGTCTTTATATATATTTTTTCCTAACTCACAATTCCGCCCTTCATGTCCCATTCAAAACCCACTAATTTTATGGAAAAATTGTTTCATCTTCCCAGTACAATCTTCACTTAACTTATAGCTCTGGTGTGCTCCTTTGGCAGCACATATATTAACTTATTGTTCTGGGTATACAAAAGGATAGGAATGGAATATTTTGTAATATGATATTTTGTCCTTTCTACACTACAGAGTCTGTGTAAGCATTCTTTGATCAGAGACCTAAGGAGGAGGTCCAAATTGAAGAAAAACAAATCGAAAAAAAGAAAATGTTCTCAGTCCTTTCTTGTAGTTTCATTTGCAGGAATCACATCGGCAAAGACATTAAAATGTTTTTTTCTTATTTTTTAAAATTAATGTTAAATTTTTTATTGGATTATGCTCCCTTAAACTCATCTGATACCATGAATAGAAAATCAAAGCAATCCACCAAACCTTCTTTCATGATGTTGCCTTTAAACATGTTGCCTTTAAAAAATTTACAGTCTCATCTGTAGAGTAGATGAACCTTGACTCAAAAGTTTCATCTTAGACTGTGGTGACACTTGTCTTGCCACCCGCCCGCTGTTCCTGCCATGGCAGGCTCTCCTGCTTCACGACCGTTTCCCAACAACAAGGCCAATGGCTCGTTCTCTTCTCCCAGGGCGGTGTTGCTGCGCCTTTCCCAGACATGCTCCTGGGGAGCACAGTGACAGACGTGTCCCTTTTCTTAAGGCTGTTTCCACAGGCGCAACCACGCTTCTCTCTCAGGCAGAGGGGATGACCGGGCTAAGAGGATTTCGCTCCATACGGGTTTCTCCCACCATGCTTCGGAGACTATGTTCAGACGAGCGGCATCAGCATCCCACAGAACTGACACAGATTTCCCAAAGAATGCTGTGCTTTCCCAGAGGGGATGCACGTACAAAGAGGCTTTTGCTCTATGCGGGTTTCTCCCACCGTGCTGTGAATACTAGGTTAAGTCAAGCCGCAACAGCAGCCCACAGAACCGACTCTGATTTCCCAGCGCCTACTCTGCTTTTGCAGAGGTTTTGGGCTTGGCGCGAACTGCACTTCGCCTCTGCTTCCTCAGCAAAGCTTTGGGCATTAGCTCTGTCGCTTAAGAGAAGAAGAGCCGCGGGAGATCTGGTGCCTCTTGGGCCTTGTTTTCCTGGGCTCCATGTTCCCGCCCTGGGTTCACACTGCCAGGCCAAACTAAGCAAAGCCACAACCCTGCAGCAGCATGTGAGGCCTAGGATTGCACTCTATGCACACTACCATCTCCGGTGACTTGGCCTTTTGCCCTGGCGCGCAGGCAGACTCGGGGACTAGGCCAGTGCCTTCTCCACAGGAAAGAAGAGGTGACAGGATCACTGATCACTGCCCATGCACTGGGATGGGGAGCTGTGGGGGACTGTCCCCCACTCCTTCCCCGGAAACCCCGTGCCTCCGCGAACGCTGCCACATCTTGGAGGAAGAAGGCCTCTGACTGCCTGTTACTCCAGGGAGCTGTTTCTGTGAGTTTGCCTGGTGGCAAACCCAAGTCTGCCCTAGGGACAGGTGTCCAAGGAGATGCTGGCCCCTTGGGACCAGAGGCACAGGACAGGCCTGCCTTCTGCCCAGACTCCTTCCTCAGAGAGGATCACGAGCGCCCTCATGTCTCCTTAGCTGCTCGTGTCTCCTCAGCCGCCAGGCTTCATTTTATCCGCTCAGGGAGCGGGTGGCACTTGTCTTGCCACCTGCCTGCTGTTCCTGCCATGGCAGGCTCTCCTGCTTCACCACCGTTTCCCGACAGCAAAGCCAACAGCTCCTTCACTTCTCCCAGGGCGGCGTGCTGCGCCTTATGCAGACATGCTCCTGAGGAGCGCGGTAACAGACGTGTCCCTTTCGTTAAGGCTGTTTTGACAGGTGCTCTCTCAGGCAGAGGGGGATGCACGGGCAAAGAGGATTTTGCTCAATGCGGGTTTATTACAACGAGCTGTGGAGACTAGCTAAGGCAAGCAGCAGCAGCATCCCACAGACCCGACTCTGATTTCCCAAAGAATGCTGTGCTTTCCCAGAGGGGATGCCCGGGCAAAGAGGCTTTCGCTCTATGCGGGTTTCTCCCACTCTGCTGCGAATACTAGGCTAAGGCAAGGAGCAAGAGCAGCCCACAGAACCGACTCTGATTTCCCAGCGACTGATATGCTTTCGCAGAGGTTTTCAGCTTGGCGTGAACCGCACTTCGCTTCCGCTTCCTCAACAAGGCTTTGGGCGTTCGCTCGGTCCCGTCAGGGAAGAAGAGCTGTGGGAGAGCTGGTGCCTCTTTGGCTTTGTTTTCCCGGGCTCCATGTTAGCACCTCGGTTCACACTGCCTAGCTGAACTAAGACACAGTCACAACCCTGCAGAATCGTGCGCGCCCTAGGATGGCACTCTATGCCCACTACCATCTCCTGGCATAGGCAAAGCTTGGCTTTTTGATCTGGCGTGCAGGCAGACTCGGGGACCAAGCCAGTGCCTTCCCCACAGGAGAGGAGAGGCGTCACGATCCCTGCACACCGCCCGCACACTGGGATGGGGAGCTGTGGGGGACTGTCCCCAATCCTTGCCTGGACACCCGGTGCCTTCGCGAACGCTTGCACATCCTGGAGGAAGACGGAATATGACTGCCAGTTCTTTCAGGGAGCTGTTTCTGCGATTTCAGGGTAGGCGCCTGGTGGCAAGCCCATGTCTCCACCAGAGACAGGTGGCCAAAGCTGCTGTCTCCTTGGGCCCAGAGGCTCAGGACAGGCATGCTTTCTGCCCAGACTCCTTCCTCAGAGTGGAGCCCTTTCCCCTGCCCTAATCTTCCCCTCGTGTCTCCTTAGCAGCCAGGATTCTTTCGCTCTGCAGTGACAGACGTGTCCCTTTCCTTAAGGCTCTTTCCACAGGCGTAACCACGCTTCTCTCTCAGGCAGAGGGGATGCCCAAGCAAAGAGGATTTCGCTCCATTCGGGTTTATTACACTGTGCTGTGGAGACTAGCTCAGGCAAGCAGCAGCAGCATCCCACAGACCCGACTCTGTTTTCCCAAAGAATGATGTGCTTTCCCAGAGGGGATGCCCGGGCAAAGAAGCTTTCGCTCTATGAGGGTTTCTCCCGCCATGCTGCGAATACTAGGCTAAGGCAAGCAGCAACAGCAGCTCACAGAACCAACTCTGCTTTCCCAGCGACTGCTAAACGTTCGCAGAGAGATTTTCAGCTTGGTGTGAACCGCACTTCACTGCTGCTTCCTCAGCAAGGCTTTGGGCGTCCGCTCTGTCGCCTCATGGAAGAGAAGCCGTGGGAGAGCTGGTGCCTCTTGGGCTTTGCTTTCCAGGGTTCCATGTTCACGCCCTGGATTCACCCAACCAGGCCGAAGTAAGCAGACACAGCCACAAACCTGCAGCCGCGTGCGTGGCCTAGGATGGCAATCTATGCACACTACCATCTCCCTGTGTAGGCAACGCTTGGCCTTTTGCACTGGCCCTCATGCGGACTCGTGGACAAGGCCAGTGCCTTCCACACAGGAGAGGAGAGGCGACAGGATACCTGAACACCGCCCGTGCACTAGATTGGGGAGCTTTGGGGGATTGTTGCCACTCCTTCCCCGGCACACCCCCTGCCACCGACAACGATGTCACATCTTGGAGGAAGATGGCATCTGACTGCCCGTTTCTCGAGGGAGCTGTTTCTGTGAATTCAGGGTATGGTGCCTGGTAGCAAGCCCAAGTCTGCCTTACGGACTGTTGTCCAAGGAGATGCTGTGCCCTTGGGACCAGAGGCACAGGACAGGCCTGCCTTATGCCCAGACTCCTTCCTCAGAGGGGAGCACGCGCCTCAACCCTAGTCGTCCCCTCATATCTCCTTAGCAGCCAGGCTTCCATCTCTCCGCACAGGGAGCGGGTGACACTTGTCTTGCCACCAGCCTGCTGTATGTGCGACGGCAGGCTATCCTGCTTCCTGAGGGTTTTCCGACCCCAAGGCCAACGGCTCCTCTTCTCCGTGGGCAGCGTGCTGCGCCTTCCCCAGACGTGCTCCATGGGAGGGCGGGGACAGACATGTCCCTTTCCTTAAGGCCCTTTCAGATGTGCAAACACGTTTCTCTCTCAGGCAGAGGGGATGCTAGGGCAAAGAGAATTTCGCTCCATGAGGGTATCTTCCACCGTGCTGCGGGGACTAGCTCAGGCAAGCAGCAGCAGCATCCCCAAACCCAACTCTGATTTCCCAATGAATGCTGCGCTTTCCCAGAGGAGATGCCCGGGCAAAGAGCCTTAAGCTGTATGCGGGTTTCTCCCACCGTGAGACTGGGCTCAGGCAACCAGCAGTAGCAGCCCACAGTACCGACGCTGATTTCTCAGCAGATGTTGTGCTTTCACAGAGGCTTTGGGCTTGGAGCAAACCGCACTTCACCACTGCTTCCTCAGCAAGGCTTCCTTCACGTCAGGGAAGAAGAGCTGCCTGAGAGCTGGTGCCTCTTGGGCCTTGCTTTCCCGGGCTCCAAGTTCGCTCACGGGGTTCACCTTCCTAAGCCGAACTAAGCAGACAGTCACAACCTTGCAGCAGCATGCGTGGCCTAGCATGGCACTCTATGCCTATTACCATCTCCTGGGGTAGGTAAGGCTTTGCCTTATGTTCCGCTCAGGCAGACATGAGATCTAAGCCAGTGCCTGCCTTCACCACAGGAGGAGGCGACAGGATCCTTGCACACGGCCCATAAACTTGGATGGGGAACTGTGGGGGACAGTCCCCACTCCTTCCCCGGCACAACCCCTGCCACCCACATCGCTGCCACATCTAGGAGGAAGACGGCATCTGACTGCCCGTTTCTCCATGGGGTTGTTTCTGCGAGTTGCGGGTATGGCACATGGTGGCAAACCCAAGTCTGCCCTTGGGACAGGTGGCCAAGGAGATGCTGTCCCCTTGGAAACAGAGGCACAGGACAGGCCTGCCTTCTGCCCAGACTCCTTCCTCAGAGGGGAGCACACGCCCCTGCCCTGGTCGTCCCCTCATGTCTCCTTAGCAGCCAGGCTTCCATCTCTACGCACAGGGAGCGGGGGACACCTGTCTTGTCACAGGCCTGCTGTTCGGGCCACCGCAGGCTATCCTGCTTCCCGAGCGTTTCCTGAACCCAAGGCTAAGGGCTCCTTCTCTTCTCTGGGGTCGTCGTGCCGCGCCTTCTTCGCACTTGCTCCTGGGGAGTGCGGTGACAGACGTGTGCAACCACGCTTCTCTCTCAGGCAGAGGGGATGCTAGGGCAAAGAGTATTTCGCTCCATGCGGGTATCTTCCGGTGTGCAGCAGAGACTAGCTAAGCAAGCAGAAGCAGCATCCCCAATCCCAACTCAGATTTCCCAACGAATGCTGTGCTTTCCAAGGGCAGATGACATGGCAAAGAGGCTGTCGCTGTATGCGGGTTTCTCCCACCGTGAGACAGGGCTCAGGCAAGCAGCAGCAGCCCGCAGAACATTTCTCAGCGAATGCTGTGCTTTCACAGAGGCTTTGGCTTCGAGCGAACATCACTTTGCCGCTGCTTCCTCAGCAAGGCTTCAGTCGCGTCAGGGAAGAAGAGCTGCGGGAGAGCTGCTGCCCCTTGAGCCTTTTTTCCCGGGCTCCATGTTCGCGTCCTGGATTCACCCTGCCAGGCCGAACTAAGCATACACAGCCGCAACCCTGCGGTAGCGTGCGGAGCTTGGATGGCACCCTATACACACTACCAGAATCTCCCGGTGTAGCATCGCTTGGCCTTTTTCTCTGGAGCTCAGGCGAACTCGCGGACTAGCCCAGTGCTTTCCCCACAGGAAAGGAGAGGTGACAGGATCCCTGCACACCGCCCGTGCACTGAATAGGGAGCTTTGGGACCCCTTCCCCTTAAACCCATGCCTCCTCCAAGCTTCCACATCCTGGAGAAACAGCTCCCTGAAATAACGAGGAGTCAGACGCCGTCTTCCTCCAGGATGTGCAAGCGTTCGCGAAGGCACGGGGTGTCCAGGCAAGGATTGGGGACAGTCCCCCACAGCTCCCCATCCCAGTGTGCGGGCGGTGTGCAGGGATCGTGACGCCTCTCCTCTCCTGTGGGGAAGGCACTGGCTTGGTCCCTGAGTCTGCCTGCACGCCAGATCAAAAAGCCAAGCTTTGCCTATGCCAGGAGATGGTAGTGGGCATAGAGTGCCATCCTAGGGCGTGCACGATTCTGCAGGGTTGTGACTGTGTCTTAGTTCAGCTAGGCAGTGTGAACCGAGGTGCTAACATGGAGCCCGGGAAAACAAAGCCAAAGAGGCACCAGCTCTCCCACAGCTCTTCTTCCCTGACGGGACCGAGCGAACGCCCAAAGCCTTGTTGAGGAAGCGGCAGCGAAGTGCGGTTCACGCCAAGCTGAAAACCTCTGCGAAAGCATATCAGTCGCTGGGAAATCAGAGTCGGTTCTGTGGGCTGCTCTTGCTCCTTGCCTTAGCCTAGTATTCGCAGCAGAGTGGGAGAAACCCGCATAGAGCGAAAGCCTCTTTGCCCGGGCATCCCCTCTGGGAAAGCACAGCATTCTTTGGGAAATCAGAGTCGGGTCTGTGGGATGCTGCTGCTGCTTGCCTTAGCTAGTCTCCACAGCTCGTTGTAATAAACCCGCATTGAGCAAAATCCTCTTTGCCCGTGCATCCCCCTCTGCCTGAGAGAGCACCTGTCAAAACAGCCTTAACGAAAGGGACACGTCTGTTACCGCGCTCCTCAGGAGCATGTCTGCATAAGGCGCAGCACGCCGCCCTGGGAGAAGTGAAGGAGCTGTTGGCTTTGCTGTCGGGAAACGGTGGTGAAGCAGGAGAGCCTGCCATGGCAGGAACAGCAGGCAGGTGGCAAGACAAGTGCCACCCGCTCCCTGAGCGGATAAAATGAAGCCTGGCGGCTGAGGAGACACGAGCAGCTAAGGAGACATGAGGGCGCTCGTGATCCTCTCTGAGGAAGGAGTCTGGGCAGAAGGCAGGCCTGTCCTGTGCCTCTGGTCCCAAGGGGCCAGCATCTCCTTGGACACCTGTCCCTAGGGCAGACTTGGGTTTGCCACCAGGCAAACTCACAGAAACAGCTCCCTGGAGTAACAGGCAGTCAGAGGCCTTCTTCCTCCAAGATGTGGCAGCGTTCGCGGAGGCACGGGGTTTCCGGGGAAGGAGTGGGGGACAGTCCCCCACAGCTCCCCATCCCAGTGCATGGGCAGTGATCAGTGATCCTGTCACCTCTTCTTTCCTGTGGAGAAGGCACTGGCCTAGTCCCCGAGTCTGCCTGCGCGCCAGGGCAAAAGGCCAAGTCACCGGAGATGGTAGTGTGCATAGAGTGCAATCCTAGGCCTCACATGCTGCTGCAGGGTTGTGGCTTTGCTTAGTTTGGCCTGGCAGTGTGAACCCAGGGCGGGAACATGGAGCCCAGGAAAACAAGGCCCAAGAGGCACCAGATCTCCCGCGGCTCTTCTTCTCTTAAGCGACAGAGCTAATGCCCAAAGCTTTGCTGAGGAAGCAGAGGCGAAGTGCAGTTCGCGCCAAGCCCAAAACCTCTGCAAAAGCAGAGTAGGCGCTGGGAAATCAGAGTCGGTTCTGTGGGCTGCTGTTGCGGCTTGACTTAACCTAGTATTCACAGCACGGTGGGAGAAACCCGCATAGAGCAAAAGCCTCTTTGTACGTGCATCCCCTCTGGGAAAGCACAGCATTCTTTGGGAAATCTGTGTCAGTTCTGTGGGATGCTGATGCCGCTCGTCTGAACATAGTCTCCGAAGCATGGTGGGAGAAACCCGTATGGAGCGAAATCCTCTTAGCCCGGTCATCCCCTCTGCCTGAGAGAGAAGCGTGGTTGCGCCTGTGGAAACAGCCTTAAGAAAAGGGACACGTCTGTCACTGTGCTCCCCAGGAGCATGTCTGGGAAAGGCGCAGCAACACCGCCCTGGGAGAAGAGAACGAGCCATTGGCCTTGTTGTTGGGAAACGGTCGTGAAGCAGGAGAGCCTGCCATGGCAGGAACAGCGGGCGGGTGGCAAGACAAGTGTCACCACAGTCTAAGATGAAACTTTTGAGTCAAGGTTCATCTACTCTACAGATGAGACTGTAAATTTTTTAAAGGCAACATGTTTAAAGGCAACATCATGAAAGAAGGTTTGGTGGATTGCTTTGATTTTCTATTCATGGTATCAGATGAGTTTAAGGGAGCATAATCCAATAAAAAATTTAACATTAATTTTAAAAAATAAGAAAAAAACATTTTAATGTCTTTGCCGATGTGATTCCTGCAAATGAAACTACAAGAAAGGACTGAGAACATTTTCTTTTTTTCGATTTGTTTTTCTTCAATTTGGACCTCCTCCTTAGGTCTCTGATCAAAGAATGCTTACACAGACTCTGTAGTGTAGAAAGGACAAAATATCATATTACAAAATATTCCATTCCTATCCTTTTGTATACCCAGAACAATAAGTTAATATATGTGCTGCCAAAGGAGCACACCAGAGCTATAAGTTAAGTGAAGATTGTACTGGGAAGATGAAACAATTTTTCCATAAAATTAGTGGGTTTTGAATGGGACATGAAGGGCGGAATTGTGAGTTAGGAAAAAATATATATAAAGACTTAGAGAAGGTTTAATTAAAGCAAAACAACTATGCTGTATTCCTAAAATATATTAAAATGATGATATGGAAATACCTTGCCTAGTACTTAATATCTCACAGAGTAACATCAAAGCACCTATTAATCCTTTCTACTAACAGCTGTTCCTCTTTGTTTCACTTTACATAACATGTGATGGATTGACATTTGTAGAAATAAGGAGGAAACATGGAAGAAAGTGAACAATTAGAAAGGATCAAAATACAGTAATAAACCAGGTAAATAACCAGTGAATATTATTATAGTAAATATATGCACATTTATAAACTGAGAATTTTCAGGAGTGACAGCCAATGTAGAAAATCGAGATGGTGTTATAGAAAATTCCATAAAACCCTTTCCATTAGTTTAACAGCCTGGTATAATATTTAGAAACGTGTAATTTCTTTGAGCAGTTAAGCATAGAAAAACATGGCTGAAATAATGATAAAAACTTAACATTTACTTAAATTTTTGTTTATTTTTATCCTTTAATACCCATCTTGTGTTCATAATGTCCTAAGTATTTGTGGTTGTTAGAGCAAAGTAAATTTGAAAATTTCCATGGGGAGGGGAAATTGTATCTGTTTGTAAAACAAAACAAAACAAAACAAAAACACAGGGCACCTTTCCTATGGTTGTGAGCTGCCCTTCCCTTACTGATCAATGCATTTTCATTAACACCCACCTCACAGTCCATAGGCAGCTATGTGTGTTCCCATCTTTAAGAAATTTTATCCTACAAGTCTTTCCTCATGACACTGTTGCCTATTACATAAATCAAACAGACATTCAACCTCTTGGAATGGAATCAGAAACCCACAAAGCTGACTGATGTCAGGACTCATAAGGAAGGCAATTAATAAATTTATTATTTAGGAGAGGAGTTGTTTGCTCTCCAAAAATCCATGCAAAGTTGGAATGTTATCCGGAGTGTATATCAAACTGACGAAGCTAAAAGTGTCTTTTTATCTCAGGTTCACCCATTTGACAATCATTATATTTTCTCCTTTATCTCTGGTTTGGTCAGCTATGCTAGTGTCAGAACACTTAATTCATTCAGTCAATCAACAAAGACCTATTTAGTACTAATTCTTTGTGGGTGGGATGAATAAGACAAATATCTGCCACAATGGAGCATATGATCTAGAGTTTAAAATTCATATTTGAATTACTTACATACCACCACATACATGAATTACATACTTACCACCACAAATGTAAACAACACATAAAATTGATAATGCTAAGGAGAAGACCTTAATATTAAAAGCAGTAAAATTGACATGTCTATTAGTAGAAATAAAAAATAGTCATATATTAACTAAAGTAAAATTTAGGGCTCCCTGGGTGACTCAATCAGTTAAGCAGCTGCATTTGACTCAGGTCATGATCCCAGGGTCCTGGGATTAAGACCTGCATCGGGCTCACTGCTGGGTAATAAGCCTGCCTCTCCATCTTCCTCTGCCTGCCACTCTGCCAACTTGAGCGCTCTCTCTCTCTCTCTCTCTCTCTCTCTGTGTCAAATAAACAAATAAAATCTTAAAAAAAAGAGATAAATATAAAGTAACACTTACTGGAGATTTGGGGATGGTGATGTCATCAAGATGGCAACATGGATGCATGGATGGCTCCTTATTTATTGCGAAAGGTAAATGTATAGTCAAAACCAGATTCTCTAATATTGTAATGGTGATATATAAATCATTTAGTAGTCTAGTTTAAAAGCCTATTAAAAATAACTATAACTGCAATCATTTGTTATTGAAAGTACAATATAAAAATGATCTAAAATGTAAAAACATCAATAACCTATTGTTATAGGAGAAGTATAAATTTTCTGTAAACTATTGAAGTTCAGTTGTTTTCAAAATAAAATGGAATGTTATAACTAACGTATTTTATATAAGCTTAATGGTAAATATAAAAAAAATGTAGTAGATTCACAAAAGATTTTGATAAAGAAGTTAAAACATACTGCCACAAAAAGTCATCAGATTACAAACAAAGAGAACAAGACAGGAAATAAAGAGCAGAGCATCTACAAAAGAGAAACAAAACAGATAAACACTGGGGAAAGAAAAAAAATTTTAAAAAGGGAGGGGAAGGCAAACCATAATACACTTAAGTATAAGTAACAAACTGTTTCTGGAGGGGAGATGGGCAGGGGAATGGGCTAAGCCAGTAATAATTATTAGGAGGTCACTTGTGATGAGCATTGATGAGCATATGTAAATGGTGAATTACTAAATTCTACTCCTGAAACTAATATTACACTATATATTAACTAAAATTTAAATAAATCATGAAATATAAAAAGAATGAAAGGCAATAGTTAAGTCCTTACCTATCCATAATTACTTTAACTGTAAGTGAATGGAATCAACAGTTGGAAGACATAGAAAGGCTAGAATAGATTAAAAAAACAAACAAAAAACACAAGATCCAACAATATGTTTGATCATATAAAAGAATCACTTTAGCTTTAAGGACACACATGGGCAGAGAGTAAAGGGATGGAGAAAGATATTCCAAGCTAATGATAACAAAAGAAAACAAGGGTGGCAATAACTATAACAGACAAAATAGGGTTTATATAAGCTAAAAATCACCACAGGAGTCAAAGAAGGTCATTATACAATAAGAAAAGTGTCATCAATTCATCAATACAGTAATTGTAAATATCATGTACCTAATATTGAGCCACA
This sequence comes from Mustela lutreola, assembly GCF_030435805.1. Lineage (NCBI taxonomy): Eukaryota > Metazoa > Chordata > Mammalia > Carnivora > Mustelidae > Mustela > Mustela lutreola. Next base: position 495,472 of record NW_026709257.1, read on the forward strand.
TAAATATATAAAACAAATACTAACAAAACAAAAAGGAGAAATAAATAGCAATACAATAATATCTGGGGACAATAATACCCCACTCTTACCTATGGATAGATCATCCAGACAGAAAATCAATAAGAAAATAGTGAATTTAGACACTATGCCTGGACAACTGGGTGGCTCAGTCAGTTAAGCCTTTGCCTTTGGCTCAGGTCGTGATCCCAGGGTCCTGAGGTAGAGGCCCACATTGGGCTCCCTGCTCAGGAGGGGGTCTTCTCACTCTGTCTCTGCGCTTGCCCCTTGCTCATTCTCTCCGCCCTGCTCTCTCTCTCTCAAACAAACAAACAAAACAAACAAACAAACAAGAATTATGTCAAATGAACCTAACATATTTACAGGATATTCCATCCAATAGTATCATAATAAATATTCTTCTCAAACACATGTGGAAAATTTTCTAGGATAGATCACATTTTAAACCACAAAACAAGAGTCCCCCCAAAATCAATAATATAGAAAGCATATCAAGTATATTTCCAGCCAAAATAATATGAAACTAGAAATCAATACAGAAGGAAATTTGGAAAATTTACAAATACACAGACATACACATTTTCAAACAAACAAAAAATCAAAAAAAGAAGACAATGTGGGAATAAAAATACATCTTGAGGAAAATTTAAAAAAATACCAAAAATTTATGAGAAGCAGCAAAGCAGTTATAAAAGGAAATTTTATAGCTATAAATGTATATAAAAAAAGATTTCAAATAAAGAACTTAATATAAAAGTTCAAAAAATACAAAAAGAACAAAGGAAACTTAAAAGTAGCAAAAGGAAGGAAAAAAATAAAAATTAGGGCAGAAATAAATGAAATATAGTTTTAAAAAACTAGAAAGTTTTTTTTTAATGGTAAATAAAATTAAACTTGGTAATGGTAAATAAAAAATAAAAAGACAGCTATCCAGAATAGATCACATCCTTGGTCCTAAATCAGGACTCAACCGGTATCAAAAGATTGGGATCATTCCCTGCATATTTTCAGACCACAATGCTCTAAAGCTAGAACTCAACCACAAAAGGAAGTTTGAAAAGAACCCAAATATATGGAGACTAAAGAGCATCCTTCTAAAGAATGAATGGGTCAACCGGGAGATTAAAGAAGAATTGAAAAAAATCATGGAAACAAATGATAATGAAAATACAACGGTTCAAAATCTGTGGGACACAACAAAGGTAGTCCTGAGAGGAAAATATATAGCGGTACAAGCCTTTCTCAAGAAACACGAAAGGTCTCAGGTACACAACCTAACCCTATACCTAAAAGAGCTAGAGAAAGAACAAGAAAGAAACCCTAAGCCCAGCAGGAGAAGAGAAATCATAAAGATCAGAGCAGAAATCAATGAAATAGAAACCAAAAAAACAATAGAACAAATCAACGAAAGTAGGAGCTGGTTCTTTGAAAGAATTAATAAAATTGATAAACCCCTGGCCCGACTTATCAAAAAGAAAAGAGAAAGGACCCAAATAAATAAAACCATGAATGAAAGAGGAGAGATCACAACTAACACCAAAGAAATACAAACTATTATAAGAACATACTATGAGCAACTCTATGCCAATAAATTTGACAATCTGGAAGAAATGGATGCATTCCTAGAAACATATAAACTACCACACCTGAACCAGGAAGAAATAGAAAACCTGAACAGACCCATAACCAGTAAGGAGATTGAAACAGTCATTAAAAATCTCCAAACAAACAAAAGCCCAGGGACACACGGCTTCCCGGGGGAATTCTACCAAACATTTAAAGAAGAACTAATTCCTATTCTCCCGAAACTGTTCCAAAAAATAGAAATGGAAGGAAAACTTCCAAACTCATTTTATGAGGCCAGCATCACCTTGATCCCAAAACCAGACAAGGATCCCACCAAAAAAGAGAGCTATAGACCAATATCCTTGCTGAACACAGATGCAAAAATACTCAACAAAATACTAGCCAATAGGATTCAACAGTACATTAAAAGGATTATACACCACGACCAAGTGGGATTTATTCCAGGGCTGCAAGGTTGGTTCAACATCCGCAAATCAGTCAATGTGATACAACACATCAATAAAAGAAAGAACAAGAACCATATGATACTCTCAATAGATGCTGAAAAAGCATTTGACAAAGTACAGCATCCCTTCCTGATCAAAACTCTTCAAAGTGTAGGGATAGAGGGCACATACCTCAATATCATCAAAGCCATCTATGAAAAACCCACTGCAAATATCATTCTCAATGGAGAAAAACTGAATACTTTTCCGCTGAGGTCAGGAACACGGCAGGGATGTCCGTTATCACCACTGCTATTCAACATCGTACTAGAAGTCCTAGCCTCAGCAATCAGACAACAAAAAGAAATTAAAGGCATCCAAATTTTGCCAAATTGGCAAAAGAGAAGTCAAACTATCCCTGTTTGCAGACGATATGATACTGTATGTGGAAAGCTTAAAGGACTCCACTCCAAATCTGCTCTAACTTGTATAGGAATTCTGTGAAGTGTCAGGATATAAATCAATGAACAGAAATTGGTTGCATTTTTTTTATACCAACAAGACTGAAGAAATAGAAATTAAGGAGTGAATCCCATTTACAATTGCACTCAAAACCCTAAGATACATAGGAATAAACCTAACCAAAGAGACAAAGAATCTATACTCAGAAAACTGTAAAGTACTCATGAAAGAAATTGAAGAAGACACAAAGAAATGGAAAAATGTTCCATGCTCCTGTATTGGAAGAACAAATATTGTGAAAATGTCTATGCTACCTAAAGCAATCTACACATTTAATGCAATCCCTATCAAAATCCCATCCATTTTTTTCAAAGAAATGGGACAAATCACCCTAAAATATATCTGGAACCAGAAAATATCTCGAATAGCCAGAGGAATATTGAAAAAGAAAGCCAAAGTTGTTGGTATCACAATTCCAGACTTCAAGCTCTATTACAAAGTTATCATCATCAAGATAGTAGGGAACTGTCCCCAAAACAGACATAGATCAATGGAACAGAATAGAGAGCCCAGAAATACACCCTCAACTCTATGGTCAACTAATCTTCAACAAAGCAGGAAGGAATGTCCTATGGAAAAGAGACAGCCTCTTCAACAAATGGTGTTGGGAGAATTGAACAGCCACATGCAGAAAAATGAAGTTGGACCTTTTCCTTACTCCATACATGAAAATAGACTGGAAATGGATGAAGAAGCATAATGTGAGAAAGGAATCCATTTGAGGAGAGAACAGGTAGCAACCTCTTTGACCTCAGCAGCAGCAACTTCTTCCTAGGAACATCGCCAAAGGCAAGGGAAGCAAGGGCAAGAATGAACTATTGGGATTTTATCAGATCAAAAAGCTTTTGCACAGCAAAGGAAACAGTTAACAAAGCCAAAAGATGACTGTCAGAAGTTATCTGGGAGAAGATCTTTGCAAATGACATACCAGATAAAGGGCCAGTATCTATCCAAAATCTATAAAGAGCTTATCAAACTCAACACCCTAAGAACAAATAATCCAATGAAGAAATGGGCAGAGGACATGAACAGACATTTCTGCAAAGAATACATCCAAATGGCCAACAGACACATGAAAAAATGCTCCACATCACTCGGCATCAGGGAAATACAAATCAAAACCAGAATGAGATACCACCTCACACCTTTCAGAATGGCTAAAATGAACAAGTCAGTCAATGACAGATGCTGGCGAGGATGTGGAGAAAGGGCAACCCTCCTACACTGTACGTGGGAATGCAAGCTGGTGCAACCACTCTGGAAAACAGCGTGGAGGTGCCTCTAAAAGCTGAAAATAGAACTAGCCTATGACCCAGTGATTGTCGTACTGGGTATATACCCTCAAGATACAAACGTGGCATTCTGAAGGGGCACATGCACCCAAATGTTTATAGCAGCAATGTCCACAATAGGTAAACTATGGAAAGAACCTAAATGTCCTTCAAAAGATGAATCAATAAATAAGATGTGGAATATGTGTACAATGGGATACTATGCAGCCATCAAAAGAAATGAAATCCTGCTATTTGTGATGACGTGGATGGAACTAGAGGGTATTATGCTTGGCGAAATAAATCAATCTGACAACTATCATATGATCTCCCTGATATGATGAAGTGGAGATGCAACATAGGCGGTTTCGGGCGTAGGAAAAGAAAAATAAAAGACGATGGGATTGGGATGGAGACAAACCATAAAAGACTGAATCTCACCAAACAGACTGAGGGTTGCTGGGGGGAGGTGTGTTGGGAGAGGATGGTGGGGGTATGGACATTGGGGAGGGCAGGTGTTATGGTGAGTGATGGTGAGTGCTGTGAAATGTGTAAACCTGGTGATTCACAGACTTGTACCCCTAGGGATAAAAACACATTATATGTTTATAAAAAATTTTAAAAAATAATTTAAAAAATCCATTAAAGAAAAAACACATATTGCAAGCCCAGAGCTAATCTCATATTCAATCAAAAAAGTTTGAAAGTTTTCCCCTTAAAGATCAGAAAAAAGACAAGTGTGTCCACTTTCACTACTCTCATTTGACATAGTACTGGATGTCCTAGCCAGAGAAAAAAGGAACACAAAGAAATAAAAGACTCAAAAAAAAAAAAAAAAAAAGGAAGAAGTAAAATTTTCTTTCTTTTGGATAAAATAACTTACATGGAAAAGAATCCTAAAAAATTCACAAAAAATTTTGAATTAACAAATTTAGTAAAGCTGCCAAATACAAGATCAATATATAAAAGACAAGAATTTTGTTTTGTTTCGTTTTTTTTTAAATATGGAATGCTTCCCAGTTTTTCATGTCATCCTTGTTCAGTGATCAAGCTAATCTTCTCTGCATCATTCCAATATTAGTATATGTGCTGCCAAAGTAAGCACAAGACAGGAGCATTTTAACACTCTAATGATGAACTGTCTGAAAAAATAAAGAGAACAATCTAATTCACAATAGCATCAAAACTAATAAAATACTTAGGAAAAGATTTAACTAAGAAGATGAAAGATCTGTACCCCATAAACTATGACATTGATAAAGAAATTGAAGGAGACATAAATGGAAAGATAGCTCATATTCATGAATGGTAAGAATTAACATTGTTAAAATGTCCATACTACCGAAAACCATCTGTAAATTCAATTCCTATCAAAAATCCAATGTTAGGGGCGCCTGGGTGGCTCAGTGGGTTAAGCCGCTGCCTTCGGCTCAGGTCATGATCCCAGGGTCCTGGGATCGAGCCCTGCATCAGGCTCTCTGCTCAGCAGGAAGCTTCTACCTCTTCTCTCTCTGCCTGCCTCTCTGCCTGCTTGTCATCTCTCTCTCTGTGAAATAAATAAATAGATAATCTTTAAAAAATCCAATATTGTGTTTTTACAGAAGTAAGTAAAGAATCCTAAAATTTATATGAGACCATAAAAGACAACAAATAATTAAAGCAGTTCTGAGAAAGAATGAAGAAGCGAAATTACACTCTTGATTTGAAACTATACTACTAAGCCCTCATGCTCAAAACAATAAAGTATACTGGCATAAAAACAGACCCATAAACAAGTAGAACAGAATTGAGAGTCCAGAAATAAATCCTTTCATTCAGTCACCTAATATTTGACAGGGGCCAACATATATAATGGGTAAAGCTAGTCTGTTCAATAAATGATATTTAAAACTGAATAGTCACATAAACCAGCATGAAGCTGGAACCTTATATTACTCATAAATCTTAACTTGAAATAGATTAAAGACTTAAATGTGATGCATGAAACTAAATTTCCTAAGGGAAAACTTAGGAAAAATTCTCCTTGACATTGGTCTTGCCAATAGTTTTTTGGATACCAGACCAAAAACACAAGCAAAAGAAGCAAAAATAAATAAATGGTATTACATTAAACTAAAGTTTCTGCATTGGCAAAAAAACAAAAGAGAGAGAAAGAATGAAAACACAATCCACAGAATGGAAGAAAATACTTACAAATCTTATATCTGAAAAGAGGTTAATAACCAACAGATACAAATAGAAAATAATATATAATTAAAAAAATAGCAAAAGTATCTCAATAGACTTTTTTTTTTCAAAAAAGTTATATAAATGACCAACAGGAGCATTAAAAAGTGCTCAACGTAAAAACTCAGGGCAAAGTCATTATGTTGTTGTTGTTGTTGTTTACCTCTGAAAAACACAGCAAGATATTACTACCTATTAGAATATATACTACCAAAAAATTAAAACTAACAAATTTTGGTAAATATTGGGTAAAATGCGGAACTTATGCAATGTGATAGGGATATAAATTTGTATGGAAAACAGTATGGAGATTATTCATATTATTAAAAGTAAAATTACCATATGATTCAGTAATCCCACCTCTAGGTATATATCTAAAGGAAACGAAGTCACTATTCGAAGACATATCTGCACTCTTATGTTCATTATAAAAGTATTAACTCTAAGCAAGAGATGGAAATAACTTCAGTATCCATTAATGGATGAATGAATAAAAAAGTATGGTAAATATATACTATGGAATACTACTTAGCCATGAAAAATTAAGAAATACTGCCATTTACAACAGCATGGATGGATCTTGAAGGTATTATACTAATTGAAATATTTCAAAGATTTTATATATTTTTTAAATTTATGTATTATGATATCCCTTACATACAGAATCTGAAGGAAAAGCAAACTAATGGAAACTTAGAGTTGAGTTGACAGGAGGTGAACCTGGGGCGGAATAAGGTGGTCAAAGGGTACAAACATGCAACTATAATATGAAAAAGTTCTGGGGATCTAATGTACAGCATGATGATCATAGTTAATAATATATACATACTTTTTTATTGTGCTTCCCTTTATTAAACTTTGAATATATCACATTCTTACAAGTTGAAAGTTTATAGCAATCTTGTATAAAATAGGTCTGCTGCCACCATTTTTCTAAACATTTGTTCATTTTTTGTCTCTCTGTCACATGTTGGTAATTCTTGCAATATTTCAAGTTTTTTTCATTATTATTGTATTTGTTATGGTGATCTGTGATCAGTAATTATGACCCACTGAAATCTCAGAACTAGTTTATTTAAGGTATATACATTGTTTTTCCTTAAAGACATAATGCTTTTGAACAGTACAGTATAGTGTTTATTTTTTATATGCACTGGGAAACATAATATTTTATTTTCAGTGGGAAACCAAAAAAAAATAATAATGATTTGACTTAGTTTATTGAGATAATCACTTTATTGAGGCAGTCTGGAACAAATCCCACAAGACCTCTGTATTTCATCTCTACTGTACTATATACATAAAAGTTGCTAAGAGAGTAGATCTTAAAATTCCTTACCATACATGCATAAAAAACAGTGGCAACTATATGAGATAGTAGATGTATTAAAATTTTTATGTAGATTATATTGCAATACAGATGTATGCCAATTTATCAAATGGTACAAAATTTACACAATGTTAAAAGTTTGCAGTGTTATAAGAAATCATTTCTTAAATTTACAAATTATAATATGTCAATTATTTTTCAATAAAGCTGGAAATAACTTTTTGTAGAATTAATCTATTTTTCAAAAAAGGAAGTAGAAACTGCAACTAACTCTGAAATAATGAAATACAAAATCCATTTTAGTTATATACACTGTGACAAACACTATTAGTTAGTTTACAATGAAGGAATACTTATGAAGCATGAAGGATGGTCTATAAATAAGGCTGAAAGAGCTCAGTTTTAAGGTTTAAATTTAAAATCTTCTTTTGAAATACTAAACTGACCACCCAGTTTTCCAAACATAAATGTCTTAACTGCATGAATTTATTTCATACAACTCTCTAATCTAGGTTCATAAGAAAGCAGCATGCAAATTTTGAATAAGACAGACTTGCTTAAGTTTCTTTATGTTCAACAGTAAAGGACACTTCCCTAAAAATAAATAGAAGAAAAATCAGCACATTTATTATGATAATTATTATTCATAATGAGATTCGTATTGAATTAAGGAATATATATCCTCAGAGGGGGTAAAGTAAAATGAAATTTATTTTGGTAAATGTGTCTATGAATAGTCAATACAATGCCTCAATATAAATGAATATTTGCATTTTGAACAATTTAATTACTATTATTAGAATTATTATAAGTATAAAAATAGCTATCATTTTAGCATGGAATAAGAGACTCTCATGCTCCATGCTTCATTACATCCACACAACAACTCTGCATAATAAGTATTATCATCACCATTTCAGGGGTGAAAAAACTGAGGCTAACACATTTAGATAACTGGTTTATGATTACATGGCTGATAAAGATGCATCACACTAAATTAGGCTTTATGATTTCAGAATTGTACTCTTTCCACTGCACATTCTATTACTCTGTAAATACTTGGCTTGTTTTCATTTAGTTCTTTAATTTTATTCATATGGCGATGGCTTAAAGCTTCATTTAAAGGAAGCGTAAAAAATTCATTTAGCCAAAAGCTCCCAAGAATTAAAAATGTCATGGATCTAATGTAGACATGGATATCATTAGTTAATGGGTAACTATATATTTTCCACTCTAGTGAGATAACAATCAGAGTATTTTTCTAAGTTATAGTCTCTGAGTGTTCAAAAGGACTTTGTTAAAATAGAAATATTTAGACAAAGGTGATCAAAAGTCTGGATCAGGTCACCTTAAGATAAATATTAGAAAACTGAGGAAACAAATGGAGATTCGAACACTGAGCTATGATATAATGAATGGTTTAAAGTATTTAGTAGAGCATAGAAAAGCCATTTAAAGCCTGGTCTTAGCCTAGCATTGCAGCTTCTGGGATATCTCTCTATCTATCATCTATCTATCTATCTATCTAGATATAAATTTGAAAACCTTTTTAGACAGGAGGAGATGAGGTGGGCAGGGCCTGTGCTCCTCTCTTAGGAAGGAGTCTGGGCAGAAAGCATGACTTTCCTGAGCCTCTGGGCCCAAGGAGAGGCGAACATGGCACCCATGAAAGCAAGGCCCAAGAGGCACCAGCTCTCCCGAAGCTCTTCTTCCCTGACGCGACAGAAGCCTTGCTGAGGAAGCAGCAGAGAAGTGCTGTTCGCTCCAAGCCAAAGCCTCTGCGAAAGCACAGCATTCGCTGAGAAATGTTCTGCGGGCTGCTGCTGCTTGCCTGAGCCCAGTCTCGCGGTGGGAGAAACCCGCATACAGCTAAAGCCTCTTTGCCTGGGCATCTCCCCTGGGAAAGCACAGCGTTCCTTGGGAAATCAGAGTTGGGTTTGGGGATGCTGCTGCTGCTTACCTGGGCTAGTCTCTGCAGCTTGGTGGAAGATACCCGCATGGAGCGAAATACCCTTTGCCCTAGCATCCCCTCTGCCTGAGAGAGAAGCCACGTGTGGGGAAGGCGCAGCACGCCGCCCCCGGAGAAGAGAAGGAGCCATTGGCCTTGGGGTTGGGAAACACTCCGGAAGCAGGATAGCCTGCCGTGGCACGAACAGCAGGCCGGTGGCAAGACAAGTGTCACCAGCTCCCTGTGCGGACAGATGGAAGCCTGGCTGCTAAGGAGACATGAGGGGACGACTAGGGCAGGGGCGTGTGCTCCACTCTGAGGAACGAGTCTGGGCAGAAGGCAGGCCTGTCCTGTGCCTCTGGTCCCAACGGGACAGCATCTCCTTGGCCACCTGTCCCAAGGGCAGACTTGGGCTTTCCACCAGGTGCCATACCCGGAACTCGCAGAAACAGCCCCATGGAGAAACGGGCAGTCAGATGCCTTCTTCCACCAAGATGTGGCAGGGAATTGGGTGGCAGGGCGTGTGCCAGGGAAGGAGTGGAGACAGTCCCCCACAGTTCCCCATCCCAGTGCACGGGTCGTGTGCAGTGATCCTGTCGTCTGCTCTCCCCTGTGGTGAAGGACTGGCCTGGACCCCGAGTCTGCCTGAGCACCGGACAAAAGGCTCCTACCCCAGGAGATAGTAATAGGCATAGAGTGCCATGCTAGGACACACACGCAGCTGCAGGGTTGTGACTGTGTCTGCTTAGTTCGGCTTAGCAAGGTGAACCCTGGGCGTGAACTTGGAGCCCGGGAAAGCAAGTCCCAAGAGGCACCAGCTCTCCCGCGGCTCTTCTTCCCTGCTGCGACAGAGAAAAAACCCAAATTCTTGCTGAGGAAGCAGCAGTGAAGTGCGGTTCATGTCAAGCTGAAAACCTCTGCGAAAGCATAGCAGTCGCTGGGAAATCAGAGTCGGTTCTGTGGGCTGCTGTTGCTGCTTGCCTTAGCCTAGTATTCATAGCAGGATGGGAGAAGCCTGCATAGAGCGAAAGCCTCTTTGTCCGGCAACCCCTCTGGGAAAGCACAGCATTCTTTGGGAAATCAGAGTCCAGTCTGAGGGATGCTCCTGTTTGCCTGAGCTGGTCTCCACAGCACGGTGTAATAAACCCGCATGGAGCGAAATCCTCTTTGCCTGGGCATGAGAAGCTTGGTTGCGCCTGTGGAAAGAGCCTTAAGGAAAGGGACACGTCTTTCACTGGGCTCCCCAGGAGCATCTGTGGAAGGTGCAGCACGCTGCCCAGGGAGAAGAGCAGGAGCCGTTGGCCTTCTGGTCTGGAAACGGTTGCGAAGCAGGAGAGCCGGCCCTGGCAGGCACAGCGGCCGGTGGCAATACAAGTGTCTCCCGCTCCCTGTGCAGAGAGACGGAAGCCTGGCTGCTAAGGAGAGAAAAGGGGATGAGTATGGCAGGGCGCGTGCTCCACTCTTCAGATGGAGTCTGGGCAGAAAGCATGCCTGTCCTGAGCCTCTGGGCCCAAAGACATAGCAGCTCCTTGGCCACCTGTCTCTGGGGCAGAGATGCGCTAGCCACCAGGCGCCTACCCTGAAGTCACAAAAACAGCTCCCTGAAATAACGGGGAGTCAGATGCCATCTTCCTGCAGGATGTGGAAGCTTGGAGGAGGCACGGGGTTTAAGGGAAAGGAGTGGGGACAGTCCCCCAAAGCTCCCTATTCAGTGCACGGGTGGTGTGCTGGGATCCTGTCACCTCTCCTTTCCTGTGGGGAAAGCACTGGCCTAGTCCGCGAGTTCGCCTGAGAGCCAGAGTAAAAGGCCAAGTGATGTCTACACTGGGAGATGGTAGTGTGCATTGAGTGCCATCCTAGGCTACGCATGCTACTGGAGGGTTGTAGCTGTGTCTGCTTAGTTCGGCCTGGCAGGGTGAACCCAGGACGCGAACATGGAGCCCGGGAAAGCAAGGCCCAAGAGGCACCAGCTCTCCCGAAGCTCTTCTTCCCTGACGCGACAGAAGCCTTGCTGAGGAAGCAGCAGCAAAGTGCTGTTCGCTCCAAGCCAAAGCCTCTGCGAAAGCACAGCATTCGCTGAGAAATGTTCTGCAGGCTGCTGCTGCTTGCCTGAGCCCAGTCTCGCGGTGGGAGAAACCCGCACACAGCGAAAGCCTCTTTGCCTGGGCATCTCCCCTGGGAAAGCACAGCGTTCCTTGGGAAATCAGAGTTGGATTTGGGGATGCTGCTGCTGCTTACCTGGGCTAGTCTCCGCAGCTTGGTGGAAGATTCCCGCACGGAGCGAAATTCCCTTTGCCCTAGCATCCCCTCAAGTGAAGGCAGTTTTATTAGTTCTGAAGTATTTGTGATTCTGAATTCTTGGCCTCATTAGTAAATTTATTTTTAATAAATTATTATTTAATATATAATAATATATATAATATACTATATGTAACATATATAACATATATAATATATATAATAAATTCATTCATTCATTATTTATTTATTTATTTATTTATTATTATTATGTATTTATTTATTAACTCAAACACAAGAAAATGAATGACCTGATTGAAAAATTGGCAAGGACTGGAACAGACACCTCACTGAAGAAGATATTGAGATGGCAATAATGATATGAAAAGATGCTGTGATGATTCACAGCATGTCTAATTAAGGAATTGTAAATTAAAAGAACAAAGAGGGGCGCCTGGATGGCTCAGTGGGTTAAGCAGCTGCCTTTGGCTCAGGTCATGATCTCAGGGTCCTGGGATCGAGTTCCACGTTGGGCTCTCTGCTCAGCAGAAGCCTGCTTCCCTTTCTCTCTCTCTCTGACTGCCTCTCCGTCTTCTTGTGATCTCTCTCTGTCAGATAAATAAATTAAATCTTTTTAAAAAATAAATAAATAAATAAAACAATGATATATCACTACACATCTATTAGAATGGCTAATATCCAAAATACTGACAACATAAAATGCTTTTGACGATGAGGAACAAGAGAAACTCTCATTCATTCTGGTGAGAACACCAAAATGGTGCTACCACTTTGGAAGACAGTTGGGCAGTTTCTTACCAAACTAAACATATTCTTACCATATGATCCAGCAATCGTGCTACTTGGTACTCACCCAAAAGAGCAAAAACTTTGTGTACACAGAATCCTGCATATAAACCTGTGTTTGTAACAGCTTTACCCATACGTGCCAAGAGTTGGAAGTAACCAAGATGTCCTTCAGGAGGAGAATGGATAGATAAACAGTGGTCCATTGAAACAATGGGATATGATTCAGCGATAAAGAGAAATGGCTATCAAGCAATGAAAAGACATGGAACAAACTTAAAATCCGCCATAATAAGTGAAAGAAGTCAATTTGAAAAAGCTTCATGCTGCAAGGTTCCAACTATATGACCTTCTAGAAAAGGCAGAACTATGCAAATGGTATAAAGGTCAGCGGTTTGTAGCAGTTAGGAGAGGAGGAGGATGAACAGGCAGAGCACAGAGGATTTTTAGGCCAGTGAAAATGTTCTGTATGACATGTATGATATTTTAGATATATATCGCTACACAGTTGTCAAAATGCATAAGATACTATACCAAGAGTGAACTCTATGAGAAAAGGTTTTTTTAAGATTTTATTTATTTATTTGACAGGCATCAAAGCAGGCAGAGAGGCAGGCGGGGAAAGCAGGGGTTGGGGGAAAGCAGGCTCCCTGCCAAGCAGAGAGTCTGGTCTGGGGCTCGATGCCAGGACCGTGAGATTATGACCTGAGCCGAAGGCAGAAGCCTTAACCCACTGAGCCACCCTGGTGCCCCACCAAGAGTGAACTCTAATGTAAACTGTGGACTTTGGGGTGATAATGATGTGTCAGTGTAGGGTCAGTGAGCGTGAAAAATTATCACCGTGGTACAGGATGTGGATAATGGGGAAGGTTGTGTGTATGTGGGGAAAGGGAATTTTACTTTGATCCCCAAACTACTCTAAAAAATGCAGTCTTTTAAAAAAAAACTTTATAATGCAATATGATACAAAACAAGAATGCATATCAAGAGAGCAACAATGTTTAAAGGGAACGAAGAACTTCAGTAATCTGTACCTAGGGATTTTGATTGCACATTTATAGGAAGTTCAAATTGTCATTAGCAATTGTTTATCTGTGAAGTAGAAGTAACATAAAGAGTGATGAAATCTCAAAAATGCAACATTAAAAAAATGCCATCTATGGGCTTTTAAAAAATGAAACAAAATTTGCTTGGCTTTTTAAGCTTTGTGGGGAATGAAGGGACAGAATTTAAATTCAGCTTTATAAAAGATTGGATAATATGTTTCTACAAAGAAGGCTCCTCTGAGTAACATAGAAATGAACATGGTAGCAGAAAGTGGAAAAAGGGTTACATCTCTTGTGAGCTCACGTTCTCTGAAACCCTGTCACTTGATGGAGACAGTAACTGTTTGATGAATAGCGAATGGTAGTCTTTCAGATTCCCGGGATTTTCACGAAGAATCGTGAATGGATTTTTTAAAAAATATGTAAAGAATGTCTACAGTGCAAGTACCTGCAAAAAACTGACATTTTGGAGAGAATATTTTAATCAGCAGAGAAGGTCAAAATGACAAAATTCCAGGATCAGAGTAAACATATGGGATTAAAAAATAAAAAATTTAAAAAAAGATTTTTTTGAATGGACTTTTTTTTTAAAGGACTTTAAACAAAAGTCCTTTTTAAGAGATAGTTGGCTGTTTAAACCAAAAGTACAACTCACTGAGAGAATCGCTGCTTTATTTTTTGGGGTAGAAAGGACCTGGAATGTAGAAAAACCCATTCTGCAGAGGAAAAAATAGAATCACTAACAGGCCTCATGCCTTCCACAGCCAGTGGCTAGAATCCCTGCCTCATGAGACCCTGTGCTAGAAGGCCGCTAGAACCATCTCAACTATGTTAGTCTATCTTGGAAGCCAACAAGTGTTTGCCCAGGTAAGAGCACGGTAACAATCAGTCACGTTATGTTATAATGACTGTCGATATCTTTAAAAGCCTTGTCAAGTTCCTTTTTGAGTAACCCTCACTCCACCCTTAGAGAAATTTATCTGTGGTTCACCTCTTTGAAATACCTCATTGTTGTTCGACATTTACCATAGCCAAAAAAAAAAAAAATCTTTTTATTAACAAATTGTTCAGAAAGGGGCGCCACTGTAAACAATGAGAGTTATCACTGCTGGGACAACTTTGTTGCAGAAACAGCTGAAAGCAGTCAGGTCAGACAGAGCCAAGGGCTGGAAGGATTTTTAAAATTACAAAAAACGAACCAAATCAAACCAAAACAAAAATCAAAACCAATGGCCAAGATTTCAAGTTTGCTACTAAAGGTATGACATTCTCCTAAGACATGCACGTGACTTGATCAATATATTTATATATTTATATTTGAAGAAGAAGGAACTATTTGATGCAGGAAATCCACGTTGATTAAAAATTACCAGATATGGGGGCTCCTGGGGGGCTCAGTGGATTAGGCCTCTGCCTTCTGCTCAGGTCAAGATCTCAGTGTCCTGGGATCGAGACCCCCATTGGGCTCTCTGCTCAGCAGGGAGCCTGCTTCCTCTTCTCTCTCTCTCTGCCTGCCTCTCTCTACTTCTGATCTCTCTCTGTCAAATAAATAAATAAAATCATTAAAAAGAAACAATTACTAGGTGTGAAATACATCGAGGGTATGGGAAGGAAAATGATTTCACCTGATCTGACTAGGAAGTGGTTGAAGCCTGAATTAAAGTGCTATAAAAAGAGTAAAGACCTGGGAAATATATGGGGAAAAAATCCCTAGAAAAACAGCAATAATAACTGGCTGCTCTTTATTGAACCAGATACTGCGGTAGGCAAAGAAGAGCTGGTTTTAGCCAGAGGATGATCTCCGTTTGTCTTCATGATCTGGCATTCCTGCAAGCCAAGCATGGGGCACTGCACTAGAGCTGCAAATGCTGGGGGGCCCTCACTGTCCCTTTTCTCTTCTCAGGGGGACAACAGGCATGTCCATGGTGCAGTGTGACAGGTTTTACCACAGGGAGATAAAAGACTGCCAAGGGAAGGTTGGAGCTGGAAAGAGCCACTTAGGAACAGATTTTCAGGGGAGGTGATAGACAAGGGCAATGCGAAGAATGAGGATGAGTGTGTCAAGTTTCACAGTGCCAGGTGGCAGCACAGTGCATTCGGGAAACTACAGCAAGTTCATGTCAACCAACAGCTGATCTGGCAGCATCACCTGGGGATGGAGGCTGAGCTCCGGGGTTAACACTGGGGGTGAGATGGTTTGTATACTATGCCGAGGAGGTGAGGTACTACACTGTGGGGGCACAGGGAGCTACCGGAGGATTTCAAATATCAGAATTGTAACCATAATAGAGTATTTAATTGCATCCTAGCTTTCATCAAGGGTAAGATGCACTATAGTTTATGTTCGACTAAGAAAGAGAAATGCTGTCAGTAAAACTAGGATATGTCCTCAAGTGCAAGGTGAGTGCCACCTTAAGAGATATTAAAATGGGGGGGGGGAGACAAATCTTAGAACAAGTAAAATGTGGTACTAGAATAATTAAGAAAGGTCGAACACTTGGATCAACAAAAAAAGTGATTATTGCTTACCATGTGCCCCAAACTATATTAAGTCTTAGAACAAAAGACGTTCTCATCTTGATGCCCCGCAGCTGTTAGACCCAAGGTACAGAGGGCAGTAGCCAACGACCAGCAGGCCCCAAGTGCCATGTGCAGACTCTAAGAGCAACTGCCTTTGAGAGAGGAAACGGTTGAGAGTGGGCCTTCTGAGGTAGAGAATTACTAGCTGGGAAAGTAGGAAAATTGACACAGAATCGGAATTGATGCCCCTACATGACAGAGTTGGTGAAACTTCCCTTCTCAGAGATCTTGAGGCTCCTCAGAAATGTATTTTTCATTTTGGACCTAACATTCAGGATAAATATGATCTGTTCGAGTTCTTCTTCTCTCATCAGGACTGTTTCTTAGGCATCAGTGGTACAAGAAAAGGGTTTTGATAGTCCAGGGTAAATCCTGCCAAAAGCAAAGCACAGTATCTATGAAAAACTAACCACTCAGAAGAGAACAACAGATAAAAGGCCAGGACGACCTGACGCTGCAGGATAGGTTAGGTTGGTCTGGCAACAGGGGTAGAGGGGAAGTGGCCGTTTCCTGCTAGAAGAGCTAGAGAAGACCCCTTCCCGAGAGAACACCAGGAGAGGAGAGCCGTAGGTGCTGATGATGAAGAATATTTTAATCAGCAGAGAAGGTCTAAAGGACAAAGTTCCAGTATCAGAGTAAACATATGGGATTAAAAAATAAAAAAATAAAAATAAATATTTTTTTGAAAGAACTTTTTTTTTTAAAGGACTTTAAACAAAAGTCCTTTTTAAGAGACAGTTGGCTGTTTAAACCAAAAGTACAACTCACTGAGAGATTCGCCGCATTATTTATTGGGGTAGAAAGGACCTGGAATGCAGACCCATTCTGCAGAGGAAAAAAGAGAATCACTAACAGGCCTCATGCCTTCCACAGCCAGTGGCTAGAATCCCTGCCTCATGAGACCCTGTGCTAGAAGGCCGCTAGAACCATCTCAACTATGTTAGTCTATCTTGGAAGCCAACAAGTGTTTGCCCAGTTAAGAGCACGGTAACAATCAGTCACGTTATGTTATAATGATTGTCGATATCTTTAAAAGCCTTGTCAAGTTCCTTTTTGAGTAACCCTCACCCCACCTTTAGAGAAATCTATCTGTGGTTCACCTCTTTGAAATACCTCATTATTGTTCCACATTTAAGACACAATGAAGAAATAAAATTGACAATGAGTTCCAGATTTTAAAAGTCACTTGCCATTCAATCCAAATTGTGAGTTTGATCGGTTACCGAACACTTTATAATGCACCCCCAGTAATTTTACAGAGATTATTTTTTTCTTCCCAATTCTTGATTATTCTGTCTTGCAATGCAGAGAAAGCTAACTAATTTAAAATAAACTTCCGTTAATTTTGATTGTTATAAACTTAAAATTGATTAATTTCCATATACAGTGTTTAAAATGTTCACTATTTACATTAAATATATATTCTGTGTATACCTTGGAAAAATTATACTGCAAATTGAAAATAAAATGATGTTGTATATAGCTGCAAAAAGCCACCTGTCCTATTTCATCTTACTATATAAGTTGTGTCATGTAATTTATAAAATCCCTACTGCATAACAAATCTATTTTTTGTTGGAATGGGTAGTAATGTTTGTTCTTATTTCTAAATAATATTTGGTCTATGAGTGCATCTGCAATTGTATTTTTCCTAAGTGGCTTCATGGTCTTGAACTGAGAAAGCTCAGATCATTAAACATCAAAATAATATAATTTGACATAATTAGACATCAAAGAAATGCAATTAAAAGGACACTGAGATATCACTACACACTTATCAGAATGGCTAAAATAAAATATAATGACAAGACCAAAAGGAAAAAATATACCATTTGATGATACACAATGGCAAGTTGTACCATAACTTAACCATCTCAGACTAGTGTAGTGTTAAATTTGTTGTTCTAAGCAATGTTTTGGGTCCCTTACCACTTTTCAAGGATTTAAAGTGCTATCATTTTACTAAAAAGTGTGAAATTTGGTCAGATTTAAATTTCAATTTATGTTAAAACATTCTGTAAACTGTGTTAAACTTTGACATTTGTTCCCTCTGTTCAGTGAATAACACTATATCATATTTTGAAAAATACACTAATTTTCATTTTGAAAAATATCCCTTTTTCCTCTTATGGTAATTATTAATATGAATTAATAGTAGAATTTGATATGGTTCCATATGACCATAAATCCTTTATTGTATATTATCAAATTTAATAATGAATATAATGTACTTCTTTGGACAATTTTTAAAGACCAGTCTACTCTTAAAAAAAAAAAAAATGGAGACGCACTTCTTCAGTTCACACAAATTTCATTTTATTATATATAACCTCAGATAGATTTCAACAAATCATAATTTATTAAAATTATGTCTATTTAAAAATCTCATAGAAGAGTAAAACCATCAAAAATAAAAATAAACACGCACAACACACACACATCACCCATGTATTGGCAAATCACAATTGCTGTAACAATACATTAGACATTCCACAGTTAAGGGCTATCAAAATTTCCATCAGTGACAAAAAGATTTGTGTCCAAATGGACTGATTTTCCAGAATCCAAGAAAAAGTCTCCTAGGGTTTATTTAAAGATAAATATTTGAACAAATACTTCTTAAATTTAGGAAATTCAGAACATACGATTAAAGAATATTTGCAGTGCAGACTATATTAAATCCTTCCTTCAAAATGTGCCTTTGAGTACATAATTCTGTTTTCTCTATCTAAATTGAGCTGTCCTCCAAGGAAGTTTTCTAAAATGTGTGTCTCTGTGTGATAAATATTCTAAGACCTAACATGCTTCATTGTAGTTTTACTGAGCTCTCAAATTTAATCAATAATTTGGCTTGATGTATAATATCTAGTTTCAAATATCTTTTACATCTATACAAACACCCAGCTGTCTCCTTTATATGCTATTACTATTGAGAATTCTGCTGTCAGTATTATTCTTGTACATTTTAGGTGATCTGTTCTTCTCTTGGGCATCATTTATGCTCTTCTCTGTTTTTGATATTCTTAAAGCTCACCATAATATATATGAGTGTTTTTTTTTAAGATTTTATTTATTTATTTGACAGAGAGAAATCACAAGTAGTTGGAGAGGCAGGCAGAGAGAGAGAGAGAGGAGGAAGCAGGCTCCCCGGCGAGCAGAGAGTCCCATGCGGGACACAATCCCAGGACCCTGAGATCATGACCTGAGCCGAAGGCAGCGGCTTAACCCACTGAGCCACCCAGGCGTGCTATATGAGTGTTTTTTTGTGTATGTGGTTTTTGTTTTGTTTTGTTTCTGATTTCTCATGTTTGGCATCATTTTAAGTTTGGTATCTTTTATCTTTCTTTAATTTTCCAAAATTTATCTCAGTACTTATTTAAATATTTTCTTTATTTTTTTTCTCTTCTGCTGCATTTGGGCAGAAGTCATTAATTTGTTTGTTTGTTTTTCCCAACTCACTTATTCATTTTACAGCTATATTCATCTTAGTCTCCATTTATTGTATTCTTTATTTCAACAATTTTCACTTAATTTATATTCACAGTATAGTATCTTTCTTTTCTTTGTATATGTATATCATTATTTTATCATATACTTTTAAGCTATTTTTAAAAATATTTTATTTATATATTTGACAATGAGAAATCACAAGTAGGCAGAGAGGCTGGCAGAGAGAGAGGAAGGGAAGCAGGCTACCGGCTGAGCAGAAAGCCTGATGTGGGGCTTGATCCCAGGACCCTGAGATCATGACTTGAACCGAAGGCAGCGGCTTAACCCACTGAGCCACCCAGGTGCCCCTTTTAAGCTATTTTTTAAAAGTACAGTCATTCTCTTTTTTAAAATATTTTATTTATTTATTTATTTGAGAGAGAGAGAGAGAGAGAGAGAGAGAAGCAGACTCTCTGCTGAGCAAAGAGCCTGATGCAGGATTTGATCCCAGGACCCTGAGATCATGACCTGAGCTGAAGGCAGTGGCTTAATCCACTGAGCCACCTAGGCGCCCCTAAGCTATTTTTTAAATTCCTGTTCCAATAACACTTGGATTGCCATATAAAGTTAACCACATCATCTTTTTTAGGTAAGTAATTGTACTTTTTATGTGCATAGTTATTTTGGTCCATGAGTACAGCTCCTCTTAGGATCATCAAATCTCTGTAAAGTCTGGGTATGCTAGGATTTTCTAAGCAACAATAAAATACATTGAAACCTGGTAGCTTAATTATAATAATGTTTTCTTTCTCAATCATTCACAATAGCATTACATTCTGAGTAGCGTCCTTCTATTTTGCAGATATAGTGTTTGGAAAAACTTGAATTGTGATATCACTGTGATAATGTGAATTAGTCAGGGTTTATCAGAGAATCGGGAAGAGAAAAAAAAAAAAGGAAGATATTCTCCAGGGCCAACTCTAGAAGTGACTATTAAAACATCTGTCCAAATTCAATTGAACAAAACTCACAAATGCCATCTCCAGTGAAATACAAAGAAGAGTATATATAGTTCTGGGCACACACATCTCATTTGACCCAATGATGTACATCAATGAAAGACTGAAGGCCAATCACCACTCCATGGGAGAATTTAAAAATAAATTTACTAATGAGGCCAAGAATTCAGAATCACAAATACTTCAGATCTAATAATAACTGCCTGCACTTGATGTCATTCTGTAACATAAATCCTACGATCAAGTTTTAATTTTAAATTCTTACAATTTTAAATTCTTAAATCCTTATGAAGAAGCATCATTTGGAGGGAGCAGTTTTCATAATTTATCATCCATCAGCCTTTTTTTTAAGATTTTATTTATTTATTGGACAGAGAGAGAGAGAGATCACAAGTAAGCAGAGAGGCAAGCAAGCAGGGAGGGAAGCAGGCTTCCTTTTGAGCAGAGCCCGATGTGGGGCTGGATCCCAGGACCCAGAGACCATGACTTGAGATGAAGGCAGAGGCTTAACCCACCACCCACGTGATGAGAGAGCCACTCAGGTGCCCCTCATCTATCAGTCTTAATTGTTTGGAGGAAAATGTGTGGATGAATAATGCCTTAGGGAGCTAATCTCTCTAAAGAATTTTCAAGTCTTTACCCCTTCAAGGTTTTTGTACAGTTCTGATCGCCTCTAAACATCCAGCTGATTTCTACAGTGACATCCCTGTTAAAACCTGTCCTCAAACCAGGAATAGAGCTTGAAACATACCAGTCAAGAGCAACTTTGAGTCTTTTAAGGAATTTATCATCATTTCTTTGTTTTTGGTACATATCCGAAATAGTTCCCTATTACACTTGCATAATTTCTCCAGAGCTGACTTTGAAGGAGGCATTCAGTTCCAGCTAGTTCCATATTTGGCAAGAACTATAATTCTATATAAAAAAAGAACATATTTTAGGGTGCCTGGGTGGCTCAGTGGGTTAAAATCTCTGCCTTCGGCTCAGGTTATGATTCCAGGTTCCTGGGATTGAGTCCCACAGTGGGCTCTCTTCTCAGCAGGGAGTCTGCTTCCATTCCTCTCTCTCTGCCTGCCTCTCTGCCTTCCTGTGATCTCTGTCAAGTAAATAAATAAAATTTTTAAAAAAACATATTTTATACCAGTTATTCATGTTTATTAACTAAGATATCACAATACAAATAATACAAACAGTTGCTCTTTATTAATACCTTCAACCAAGATCAAAAAAATAAGTCATATTTTCTCCAAAAATTTTATATCATCTGATAGGTCAGATATATATAAAATTACATTTAAACTTTTAAAACTATCAGCAAATATTTTCATTTAAATGCAAATTTCAAAGAAAATCTACTTTTCGAAACACGACTTTTTAATCCTATTTTTTTTTAATTTTGTCGACAACTGCTAAATTGTTTAGTGACACTCTAAATGTTAGGTCGAAAAAATGATTGATAGATGTAGGATCAAAATATTATGTTCCATTAAAAATGATTTAGTCTTTGATGAACATCTGTTTGGTAATATGTTGTATCCAGATACAGTAAATTAATGACATTTATAAAATTATAGGGAAATGACACCTTCCGTTCCATTATGAGTAGAGCTTTTAAAATGCTATTTGTCACAACCTGTCATCTTGTCATTATGTAGCATTATGTAGCATTTAAAAAATGTATACTCTTCACTTTGAAGTCTTTTAGAAATCTAAAATATGACTTTCTATGGTTTGTGTTTCCATATTCCTTTATTGCCAGTTTGAACAAATCCACATGCTTTGATTCAAAGGTAATAAATTCCTATTATTTGGAAAAATGATTTTTATTTTTGTTCTCTCACCCTTAGCAGGTGGTTTCATTTTAGCACACTTCAGAGTTATAATTTCATGCTTATTAAAAACATTTATTATGATCTACTTAGATGAATGAAACTTTTATTTTATTAAATTATTTGCCAAAAAATCTGTTATTTTAAAAATGTATTTCCTTGGAAGGGTTATTTTAGAGCATTGAGAGAGGATCTAGGAGTGTGGTATTATGCAATTTTTAAGTAGGTTTGAAATGGTTATTTATATGATTGTTTCTTTAAGGCTTATGTATATTGTCCATTATATGGTATAAAATATTTTGAAAGTAAATTTAAGGTATGTTTTACATAGTTTATTTTTTGGAAAAAAATATTGAATGACTTATGAAATTCAGTATACTCTCAACATTCATTTTTTCTGAAATTTACCAATTGTGTATTGAACCTATTATATGGCAGTTATTACTTCAGACTACACTGGTAAATGAAATACTTGGCTTTGTAGAACGTTTATTTTAATGGGTGAGACAATTAAAAGCTCTAAACCTTAATAAAAATTGCATAGTGCATTCAAAAATGATGAGGACAATGGGGAAAATGAAAAATTAGATCAGGGTGAGAAAAATCAAGGTTGCTAGGCAGGGGATGGGGAGTTAAGAATTTTAATAGGAAGATCAGGGTAGTAACAATGAAGCTGACAATTGAACAAAGGTATGGAAAGGTGATGAATTTGCCCAGAACTATCAGCAATAAGGTCACTCCAGACAAAGGAATTGGCTATCTTGAAGGCCATAAGGTTGGATCGTGCCTGGCATATCTGAGGAATAGCCAGGAGGCCACTGTGAGTGACTGAAGAGTAGCAGGGAAAGAGGTCAGAGAGGTTAAATGAGTGGCTAGATCATGTAAAAGCTTAGAAGTCATTGTAAAACTCTGGCTTTTATATTTGGAAATTTACTGTATGATAGAATTTCTGCTAATAACGGAGAGTTCAAATGTCCATAAAATTTCAAGGATTCTTTTTCTTGTAAGACAGAATAAAGAAAAAGAGTTCATATTTTCACATGGTGTAACAAATGCCCAGAGATCCAAGTGTAGGAATCTATGGGCAACAGAAGAAGGCACTAAAATCACACCAATATATTTGATGACTGTGACTATATATAAATTTGTATTTTCTAGATTTTTTTATAGTCATGGAATCACACAGTATATACTATTCATTGCCTGCCTTTTCTTTTCTCAGCACCATTACGTTGAGAATCTCCAATTGTAAATAGTTCATTTTGATGTTGAACAGTAATCTCTTTAATGAATAGATCATAATTTGTCTTTGCTCTATTGATGGACATTGATGAACATTTCCACTGTTTTCAATTCTTAAAAATAAAGCTGCAATGTAATTCATAAACAAGTCCTTGTATGAACATAGGGTTTGTTTCTCTTGTTTAAATGCCTAGAATTAAAATGGCTATTCGTGTAACTGCAACATATTTTGCATTTAAAAAAAATTTCAAACTATTTTCCAAAGTGGTGGTATCATGATATATGTCAACAACAGTTTAGATTTTTTGTTGCTTCTCAATCTAGCTCAGACGAAGTACAATTAGCCTTTATAATTTTAGCCATTCTAATAGATATGTAAGCATGTCTCATGATTTTAATTTGTATTTCTTTAATGTCTAAATGTTGAGAAATTTGTCATGTGCTTATATCCTTTTGGTGACATGTCTCTTCAATACTATTCTTCACATGTAAAATTGGATACTCTGTTTGGTTATTAGTAAGGTTTTTTATTTTTATTCATTTTTTAATAATCAGAGTAGATGTCCATTATCAGATATATAATTTGCAAATCCCTTCTCCAACTTTACGTTTTCTCAATGGAGCTTTGATAGCTGTGTCTTTCAAGAAATATGCTAATTCTTTCCTGGTACACGGAGGTATGACTAGAACATTATCAATGTTGACCTTTGCAAAGAAAATCATGGCTTAAGATATATGTCGTCTGCAGCTGTTGGGAGTGTTTTGTAATATCAAGCATATCTACTTAGTTGATCATTTTGTTCAAGTCTTACATATCTTACCAATTTGATGACCATTTGTCTATATAATCTTAAAATAAAGGTGTTGCAATTTTTTTCCATTTCTCTTCTAAGGTAGAAGTTATGATTTTTGTTCTTAGTTTTTCCCTATATATCCCCAAATCTGTTATTATGTATTAAAAATCAAGAATTATTATACTCCCTGATGAATTCATCCATTTATTCTTCTGTAATTTTGACTTGATCTTTATGTCTGATAATGAAATTTGCTTTAAAATCACTTTTCATTATCTTGATATAACCACCAAAGTTATAGTGTGATTAGTGTTAATATAGCATATTTTTTCTTTTACTTTATAAAGCACTTCTATATTTAATCCTGAAAAAAATAAACAGCTTTTTAGCTCTGGAAGCATCTTTCTAAATTATCTTTTTTTTTTTTTTTTTTTTTTTTTAATGAATCAGTAGCAATTTTTGTTAAGGGACCTAAACTGAAAGTAGGTTTAGAACTTTATTTATTTATTTATTTATTTATTTAGTAAAAGATTTTATTTTGTTTATTGACAGTGAGAGAGAGAGAGAGAGAGGTAACGCACAAGCGGGGGTAATCACATGCAAAGGGAGAGGAAGAAGCAAGTTCCTTGGGGTGCAAGTAGTCCCATGCAGGGCTGGATCCCTGTACACTGGAATCATGACCTCAGCCAAAGCAAACATCTGCTAAAACAACTGAGTCATCCAGGCACCCCTAGAAAATTAAAAAAAAAGACCTTTTAAAAATATTTTGTTTCTTTCTTTTTTTAATAATTTATTTATTTATCAGACAGAGAGACAGGAATAGGAACTATAAGCAGGGCAGATGGAAAAGGAGAAGCAGGTTTCCCTCTGAGCAGAGAGCCTGATGTGGGGCTCCATACCAGGACCCTGAGATCATGACCTGAAAAGAAGGGACACTTATGGAGGAAGCCACCCAGACACCTCTTTTCTTTGTTTTTAATATATGGCAACTGATGCTTCCCAGCCACGAGGAGCATATTACCCATTGATTAAATCTTTGATAAAAACCTATTTAAAGAGGTGTGTAAATATATACTTACTCAGATATATACACTTTGTGTTTTCTTCATAGTTTGTGGCTGGACCCCATGGTCACAACACTGCTTCCAGTCTTTGCCTTCCCATCTTTTGATACCAGGTATTTGGCCAGCAAAGCAAATTAGTATCAAAATTAATAAGCCCTTGGCACCATATCTCTGGAGCAGGGGTTGCTCTTAGCCAAGGCCCAGAGCAGTTGACCTCCCCTCGCTAGTGCTATAGCCGCAAGGACTAGGTCCCTGCCACCAGAACTAAGTCTTACATATGTTATGCGAAGCAGACAAAACCAAATCAGGAAAGCTCCGACAGCTTTCACAGGCATGCCTCGCCTCCCACTCCCTCGATGTCCAGGCAGTACCAGATGCCAGGGAGGGGTCTTGGTCCAACATATGGGAGGGAAGGAAGTAGCCACGAGCAAGTACCTGCCTCTCTATACCTTTCTTTCATGAGCAGGTTGTAAGGAGGAGGAAGAGGAAGGGGAAGAGAGGTGAACTTCAAGGGGTGAAGGCCTCAGGTAGGCAGCTGGCTCCTGCCAGTAGGAAAGGGACAAAGGAGAAGGCAGTGAGTCTTGCAGGGAGGGTGAGGGGTAAGGGTTACTGCTTATGACGGAATCTGGAAAGGAATAATAGGGATACTAGTCATTGGAGTCCACCATTGGCAAGCTGGGCTGGGTGTCAGGGCAGATAGGCCTCCCTGGGCAACGGCACATGAGAGAAGTTGGAATTCTTCTCTGAGGAGCAGGTGGAGCTTTGGGTGTTGGGAAAGCATAGACAGTATTGTTCCAGGGCCAAGGACAGGTCCGGGTACTCCTGGATGGAGGTTAAGGCCACAGTATGATCCAGGTCTCCTACCACCAGCTTGAAGGAACCACATGCCAGCCACCCCTCATTATTGTGTATAACTCCCTGGTGCACTTATTGGCTTATCCATCAAATGACTCCTTCAGCAGCTTGAAAACCACCTCCACAGGCACTCCAGGATATGGGAGGCTTCCAGAGTGAAGATTTTGCACGGGATCACCCCAAAAGACCAGAAGTCACTCTGGTGGATGTAGATCTGGTCAAACATGGCCTTAGGGACCATCCACTTCACAGGCAGTCCACTGTTGGTTGTCTTTTTATAGTAACTGATGTGGTGATATCTCTGGCAAGGCTGAAGTCTGAGATCTTCATCATGTTGTCCTTTGTCACCAGCACTTCCCTGGTGGCCAGGTCTTGGTGTATGCACTTCTTGGAGGCAAGGTACTCCATGCCTTAGGATACCTGATAGGCACAGGATACCAGGTCCTTGGAGGAGAGTTGCTCTGCTGCATTGTGGCTGATATTGTAACAGTACTCCAGGTCAGGAGGCCTCTGGGCCTGCAGGTACTCCTGTATGTTGTCTTTGGAGGCATATTCCATGAGGGTGTACAAAGGACCGTCCTGTGTGCAGGACCCAGCAGGTTGATGGTGTCCTTGTGCTGTCCAATCATCTTCATCATCTCCATTTCTGAGATTAGGTTTGACAGGTCTTTCTCTGTTGCATCTGACTTCAACATCTTCACAGACACTTTAGTCAAATGGTTGGATTTGTCTTTGTCTAGCCCAATGGCCTACTCCAACACCACCTGCCCAAAGTAGGCCTGTCTTAGGGGTCTGCCTAAACTGCCTAAAACCAGCCTGCCTCAAGGCAATTATGAACTCTAGATTATCCTCAAAAACATTAAACCACAAGCTAAAAGTTCTCTTCACTAGGTCTCTGTCGCCGGTCTAATTTTCTTATCTTTCATCATTTATCTTTTTCCTAATTCTTATTTTCAGTATAGTTTATTTTGCTTCCAGGTGTTTCCCCTGGTTTCTGTATGCTGTTTCATAGGGAAGAATTATCGTGTCATAAAATTATTTCTTGAGCATTCATTACATCTCACAGTTAAAATGGGTTCTTTTATGGTATTGATTCATTTGAGTTTTCTCAAAATGGGAAGAATTTTCAAAATGGTGTTTTCCTCAAGGTTCAGAGTATGTTTTAGCCTCATCTTTACTCTTTTTGAAATTCACTTTTCAAATTCTTGTCCCTCTTTTTATTTTTTCAAACTAAAATGTTTTATTTTTACTATTCTTTTATTTGAGTATAGTTGATATTCAGTGTTACATTGGTTTCAGGTTTTCAATATCTCCATACATTATTCTATGATCACTACAAATATAGCCACCATCTGTCACCATATAACACTATTATAATATCATTGACTATATTCTCTACACTGTCCCATATCTCTTTTTAAAATCTCTATTTTTATGTTTTCTGTTATTCCAATTTTCGACCATCATTTTACTTGGTTACTTTAATAAAATATACCTGATTACACAAACTTTCCTGAAAACCATAGCATTTGATTTATAGTCTTCTTCTTCTTTTTCTCTTTTTTTTAATTAACATATAATGTATTATTAGCCCCAGGGGTACAGGTCTGTGATCGCCAGGTTTACACACTTCACAGCACTCACCACAGCACATACCCTCCCCAATGTTCATAACCCCACCACCCTCTCCCTACCCTCCCCAACCCCCCGGCAACTCTCAGTTTGTTTTGTGAGATTAAGAGTCTCTTATGGTTTGTCTCCCTCCCGATCCCATCTTGTTTCATTTACTCTTTTCCTGTCCCCCATATTGCACCTCCATTTCCTCATAACAGGGAGATCATATGATAGTGTCTTTCTCTGGTTGATTTATTTTGCTAAGCATAATACCCTCTAGTTCCATCCATGTCATCACAAATGGCAAGATTTCATTTCTTTCGATGGCTGCATAGTATTCCATCGTATATATATATATATATATATATATATATATATATATATATAAATTCATTTGTTGATGGACATCTAGGTTCTTTCCATAGTTTGGCTATTGTGGATATTGCTGCTATAAACATTTGGTGCACGTGCCCCTTTGGATCGTATAGTAGTCTTCTCTACCTCTATCAGAACCCCAGGAAGCTTTATTTATTTATTTACTCACATAAACAGATGATCCAACACAACGTATTTTGATGTTCAAATGTATTATAGTATCTTACCGCTTAACACTATGCTTACTGCTCTCTTTCACTGTGTGACTAAATCCTCATCATCACTATGCCATTTAATCAGAAAGAACATTTGAACTCAGAGTTCTCTCCATATCATGGAATGAAGACTCCACCCTTCTGTTTGTGCAGGTAAAATATATGTTGACATTGTCAGTCCTGCACATACTCCATCCTGTTCACCAGAATATTCAACATCCAAATATATACAAAATAAAAACCATACCTCACCACTTCTATTACCACCCAGCATGCTAAAAACACCATCATATGTTCCTGAATTATTGACTTGATTGATAACCCCACTTCCACACAAACTGCACTCCTTTCTCCCTGCAAATTTATTTTGGTACAGCAACTTAACCTAAAAATCAAGTCAGATGATTTTATTCTGCTGTCGAAAGTCTTTTGGTATCTTCCCCTTTCATATTAAATAAAAACTGAAGGCGTTTCAATGTACTAGAATGTCACGCGTCAATACGTTCTTACCTTTCTCCACCACTATGAACTCCTCATTGGCCTCCTTGATTTTCCTCAAAAGTAACAGACCAGCTGTTCACACAAAGTCTATATACTTACTTGCTCTGCCTAGAGCAATCTTTTCCTTTAATATGTGTATAACACCCTCCTTCACTTCCTGGGTTTTTTTGTGCAAATAACATCTCATAAATGAGATATAACCACCCAACACAAAATAAAATTAACTTTCCTCCCAGCATTCTCCAATGGCTTTTACCTTTCTTGTATTTCTTTGTAACACTTATCACCATCAACCATCAATCATTATTCTATTACTGGTTTATTTTGTGATTGGAGACAGAGAGAGAGAGAATTGGGAGGGGGCGCAGAGGAAGAAGAAAACACCCCACTGCCTAGAAAGCCTGCTGGGGAGTTACATCCCAAGGCCCTGAGATCATGACCCAAGCCAAAGGCAGTCACTCAATGGGCTGAGCCACCGAGGTGCCCCTCTATTATTGGCTTATTTCACTATTGTATTTCAAAAGAATGTAAGCTCTTTGTGGTCAGGTATTTTATATGTTTTATTAATTGAAGTATTCTCAGAAAGGTAGCTGGCAGATTGTAAGGGCTCACTAAACTGTATTTTGCTGTTATTATTGGGCTCCTTTATGGGCTTTACCTCTTACGCTAGACCTATATCCTTCAGATGTAAGCAATAAGAATAGAGCCCTGCTGCCTGTTCAAATGAGTAAAAAGCCTGTATTAAGTGGATATTTTAAAAGCTAAATGAATGGCTTAATAGTTGTATATAGGGGGAAAGGAAACATATTTTCCACGGTTTAGAAGTGGAGTTCTTTTATAGAGTTCTTGTACAAGCCTACACTATTGAACGATAATGGGCAGTTGTACATTCCAATTATACCAACACTTTGGTAATTTATATCAGTTTTTTGTAATTCATGACTGGATCATTTAATTCCTTAGGAGCATTATACCATTTCAACTTTTCTGTTCAATAAACTTATTGGGGTTGCTACCTTTTTTATTCAAATGGAGAAATAGTCATGATTTCATCTAAATAAAGTGTTATTGATTGTGTTGTTTTCTAGGAAGGAGTCGCACATGCTAGTTTAAAAGTTTTGTTAAATTCCCAAGTCTGTCACCGATAAAAGCCTTTTGTAGATTAGTAACTTGATCAAAACAGAAAAGTTATGTAACACTCAATTGTTATACTATCTTTGTTTCCATCTTGCATTGTAATAACACCCATCTTAACTCTATTTAAGACAAGTTATCGCCAGATGGCTTTCTGGCATTGATTGCATGATATGAAATCTAATATAACTAAAAGGTTTTGGTTTTATTAGCATATAAATAATTTAGAAAAATATATGTATTTGAATATAAGGTAAAGTTTTAAATTATTTGGCAATAGTAAACTAAACTTTTTTTTGGTAAATTTTTATTTTCTAAAATTTCTTTGAGCTCTTTTGCAATAAGAAAAAAGGTACAAAAAATTAAGGTTTATTTACCCCAATTCAAAATAATTAGGAATATAATCATAGAGGTTGAAGTATTTAAAATATTGAACCCAAAACATTTTATTAGGTAAATTCGTGAATGCTGAGCATTCACTGTTAAAATATACTAATACTATTGATACACTGGTAGAAGCCTAAAATCAAATATTTATTAAATATTTATATCCATATCTTTTCATGGCGTGGTAATTCATTTCTCTAGCATTAAATAATATTCCATTGTTTGCATGTACTACACTTTATTTGACCTTTCACCTATGGAAGGATATCTTGGTTGCTTCCAAGCTTTTGTCAGTTATGAATAAAACTGCTATAGACATCTTTGTGGGTATAGATTTCATCTTCTTTTGATAAATACCAAGAACTGCTACTGCTGAATCATCTGGCAAGAATATGTTTAGTTTTGTAAGAAACTGCCAAGTTGTTTTCCATTCTTTATTCTCAATAGACATGGAAGAACATTCCTGTTGTTCCACATCCTCACCAACATTTCGTGTTCTGTTGTCAGTGTTCTGGATTCTGGGTATGTACTGGTGTCTCTTTTTTGTTTTAATTTGCATTTTCCTGATGACATATGATGTGAAGCATCTTTTTATATGCTTATTTGCCATCTGTAATATTTTCTTTTGTGAGGTATCTGCTAAGGTCTTTGGCTCATTTTTAATCAGGTTTTTCCCCCATTGTTGAGTTTTAAGGGG
Source organism: Mustela lutreola (assembly GCF_030435805.1). NCBI lineage: Eukaryota > Metazoa > Chordata > Mammalia > Carnivora > Mustelidae > Mustela > Mustela lutreola. Next base: position 526,625 of record NW_026709257.1, read on the forward strand.
TCTTTGTGTATTTTTGATTAACAGTCCTTTGCCAGATGTGTATTTTGCAAATTTTTTCTCATAGTCTGTGCTTTGCCTTTTCATTCTCTTGGCATTGTGTTTCACAGAGTAGACATTTTTAAATTCAGTGCTTGTGCTTTTGTAGCTAAAGTTATTTCCAAAACCAAGGTCATTTAAATTTTCTTCTATATTACCTTCTACATGTTTCATGTTTAGGTTTATAATCCAATCTGAGTTAATTTTTGTGAAGAGTGTATATCTGCCTGGATTTATTTTATTTTATTATTTTATTTTATTTTTATTTTATATTTTTACATTTAGCTTCACCATTACTCCAGAATCATTTGTTTAAAAGATTGTATTATGCTCTCTTGTATTGCTTTTGCTTTTATATTAAATATAAAATATAATTATAATATATATTCCATTCCTTTAATCTAGTCTTTCTGTGGTATTACAATATCTTGCTTACAATTATCGTTATGGTATATTTTTTGCATGATTTTATTTATGTATTTGACAGAGAGAGAGATCACAAATAGGCAGAGAGACAGACAGAGAGAGAGATGAGGAGAAGCAGGCTCCCTGCTGAGCAGAGAGCCCAATGCGGGACTCGATCCCAGGCCCCTGGGATCATTACCTGAGCCAAAGGCAGAGGCTTAACCCACTGAGCCACCCAGGTGCCCCATCGTTATGGGAATCTTTGAAGTTAGTCCTCAGTCTTTGTTCTCCTTCAACACTATGTTGAATATTGTGAGTCTTTGCCTCTCCATATAAACTTTAAAATAAGTTTGTTAATAGTAAAAAAAAAAGAACTTGCTGGAATGCATTAATTGTATAGATAAACTTGGAAACCAGTGACCTCTTGAGCTTAGCAGGAGATAGACCATGGACATCAGTTGTCACAGTGGTGCCTCTGGCAGTACCTATTGAAAATCCCTAGGCAAAATGAGACCTCAAGGATCTGAGAAAATGTCTAAGAAGTACTTGATACATCCCTTGGGTATGGTTTATTGAAGTGTCCACCTGTCTGAAAGCTGGGGAATCTAGATTAGGGAGGGAAAATTAGTTATGATAAAACATATCAACAAACATGAATAAATTTTGTAAAACTAATTGTCATGGCTCATATACAATATGACCAACAGAGGGACCATCAAAAGGAAAGCTTCCGTTATGTTTATAGTGAAATTTTTTATTCAAAATAAAGCAATGACAGGGGAAGACACAATGAGAAAATTACCATTTTTTAAATGGTAAACTTCTTACAAAATGGATTAGGTTTTATATTCTAAGTAGTATATTGAAAAGTAAAACATTGGGGCACCTGGGTGGCTTAGTGTTTTGGGCTGCTGCCTTCGGCTGGGGTCATGATCTCAGGGTCCTTAGATTAAGCCCTGCATTGGGCTCTATGCTCCGCAGGAAGCCTGCTTCTCTCTCTCTATCTCTCTGCCGGCCACTCTGCCTACTTGTGATCTCTGTCTGTCAAATAAATAAATAAAATCTTTTTTAAAAAAAGAAAAGAAAAGTAAAATATTAAAAAATAAAATTTTAATTTAAAAAAATTATGTAATTTTTAAAAAAGCTTAAAAATAGCAGAACCATTTTTCTTATAACTGGAAAATACATTGTATATATATCTATCAAAAATAACTTGTCGGGCTCCTGGGTGGCTCAGTGGGTTAAGCCGCTGCCTTCAGGTCAGGTCATGATCTCAGGGTCCTGGGATGGAGCCCCACTTCGGGCTCTCTGCTCAATGGAGAGCCTGCTACCTCCTCTCTATCTTTGCCTGCCTCTCTGCCTACTTGTAATCTCTCTCTGTCAAATAAATAAATAAAATCTTTAAAAAAAAATAACTTGTCATGGGGGCACCTGGGTGGCTCAGTGAGTTAAAGCCTCTGCCTTCGGCTCAGGTCATGATCCCAGGATCCTTGGATCCAGTCCCACATCAGGCTCTCAGCTCATCAGGGAGCCTGCTTCCCCCTCTCTCTCTGCCTGACCCTGCCTACTTGTGATCTCTGTCAAATAAATAAATAAAATCTTTTATAAAAAAATTTAAAAAATAACTTGTCATGTCTGGAATCAGGAGCATATGGAAAAAAAGAATATCTGAGGACAATACTTCTGCCATGTTTTGTGCCTTGTTAATATTTTTAAACATTCAGGCAACTTTTAGCTTTATTGAAATACCTGCTAAGATACCAGCAGTGCTTTTTGGAGCTCTATGACTATAAAAATTAATTGCAAATATTCAAAATGTTTACTATGGTGTCACTATTTAGGGCCAACACCAAGCATGTTTCAGAAGTAAGCATAACTGTTACTCTTCTGTAAGGCAAAAGGGCATGTTTTCAGGAGTTCCATCTGCTGTACCAGGAGGTGAATCAAGTAATGATTTTTGTCTATAAAATAATTCACTTTTCAATCTAACATTCCTCATTCCACATTATAATAATAAAAACTAGGAGGAGACTAAAACAAACAAACAACTACAACTACAACAACCAGCTTTACCTTCAGTGGTAGAGTAAATAGAACCTTATGAGTAGCCTGAAATTTATTTTTAAATATTTTTAAGATAAACGTTTTTGTTAGAAAACCATATATTTTATATTACTAAGAAATAACAGGCAAAGGTTTAGTAACTTCTAAAAAGTCTAGTTACTTCTATTTATCTATTAACTCATCTCTTTATGAAGTAGAACATGATCACACCTATTGTATCTACCCAAGTTTGTATGCTTTGGTTATTTTATGTTTGCTATTTCCTTGCTTAATTTTTACAATATTTGATACATAATAGTATCTTTAAGTCCATCTACGGTTTCACAGAATTTGTTTGAACTTCATAAAAATGTACATACTTTTTGCACTGTCCTTGCTTTACTTCTCTATTAACTTTCCAAGATTTATTCACTTTAGAGTGTGTAGCTATCATTTATTTTTATTCCTCCATAATGCTATGTTTACAAATTTGTATTTATCTGTACTTTTAAAAATATCTTAATTATATACCATTTCTCATCTCATGTAACACTCATGTTACTTCTACACTTATCAGATATTATGTAACTGAAAACCACAACTCAGCAACAATATAGCACCATTTTTCAAAATTAAATGGCTTACCAGAATTCTTTAATTCTATCCTTTATTTGTATTGGATGACCCTTTATTCTAGGATTTGGCAGTGTTCATATGGAGGAAAGCTTATAAGTTGATATTCCATAAATAGAAGGATTTATTATGATTGATTAATTATTTTCATTTAGAATGCATAGAATATGGTTGATTTAATATTTGTTTCTTACTCTCTGCCTGGAACATAGTGCTATCTATGTAATAGCCACTAAAATATTAAGTTAATTACCTAGACTTTAAACTTCATATGAATAGGAATAACATACAGAACTCTTCTCAGATTGGGACACCTGGGTGGCTCAGTCAGTTAAACGCCTGAGCCTTTAGCTCAGGTCATGATCTTAGGGTCCTGGGACTCAGTTCTGCAACAGATTCCCTGCTTAGCCGGGAGTTTGCTTCTCCCTCACCCTGCTGCTCCCCCTGCTTGTGCTCTCTCTCACTCTCTCTCTTACAAATAAATAAAATTAAAAAAATAAATTCTTCTCAGATAGCTAATATAGAATATCGTCTTTGTATTCATCAAAGGGAAAGTGCCATATAATAATGAAATTCAGACTACTTCAAATTCATTTTTTAACCAGTAAGAAAGTACTGTAAACAAGCCAAAAATGTCTTTAATGAATTAAAGAAATAGATTGATTTTCAATATCTTAATGTTTCTAAAATAAATTGCAAGATTTTTATACTCGATATCAGTGTAAATATTCATTATACAAGGATATTCTAAAAATAAACCTGAGAAAACTACTTGACATATATGATGACAAAAACGAGTTTGACAAAAGTCAGTTTGGGTAAAACTTACAACGCCTACCACCTGAAACTCTTGTTCTATAGTTTAATTATTTTAATTTACAAAAATACAAAAATAATGTATCAGAGTAAGTCTATTGATAGCTTTGAAGGTATGCTCTGGTTGTGCACTGTTTACTATTAACAGGGGAATCAAATATGTGATGCTTATGCTGTGACTATATTAAAATTCAACAAGTTCAGAAGCATACGAGGAATAGAATAAAGACAAAAGATGACCCTTACTTATCCTAAAGATAGACAATGGTATATATGTGCTAGTTGGGGAGAGAATCCAGTCAGTAGATGGAGGATGTGGTAGTGGAAAAAAAAAGACACAACGTTTTGGTTGAACGTTTAGCACTATATTTAACAAAGTGAAATTGTGTGTTAACAGCCTTGAATAAAATCCAAAAAATATTTTCAATTCATTGAAGATTATTTAGGGAAAACTTGAAAAATACAACTTGATAAGCATTCCAATAAAAGATTCATAAGCAATACAAGTTTCAGAATTTTTAGTATATTTTCCCTAAAAAGCCATTTGATTTAAATTAAAAAGAATTCTATTTACCTGCCACTTAAATAAGAGGAAATTATTTGGTTTTGTTATAAGTCAATAAAATAAATTAACATATCTTGAGAAAACAGATATGCACACTAAGTTAAAAATAATAGTGCTTAAGCTGTTCAGCAAACATTTGCAAAATTCCTTGCCCTCAGCTAGCTCTGGAGTTCTGCTAGGTGAGTAAGGCCATGTATGTTACTGCTCAGAGTACTGACGCAAAGCAATTATCCCCTTCACCACCATTTTTTGCCATTGATATGTCATGCTATGTTGTTTAGAGATACATAGATGGCCCTACATGAAGGCCTTTTTTTGTGTGTATACGGGTGACTGTGATTTAACTTTCAAATAAGATGGCTCCTGATTTACAATGATTCAACTTACGATATATTTGGCAATGATGTGAAAGTGAAAGTGATTCAGTAGAAACTGTACTTTGAATTTTGAATTTGGGTCTTTATAAAAAGGGCCAGTGACATGTGGTATGGTGCCGTCTTGTGATGCTGGGCAGGGTCAGTGAGCCACAGCTCCCAGTCAGCTAGAAGATTACAGGGGTGAACACCTGATATTCTTACAACCACTTTATATATAACCATTCTTCTTTTTTTTTAGTGTAATATTTAATAAATTGCATGTGATATTTGATACTTTGTTATAAAATAGGCTTTGCTTAAGATGATTTTGCCCAAATGCAGGCAAATGTAAGTGTTCTGAGTATGTTTAAATAAGCTTAAGGTAAGCTATGTTATTTAATAGTTTAGGGGTATTAAATGCATTTTCAATTTTTTATGTGTTTCTCTGTATATATCCCCCTTGTAAGCTGTGGAACATCTCTATATGTATATGTAGCCTTGGTATGGCTTACATATTATTGGCATGAAACATCTAGAACTGTACGTGTGCCATATGATTGTCTACAACATCAAACAAGTTTCTTGAAAACTTGTGCCAAAGGGGTTATGTCTTTAAGGATTCTTATTTCTGAAGGGTTCTCTCAAATGTAAGATTTTTCAGAAGTTAAGTGAAAATCTGACCAAACTAAACATTTTTCCATTTTCCCTAGTGAGCAAAGATAGCTAAAATCTATCTGCCATTTTCAACACTGTACTCAACGACTGTAATTCTAATTTAAGAACAGATTATTTATATCAAAACCACATGTTGGCCTAATCTTACACAATATTCATAAATCTCACTCAGAGCCTTGGACACTTTTATTTGTTGAGTCTATATGGTACTACGGACATTCATCTTTTTTGGACCTCATAGCTTCATGTATGTCTATACTTTTGAAAATACATGCATCATAGTTCCATTGTAAAATGTCTGGGTTATAAAATGTGCTATGCTATCAAAATGGTAATAAGAACATACAAATAACCTGATGTAATGAACTGGACCAGATTGCCAGATATCACATTTCATACCAGAAAGTTTCAGTGGTAAGTTTTAAAATGGCCAGCTATACTTCGACTGAATTATAACTCATTTAACTTCTTTCTTTGTGTCCAGTATATACATTAGTCAGTATTATAGTAAATAAGTACTTTGGACAGATGTAAATATGCTGTAATAAAAAATGTTTTTCTTCTTTCTTTTAGTCCTTTTTACTTGTAAGACTAGCCACAAATACCTTGCCTGCTCCAAAATAATTTGCAATCCAAATTTATCTCTAAATGAATTTATTGCACAGAAAAAATATATATATACACTTACAGTAGACATGTTCAAAAATAGTTACACAACAGCAGGGCCCTAAATGTAAGCAGTATAGTATGTTTTGTTTTGTTTTCTTTAAATAATTAGAGGTTATGTGAAATACTGGAATTTTATTTCCAGGCCTAGTATTTCAAGACAGTTAACTACACTTACAGTGTCAACAGCCTCTTGTTGGCAGTATGATTTTATTGGCTCCATGGAATAAAAGCAAGAATTTACTATTGCTTCTTTCTTTTATGACACACACAGAAAAAAAAAATTGACACATTTGCTCAAGACCAACCAGAATCATTTTAACCTATCAATATTGATGGGAGGCCTTACTGCCAAAGTCACTGCTGGGTTTTCACAATTCATTGCAGACAATCTGCTACTCCCATTATGATAAAGGAGAGAAGAGTCATAATCAGGGAAGAAAGCTAGATTAATACTTGTAATTATCATTGAAATATTTAGCCTGCTATAGGATTATTATTATTAGTGTCATTTGATAATTTTCTCTCATTTTATTAAACACAACTGTGAGTAATTACCCTCCCTAATATTTCTCTGTATTGGCTGACTAGCTAGCAAACATTGATGAAAATATCCGGTAGCCACACATATAAAATGCTGCATTATGATGCTGTTGAATCAAAACATACCTCTACCTGATCCTGTAGCTCTTTGAGGATTTGCAAATCAATTAATTCTATGTTTATTGGATTCTTCCCATACAATTAGAAAATGTATAATAGAGTCCATGAACACTATTAGTTTTACCATTTTAAGCCAGCAATCACACTTTGATTTTTACAACAAAAGCAGAAATATAAACACACACATTTGGATCAGTTTTCTGTTAGTCTGTCTGGACTTCAGAATCCTATTCCTCAAGGTAATGCACACCAAACTTCTGGATTAAACAAGAAATTAGATGGCACCTGAACACTTGGTTTAATATTCTCCAAAGGACTTATTTCTTACATTATGACATTGTTTTACAAAGATCCATACTTTTATAATGTTAGTATTTTTAATAATCAATAAAGTCAATTAATCGTGATTAAAAATCAAACATAAAAATTTCTACTTTTTGCTTTTGCCCCCTCTATTTAGAACTTATTTATAGCCTGATAATTCAAAGGTCCCTATGTTTATGAAAATCTGGACAAAAATAGCTCTAAGATCCCATTCAGAACTTGATATTAATCTAAGTCTTTTGGCTCCATTTATCCTGAGAGCAAAGAGTAGGACAAAGGATTTGAGTACTGTTAGTTTATCTGGGAGATTATCCAAGGTAGAAAAGAATGGGAAATTCATACAGTGAAGAAGCAACTTTGTCAAAGAGGTACATTGTTGGTATAATTGTTGTGGATAGAAAATGAAGGCTTGCTTTTACTGAAAGTTCCTGAGAAACTTTTTAAGTTGTCCTCATGAAGACCTGAAAACTGACAATTTTATCTATGGTTCTTATTTCCACTTCACTGAGAGCTGTCCTCAGAGGACATGAACTCTCCTACACTTTTGGGTTGTGTTGGAGACATTCTAAAATGAGAGAGAGAGCATGAGATGCTATCAGTGTTAAGTAACTGCAATTTCCCATGGAACTATCCACCACAGGTTTGGCTATAATCAGGTGTTGGGTCTTGATATCAGAGGGATTTGAGGCAGTATCATTTTAGGTTAATCATTATATCTGAAATTTCCAAAAACTTCAACTGATGAAACTTTGATTATAAATCTATAAATATAACAATAAATCTACAGTATTCCAATTATTTTCATAGAAATACACAGACAAAGCATCAATTGATTAATATTTAAATGTTACAAAATACTGAACTGAAAGAATTTGGTCATATAGCAACGTGTAAGAAGTAGAACTTAGGTTTAAGTTAGAACTCCGGATGCATTTGAGACTCAGTTAAGAAATTGAATGGAGGGATGCCTGGGTGGCTCAGTGGGTTAAGCCACTGTCTTTGGCTCAGGTTATGATCCCAGGATCCTAGGACGGAGCCCCAAATCGGGCTCTCTGCTCAGCCTGGAGCCTGCTTCCTCCTCTCTCTCTCCCTGCCTCTCTGCCTGCTTGTCAACTCTCTCTGTCAAATAAATAAATAAAATCTTAAAAAAAAGTAATTGAATGGATGTCTGACTATCTTATAGGTTTGCTAAAAATCAGTTACTTTGTGTTCACGTGTGGCTATGCAGGAATTTTTAACTTTCTCTAAGAAGTTATTAGATTTGTTTATATAATGGCAGTAAAGGATGGGGAAAAGCAAAGTACAAACCCCATAAAGACAAAGACACTGAGTATGAGAAAAGAGTAATAGATAAGAAGAATCAATGCATTTGAGGAAAATGGGAATTGAAATACTCAATGATTGTTGATTTTTTTATTTTTTATTTATTTATTTATTTATTATTTTTATTTTTTTAAAGATTTTATTTTTATTTATTTATTTGTCAGAGAGAGAGGTAGAGTGAGCACAAGCACAAGCAGACAGAGTGGCAGGCAGAGTCAGAGGGAGAAGCAGGCTCCTTGCAGAGCAAGGAGCCCGATGTGGGACTCGATCCCAGGACGCTGGGATCATGACCTGAGGTGAAGGCAGCTGCTTAACCAACTGAGCCACCCAGGCATCCCGATTGTTGATTTTTTTAGATGGAGAACACAAACTAGCTTACAAGAAGGAAATAACAGAAGACATGTTGTGATGTGAGACAGAATCCTGGAAAAGGCAGTAACGTGGAATAAAGGAGTAGGGAGAGCATATCAGGTAATTTGGATAGGAAGGAGTTAGGAGGTAATTGCTTGATAAATTTTGTATGGCCCACTTAAATGCACAGATTTCTCTTCTTTAATTTATATGGAGAACAGGGTGTCCTTTCTCTTCCCTTTCAGAGCACCAGAGGTGTACTCTTTCAGACTGAGAACCTGAAAACCTCAGGACTCAGTTGCTTAAGCACAGCTGAGAGGACATATTTCAATTAAGATTTACATTTTGCTGTATGTAGTAGACTGTCAAAAGTGGTTTAACCATATTTTTTCATTTAACAAGAAGACTACAGAGAGTGTTTTCTGGTGTTGGTTCAGAGTGTCCAACCCTCTGAACAGATTTTTCTCTCAAAGTCCGGGGCAAGAAATCAATTGTTACATATGTATTCACTAAAAAAGCAGCTGGAAGATGCTGAGCACTGTGGCCCATGAGATCAAGCACCAGCACACACTTGTGAGTGGTGAGCTCCCAAGGCGGGAGGAAAATTCTAGAATAAATTGCTTATTAGAGAGCCATACCTTTTCTCCTGTTTCCTTACCTCTCTGTACTACCCTCTTGTATCCACAGCATTGGAAATGCTTTTAGCAACACACCACACTGAATCACCACAAATTATGTGATTCTCTTGGTGGAAAACTAAACACTGTGTAAAAACTGTGGTTTTCTAGTTCATGCTTCTGGATTGAAAATAATTCAGAATAAGCTGATAGGAGTAGCCAAGAGAGATTTAATCTTCTGTTTGGAAAAGGGCTTCTATATAAGTGAGTAGAGGAACCTTTAAGAATTATTAATGTTTAGGGGCACCTGGGTAGCTCAACGGGTTAAGCCTCTGCCTTTAGCTCAGGACATGATCTCATGGTCCTGGGATGGAGACCTGCATTTGGCTCTCTGCTTGGCAGGGAGCCTGCTTCCTCCTCTCTCTGCCTTCCTCTCTGCCTACTTCTGATCTGTCTCTGTCAGAGGAATAAATAAAATCTTAAAAGAAAAATAATTATTCATGTTTAGGGGCACCTGGGTGGCTCAGCGGGTTATGCCTCTGCCTTTAGCTCAGGTCATGATCTCAGGGTCCTGGGATCAAGCCCCACATCAGGTTCTCTGCTCAGCGGGGAACCTTTTTCCCCCCTCCCACTTTCTGCCTGTCTCTGCCTACTTGTGATCTCTGTCAAATAAATAAATAAAGATTTTTAAAAGAAATAATTATTCATGTTTACATATATGCACCAGAATTCTATGTCCCTTGTCAGATAGGCTTCAAATCAACAGAAATGATAATATTTTACTTAATAAGTTTTTTAATTCCTCTGTTAACATTTTGGAATACATCATTTTAATGCATATCTGCAAATTTGTAATCACTTCATGTGAGACAAGGAATGCTTAAAAAGGCAACCAGGGGCACCGGGGTGGCTCAGTGGGTTAAGCCTCTGCCTTTGGCTCAGGTCATAATTTCAGGGTCCTGGGATCGAGCCTTGCATCATTCTCTAGGCTCAGCCAGGAGCCTGCATCTCTCTCTCTCTTTCTGCCTGCCTCTCTGCCTGCTTGTGATCTCTCTCTGTGTCATATAAATAAATACAATCTTTAAAAAAAAGGCAACCAAAAAACATTTACAGTTTTGGACAGGAGTTTCCCTTACGTTTGGATAAGGATGCAAATTCAACTTCATAATAAATTACACTGCATCATAAAGATTAAATGCACTTGGGTTTGCGTTCTCTCCTCCCTCCATCCTATCGTACACACAGCTGCCCGACTAATCTTCCAAAAACACATTTTCATGTGCTGCATTTCAAAACTAGCTTCCTGTTGCCTGAAAAAATAGTCTCAAATGCTTTTGTCTGGCATTCAGGGCTCTCTAGGATGGGCACTCTGGCCAACACATCACTGCTCGTTTGTTCCACCACACACAAGTGGATCTCGGGCTAGTTATTCAGAGACCCACCTCCTCACCGACCCAGCAAAGGTCTCGTGCATCTACTAAACTCGCATCTCACTCAGTGATGTTCTCAAAGGCCATTAGTGGGTGACATGCCACTGCTAGAGTCAGGAGCCAGTGTGAAGTTGCCGCTGCCTAAGTGCATGGACTGAAAGCGAGAACGTTGATTCTCCAGGAGAAAACTGGGGCATTGTTATGAGAAGGCAGACGGCAAAACCACCCAGGTCCCCTATGACTGCTTTAACACACTCTGGACAAAATTTAAGGAGACAAGTGAACGTATTAACTCCCACTTAGGCTGTAGAAGGCAAATGCAACGGAGGGAAGGCATTATCTTCTTCTGGAACAAACCACTTAGCTCCAGCTACTTTTATAAATAGATCAGACCCTGTCCAGGAGCCCACTTAGCTGGGTTCATTTGTATACAATGTCCATACCCTCAGGAATATTAACATTTTATCTCAGATTGCATTAATTTAAATAAAACTTAACAAAAATGGTGTGAAATGAACAAAAACACCATATTCTGTGATGAATCAAATGAAATACATTTTCACTTGCTGTTTTCCCCATTTAAAGATAAAATTTCTGATAACTGTCATTATTTGTGAAAAGACACAAGACCAACAGTTTGTGTGTATGTGTGTTTTGGTTTTTGGTTTTTGGTTTTTTTCTTCCCCTTAAGGCTATAGCCATATTGTCACTAATAAAGATCTCACATTTGCCTGGAAGCTTTCATGGCAAATTTTCAGTCTGAGGGTAGTCACCATGCAGCCAAATGGCTTTAAACATCATCAGTGCCTTTCTTCCACACACATTCTCTTCCTGGTTTAAACATTAGTTACCCTGGTTCTACACTGACACAGTATTTGCATCTCTCTCCTGTCCATAACTCCTAAAAGTTGGGGACCTCTCACTTTGGTTTCCCCAGAGCATGACATTTTATTTGGTGCTTGGGGGGGCAATGGGCAGTTCAAGAAGTATGTTAATACTATCACTCAAAGTATTGATCCATGCTATGCACCAACAGTGTAGTAAATATCGTTCCTTTCTTGTAACAAAGGCAGTAGGAACTTCTCCCAAGGGACGGAATTCCAAGGACAGAATGAAGGCAGGAAGGGAGCTGGTCTATTTGGACCTACTTTGTGAGAGACACTGGTTTAGGTATTTTTATGTATACATTATACCACTGAACTGTCACAATCCTGCAAATTCTTACATGCTTGGATTTCTCTGTAGCAAGTTTAGCAAGCCACCCAAATTCACAGTGACAGGCCCGTGAGTCAAATCCAGCATGCTTGACTCCATGATTGTCAAGTCCACTAGCCCCATATATCATGAATCTGAGATTCATGAGTGTGTAGGTGCTATCAGGAAATGTCAAAAATGCCCATTTCAGGGACACATGGATGGCTCAGTTGGTTAATCGTCTACCTCCAGCTCAGGTCATAATCCCAGCATCCTGGGATCGAGTCCCCCATCAGGCTTCTTGCTTACCAGGAGCCTGCTTCCCACTCTGCCTGCCTTTCCCTCTGCTTGTGCTATCTCTCTGACAAATGAATAAATTAAATCTTTTGTAAAAATCTTGTTAAAAAGGCCCATTTTAAAGAATGTTTTAAAACATTGTTTGGACAGCAATAGAAGCGAAAGCAGAATGACATAATGTAACGACAGATAGTTTATGTGGGAGCCCTTTGGGTACTCTGGTGGATGAATGTTTTTAAATTAGTTTTTCATGGACAAGGGGAGTTAGAGAGGAGAAGGGAGGTGGGAGAAATTGGAAGGGGATCTGAACCATGAGAGACTATGGACTCTGAAAAACAGTCTGAGGGTTTTGAAGGGGCGGGGGGTTGGGAGGTTGGGGTACCAGGTGGTGGGTATTATAGAGGGCACTTCTTGCATGGAGCACTGGGTGTGGTGCAAAAAGGATGAATACGGTTATGCTGAAAATAAATAAAAAATAAATTAAAAAAATTAGTTTTTTGTAAACTGCCAAAAAAGAAAAGCACTCCCATTGATAGCGTACACTTTATGGTTCACAAAGCACGTGCCAACAATAAAAGTAATGATGGGTTACCGTTACAATTCATAGAAAAGGAGGTACAGGGAAATTGAATGAAAGGGAATAACAAAGTAGGTTCATAAGTCCATCTTCCTTGTAAAAAAAATTAACCTGAAAGTGCGTTTCTGCCACCTCTCTCCTGTTTGATCTGATAAAGAATGACCACGATACATGAATTATAGTTCGGGGTTTTGAAAAGCATAATAGCTTTATACCAACACTTTAGCTTTTATTTATTTATTTATATATTTATTGCTAACAAGATAGCTCGATTTGATATGCGGTTCCTGAAACCAACCTCAGAAGTAATTCCATCTTCATGAGAAGTCAGAAAGAACAACAAACCAAACCTCAAAATAGATTCAAAGAGAAAATAGTCTTAAAAAAATTTCCCTTCCTGGGGCACCCGAGTGACTCAGTGAGTTAAAGCCTCTGCATTTAGCTCAGGTCATGAATCTAGGGTCCTGGGATTGAGCCCAATGTCTGGCTCTCTGCTCAGCGGGGAGCCTGCGTCCACTTCTCTCTGCCTGCTTTCTGCCTATTGGTGATCTATGTCTGTCATATAAATAAATAAAATCTTTAAAAAAAATTTCCCTTCCTATCAGAAGCAGACCAAACCACTAACAAATTCCCCAGAAAGCTTCATCGAAAAGGTTGTACTTTCCTCAGTCACCCAGCAGGACCTTCTTCTCTGGGCCTGGTATTTCTTCAATGGCCTATTCCAGAGAATAAGACACTAAACTACTGAGCGCCATGGGCCTCAGAACAACGAAAGAGATGATGAGGGGCACAAAGCACGCCTCTGGTCACCAAGAGGGTATGTAAACGTTTGCTACTTTTCTGTATTTTTCAAAGCTGAGTTTTTAGCTGGAGGCCGCTCCTTTAGGATACATTGCTGATACCGTATAGTAAAAGCCATTATATGATCTTTTACAAACCATTTCCTATCTTTGCATTCTCATGTGCCAAGACAGACACGGATTATTTAAAACCCTGAAGAGAGTGCTATTGCATTGAAATTGCCTGTAACCTTCGTGTAATAGATTTATGATTGATGATAGATTTATTTAAAATATTACTGTTTTAAATATTTATTCTCAGTAAACGATTTCAAACTATGCTCATTTAAGTAAGTTGGTGCATAATCCCTTTTCTATTAAACCATAGTGCAAGGACCAATGCCGCGCTTCCGCGAGAACCCCAAGCTCTTTTTCTAGAATGGCCATATGCGTATGTATCAGGTGTCCTCTTTTCACTCCCTTTGTGGAGCACCTACCATGGAGGTCATGTAATAACCAATAACCAAAAAACAAACAAAAAACCCAAACATCCAGGTCGAAGTTATTCGCGCCTGCCATCATGCAAAGGCAGACCCTGCCTGGAGACCAGGGGACTGCTCAAATAGCAGGCAGGCATCTCAGCCCAGGCCTGTGCTGGGGAAGTTGGTTTCGGGCTTCTGGCGCAATCTGAAGCCAGCGAAGTGACCCGAGAGTGCAGCCGGGTTTAGGGCTGATGATCTTTTTGCAGCCAGGCTGCACCCGGACACCCGCTCGGGGAGCCAGGCTAGGAGGCCGCTGAGCGCCGGCGCTGGCCACGCTCGCAGGCCCCCGGGGCTTCATCCCGTGCCCAGGCCCCGGCCTCCGCCTCAGGAAGGAGGGGGGCGGGGGCGGGGGAAGCCTGGAGAAGGGGCTTTGCTAATTGCCGAAGCGGGAAGTGAGCTCGCGGAGGACATGGCGGAGAGTCTGGGAGGAGGTGGAGGGGCTGGCGGAGGAGGGGCGTGCAGCGCCCCGGTGCTGTGCCGCAGCCCAGTCGGTACTGGAGGACCCACAAGACTAGCCTCCCATGTGCTCCTCCGCTCCAGCCCAGCCCTGGAGTCCGCGCTGCACCTCCCAGCACCAAGGCTTCCCCAGACTACCCTCTGTGGACAGGTAAATTGAAACCGCGCCGCGCCCTCACCTGGAGCAGAAAGCGCAGGCCGCGAGCTCGCCGTGGTGTGGGGACCCAGCCTCCCGCGACCCCCGGGGCACCGGGACCACCCCGGATGCCACGCCGCACCCGGGTCCACACGGGGTCGGGCCAGGGATGGCGCCGCCCGAGGTTCCCCCGCCAGTGGGCGCACTAGCCCCCATTGTTCGGCACCCCCATGCCTGCGTGCCAAGGTCCCCCTTCCCTCGTCTCTCGCCATGGCCCCACCGCTTTTGTTCTGGACTTGGGATCCTAGGTGGAAACTAGTCCCTCAGACCTCCCTGGCAGCAAGGAGCGCAGGGAGGGATTCTCGGTTTTTCCACCCTGGCTCTTCCTCTCTCCACATTCACATGCCTTCTTGTGTCCTTTCCTCTCCTCATTGTCACTTTTATTAAATGGTTTTGTTCTGCATGTTGACCCGCAGAGCGATTTCATGAATGAATATACAGGAAACTAAGTCGGAGCCCACCTGTGAGAGCCCACCTGTGGAGGCCTTTCATTAGAATGGTCTCTGGTTCTAGCCTCAGTTCAGAATACTGCGTGTACCTGAGGACCGAGTCCAGATGTTTCTTTCATCTCTGACTTGAATTTGAAATCCTCCTCAGACTTCAGCTTCCAGGATTGCTCCCGTCCTTGCTCTCCCACTGTCTCGGTTGGGATCCGCCATGAGTGTTGAACACAGGAATGAATGAATGATATATACCCCCAGGTCGCTGGGGCTTTTTCTTGTTTTGCTGAGGTTGGAAAGGCTTGGGAGAGAACCCCTGTATGCAGATACAGAGCTGCATGCAATTGCTTAGATAAACGTGTTCCCCACTTAATTGCTTGGGCATTGAACATTTCGCCCTTAACCTGTGGCTTGAGCAGTTAGGAGGAGACAATCTGGAGGTGAATCAGAAGATGGCTGAATCCACATGGTGGTGGGCTGGCTTTGGGAGATTTTCCTGGAGATTCTAAAGAAAGATCTAAATTCTTCCAATGGGGAGTGGTAAACATTTTATCAATGGGAGATGGAAAATAAATTGTCTGGTTAACCTTTCCCTCCCCCTCAAAACCCATTATTTGAAAAAACAAAAAAGGAAGTGAAGGGAGAAATCCTCCCACTCCCATCTCCACTCACCTCCATAGCCACCTCCTCTTCCAAGAACTAACAGACAAGGTGCCAAGAAGTGTTAGGTACCAGCAGTGGTCTCAGAGCTCATTCAAGGATCATGGTGAAAGTCATTCAAAGAGATTGTGGGGGCACAGGGATCCAATTAAGGGGGACAAGTTTAAGGTTTGCCTGGTCCCCTAAAAATTAATGGCACTAGAGAAGATGAGCTTTGGGAACTATAGCTTCAGTGAGTCATGGTGGGAAGAGGCCATGAGGGCAGCAAAGACAGTCTTAGATGATGTTATTAATAGCACTACAGGCTCTAGATTTCCTGTGGTGGTGTTCTTGGCAAGACCAGCCCAGTCAAAGTGGATACTCACAACCTGGAACAGAGGGTCTTGGAGATCCCAGCAAGTGTGGTATGATGAGAGCGTAAAATGATAGGAGGTGTCCTTTGGAAGGACTGTCTTCTTGACTTTAAAAGGGAGAACCCAAATCTGTAGGTGAAATCTTCTTGGCTACAAAGAAGGCCGAGGCCTTCTAAGGTCAAGGTCTCCTCGTCATTTTAAAAGATGTCAAAGAACATATTCAGACATTTCAAAGATGTCCTCATGTCCATCCGTTCCCACTCTGGAATTCTATCACTAAGGTGAGAGTTCCTCTAGTTGGAAAAAAGATCTAAAAAGACTTCCCTTTCTTATGTAATCTCTGTAACCTCCAGGACACACCCACCTACCCCTTCCAGCGCTGTAATGAAGCTACAGCTGGTGCCAACTTGTGGAACTCATTAAAGGCTATTTTCCCTTATATACCCCCGGACCAAGTTCCCATGCTCCCTCACCTGATTTCCTGCACTCACCTCCCACCTGGTGTGTTCACACCTGCAGGTGCCTTTTACCAACCCCTTTGCCAAAAGGCAGCCAGAGTGACCTTTCTAAGACCTATCAATTCCTGGCCTTCGTCTCCATAGAAATCTGCACTGATCTTCTAACAAATTCTCAGTCCTCCAATGGCATCCATAATCCTCCCATCCATCTCTTCCTACCCTTCCAACTGACTGTTGCCTGTTCTGCCCTGTCTTTCTGCCCTTCAACCACGCTGCCTCCCTCTTCCTGTGGAGACCCCTCATGGTGCCTGCCTCCAAGCACAGGTGATTCCCATTGATGGAAAGACCCTCTTCCTCTCCCCCGTCTCCCCACTCCAGTTACTCCCACTTATTCGTGAGCTCACAAGCCCCATGGTACACACTCTCCATGCAGCCTGCTCTCTCTTTTCTAGCACTGGCCTCCGTTTCTAGCTGTGGTTGTGTCACGGATGTCCCTCCCCAGCCTGCCTCCAAGCTCTCCGTCCGTTTAGCTCCAACACCTGACACAGTGCCTGGCACGTAGTAAGCCCTGGCTAGCTTCTAAGAGCCTCACTGAGGGACTGAAAGCATTTTAAAAATGTCACAACGTAGGCTCCAAACTGTAGGCAGAAAAAGCTTTGCCTGGATTGACATTTTAGAGACGTATTCGTCAAGTTACATGTGTTCACTGACTTTACCTTGTAAAATATTTTAAAAAAAGGAACTCTGTATCGCTTTGCATCTAACGAAGGCACATGTATACTATTAGACCACGTTATGAGCTTAATGGAAGGAGACAAGATTTTTTTGCTAAGAAAATGTATAAGACTGTTGAGGTCATGTGGGAGGAAATAGTCCGTTTGTTGGAGCATTGCTATCTTACTCTATCACAGCCACTAATAAAAATCTGACACGGGGTGAGTCAGAATAGTCTGTCAGAGATGAGTTAGATCTGGCTCATGTTCGTACAGACATGAAAGCCAGGAACGAAGAAGCAGGCTTTGAAAGCCTGGGTGGAGGAGGCGGTGTGGTTCACTGCGATGAGCTAAGTGCCCAGGGCCACTGGCGGACACGCGGGCCTGTGTCCTTCCTTTGTTCTGGGGTCCCTCTTGCACCATGTGGTGAGGCTAGCAGCTGGGAGCAGCTCAGGACAGGACCAGGTGGCATCTTACCTCTCACACCCTCCTGTGGGCTCCAGTGGGCTCCAGTGGGCTCCAGTGGATCCCAGGGGACAGCCTGTCTTCCTTGCAAAGCCCAGTAGCACTGGGAGCAGAAACTGGGACCAAAGAGTGAGCACCCTGTTTGACAAGCTGGACCAGCCACCTCTTCTTCAGATGCAGGGGGAGCCCAGGCGTGCTGACTCCTCCCTTCTTCCTTTCCCATTTCCTCCCTCCCTCCCTCTTCCCTTCCCCTCTCTCCTTCCCTGGTGGTGCCCTTTCCTGATGCCCACTTCATCCCTTTTCCTTTCTTACATGCCTGTCTTCTATAGTTTCTTCTCTCCTCCCAATTACTTCCCTTCGTCTGAATCTCCTCTTTGGTCCCTTTGTCCCCGCTCTCTGCTCCTCCTCCCCTTCCCTGGCCCCTGTTCAGCTCCATCCACACTGCAGGCAGAGGTGGACTAACACTCTCACTCACTAGCTCAGCTACCCTCCAGAAAAGTCACTCTTCGGTGGCCACCTTCCTGACCCCATGGTCCTTTCTCCACTTATTCAGCTATTGCTCTGAAGTCTGAGGAGGACAGAGTGGGGCTGCCGCAGAATCAGGCCAGAGGAGAAACCAAACCATGTGTCCACACTGTCCCCCAGTACTGCTGCTCTGAGAGCTTTCAGAGTCCTCAACAGGGTTAGGATTTAGGGGCTTCTTCAGAACCGGGAGTGAAAACAGCCATAGGTCAAAAGAAAAGCTATGGCCCCCACACAAAAATAATAATCACAAATGAAATCTAAGTGAGCTCTGAAGTCCCAAAGTCAAAAAATTGCCTTGAATCTGTCACTAGAAAGCACCCAAGGCCTCACTCTCTGGGTTCTGCGTGCCCTGGGAATGGCAGGAGGCTTTGACCCCCTTCCCTCTTCATCCACTCCCAAAGAACGTCCTCTGAGGTGGTCTTCAAACTTCCTCTGAGAAACTGTCTCTGGGAACTGTAGGCCCTCGGCTGCTGGGATGAATGAGGGTGATGTCAGGACCTGATGGGAAGCTTTACCAGGAGACTGTGGCTTCTGGATGCAGTCCTGAGGTCCCATGGTCTGGGTGAGATCAGGGTCTTTCAGTGGAGGAGGACAGATGAGATTTCAGATTTTGAGTTGATTCTGGGATGATTAGTGCTTTGGAGGGCATTGGGTGAAGGTATTTTGCACACGGGAAGGACACGAATTTGGGGAGCCAGAGAGTGGACTGTTAAGAGCTGACCTTGCATTTCCCCCAGAAACCTTGCTGCTGTCCTTACCTCTGGTACCACAGAACGTGACCTTATTTGGAACTAGAGTCCTTACAGATGCAATCACATTACAGTGAGGTCGTTAGAGTGTGCCCTAATCTCCTGTAACTGACCTCCTTATGTAAAGGGAAAATTTGGACAGAGAGATGCCCCTACTGTCAGTGGTGGGCAGTGCATGAACTTCTAGAACCCTGACAGTAGTGGAAAACAGACTCAGGCTGGGCACTAGGAAAATGGGAGCTCTAGTGGAATTTCAGATGAAGATGCTGTGGACCTCGGCTTCCCAGGTCATAGTGACGTTAGGATTTCAAATTCAAGTCAGAGATGAAAGAAACATCTGGACTCGGTCCTCAGGTACACGCAGTATTCTGAACTGAGGCTAGAACCAGAGACCATTCTAATTAATGAAAGGCCTCCACAGGTGGGCTCTAACAGGTGGGCTCCGACTTAGTTTCCTGTATATTCATTCATGAAATCGCTCTGCGGGTCAACATGCAGAACAAAACCATTTAATAAAAGTGACAATGAGGTGAGGAAAGGGACTCCAGACGGCATGTGAATGTGGAGAGAGGAAGAGCCAGGGCTGGGCGGTAAAACCTAGAATCCCTCCCTGTGCTCCTTGCTGCCAGGGAGGTCTGAGGGACTAGTTTCCACCTGGGATCCCAAGTCCAGAACAAAAGTGGCGGGTCCAAGGCTCAGGATGAGGGAAGGGGGTCCTCGGCACCAGCACGTGGGGGTGCCAAACGACGGGTGCTATTGCGCTCGCTGCGGGGGGGCACCTCGCCAGTCTCCGTCCCCAGTCCGACTCCGTTGTGTCCCGGGTGTGGCGTGTCGTCCGGGTGGTCCCTCTGCCCCGGGGGTCGCGGGAGGTTGGGTCCCAATACCCCCGCGAGCTCGCGGCCCGCGCTTTCTGCTCCAGGTGAGGGCGCGGCACGGTGTCACTTTACCTGCTTGCAGAGGGTCCTCCGGAGAAGCCATGGGGCTGGGGGGGGGCAGCGGGCCGCGGGAGCGGGACAGCGAGGCCACTGGGGCTGGGCGGGAGCGCGGGAGTGCGGGGGTCCTGCAGTGCTGACTGCGCCAGCAGCAGAGCACCGCGGCGCTGCGCGCCCCTCTCCGCCAGCCCCTCCACCTCCTCTCAGACTCTCCTCCACGTCCTCCACGAGCTCACAGCTCACTTCCAGATTACGCAATTAGCAAAGCCCCTTCTCCGGGCTGCCCCAGTCCCCTGCCCTCCCCCTCCGTCCTGACACGCGGGCCCAGGGTTGGGCGCAGCGAAGCCCCGGGGGCTTGCTAGCATGGTCAGCGCCTGCACTGAGTGGCCTCCTAGCCTGGCTCCCCGAGCGGGTGTCCGCGCGCTGCCTGGCTGCAAATACATCATCAGCCCTAAACCCTGGCTGCACTCTTGGGTCACTTCGCTGCCTTCCTGATTGTGCCCAAAGCCGGAAACCAGCTTCCCCAGCAGAGGCCTGGGCTGAGATGCCTGCCCGAGATCTCTTTGAGCAGTCTCCTAGTATCCAGGCAGGGTCCACCATTGCATGATGGCACCCACGAATCACTTCGACCTGGAAGTTTAGGTTTTTTGTTTGTTTTTTGGTTATTGGTTATTACATGACCTCCATGGTAGGTGCTCCACAAAGGGAGTGAAAAGAGGACACCTGATACATACGCATATGGCCATTCTAGAAAAAGAGCTTGGGGTTCTCGCGGAAGCACGGCATTGTTCCTTGCACTATGGTTTAATAGAAAATGGTTTATGCACCAACTTACTTAAATGAGCATAGTTTGAAATCGTTTACTGAGAATAAATATTTAAAACAGTAATATTTTAACTAAATCTATCATCAATCATAAATCTATTACACGAAGGTTACAGGCAATTTCAATGCAATAGCACTCTCTTCAGGGTTTTAAATAATCCTTATCTGTCTTGGCACAAGAGAATGCAAAGATAGGAAATGGTTTGTAAAAGATCATATAATGGCTTTTACTATACGGTATCAGCAATTTATCCTAAAGGAGCGGCCTCCAGCTAAAAACTCAGCTTTGAAAAATACAGAAAAGCAGCAAACGTTTACATGCCCTCTTGGTGACCAGAGGCGTGCTTTGTGCACCTCATCATCTCTTTCGTGGTTCTGAGGCCCTTGGCGCTCAGTAGTTTAGTGTCTTAGTCTCTGGAATAGGCCATTGAAGAAATACCAGGCCCAGAGAAGAAGGTCCTGCTGGGTGTCTGAAGAAAGTACAACCTTTTAGATGAAGCTCCTGGGGAATTTGTTAGTGGTTTGGTCTGCTTCTGATAGGAAGGGAAATTTATTTTTAAAGATTTTATTTATTTATTTGATAGAGATCACAAGTAGGAAGAGAGGCAGGCAGAGAGAGAGGAAGAAACAGGCTCCCTGCTGAGGAGTGAGTCTGATGTGGGGCTCGATCCTAGGACCCTGGAATCATGACCTTAGCCGAAGGCAAAGGCTTTAACTCACTCTGCCACCCAGGTGCCCAAGGGAAATTTTTTTTTTAAGATTTTATTTATTTATTTGACAGACAGAGATCACAAGTAGGCAGAGAGCAGGCAGAGAGAGAAGTGGAAGCAGGCTCCCTGCTGAGCAGAGAGCTAGACATTCAGCTCAATCCCAGGACCCTAGGATCATGACCTGAGCCGAACCCAAAGGCCCAGTGAGCCAAACTCACTGAGCCACTCGGGTGCCCCAGGAAGGGAAATTTTTTAAAGAGTATTTTCTCTTTTAATCTATTTTGAGGTTTGGTTTGTGGTTCTTTCTGACTTCCATTGAAGATGGAATTGCTTCTGAGGTTGGTTGTCAGGAACCGCATATCAAATCGATCTGTCTTCTTAGCAATAAATAAATAAATAATTAAATAAATAAATAAAAACTCAAGTGTTGGTATAAAGCTATTATGCTTTTCAAAACCCCGAACTATAATTCATGTATCGTGGTCATTCTTTATCAGATCAAACAGGAGAGAGGTGGCAGAAACGCAATTTCAGGTAAATATTTTTACAAAGAAGATTGACTTATGAACCTACTTTGTTATTCCCTTTCATTCAATTTTCCTGTACCTCCTTTTCTATGAATTGTAACGGTAAACCATCATTATTTTTATTGTTGGCACGTGAGAATTAGAGGTCAATGCCCAAAGTGAAAGCACAAGGCAGGTTTATTAAAGCAATAGCACACTATCTAAGGGAGAGCAGGTGTATTCCATGAGGTGGATCTGGCCCTTACTTTCTTTTGGGATTGGATGAAGAATATTTTAATCAGCAGTGAAGATCAAAATGACAAAGTTCCAGGATCAGAGTAAACATATGGGATTAAAACATAAAAAATAAAAAAAAAAGATTTTTTTTGAAAGGACTTTTTTTTTTTTAAAGGACTTTAAACAAAAGTCCTTTTTAAGAGACAGTTGGCTGTTTAAACCAAAAGTACAACTCACTGAGAGAATCGCTGCATTATTTATTGGGGTAGAAAGGACCTGGAATGTAGAAAGACCCATTCTGCAGAGGAAAAAATAGAATCACTGTCAGGCCTCATGACTTGCACAGCCATTGGCTATAATCCCTGCCTCATGAGACCCTGTGCTAGAAGGCCGCTAGAACCATCTCAACTATGTTAGTCTTTCTTGGAAGCCAACAAGTGTTTGCCCAGTTAAGAGCACGGTAACAATCAGTCATGTTATGTTATAATGATTGTCGATATCTTTAAAAGGCTTGTAAGTTCCTTTTTGAGTAACCCTCACCCCACCCTTAGAGAAATTTATCTGTGGTTCACCTCTTTGAAATACCTCATTGTTGTTCCACATTTACCATAGCCAAAAAAAAAAAAAAAAAAAATCTTTTTATTAACAAAGTGTTCAGAAGGGGGCGCCACTGTAAAAAATGAGAGTTTTCCCAGCCGGGACAACTTGCTGAAGAAACAGCTGAAAGCAATCAGGTCAGACAGAGCCAAGGGCTGGAGGGATTTTTAAAATTACAAAAACCTAACCAAATCAAACCAAAACAAAAATCAAAACCAATGGCCAAGGGAACCTGGGTGGCTTAGTGGGTTAAGCCGCTGCCTTCGGCTCAGGTCATGATCTCACGGTCCTGGGATCGAGTCCTGCATCGGGCTCTCTGCTCAGCAGGGAGCCTGCTTCCCTCTCTCTCTCTCTGCCTGCCTCTCCATCTACTTGTGATTTCTCTCTGTCAAATAAATAAATAAAATCTTAAAAAAAAAAAATCAATGGCCAAGATTTCATGTTTGCTACTAAAGTTATGACATTCTCCTCAGACATGCGTGTGACTTGATCAATATATTTATATATTTATATTTGAAGAAGAAGGAACTATTTGATGCAGCAAATCCACGTTGATTAAAAATTACCAGATATGGGGCTCGTGGGTGGCTCAGTGCTTTAGGCCTCTGCCTTCGGCTCAGGTCATGATTTCAGGGTCCCGGGATGGAGCGCCACATCGGGCTCCCTGCTCAACGGGGAGCCTGCATCACCCCCCCCTCTGTCATTCTCTCTACCTACTTGTGATCTGTCTGTCAAATGGGTAAATAAGATCTTTAAAAAAAGAATTACTAGGTGTGAAATACATCGAGGGTATGGGAAGGAAAATGATTTCACCTGATCAGACTAGGAAGTGGTTGAAGCCTGAATTAAAGTGCTATAAAAAGAGTAAAGACCTTAGAAATATATGGGGAAAAAAATCCCTAGAAAAAAAGCAATAATAACTGGCTGCTCTTTATTGATCCAGATCCAGCGGTAGGCAAAGAAGAGCTGGTTTTAACCAGAGGATGAACTCCGTTTGTCTTCATGATCTGGCATTTCATGCAAGCCAGGCATGGGGCTCTGCACTAGAGCTGCAAATGCTGGGGGGCCCTCACTGTCCCTTTTCTCTTCTCAGCGGGACAACGGGCATGTCCATGGTGCAGTGAGACAGGCTTTACCGCAGGGAGATAAAAGACTGCCAAGTGTAGGTTGGAGCTGGGAAAAGCCACTTAGGAACAGATTTTCAGGGGAGGTGATAGACAAGGGCAAAGCGAAGAATGAGGATGAGTGTGTCAAGTTTCAAAGTGCCAGGAGGCAGCACAGTGCATTCGGGAAACTACAGCAAGTTCATGACAACTGACAGCTGATCTCACAGCATCACCTGCGGATGGAGGCTGAGCCCTGGGGTTAACACTGGGGCTGAGATGGTTTGTATACTATGCCGAGGAGGTGAGGTACTACACTGTGGGGGCACAGGGAGCTACCGGAGGATTTCAAGTATCAGAATTGTAACCATAATATTATATTTAATTGCATCCTAGCTTTCATCAAGTGTAAGATGCACTATAGTTTATGTTCGACTAAGAAAGAGAAATGCTGTCAGTTAAACTAAGATATGTCCTCAAGTGCAAGGTGAGTGCCACCTTAAGAGATATTAAAATGGGGGGGAGACAAATCTTAGAACAAGTAAACTGTGGTACTAGAATAATTAAGAAAGGTCCAATACTTGGATCAACAAAATAAGTGATTATTGCTTCCCATGTGCACAAAACTATATTAAGTGTTAGAACAAGAGACATTCTTATCTTGATGCCGCGCAGCTGTTAGCCCCAAGGTACAGAGGGCAGTAGCCAACCCCCAGCAGGCCCCAAGTGCCATGTGCAGACTGTAAGAGCAACTGCCTTTGAGAGAGGAAACGGTTGAGAGTGGGCTTTCTGAGGTAGAGAATTATTAGCTGGGAAAGGAGGAAAATTGACACAGAATCGGAATTGATGCCCCTACATGACAGAGTTGGTGAATCTTCCCTTCTCAGAGATCTTTAGACTCCTCAGAAATGTATTTTTCATTTAGGACGGAACATTCAGGATAAATATGATCTGTTCGAGTTTCTGTTTCTCTCATCAGGACAGTTTCTTAGACTTCAGTGGCATAAAGGAAGGGTTTTGATAGTCCAGAGTAAATCCTGACAATGGCAAAGCCCGATCTATGAAAAACTAACCACTCAGAAGAGAACAACAGATAAAAGGCCAGGCTGACCTGACCCTCCAGGATAGGTAAGGTTGGTCTGGCAACAGGGGTAGAGGGGTAGTGCCCATCTCCTGCTAGAAGAGCTAGAGAAGACCCCTTCCGGAGAGACCACCAGGAGAGGAGAGCAGTAGGTGCTGATGATGAAGAATATTTTAATCAGCAGAGAAGGTCAAAATGAAAAAGTTCCAGGATCAGAGAAAACATATGGGATTAAAAAATAAAAAATTAAAAAAAAGATTTTTTTGAAAGGACTTTTTTTTTAAAAGGACTTTAAAAAAGTCCTTTTTAAGAGACAGTTGTCTGTTTAAACCAATAGTACAACTCCCTGAGAGAATCGCCGCATTATTTATTGGGGTAGAAGTGTCTTGGAATGCAGAAAGACCCAATCTGCAGAGGAAAAAATAGAATCACTAACAGGCCTCATGCCTTGCACAGCCAGTGGCTAGAATCCCTGCCTCATGAGACCCTGTGCCAGAAGGCCGCTAGAACCATCTCAACTATGTTAGTCTATCTTGGAAGCAAACAAGTCTTTGCCAGTTAAGAGCACGGTAACAAACAGTCACGTTATGTTATAATGACTGTCGATATCTTTAAAAGCCTTGTCAAGTTTCTTTTTTAGTAACCCTAATCCCACCCTCAAGAAATTTATCTGTGGTTCACCTCTTTGAAATACCTCATTGTTGTTCCACATTTACCATAGCCAAAAAAAAAAAAAAAAAAAAAATCTTTTTATTAACAAAGTGTTCAGAAGGGGGCGCCACTGCAAAAAATGAGAGTTTTCGCTGCCAGGACAAATTTGTTGCAGAAAAAGCTGAAAGCAATCAGGTCAGACAGAGCCAAGGACTGGAGGGATTTTTAAAATTACAAAAACTGAACCAAATCAATCCAAAACAAAAATCATACAAATGGCCAAGATTTCAATTTTGCTACTGAAGGTGTGACATTCTCCTCAGACATGCGCGTGACTTGATCAATATATTTATATATTTATATTTTAAGAAGAAGGAATTATTTGGTACAGCAAATCCACGTTGATTAAAAATTACCAGATGTGGGGTTCATGGGTGGCTCAGTGGTTTAGGCCTCTGACTTCGTCTCAGGTCATGATTTCAGGGTCCTGGGATGGAGCGCCACATCTGGCTCTCTGCTCAGCGGGGAGCCTGCATCACCCCCCTCTCTGCCAGTCTCTCTCCGTACTTGTGATCTGTCTGTGAAATGGGTAAATAAGATCTTTAAAAAAAGAATTACTAGGAGTGAAATACATCGAGGGTATGGGAAGGAAAATGATTTCACCTGATCTGACTAGGAAGTGGTTGAAGCCTGAATTAAAGTGCTATAAAAAGAGTAAAGACCTGGGAAATATATGGGGAAAAAATCCATAGAAAAACAGCATTAATAACTGGCTGCTCTTTAATGATCCAGGCAAAGAAGGCAAAGAAGAGATGGTTTTAGCCAGAGGATGAACTCCGTTTGTCTTCATGATCTGGCATTTCTTGCAAGCCAGGCATGGGGCTCTGCACTAGAGCTGCAAATGCTGTGGGACCCTCACTGTCCCTTTTCTCTTCTCAGCGTGACAACGGGCATGTCTACGGTGCAGTGTGACAGGCTTTACCACAGGGAGATAAAAGACTGCCAAGTGTAGGTTGGAGCTGGGAAAAGCCACTTAGGAACTGATTTTCCGGGGAGGTGATAGACAAGGGCAAAGCAAAGAATGAGGATGAGAGTGTCAAGTTTCAAAGTGCCATGAGGCAGCACAGTGCATTCGGGAAACTACAGCAAGTTCATGACAACCAACAGCTGATCTCCCAGCATCACCTGCGGATGGAGGCTGAGCCCAGGGGTTAACACTGGGGCTGAGATGGTTTGTATACTATGCCGAGGAGGTGAGGTACTACACTGTGGGGGCACAGGGAGCTACCGGAGGATTTCAAGTATCAGAATTGTAACCATAATATTATATTTAATTGCATCCTAGCTTTCATCAAGTGTAAGATGCACTATAGTTTATGTTCGACTAAGAAAGAGAAATGCTGTCAGTTAAACAAAGATATGTCCTCAAGTGCAACGTGAGTGCCACCTTAAGAGATATTATAAAAGGGGGGGGGGAGGAAAAATCTTAGAACAAGTAAACTGTGGAACTAGAATAATTTAATAAGTTCGAACACTTATATCAACAAAATAAGTGTTTATTGCTCACCATGTGCCCCAATCTATATTAAGTCTTAGAACAAGAGATATTCTCATCTTGATGCCCCGCAGCTGTTAGACCCAAGGTACAGAGGGCAGTAGCCAACCCCCAGCAGGCCCCAAGTGCCATGTGCAGACTCTAAGAGCAACTGCCTTTGAGAGAGGAAACGGTTGAGAGTGGGCTTTCTGAGGTAGAGAATTATTAGCTGGGAAAGGAGGAAAATTGGCACAGAATCGGAATTGATGCCCCTGCATGACATAGTTGGAGAAACTTCCCTTCACAGAGATCTTGAGGCTCCTCAGAAATGTATTTTTCATTTTGGATGGAACATTCAGGATAAATATGATCTGTTCGAGTTCCTGGTTCTCTCATCAGGACTGTTTCTTAGGCATCAGTGGCACAAGAAAAGGGTTTTGATAGTCCAGAGTAAATCCTGACAAAAGCAAAGCACGGTATCTATGAAATCTAACCACTCAGAAGAGAACAACAGATAAAAGCCCAGGCCGACCTGACCCTGCAGGATAGGTAAGGTAAGTCCGGCAACAGGGGTTGAGGGGAAGTGCCCATCTCCTGCTAGAAGAGCTAGAGAAGACCCCTTCCGGAAGACCACCAGGAGAGGAGAGCAGTAGGTGCTGCTGATGAAGAATATTTTTATCATCAGAGAAGGTCAAATGACACAGTTCCAGGATCAGAAAAAACCTATGGGATTAAAAAATAAAAAATTAAAAAAAAGATTTTTTTGAAAGGACTTTTTTTTTTTAAAGGACTTTAAACAAAAGTCCTTTTTAAGAGACAGTTGGCTGCTTAAACCAAAAGTACAACTCACTGAGAGTATCGCCGCATTGTTTTTGGGGTAGAAAGTACCTGAAATGTAGAAAGACACATTCTGCAAAGGAAAAAAGAGAATCACTAACAGGCCTCATGCCTTGCACAGCCATTGGCTAGAATCGCTGCCTCATGAGACCCTCCCTGTGCTAGAAGGCCCCTAGAAACATCTCAACTATGTTAGTCTATCTTGGAAGCAAACAAGTTTTTGCCCAGATAAGAGCACGGTAAAAATCAGTCACGTTATGTTATAATGACTATCAATATCTTTAAAAGCCTTGTCAAGTTCCTTTTTGAGTAACCCTCACCCCACCCTTAGAGAAATTTATCTGTGGTTCACCTCCTTGAAATACCTCATTGTTGTTCCACATTTATCATAGCCAAAAAAAAAAAAAAAAAATCTTTTTATTAACAAAGTGTTCAGAAGGGGGCGCCACTGTAAAAAATGAGAGTTTTCGCTGCCAGGACAACTTTGTTGCAGAAACAGCTGAAAGCAATCAGGTCAGACAGAGCCAAGGGTGGAGGGATTTTTAAAATTACAAATACCGAACCAAATCAAACCAAAACAAAAATCATAAACAATGGCCAAGATGCACGTTTGCTACTAAAGGTATGACATTCTCCTAAGACATGCGTGTGACTTGATCAATATATTTATATATTTATATTTGAAGAAGAAGGAACTATTTGATGCAGCAAATCCACGTTGATTAAAAATTACCAGATATGGGGCTCCTGGGTGGCTCAGTGGTTTAGACCTCTGCCTTCGGCTCAGGTCATGATTTCAGGATCATGGGATGGAGCCCCACATCAGACTCTCTACTAAGCGGGGAGCCTGCTTCCCCCTCTCTCTCTGCCTGCCTCTCTACCTACTTGTGATCTGTCAAATGGGTAAATAAGTTCTTTAAAAAAAGAATTACTGGGAAGGAATATGATTTCACCTGATCTGACTAGTAAGTGGTTGAAGCCTGCATTAAAGTGCTATAAAAAGAGTAAAGACCTGGGAAATATATGGGGAAAAAATCCCTAGAAAAACAGCAATAATAACTGGCTGCTCTTTATTGATCCAGATCCTGCGGTAGGTAAAGAAGAGCTGGTTTTAGCCAGAGGATGATCTCCGTTTGTCTTCATGATCTGGCATTTCTTGCAAGGCAGGCATGGGGCTCTGCACTAGAGCTGCAAATGCTGGGGGTCCTCACTGTCCCTTTTCTCTTCTCAGCGGGACAACGGGCATGTCCATGGTGCAGTGAGACAGGCTTTACCACAGGGAGATAAAAGACTGCCAAGTGTAGGTTGGAGCTGGGAAAAGCCACTTAGGAACTGATTCTCAGGGGAGGTGATAGACAAGGGCAAAGCAAAGAATGAGGATGAGAGTGTCAAGTTTCAAAGTGCCAGGAGGCAGCACAGTGCACTCGGGAAACTATAGCAAGTTCATGACAAACGACAGCTGATCTCACAGCATCACCTGGGGATGGAGGCTGAGCCCAGGGTTTAATACTGGGGCTGAGATGGTTTGTATACTATGCCGAGGAGGTGAGGTACTACACTGTAGGGGCACAGGGAACTACCGGAGGATTTCAAATATCAGAATCGTAACCATAATAGAGTATTTAATTGCATCCTAGCTTTCATCAAGGATAAGATGCACTAAAGTTTATGTTTGACTAGGAAAGAGAAATGCTTTCAGTTAAACTCTGATATATCCTCAAGTGCAACGTGAATGCCACCTTAAGGCATATTAATTTGGGCGGGGAGCACAAATCTTAGATCAAGTAAATAGTGGAACTAGAATAATTAAGAAAGGTCGAACACTTGGATCAACTTAAAAAGTGATTATTGCTTACCATGTGCCCCAAACTATATTAAGTCTTAGAACAAGAGACGTTCTCATCTTGATGCCCCGCAGCTGCTAGACCCAAGGTACAGAGGGCAGTAGCCAACGACCAGCAGGCCCCATGTGCCATGTGCAGACTCTAAGAGCAACTGCCTTTGAGAGAGAAAACGGTTGAGAGTGGGCTTTCTGAGGTAGAGAATTACTAGCTAGGAAAGGAAGAAAATGGACACAGAATCGGAATTGATGCCCCTACATGACAAAGTTGGTGAAACTTCCGTTCTCAGAGATCTTGAGGCTCCTCAGAAATGTATTTTTTATTTTGATCAGAACATTCAGGATAAACATGATCTGTTCGAGTTCATGGTTCTCTCATCAGGACTGTTTCCTAGGCTTCAGAGGCACTAGAAAAGGGTTTTGAAAGTCCAGAGTAAATCCTGACAAAAGCAAAGCACGGTATCTATGAAAAACTAACCACTCAGAAGAGGACAACAGATAAAAGGCCTGGCCGTCCTGACCCTGCAGGATAGGTAAGGTAAGTCTGGCAACACGGGTAGATGGGAAGAGCCCATCTCCTGCTAGAAGAGCTAGAGAAGACCCCTTCCGGAGAGACCACCAGGAGAGGAGAGCAGTAGGTGCTAATGATGAAGCATATTTTAATCAGCAGAGAAGGTCAAAATGACAAAGTTCCAGATTCAGAGTAAACATATGTGATTAAAAAATAAAAAAAAAAAATTTTTTTTTGAAAGGACTTTTTTTTTAAAGGACTTTAAACAAAAGTCCTTTTTAAGAGACAGTTGGCTGCTTAAACCAAAAGTACAACTCACTGAGAGAATCGCCGCATTATTTATTGGGGTAGAAAGGACCTGGAATGTAGAAAGACCCATTCTGCAGAGGAAAAAAGAGAATCATTAACAGGCCTCATGCCTTGCGCAGCCAGTAGCTAGAATCCCTCCCTCATGAGACCCTTTGCTAGAAGGCCACTAGAACCATCTCAACTATGTTAGTCTATCTTGGAAGCCAACAAGTGTTTGCCCAGTTAAGAACACGGTAACAATCAGTCACGTTATGTTATAATGACTGTGGATATCTTTAAAAGCCTTGTCAAGTTCCTTTTTGAGTAACCCTCACCCCACCCTTAGAGAAATTTATCTGTGGTTCACCTCTTTAAAATACCTCATTGTTGTCCCACATTTACCATAACCAAAGGAAAAAAAAAAAAGCTTTTTATAAACCAAGTGTTCAGAAGGGGGCGCCAATGTAAACAATGAGAGTTTTCCCTGCTGGGATGTCTTTGTTGCAGAAACAGCTGAAAGCAATCAGGTCAGACAGAGCCAAGGGCTGGAGGGATTTTTAACATTACAAATACCGAACCAAATCAAACCAAAACAAAAATCAAAACCAATGGCCAAGATTTCAAGTTTGCTGCTAAAGGTATGACATTCTCCTAAGACATGCGTGTGACTTGTCAATATATTTATATATTTATATTTGAATAAGAAGGAACTATTTGATGCAGCAAATCCACGTTGATTAAAAATTGCCAGATATGGGGCTTCTGGGGGGCTCAGTGGTTTAGGCCTCTGCCTTCGGCTCAGGTCATGATTTCAGGGTCCTGGGATGGAGCCCCACATCTGGCTCTCTGCTCAGCGGGGAGCCTGCTTCCCCCTCTCTCTCTGCCTGCCTATCTAGCTACTTGTGATCTGTCAAATGGGTAAATAATATCTTTAAAGAGTGAATTACTAGGAGTGAAATACATCAAGGGTATGGGAAGGAAAATGATTTCACCTGATCTGACTAGTAAGTGGTTGAAGCCTGAATTAAAGTGATATAAAAAGAGTAAAGACCTGGGAAATATATGGGGAAAAATTCCCTAGAAAAACAGCAATAATAACTGGCTGCTCTTTATTGATCCAGATCCTGCGGTAGGTAAAGAAGAGCTGGTTTTAGCCAGAGGATGATCTCCGTTTGTCTTCATGATCTGGCATTTCCTGCAAGCCAGGCATGGGGCTCTGCACTAAAGGTGCAAATTCTGGGGGGACCTCACTGTCCCTTTTCTCTTCTCAGGGGGACAACGGGCATGTCCACGGTTCAGTGTGACAGGCTTTACCACAGGGAGATAAAAGACTGCCAAGGGTAGGTTGGAGCTGGGAAAAGCCACTTAGGAACAGATTTTCAGGGGAGGTGATAGACAAGGGCAAAGCAAAGAATGAGGATGAGTGTGTCAAGTTTCAAAGTGCCAGTCGTAGGCGCAGTGCATTCAAGAAACTGCAGCAAGTTCATGACAACTGACAGCTGATCTCACAGCATCACTGCGGATGGAGGCTGAGCCGCGGGGTTAACACTGGGGCTGGGATGGTTTGTATACTATGCCGAGGAGGTGAGGTACTACACTGAAGGGGCACAGGGAGCTACCGGAGGATTTCAAGTATCAGAATCGTAACCATAATAGAGTATTTAATTGCATCCTAGCTTTCATCAAGGGTAAGATGCACTATAGTTTATGTTCGACTAAGAAAGAGAAATGCTGTCAGTTAAACTAAGATATATCCTCAAGTGCAAGGTAAGTGCGACCTTAAGAGATATTAAAATGGGGGAGGAGGACAAATCTTAGAACAAGTAAATAGTGGAACTAGAATAATTAAGAAAGGTCGAACACTTGGATCAACTTAAAAAGTGATTATTGCTTACCATGTGCCCCAAACTATATTAAGTCTTAGAACAAGAGACGTTCTCATCTTGATGCCCCGCAGCTGCTAGACCGAAGGTACAGAGGGCAGTAGCCAACGACCAGCAGGCCCCAAGTGCCATGTGCAGACTCTAAGAGCAACCTCCTTTGAGAGAGGAAACGGTTGAGAGTGGGCTTTCTGAGGTAGAGAATTACTAGCTAGGAAAGGAGGAAAATTGACACAGAATCGGAATTGATGCCCCTACATGACAGAGTTGGTGAAACTTCCGTTCTCAGAGATCTTGAGGCTCCTCAGAAATGTATTTTTCATTTTGGACGGAACATTCAGGATAAATATGATCTGTTCGAGTTCCTGGTTCTCTCATCAGGACTGTTTCCTAGGCTTCAGTGGCACAAGAAAAGGGTTTTGATAGTCCAGGGTAAATCCTGACAAAAGCAAAGCACGGTATGTATGAAAAACTAACCACTCAGAAGAGAACAACAGATAAAATCCCAGGCCGACCTGTCCGTGCAGGATAGGTAAGGTAAGTCCGGCAACACGGGTAGAGGGGAAGTGCCCATCTCCTCCTAGAAGAGCTAGAGAAGACCCTTCCGGAGAGACCACCAGGAGAGGAGAGCAGTAGGTGCTGATGATGAAGAATATTTTAATCAAAAGAGAAGGTCAAAATGACAAAGTTCCAGATTCAGAGTAAACATATGGGATTAAAAAATAAAAAATAAAAAAAAAGTTTTGTTTTTTTTTTTTTTTTTGAAATTGATGAAGTTCCAGATCCTAAGTCATGTTTGGTGGGGTGAGGTTCGGAGCTGATGACTAAAGAAAGAATTCTTAAGACATCTTTGGTGCAAAATGGTGGTTTATTAAAGCACAGGGATAGGACCCATGGGCAGGAAGAGCTGCTGCCCCGGGCATGTGAGGAGTGGCTGGTTATATACAAAGGAGCTGGGTAGGTGAGGACAAAGGGTTGTGCAGAAGGGCTATTGGGATAAAGAAGACTGTCAGGATATGGAAGGCCTGGTTACTATCAAGCCAAGGCCACTTTCCCTCTAATGAGGCACTAACATAAAGACAATTGGGAGTCTCCTGGTGGAATGTTTCATTCCTGCTATCAAACGTCCTTGTTAGTGAGATTTAGGTCTTAAAAGAAATTTAACTTTATTTACTTTTCCTTCTACCTGCATCTCCTTCAGTTTTTTTATGGAGGGGAGGGTGACGTTAGGGCTTGAGGAACTGAGTTATGTATCTTTGGAAATTGGGCTATTGATAAGGCAACTTCTTTGTTGTAAATCTCAAGGACATTTGTAAACCTGCCTTGCAGGACTGTGATCTCTGCAAGATAACCATTTGCTCTTCTTTTAGGGCAGTCAGGGGTGCCTGTGAAATGTCACACATATTACCAAGGGGAGTGGGTGGAGAAGGGGTGCAAGGCGCCAGCCCCTGCTCTGTTCTCAGCCAGCCTCCTGCTCCCTCATCAAAAGGACGTTTTTTTTAAAGGACTTTAAAGAAAAGTCCTTTTTAAGAGACAGTTGGCTGCTTAAACCAAAAGTACAACTTACTGAGAGAATCGCCACATTATTTATTGGGGTAGAAAGGACCTGGAATGTAGAAAGACCCATTCTGCAGAGGAAAAAAGAGAATCACTAACAAGCCTCATGCCTTGCACAGCCAGTGCCTAGAATCCCTGCCTCATGAGACCCTGTGCTAGAAGGCCGCTAGAACCATCTCAACTATGTTAGTCTATCTTGGAAGCAAACAAGTGTTTGCCCAGTTAAGAGCACGGTAATAATCAGTCACGTTATGTTATAATGACTGTCGATAAATTTAAAAGCCTTGTCAAGTTCCTTTTTGAGTAACCCTTACCCCACACTTAGAGAAATTTATCTGTGGTTCACCTCTTTGAAATACCTCATTGTGGTTCCTCATTTACCATAGCCAAAAAAAAAAAAAAAAAAAAAAATCTTTTTAATAACAAAGTGTTCAGAAGGGGGCGCCACTGTAAACAATGAGAGTTTTTGCTGCCAGGACAACTTTGTTGCAGAAACAACTGAAAGCAATCAGGTCAGACAGAGCCAATGGTGGAGGGATTTTTAACATTACAAAAACCGAACCAAATCAATCCAAAACAAAAATCATAACCAATGGCCAAGATTCACGTTTGCTACAAAAGGTATGACATTCTCCTAAGACATGCGTGTGACTTGATCAATATATTTATATATTTATATTTGAAGAAGAAGGAACTATTTGATGCAGCAAATCCACGTTGATTAAAAATTACCAGATATGGGGCTCCTGGGTGGCTCAGTGGTTTAGGCCTATGACTTCAGCTCAGGTCATGATTTCAGGGTCCTGGGATGGAGCGCCACATCTGGCTCTCTGCTCAGCAGGGAGCCTGCTTCCCCCTCTCTCTCTGCCTGCCTCTCTACCTACTTGTTATCTGTCAAATGGGTAAATAAGATCTTTAAAAAAAGAATTAATTGGTGTAAATACATCGAGGATATGGGAAGGAAAATGATGTCACCTGATCAGACTAGAAAGTGGTTGAAGCCTGAATTAAAGTGCTATTAAAAAGTAAAGACATGGGAAATATATGGGGAAAAAATCCCTAGAAAAACAGCAATAATAACTGGCTGTTCTTTAATGATCCAGATCCTGCGGTAGGTAAAGAAGAGCTGGTTTTAGCCAGAGGATGATCTCCGTTTGTCTTCATGATCTGGCATTTCTTGCAAGCCAGGCATGGGGCTCTGCACTAGAGCTGCAAATGCTGGGGGGACCTCACTGTCCCTTTTCTCTTCTCAGGGGGACAACCGGCATGTCCATGGTGCAGTGTGACAGGCTTTACCACAGGGAGATAAAAGACTGCCAAGAGTAGGTTGGAGCTGGGAAAAGCCACTTAGGAACTCATTTTCAGGGGAGGTGATAGAGAAGGGCAAAGCAAAGAATGAGGATGAGAGTGTCAAGTTTCAAAGTGCCCAGAGGCAGCACAGTGCATTCGGGAAACTACAGCAAGTTCATGACAACGGACAGCTGAACTCACAGCATCACCTGCGGATGGAGGCTGAGCCCAGGGATTAACACTGGGGCTGAGATGGTTTGTATACTATGCCGAGGAGGTGAGGTACTACACTGTAGGGGCACAGGGAGCTACCGGAGGATTTCAAATATCAGAATCGTAACCATAATAGAGTATTTAATTGCATCTTAGCTTTCATCCAGGGTAAGATGCACTAAAGTTTATGTTCAAATAAGAAAGAGAAATACTGTCAGTTAAACTAAGATATATCCTCAAGTGCAACGTGAATGCCACCTTAAGACATATTAAAATGGGGGGGGGGAGCACAAATCTTAGAACAAGTAAATAGTGGAACTAGAATAATTAAGAAAGGTCGAACACTTGGATCAACTTAAAAAGTGATTATTGCTTACCATGTGCCCCAAACTATATTAAGTCTTAGAACAAGAGACGTTCTCATCTTGATGCCCCGCAGCTGTTAGACCCAAGGCACAGAGGGCAGTAGCCAATGACCAGCAGGCCCCAAGTGCCATGTGCAGACTCTAAGAGCAACTGCCTTTGAGAGAGGAAACGGTTGAGAGTGGGCTTTCTGAGGTAGAGAATTATTAGCTTGTAAAGGAGGAAAATTGACACAGAATCTGAATTGATGCCCCTACATGACAGAGTTGGTGAAACTTTCCTTCTCAGAGATGTTGAGGCTCCTCAGAAATGTATTTTTCATTTTGGATGGAACATTTAGGATAAATATGATGTTCGAGTTCCTGGTTCTCTCATCAGGACTGTTTCCTAGGCTTCAGTGGCACAAGAAAAGGATTTTGATAGTCCAGAGTAAATCCTGACAAAAGCAAAGCACGGTATCTATGAAAAACTAACCACTCAGAAGAGAACAACAGATAAAAGGCCAGGCCGACTGACCCTGCAGGATAGGTAAGGTTGGTCTGGCAATAGGGGTATAGGGGTAGTGCCCATCTCCTGCTAGAAGAGCTAGAGAAGACCCCTTCCGGAAAGAACACCAGGAGAGGAGAGCAGTAGGTGCTGATGATGAAGAATATTTTAATCAGCAGAGAAGGTCTAAATGACAAAGTTCCAGGATCAGAGTAAACCTATGGGATTAAAAAATAAAAAAATTAAAAAAAAGATTTTTTTGAAAGGACTTTTTTTTTTTTTAAGGACTTTAAACAAAAGTCCTTTTTAAGAGACAGTTGGCTGTTTAAACCAAAAGTACAACTCACTGAGAGAATCGCCGCATTATTTATTGGGGTAGAAATGACCTGGAATGTAGA
Organism: Mustela lutreola; assembly: GCF_030435805.1. Taxonomy (NCBI): domain Eukaryota; kingdom Metazoa; phylum Chordata; class Mammalia; order Carnivora; family Mustelidae; genus Mustela; species Mustela lutreola. The sequence goes on from NW_026709257.1 coordinate 563,771, forward strand.
AATACCCATTCTGCAGAGGAAAAAATAGAATCACTAACAGGCCTCATGCCTTGCGCAGCCAATGGCTAGAATCCCTGCCTCATGAGACCATTTTAAAAGCTGTACTCATAATGGAATGGAAGGTGTTATTTCCCTATAATTTTATATATGTCATTAATTTGCTGCAAAGCCCAATAGCACTGGGAGCAGAAACTGGGACCAAAGAGTGAGCACCCTGTATGACAGGAGGGACCAGCCACCTCTTCTTCAGATGCAGGGGGAGCCTTGGAGTGCTGACTCCTCCCTTCTTCCTTTCCCCTTTCCTCCCTCCCTCCTTCTTCCCTTCCCCTCTGTCCTTCCCTGGTGGTGCCCTTTCCCGATGCCCACTTCATCCCTTTTCTTTTCTTACATGCCTGCCTTCTAGAGTTACTTCTCTCCTCCCAATTACTTCCCTTCATCTGAATCTCCTCTTTGGTCCCTTTCTCCCTGCTCTCTGCTCCTCCTCCCCTTTCTTGGCCCTTGTTCAGCTCCATCCAGACTGCAGGCAGAGCTGGACTATCATGCTCACTCGCTAGCTCAGCCACCCTCCAGAAAAGTCACTCTTCGGTGGCCACCTTCCTGATCCCCTGGTCCTTACTCCACTTATTCAGCTATTGCTCTGAAGTCTGAGGAGGACAGAGTGGGGCTGCCGCAGAATCAGGCCAGAGGAGAAACCAAACCATGTGTCCACACTGTCCCCCAGTACTGCTGCTCTGAGAGCTTTCAGAGTCCTCAACAGGGTTAGGATTTAGGGGCTTCTTCAGAACCGGGAGTGAAAACAGCCATAGGTCAAAAGAAAAGCTATGGCCCCCACACAAAAATAATAATCACAAATGAAATCTAAGTGAGCTCTGAAGTCCCAAAGTCAAAAAATTGCCTTGAATCTGTCACTAGAAAGCACCCAAGGCCTCACTCTCTGGGTTCTGGGTGCCCTGGGAATGGCAGGAGACTCTGACCCCCTTCCCTCTTCATTCACTCCCAAAGAACGTACTCTGAGGTGGTCTTCAAACTTCCTCTGAGAAACTGTCTCTGGGAACTGTAGGCCCTCGGCTGCTGGGACGAATGAGGGTGATGTCAGGGCCTGATGGGCAGCTTTACCAGGAGACTGTGGCTTCTGGATGCAGTCCTGAGGTCCCATGGTCTGGCTGAGATCTAGGTCTTTCAGTGGAGGCAGACAGATGATATTTCAGATTTTGAGTTGATTCTGGGATGATTAGTGCTTTGGAGGGCATTGGGTGAAGGTATTTTGCACACGGGAAGGACACGAATTTGGGGAGCCAGAGAGTGGACTGTTAAGAGCTGACCTTGCATTACCCCCAGAAACCTTGCTGCTGTCTTTACCTCTGGTACCACAGAACGTGACCTTATTTGGAACTAGAGTCCTTACAGATGCAATCACATTACAGTGAGGTCGTTAGAGTGGGCCCTAATCTCCTGTAACTGACCTCCTTTTGTAAAGGGAAAATCTGGACAGAGAGATGCCCCTACTGTCAGTGGTGGGCAGTGCATGAACTTCTAGAACCCTGACAGTAGTGGAAAACAGACTCAGGTAAATGGGAGCTCTAGTGGAATTTCAGATGAAGATGCTGTGGACCTCAGCTTCCCAGGTCATAGTGACGTTAGGATTTCAAATTCAAGTCAGAGATGAAAGAAACATCTGGACTCCGTCCTCATGTACACGCAGTATTCTGAACTGAGGCTAGAACCAGAGACCATTCTAATGAAAGGCCTCCACAGGTGGGCTCTCACAGGTGGGCTCCGACTTAGTTTCCTGTATATTCATTCATGAAATCGCTCTGCGGGTCAACATGCAGAACAAAGCCATTTAATAAAAGTGACAATGAGGTGAGGAAAGGGACGCCAGAAGGCATGTGAATGTGGAGAGAGGAAGAGCCAGGGTGGAAAAAGGGAGAATCCCTCCCTGCGCTCCTTGCTGCCAGGGAGGTCTGAGGGACTAGTTTCCACCTGGGATCCCAAGTCCAGAACAAAATTGGCGGGTCCAAAACTCGGGATGAGGGAAGGGGGTCCTCGGCACCCGCGCGTGGGCGTGCCAAACGATGGGGGCTATTGAGCTCGCTGGCTGGGGGGAGGGGCACGTCGCCAGGCTCCGTCCAGGCCCGACCCCGTGGCGTCCAGGGTGCGGCGCCTCGTCCGGGGTGGTCCCGCTGCCCCGGGGTTCGCGGGAGGCTGGGTCCCGACACCCCCGCGAACTCGCGGGCCGCGCTTTCTGCTCCAGTGAGGGCGCGGCGCAGTGTCACTTTACCTGCTCGCAGAGGGTCGTCCAGAGAAGCCAGGGGGCGGGGCGGGGCAGCGGGCCACTGGAGCGGGACAGCCGGGCCTCAGGGGCTGGGCTGGAGCGCGGGAGTGCAGGGGCTGCGAGGAAGGGGGTCCTGAGTCCTGACTGGGCTGCAGCACAGCACGGCGGCGCTGCGCGCCCCTCCTCTGCCAGCCCCTCCACCTCCTCTCAGAGTCTCCACCCTGTCCTCCGCGAGCTCACTTCCCGCTTCGGCAATTAGCAAAGCCCCTTCTCCGGGCCGCACACGCCCCCGCCCCCCACCCCCTCCGCCCTGAGGCGCGGGCCCGGGGCACGGGCGCTGGCGAAGCCCCGGGGGCCTGCGAGCGTGGGCAGCGCCAGCGCTGGGCAGCCTCCTAGCCTGGCTCCCCGAGCGGGTGTCCGGGTGCAGCCTGGCTGGGAAAAGATCATCAGCCCTAAACCCGGCTGCACTCTCAGGTCATTTCTCTGGCTTCCTGATTGTGCCCAAAGCCGGGAACCAGATTCTCCAGCACAGGCCTGGGCTGAGATGCCTGCCTGCTTCCAATTCCGTTGGGCTCTGTCTTCAGGGAAGTGAGGTCACCACTGCCTGGGGGTTCCTTACCGAACTGCCTGTTTCACCAGAGCTCCCTAAGCCGCCGGTCCACAAGCTGCTCAAGGCTCACACTCCACTCAATGCAGTGCCCATCCAGTTACCCCCATACAGCCTCCCCACGCCCCTGGAGGGCTGGGTTCATCTGTTGTCCCCGCTGGAGGGAACATAGCTGGGTTTAGACCAAGTTACTGTTAGGGTTAGGGTTAAGAACAACTAGGGTCAGGGTTAGGAATAGACGTCGTTGGGGTCAGGGTTAGGGTTAGGTTCATGGTTAGGTTTAGGGTCAGGCTCAAAGTAGGGTCAGGGTTAGCATTATGCTCAGAGTCAGTGTCAGGGTCCGTGTTAGGTTTAGGGTCAGGTTCAGGGTCATGCTCAGGTTTAGGGTCAGGTTCAAGTTTTGGTTTTGGGGCAGGGTTCATGTCAGGGTCAGGGTTAGGTTTGGGACAGGTTTAGTGTCAGGGTTAGGGTTAGGTCAGCTTTATGTTTAGGTTCTGTTTTATGAGTAGGTTCAGGATCAGTGTTAGCTTTAGGGTTACAATTCTGTTCAGAATCACGGATTGGGTCAGAGTTAGGTTTACAGTCAGGGTTAGGGTCAGTGATAAGGTCAGGCCAGGGTCAGGTTTAAGGTTAAGTTCTGACATAGGCAAAGTTCACAGTTAGGGTTATCATCAGGGTCAGGGAGAGGGTCAGGTTTATTGTTAAAGTGGGGTTAGGCTTAGGGTTAGAGGTAGGTTGAGGGTTAGGGTTAGACCGGGTTAGGGTCAGTGTCAGGGATAATGTTAGGGGTTAGTTTTAGGGTTAGGTTCAGCGTTATTTTTCGGGTCAGGTCCCGTGTTAGTGTCAGGGTCAGGGTTACGGTTAGGGTTAGAGTTAGGGTCAGGCTCCAATTCAGGGTCAGGGTTATTGTTAGGGTCAGGGTCAGCATCTCTGTTAGGGTCAGCCTTAGGTTTATGGTCTTTACCTGTGTCAGGGTCAGGTTGAAGTCTAGGGCCACTGTCAGGATTACGGTCAAGATCAGGTATTGGTTTAAAGTCGACATTCGGGTCAGGGACAGGGTTATGTAGTGGTAAGTGTTAGAATAATGGTTAGGTTTAGGGTCAGGGCCAGAGTCAGGTTTAGGGTCAGGGTCTGGTATAGGCAAAGTTCAGGGATAGGGTCATGATCATAGTCAGGTATAGGGTCAGTGTTATTTTTAAGTTTAGAGTAGGTGATAGGGTTAGCGTTAGGTTGACTGTTAGGGTTAGAACTTGTTAGTGTCAGGGTCCATGGTAGGGTTAGGGGTTAGTGTAAGTTTAGTTTCAGCGATAGGATTCGGGGTACGGCCCGTGTTAGTGTCAGGGTCTGGGTTACATTTAGGGTTAGAGTAAAGGTCAGGTTCACGGTCAGGGTCAGGTTTAGTGTTAAGGTCAGGGTCGGGGTCACTGTTAGGGTCAGGGTTAGGTTTATGGTCATTGTTTGGGTCAGGGTCAGGGTGAAGTTTAGAGCCACGGTCAGGTTTAGTGTCAGGTTCAGGTATTGGTTTAAAGTCCACATTCGGGTCAGGGACAGGGTTATGTAGTTGTCAGTGTTAGTGTCATGGATATGATTAGGGTCAGGGTCAGGGTCAGGTGAAGGTCAGGGATAGGGTCAGGTTTAGGGTCAGGCTTTGGTTTAGGGTTAATGTTCGGTTCAGTGTCACAGTTAGGTTTCTGCAGTAGGTTTTGGGATTGGGGTTTGGGTGAGAGTTAGAAGTAGGGTTATGTTTAGGGTTAGGGATAGACAACAGAAGGTCAGGTTTAGGGTTTGGTTTATGGTAGGGGTTAGTGTTAGGGTCAGGGTCATCGTTACGATTAGGTTCAGGGTCCGTAGAGGGACATGGTTAGAGTTATCTTTAGGTTTAGGGTTAGCATCAGGCTCACAGTCACGGTCCGGGGTAGGGTAGGGTTAGGCTCAGGGTGAGGTTAGCCTTAAACTGGGGTGTGAACATGACTTGCCCACCAGACATCTAACCCCTCATCAGCCTGATCCTGCTTGGGGCATCTCTACCCACGATGGCATGGCCAGGTGCTCTTTACACACAGACCCACAGACATCCAACCGCTCACAGACACACACACACACACACACACACACACACACACACACACACAGAGACGGGGAGGAGACCAAGGGCTACACCAGTCATCAGAAGGTGTGGGACTCTCTGACTCTGAACCTCCTGTGTCCCCTTTTGATTTTATTAGACAATGGGCCTGAGGCATTGGGGAAACCTGATATGACCTGCCAGGGAGGGGACCTGTCTAACAGGCCAGCTCTCTTCTCCCTGCATCCTCTTGGCTTCAGTACAGCAGAAGAACATTTTGCTTCCTTTAGGATGTGCCTAGAAATGAGCTGGGCATGAGGGTTTTCTCTGTAATGGGGTGCCTGGATATGTGGGTTTCAATTCCGTTGGGCTCTGTCATCAGGGATGTGAGGTCACCACTGCCTGGGGGCTCCTTACCGAACTTCCTGCTTCACCAGAGTTCCCTGAGCCGCCGGTCCCCAAGCTGCTCGGCTCACACTCCACTCAATGCAGTGCCCATCCAGTCACCCCCATACAGCCTCCCCCCGCCCCTGGGAGGCCTGGGTGCAGCTTTTGTCACCACTGGAGGGAACAGAGCTGGGTTTCGACCAGGTTACTGTTAGGGTTACGGTTAAGAATGACTTAGGGTCAGGGTTAGGGAGAGACATCGTTGGGTTCAGGGTTATGTAAGGCTTAGGGTAGGGGTCAGGGTTAGGGTTAGGTTCTTGGTTAGGTTTAGGGTGAGGCTCACAATAGGGTCAGGGTTAGCATTACGCTCAGAGTCAGAGTCACGGTCAGTGTTAGGGTGACGGTTAGGTTTAGGGTCAGGTTCAGGGTCATGGTCAGGTTTAGGGTCAGGTTCACGTTTTGGTGTGGGGGCAAGGTTCATGTCAGGGTCAGCGTTAGGTTTGGGACAGGTTTAGTGTCAGGGTTAGGGTCAGGGTCAGGATTAGGTTTACGGTTATGGTAAGGTCAGCTTTATGTTTAGGTTTTGTTTTATGAGTAGGTTCAGGATCAGTGTTAGCTTTAGGTTTAAGATTCTGTTCAGGATCATGGATTGGGTCAGAGTTAGGTTTACAGTCAGGGTTAGGGTCAGTGTTAAGGTCAAGGCCAGGGTCAGGTTTAAGGTTAAGGTCTGACAAAGGCAAAGTTCAGAGTTAGGGTTATGATCAGGGTCAGGGAGAGGGTCAGGATTATTGTTAATGTGGGGTTAGAGTTAGGATTAGAGGTAGTTTGAGGGTTAGGGTTAGACCAGGTTAGGGTCAGTGTCAGGGATAATGTTAGGGGTTAGTTTTAGGGTTAAGTTCAGCGTTAGGTTTCGGGTCAGGGCCCGTGTTAGTGTCAGGGTCAGGGTTACGGTTAGGGTTAGAGTTAGGGTCAGGCTCCCATTCAGTGTCAGGTTTATTGTTAGGGTCAGGGTCAGAGACTCTGTTAGGGTCAGGGTTAGGTTTATGGTCTTTACCTGGGTCAGGGTCAGGGTGAAGTCTAGGGCCATTGTCAGGATTACTGTAAGATCAGGTAATGGTTTAAAGTCCACATTCAGGTCAGGGACAGGTTTATGTAGTGGTAAGTGTTATAATCATGGTTAGTTTAGGGTCAGGGCCAGAGTCAGGTTTAGGTTCAGGGTCTGGTATAGGCAAAGTTCAGGGGTAGGGTTATGATCATAGTCAGGTATAGGGTCAGGGTTATTGTTAAAATTTAGAGTTAGTGTTAGGGTTAGCGTTAGGTTGACTCTTAGGTTTAGAACTTGTTAGGGTCAGGGTCCGTGGTAGGGTTAGGGGTTAGTGTTAGGGTTAGGTTCAGCGATAGGTTCGGGGTACGGCCCGTGTTAGTGTCACTGTCTGGGTTACATTTAGGGTTAGAGTTAGGGTCAGTCTCACAGTCCGGGTCAGGTTTAGTGTTCAGGTCAGGGTCGGGGTCACTGTTAGGGTCAGGGTTAGTTTTATGGTCATGGTCTGGGTCAGGATCAAGGTGAACTTTAGCTCCAGTTTCATGTTTACTGTCAGGTTCAGGTATTGGTTTAACGTCCACATTAGTGTGAAGGACAGGGCTATGTAGTGGTCAGAGTTAGTGTCAAGGTTAGGATTAGGTTCAGAGTCAGGGTCAGGTAAAGGTCAGGGCCAGGGTCAGGTTGAGGGTCAGGCTTTGGTATAGGGTCAATGTTCGGTTCAGTGTCACAGTTAGGTTTTGGTGGTAGGGTTTGGGATTGGGGTTTGGGTTAGAGTTAGAAGTAGGGTTATGGTTATGGTTAGGGCTGGGTTAGACAGCGTAAAATCAGGGTTAGGGTTTGGTTTAGGGTAGGGGTTAGTGTTAGGTTCAGGGTCAGCATGAAGTGTCGGTTCAGGGTCCTTATTAGGGTCATGGTTTGAGTTACCATTAGGTTTAGGGTTAGGGTCAAGCTCACTGTCACGTTCAGGGGTAGGGTTAGGGTCTGGGTTAGGTCAGTGTCAGGGTTAGGATTAGGGTCAGGTTCAGGGTCCTAGTTAGGTTTGAGTCATGGTTACGGTAATGTCAGAGTTACGTTTAGGTTCAGGGTCCACATCAGGGTCAGTGTCAGGCTTAGGATTAGGTTTAGGGTTCAGGTCATGATCACATAGCCCTGTCCCTGACCCGAATGTGGACTTTAAACCAATACCTGAACCTGAACAAAAAAGGACACTGGTGCTAAACTTCACCCTGACCCTGACCCAACCATGACTATAACCTAACCCTGACCCTTACAGTGACCCCGACAATCAACTGAACACTAAACCTGACCCTGACTGTGAGACTGAACCTAACTCTGACCCTAAGTGTAACCCTGACCCTGACACTAACATGGGCCCTCCCCTGAATCCTATCTCTGAACCTAACCCTAACACTAACCCCTAACCCTACCACGGACCCTGACCCTAACAAGTTCTAACCCTAACGGTCAACCTAATGCTAAATGTAGAACTAACCCTAAACATTAACAATAACCCTGACCCTATACCTTACTATGATCATAACCCTAACCCTGAACTTTGCCTATACCAGACCCTGACCCTAAACCTGACCCTGGCCCTGACCCTAAACCTGACCATGACCCTAACAATGACCCTACATAACCTTGTCCCTGACCCGAATGTGGACTTTAAACCAATACCTGAGCCTGACCGTAAACCTGACACTGGCCCTAGACTTCACCCTAACCCCGACCCAGGCAAAGACCAGAAACGTAACCCTGACCCTAACAGTGACCCTGACCCTGAACCTAACATTAACCCTGACACTGAATGAGAGCCTGAACCTAACTCTAACCCTAAACGTAACCCTGACCCTGACACTAACACGGGCCCTGACCCGAAACCTAACGCTGAACCTAACCCTAAAACTAACCCCTAACATTATCCCTGACACTGACCCTACCCCGATCTAACCCTAACCCGCAACCTACCTCTAACCCTAACCCTAACCCTAACCCCACTTTAACAATAATCCTGACCCTCTCCCTGACCCTGATCATAACCTTAACTCTGAACTTTGCCTATGTCAGAACTGAACCTTAAACCTGACCCTGGCCTTGACCTTAACACTGACTCTAACCCTGACTGTAAACCAAACTCTGACCCAATCCGTGATCCTAAACAGAATCGTAAACGTAAATCTAACCCTGATCCGGAACATACTCATGAAACAGAACCTAAACATAAAGCTGACCTTACCATAACCATGAACCTAACCCTGACCCTGACCCTAACCCTGACACTAAACCTGTCCCAAACCTAACCCTGACCCTGACATGAACCTTGCCCCCACACCAAAACTGGATCCTGACCCTAAATCTGACTATGACCCTGCCTGGACGTAAACATAACCGTTAGCCTAACACTGAACCTGACCCTGACTGTGACCGTAACGCTAATCTTGACCCTACTGTGATCCTGACAATAAACGTAACCATGAACCTAACCCTAACCCTTACCCCTGCACTAAGCCTTACGCTAACCCTGACCCCAAAGTCGTCTAACCCTAACCCTGACCCTACGTCTTTCTTAGTCCTAACCCTAACATAACCTGGTCTAAACCCAGCTCTGTTCCCTCCAGTGGGGACAACAACTGCACCCAGGCCTCCTAGGTTCTGGGAGGAGGCTGTATGGGGGTCACTGGATGGGCACTGCATTGTGTGGAGTGTGAGCCTTGAGCAGCTTGGGGACCGGTGGCTCATGGAGCTCTGGTGGAGCAGGAAGTTCGGTAAGGAGCCCCCAGGCAGTGGTGACCTCACTTTCCTGACGACAGAGCCCAATGCAATTGGAACCCACGTATCACGGCACCCCATAACATAGAAAACCCCTTGTGAAGATCATTTCTAGGCACATCCTAAAGGAAGCGACATGTTCTTCTACTGTACTTAAGTCCAGAGGATACAGGGAGATATGAGCTCGCCAGCCAGACACGTCCCCTCCCTGGCAGGTCATATCAGGTTTCCCCAACTACGCAGGCCCTTTGGCTAATAAATTCAAAAGGTGACACCAGCGGGCTCAGAGTCAGAGAGTCCCATACCTTCTGATCTATGGGTGAAGCCCTAGGTCTCCTCCCTGTCTCTGCCTGTGTGTGTGTGAGTGTGTGTGTGTGTGTGTGGGTGTGTGTTTGTGTGCCTCTGGGTGTCTGTGTGTCTGTGTGTAAAGAGGACCTGGCCATGACATCGTTGGTGGCGATGCTCCAAGCAGGATCAGGCTGATGAGGGTTTAGATATCTGGTGGGCAAGTCATGTTCACACCCCAGTTTAAGTATGGTTAAGTGGGATCGGGTGTAGGGTCTACACCCTTCTGCCCAGGGTTTATCCTGAAACCCTGAAGGGATGGGTCCATGACCCAGGAGCGGGTCTAACACTAACCCTGACCCCAACGATGTCTAAACCTAACCCTCTGCCTGTCCTCCGTCCACTTGTGATCTCTCTCTGTCAAATAAATAATAAATAAATTCTTAAAAAAAGAGAATGACTCTACTTTAAATAATAGCTTAAAAGGGGCACCTGGGTGGCTCAGTGGGTTAACAAGACTTGTAGACCAGTGGATTAGAGTAGAGTGCCCAGATATGGACCATCAACTCTATGGTCAAAAATTCTTTGACAAAGCAGAGAAAATTACACAGTGGAAAAAAGACAGCCTCTTCAATCAATGGTGCCGGAAAAATTGGACAGCTATGTATGGAAGAATGACACTCAACCATTCTCTTATACCATACATAAAGATAAATTCGAAATGGACAAACGACCTCAATATGAGGCAGGAATCTATCAAAATCCTAGAGGAGAACATAGGCAGTAACCTCTTGGACACTGGCCAGAGCAAATTCTTTCAAGACATGTCCCCAAAGACAAAGGAAACAAAAGCAAAAATGAACTTTTGGAACTTCATCAAGATCAAAAGTTTCTGCACAGCAAAGGAAACCGTCAACAAAATGAGACAACCCACGGAATGGGAGAAGATTTTCACAAATGACATTACAGATAAAGGGCTGATATCCAAGATCTATAAAGAACTCCTCAAACTCAACACACACAAAACAGATAATCATGTCAAAAAATGGGCAGAAGACATGAACAGACACTTCTCCAAAGAAGACATACAAATGGCAAACAGATGCATGAGAAAATGTTCATCATCATTAGCCATCAGGGAGATTCAAATCAAAAGCACATTGGGATACCACCTTACACAGTTAGAATGGCCAAAATTAAGAAGGCAATAAACAACTAGTGTTGGAGAGGATGTGGAGAATGGGGAACCCTCTTACACTATTGGTGAGAATGCCAGTTGGTGCAGGTACTTTGGGATACAGTGTGGAGACTCCTTAAGAAAATAAAATTAGAGCTACCCTATGACCCTGCAATTGCACTACTGAGTATTTACCCCTAAGATACAGATGCAGTGAAAAGAAGGGACATCTGTACCCTAATGTTTATAGCAGCAATGGCCACAGTCATTAAATATTGGAAAGAACCGAGATGACCTTCAATGGATGAACGGATAAAGAAGATATGATCCATTTGTACAATGGAGTATTATGCTTCCTTCTGAAAGGAAGGATACCCAACTTTTGTATCAACATGGATGGGACTGGAGGAGATAATCCTGAGTGGAATAATTCAAGCAGAGATTGTCAATTTTCATATGGTTTCACTTAATTGTGGAGCATAAAGAATAACAGAGAAGACACTGGGTGATCAAGAGGAGAAGTGAGTGGGGGGAAATTGGAGGGGGAGACAAACCATGAGAGACTCTGAGAAACAAACTGAGAGATTTGAGGGGAGGGGGCAGAGGGTTGGGTAAGCCTGTTAATGGGAGTTATGGAGGGCACATATTGCATGGAGCACTGGGTGTGGTGCATAAACAGTGAATTTTGGAACCCTGATAAAAATAAAATAAAAATGACCACAACACCTTTTCCCAACATGTGGTAGGAGTCCCCCAAATGATTGGAAGCAGACTCCATTAGAGATCAATCCACTGCATGTTGAAGGTCCTCCCACTTCAAAAAGAACAAGAAATATCCAATCCCAAAACAAAGTAAGGGCCAGCTCCACCTCATGGAATACCACCTGCTCTCCCTTAGATAGTGTGCTGTTGCTTTAATAAACCTGCCTTCTGCTTTCACTTGGGCATTGATCTCTAATTCTCACGGGCCAACAATAAAAATAATGATGGTTTACCATTACAATTCATAGAAAAGGAGGTACAGGGAAATTGAATGAAAGGGAATAACAAAGCAGGTTCATAAGTCAATCTTCCTTGTAAAAAAATTAAACTGAAAGTGCGCTTCTGCCACCTCTCTCCTGTTTGATATGATAAAGAATGACCACGATACATGAATTATAGTTCGGGATTTTGAAAAGCATAATAGCTTTATACCAACACTTGACCTTTTATTTATTTATTTATTTATTTATTGCTAAAAAGATAGCTCGATTTGATATGCGGTTCCTGACAACCAACCTCAGAAGTAATTCCATCTTCATGAGAAGTCAGAAAGAACCACAAACCAAACCTCAAAATAGATTCAAAGAGAAAATACTCTTAAAAAAATTTCCCTTCCTGGGGCACCCGAGTAGCTCAGTGAGTTTGGCTCACTGGGCCTTTGCGTTCTGCTCAGGTCATGATCCTAGGGTCCTGGGATTGAGCCCCATGTCTGGCTCTCTGCTCAGCAGGGAGCCTGCTTCCACTTCTCTCTCCGCCTGCTCTCTGCCTACTTGTGATCTCTGTCTGTCAAATAAATAAATAAAATCTTTAAAAAAAAATTTCCCTTGGGCACCTGGATGGCAGAGTGAGTTAAAGCCTCTGCCTTCGGCTCAGGTCATGATTCCAGGGTCCTGGGAATGAGCCCCCCCATCAGGCTCACTCCTCAGCAGGGAGCCTGTTTCTTCCTCTCTCTCTGCCTGCCTCTCTTCCTACTTGTGATCTCTATCAAATAAATAAATAAAATCTTTAAAAATAAAATTTCCCTTCCTATCAGAAGCAGACCAAACCACTAACAAATTCCCCAGAATGCTTCATCTAAAAGGTTGTACTTTCTTCAGACACCCAGCAGGACCTTCTTCTCTGGGCCTGGTATTTCTTCAATGGCCTATTCCAGAAAATAAGACAGTAAACTACTGAGCGCCAAGGGCCTCAGAACCACGAAAGAGATGATGAAGGGCACAAAGCATGCCTCTGGTCACCAAGAGGGTATGTAAACGTTTGCTGCTTTTCTGCATTAATCAAAGCTGAGTTTTTAGCTGGTGGCAGCTCCTTTAGGATAAATTGCTGATACCATATAGTAAAAGCGATTATATGATCTTTTACAAACCATTTCCTATCTTTGCAATCTCATGTGTCAAGACAGACACGGATTATTTAAAACCCTGAAGAGAGTGCTATTGCATTGAAATTGCCTGTAACCTTCGTGTAATAGATTTATGATTGATGATAGATTTAGTTAAAATATAAGTGTTTTAAATATTTATTCTTAGTAAACGATTTCAAACTATGCTCATTTAAGTAAGTTGGTGCATAATCCCATTTCTATTAAAACATAGTGCAAGGACCTATGCCACGCCTCCGCGAGAACCCCAAGCTCTTTTTCTAGAATGGCCATATGCGTATGTATCAGGCGTCCTCTTTTCACTCCCTTTGTGGAGCACCTACCATGGAGGTCATATAATAACCAATAACCAAAAAACAAACAAAAAACCCAAACATCCGGGTCGAAGTGATTCGCGGGTGCCATCATGCAATGGCGGACCCTGCCTGGAGACTAGGAGACTGCTCAAAGAGATCGCTGGCAGGCATCTCAGCCCAGGCCTGTGCTGGAGAATCTGGTTCCCGGCTTTGGGCACAATCAGGAAGCCAGAGAAATGACCCGAGAGTGCAGCCGGGTTTAGGGCTGATGATCTTTTCCCAGCCAGGCTGCACTCGGACACCCGCTCGGGGAGCCAGGCTAGGAGGCTGCCCAGCGCTGGCGCTGCCCACGCTCGCAGGCCCCCGGGGCTTCGCCAGCGCCCGTGCCCCGGGCCCGCGCCTCAGGGCGGAGGGGGAGGGGGGCGGGGGCGTGTGCGGCCCGGAGAAGGGGCTTTGCTAATTGCCGAAGCGGGAAGTGAGCTCCCGGAGGACAGGGTGGAGACTCTGAGAGGAGGTGGAGGGGCTGGCAGAGGAGGGGCGCGCAGCGCCGCCGTGCTGTGCTGCAGCCCAGTCAGGACTCAGGACCCCCTTCCTCGCAGCCCCTGCACTCCCGCGCTCCAGCCCAGCCCCTGAGGCCCGGCTGTCCCGCTCCAGTGGCCCGCTGCCCCGCCCCGCCCCCTGGCTTCTCTGGACGACCCTCTGCGAGCAGGTAAAGTGACACTGCGCCGCGCCCTCACTGGAGCAGAAAGCGCGGCCCGCGAGTTCGCGGGGGTGTCGGGACCCAGGCTCCCGCGAACCCCGGGGCAGCGGGACCACCCCGGACGAGGCGCCGCACCCTGGACGCCACGGGGTCGGGCCTGGACGGAGCCTGGCGACGTGCCCCTCCCCCCAGCCAGCGAGCGCAATAGCCCCCATCGTTTGGCACGCCCACGCGCGGGTGCCGAGGACCCCCTTCCCTCATCCCGAGTTTTGGACCCGCCAATTTTGTTCTGGACTTGGGATCCCAGGTGGAAACTAGTCCCTCAGACCTCCCTGGCAGCAAGGAGCGCAGGGAGGGATTCTCCCTTTTTCCACCCTGGCTCTTCCTCTCTCCACATTCACATGCCTTCTGGCGTCCCTTTCCTCACCTCATTGTCACTTTTATTAAATGGCTTTGTTCTGCATGTTGACCCGCAGAGCGATTTCATGAATGAATATACAGGAAACTAAGTCGGAGCCCACCTGTGAGAGCCCACCTGTGGAGGCCTTTCATTAGAATGGTCTCTGGTTCTAGCCTCAGTTCAGAATACTGCGTGTACATGAGGACGGAGTCCAGATGTTTCTTTCATCTCTGACTTGAATTTGAAATCCTAACGTCACTATGACCTGGGAAGCTGAGGTCCACAGCATCTTCATCTGAAATTCCACTAGAGCTCCCATTTACCTGAGTCTGTTTTCCACTACTGTCAGGGTTCTAGAAGTTCATGCACTGCCCACCACTGACAGTAGGGGCATCTCTCTGTCCAGATTTTCCCTTTACAAAAGGAGGTCAGTTACAGGAGATTAGGGCCCACTCTAACGACCTCACTGTAATGTGATTGCATCTGTAAGGACTCTAGTTCCAAATAAGGTCACGTTCTGTGGTACCAGAGGTAAAGACAGCAGCAAGGTTTCTGGGGGTAATGCAAGGTCAGCTCTTAACAGTCCACTCTCTGGCTCCCCAAATTCGTGTCCTTCCCGTGTGCAAAATACCTTCACCCAATGCCCTCCAAAGCACTAATCATCCCAGAATCAACTCAAAATCTGAAATATCATCTGTCTGCCTCCACTGAAAGACCTAGATCTCAGCCAGACCATGGGACCTCAGGACTGCATCCAGAAGCCACAGTCTCCTGGTAAAGCTGCCCATCAGGCCCTGACATCACCCTCATTCGTCCCAGCAGCCGAGGGCCTACAGTTCCCAGAGACAGTTTCTCAGAGGAAGTTTGAAGACCACCTCAGAGGACGTTCTTTGGGAGTGAATGAAGAGGGAAGGGGGTCAGAGTCTCCTGCCATTCCCAGGGCACCCAGAACCCAGAGAGTGAGGCCTTGGGTGCTTTCTAGTGACAGATTCAAGGCAATTTTTTGACTTTGGGACTTCAGAGCTCACTTAGATTTCATTTGTGATTATTATTTTTGTGTGGGGGCCATAGCTTTTCTTTTGACCTATGGCTGTTTTCACTCCCGGTTCTGAAGAAGCCCCTAAATCCTAACCCTGTTGAGGACTCTGAAAGCTCTCAGAGCAGCAGTACTGGGGGACAGTGTGGACACATGGTTTGGTTTCTCCTCTGGCCTGATTCTGCGGCAGCCCCACTCTGTCCTCCTCAGACTTCAGAGCAATAGCTGAATAATTGGAGTAAGGACCAGGGGATCAGGAAGGTGGCCACCGAAGAGTGACTTTTCTGGAGGGTGGCTGAGCTAGCGAGTGAGCATGATAGTCCAGCTCTGCCTGCAGTCTGGATGGAGCTGAACAAGGGCCAAGAAAGGGGAGGAGGAGCAGAGAGCAGGGAGAAAGGGACCAAAGAGGAGATTCAGATGAAGGGAAGTAATTGGGAGGAGAGAAGTAACTCTAGAAGGCAGGCATGTAAGAAAAGAAAAGGGATGAAGTGGGCATCGGGAAAGGGCACCACCAGGGAAGGACAGAGGGGAAGGGAAGAAGGAGGGAGGGAGGAAAGGGGAAAGGAAGAAGGGAGGAGTCAGCACTCCAAGGCTCCCCCTGCATCTGAAGAAGAGGTGGCTGGTCCCTCCTGTCATACAGGGTGCTCACTCTTTGGTCCCAGTTTCTGCTCCCAGTGCTATTGGGCTTTGCAGCAAATTAATGACATATATAAAATTATAGGGAAATAACACCTTCCATTCCATTATGAGTACAGCTTTTAAAATGGTCTCATGAGGCAGGGATTCTAGCCATTGGCTGCGCAAGGCATGAGGCCTGTTAGTGATTCTATTTTTTCCTCTGCAGAATGGGTATTTCTACATTCCAGGTCATTTCTACCCCAATAAATAATGCGGCGATTCTCTCAGTGAGTTGTACTTTTGGTTTAAACAGCCAACTGTCTCTTAAAAAGGACTTTTGTTTAAAGTCCTTAAAAAAAAAAAAGTCCTTTCAAAAAAATCTTTTTTTAAATTTTTTTATTTTTTAATCCCATAGGTTTACTCTGATCCTGGAACTTTGTCATTTAGACCTTCTCTGCTGATTAAAATATTCTTCATCATCAGCACCTACTGCTCTCCTCTCCTGGTGTTCTTTCCGGAAGGGGTCTTCTCTAGCTCTTCTAGCAGGAGATGGGCACTACCCCTATACCCCTATTGCCAGACCAACCTTACCTATCCTGCAGGGTCAGTCGGCCTGGCCTTTTATCTGTTGTTCTCTTCTGAGTGGTTAGTTTTTCATAGATACCGTGCTTTGCTTTTGTCAGGATTTACTCTGGACTATCAAAATCCTTTTCTTGTGCCACTGAAGCCTAAGAAACAGTCCTGATGAGAGAACCAGGAACTCGAACATCATATTTATCCAAAATGTTCCATCCAAAATGAAAAATACATTTCTGAGGAGCCTCAACATCTCTGAGAAGGAAAGTTTCACCAACTCTGTCATGTAGGGGCATCAATTCAGATTCTGTGTCAATTTTCCTCCTTTACAAGCTAATAATTCTCTACCTCAGAAAGCCCACTCTCAACCGTTTCCTCTCTCAAAGGCAGTTGCTCTTAGAGTCTGCACATGGCACTTGGGGCCTGCTGGTCGTTGGCTACTGCCCTCTGTGCCTTGGGTCTAACAGCTGCGGGGCATCAAGATGAGAACGTCTCTTGTTCTAAGACTTAATATAGTTTGGGGCACATGGTAAGCAATAATCACTTTTTAAGTATATCCAAGTGTTCGACCTTTCTTAATTATTCTAGTTCCACTATTTACTTGTTCTAAGATTTGTGCTCCCCCCCCCATTTTAATAAGTCTTAAGGTGGCATTCACGTTGCACTTGAGGATATATCTTAGTTTAACTGACAGTATTTCTCTTTCTTATTCGAACATAAACTTTAGTGCATCTTACCCTGGATGAAAGCTAAGATGCAATTAAATACTCTATTATGGTTACGATTCTGATATTTGAAATCCTCCGGTAGCTCCCTGTGCCCCTACAGTGTAGTACCTCACCTCCTCGGCATAGTATACAAACCATCTCAGCCCCAGTGTTAATCCCTGGGCTCAGCCTCCATCCGCAGGTGATGCTGGGAGATCAGCTGTTGGTTGTCATGAACTTGCTGTAGTTTCCCGAATGCACTGTGCTGCCTCTGGGCACTTTGAAACTTGACACTCTCATCCTCATTCTTTGCTTTGCCCTTCTCTATCACCTCCCCTGAAAATGAGTTCCTAAGTGGCTTTTCCCAGCTCCAAACTACTCTTGGCAGTCTTTTATCTCCCTGTGGTAAAGCCTGTCACACTGCACCATGGACATGCCGGTTGTCCCCCTGAGAAGAGAAAAGGGACAGTGAGGTCCCCCCAGCATTTGCAGCTCTAGTGCAGAGCCCCATGCCTGGCTTGCAAGAAATGCCAGATCATGAAGACAAACGGAGATCATCCTCTGGCTAAAACCAGCTCTTCTTTACCTACCGCAGGATCTGGATCATTAAAGAACAGCCAGTTATTATTGCTGTTTTTCTAGGGATTTTTTCCCCATATATTTCCCATGTCTTTACTTTTTAATAGCACTTTAATTCAGGCTTCAACCACTTCCTAGTCTGATCAGGTGAAATCATTTTCCTTCCCATACCCTTGATGTATTTCACTCCTAGTAATTCACTCTTTAAAGATATTATTTACCCATTTGACAGATCACAAGTAGGTAGAGAGGCAGGCAGAAAGAGAGGGGGAAGCAGGCTCCCCGCTGAGCAGAGAGCCAGATGTGGCGCTCCATCCCAGGACCCTGAAATCATGACCTGAGCCGAAGTCATAGGCCTAAACCACTGAGCCACCCAGGAGCCCCATATCTGGTAATTTTTAATCAACGTGGATTTGCTGCATCAAATAGTTCCTTCTTCTTCAAATATAAATATATAAATATATTGACAAGTCACACGCATGTCTTAGGAGAATGTCATAACTTTGGTAGCAAACGTGAATCTTGGCCATTGGTTATGATTTTTGTTTTGGATTGATTTGGTTCGGTTTTTGTAATGTTAAAAATCCCTCCAGCCCTTGGCTCTGTCTGACCTGATTGCTTTCAGCTGTTTCTGCAACAAAGTCATCCCGGCAGGGAAAACTCTCATTGTTTACATTGGCGCCCCCTTCTGAACACTTGGTTTATAAAAAGCTTTTTTTTTTTTTCCTTTGGTTATGGTAAATGTGGGACAACAATGAGGTATTTCAAAGAGGTGAACCACAGATAAATTTCTCTAAGGGTGGGGTGAGGGTTACTCAAAAAGGAACTTGACAAGGCTTTTAAAGATATCCACTGTCATTATAACATAACGTGACTGATTGTTACCATGTTCTTAACTGGGCAAACACTTGTTGGCTTCCAAGATAGACTAACATAGTTGAGATGGTTCTAGTGGCCTTCTAGCAAAGGGTCTCATGAGGGAGGGATTCTAGCTACTGGCTGCGCAAGGCATGAGGCCTGTTAATGATTCTCTTTTTTCCTCTGCAGAATGGGTCTTTCTACATTCCAGGTCCTTTCTACCCCAATAAATAATGCGGCGATTCTCTCAGTGAGTTGTACTTTTGGTTTAAGCAGCCAACTGTCTCTTAAAAAGGACTTTTGTTTAAAGTCCTTTAAAAAAAAAGTCCTTTCAAAAAAAATTTTTTTTTTTTATTTTTTAATCACATATGTTTACTCTGAATCTGGAACTTTGTCATTTTGACCTTCTCTGCTGATTAAAATATTCTTCATCATTAGCACCTACTGCTCTCCTCTCCTGGTGGTCTCTCCGGAAGGGGTCTTCTCTAGCTCTTCTAGCAGGAGATGGGCTCTTCCCATCTACCCGTGTTGCCAGACTTACCTTACCTATCCTGCAGGGTCAGGACGGCCAGGCCTTTTATCTGTTGTTCTCTTCTGAGTGGTTAGTTTTTCATAGATACCGTGCTTTGCTTTTGTCAGGATTTACTCTGGACTTTCAAAACCCTTTTCTAGTGCCTGAGCCCTGAAGCCTAGGAAACAGTCCTGATGAACTCGAACAGATCATGTTTTATCCTGAAACTAAATAAAATAATAATAATAAACCTATTTTCTGAATCAAAATAAAAAATACATTTCTGAGGAGCCTCAAGATCTCTGAGAACGGAAGTTTCACCAACTCTGTCATGTAGGGGCATCAATTCCGATTCTGTGTCCATTTTCTTCCTTTCCTAGCTAGTAATTCTCTACCTCAGAAAGCCCACTCTCAACCGTTTTCTCTCTCAAAGGCAGTTGCTCTTAGAGTCTGCACATGGCACATGGGGCCTGCTGGTCGTTGGCTACTGCCCTCTGTACCTTGGGTCTAGCAGCTGCGGGGCATCAAGATGAGAACGTCTCTTGTTCTAAGACTTAATATAGTTTGGGGCACATGGTAAGCAATAATCACTTTTTAAGTTGATCCAAGTGTTCGACCTTTCTTAATTATTCTAGTTCCACTATTTACTTGTTCTAAGATTTGTGCTCCCCGCCCAAATTAATATGCCTTAAGGTGGCATTCACGTTGCACTTGAGGATATATCAGAGTTTAACTGAAAGCATTTCTCTTTCCTAGTCGAACATAAACTTTAGTGCATCTTATCCTTGATGAAAGCTAGGATGCAATTAAATACTCTATTATGGTTACGATTCTGATATTTGAAATCCTCCGGTAGTTCCCTGTGCCCCTACAGTGTAGTACCTCACCTCCTCGGCATAGTATACAAACCATCTCAGCCCCAGTATTAAACCCTGGGCTCAGCCTCCATCCCCAGGTGATGCTGTGAGATCAGCTGTCGTTTGTCATGAACTTGCTATAGTTTCCCGAGTGCACTGTGCTGCCTCCTGGCACTTTGAAACTTGACACTCTCATCCTCATTCTTTGCTTTGCCCTTGTCTATCACCTCCCCTGAGAATCAGTTCCTAAGTGGCTTTTCCCAGCTCCAACCTACACTTGGCAGTCTTTTATCTCCCTGTTGTAAAGCCTGTCATACTGCACCATGGACATGCCCGTTGTCCCGCTGAGAAGAGAAAAGGGACAGTGAGGACCCCCAGCATTTGCAGCTCTAGTGCAGAGCCCCATGCCTGCCTTGCAAGAAATGCCAGATCATGAAGACAAACGGAGATCATCCTCTGGCTAAAACCAGCTCTTCTTTACCTACCGCAGGATCTGGATCAATAAAGAGCAGCCAGTTATTATTGCTGTTTTTCTAGGGATTTTTCCCCATATATTTCCCAGGTCTTTACTCTTTTTATAGCACTTTAATTCAGGCTTCAACCACTTACTAGTCAGATCAGGTGAAATCATATTCCTTCCCAGTAATTCTTTATTTAAAGAACTTATTTACCCATTTGACAGATCACAAGTAGGTAGAGAGGCAGGCAGAGAGAGAGGGGGAAGCAGGCTCCCCGCTTAGCAGAGAGTCTGATGTGGGGCTCCATCCCATGACCCTGAAATCATGACCTGAGCCGAAGGCAGAGGTCTAAACCACTGAGCCACCCAGGAGCCCCATATCTGGTAATTTTTAATCAACGTGGATTTGCTGCATCAAATAGTTCCTTCTTCTTCAAATATAAATATATAAATATATTGATCAAGTCACACGCATGTCTTAGGAGAATGTCATACCTTTAGTAGCAAACGTGAATCTTGGCCATTGTTTATGATTTTTGTTTTGGTTTGATTTGGTTCGGTATTTGTAATTTTAAAAATCCCTCCACCCTTGGCTCTGTCTGACCTGATTGCTTTCAGCTGTTTCTGCAACAAAGTTGTCCTGGCAGCGAAAACTCTCATTGTTTACAGTGGCGCCCCCTTCTGAACACTTTGTTAATAAAAAGATTTTTTTTTTTTTTTTTTGGCTATGATAAATGTGGAACAACAATGAGGTATTTCAAAGAGGTGAACCACAGATAAATTTCTCTAAGGGTGGGGTGAGGGTTACTCAAAAAGGAACTTGACAAGGCTTTTAAAGATATTGATAGTCATTATAACATAACGTGACTGATTTTTACCGTGCTCTTATCTGGGCAAAAACTTGTTTGCTTCCAAGATAGACTAACATAGTTGAGATGTTTCTAGGGGCCTTCTAGCACAGGGAGGGTCTCATGAGGCAGCGATTCTAGCCAATGGCTGTGCAAGGCATGAGGCCTGTTAGTGATTCTCTTTTTTCCTTTGCAGAATGTGTCTTTCTACATTTCAGGTACTTTCTACCCCAAAAACAATGCGGCGATACTCTCAGTGAGTTGTACTTTTGGTTTAAGCAGCCAACTGTCTCTTAAAAAGGACTTTTGTTTAAAGTCCTTTAAAAAAAAAAGTCCTTTCAAAAATATCTTTTTTTTAATTTTTTATTTTTTAATCCCATAGGTTTTTTCTGATCCTGGAACTGTGTCATTTGACCTTCTCTGATGATAAAAATATTCTTCATCAGCAGCACCTACTGCTCTCCTCTCCTGGTGGTCTTCCGGAAGGGGTCTTCTCTAGCTCTTCTAGCAGGAGATGGGCACTTCCCCTCAACCCCTGTTGCCGGACTTACCTTACCTATCCTGCAGGGTCAGGTCGGCCTGGGCTTTTATCTGTTGTTCTCTTCTGAGTGGTTAGATTTCATAGATACCGTGCTTTGCTTTTGTCAGGATTTACTCTGGACTATCAAAACCCTTTTCTTATGCCACTGATGCCTAAGAAACAGTCCTGATGAGAGAACCAGGAACTCGAACAGATCATATTTATCCTGAATGTTCCGTCCAAAATGAAAAATACATTTCTGAGGAGCCTCAAGATCTCTGTGAAGGGAAGTTTCTCCAACTATGTCATGCAGGGGCATCAATTCCGATTCTGTGCCAATTTTCCTCCTTTCCCAGCTAATAATTCTCTACCTCAGAAAGCCCACTCTCAACCGTTTCCTCTCTCAAAGGCAGTTGCTCTTAGAGTCTGCACATGGCACTTGGGGCCTGCTGGGGGTTGGCTACTGCCCTCTGTACCTTGGGGCTAACAGCTGCGCGGCATCAAGATGAGAATATCTCTTGTTCTAAGACTTAATATAGATTGGGGCACATGGTGAGCAATAAACACTTATTTTGTTGATATAAGTGTTCGAACTTATTAAATTATTCTAGTTCCACAGTTTACTTGTTCTAAGATTTTTCCTCCCCCCCCCTTTTATAATATCTCTTAAGGTGGCACTCACGTTGCACTTGAGGACATATCTTTGTTTAACTGACAGCATTTCTCTTTCTTAGTCGAACATAAACTATAGTACATCTTACCCTTGATGAAAGCTAGGATGCAATTAAATACTCTATTATGGTTACGATTCTGATATTTGAAATCCTCCGGTAGCTCTCTGTGCCCCCACAGTGTAGTACCTCACCTCCTCGGCATAGTATACAAACCATCTCAGCCCCAGTGTTAACCCCTGGGCTCAGCCTCCATCCGCAGGTGATGCTGGGAGATCAGCTGTTGGTTGTCATGAACTTGCTGTAGTTTCCCGAATGCACTGTGCTGCCTCATGGCACTTTGAAACTTGACACTCTCATCCTCATTCTTTGCTTTGCCCTTGTCTATCACCTCCCCGGAAAATCAGTTCCTAAGTGGCTTTTCCCAGCTCCAACCTACACTTGGCTGTCTTTTATCTCCCTGTGGTAAAGCCTGTCACACTGCACCGTAGACATGCCCGTTGTCACGCTGAGAAGAGAAAAGGGACAGTGAGGGTCCCACAGCATTTGCAGCTCTAATGCAGAGCCCCATGCCTGGCTTGCAAGAAATGCCAGATCATGAAGACAAACGGAGTTCATCCTCTGGCTAAAACCATCTCTTCTTTGCCTTCTTTGCCTGGATCATTAAAGAGCAGCCAGTTATTAATGCTGTTTTTCTATGGATTTTTTCCCCATATATTTCCCAGGTCTTTACTCTTTTTATAGCACTTTAATGCAGGCTTCAACCACTTCCTAGTCAGATCAGGTGAAATCATTTTCCTTCCCATACCCTCGATGTATTTCACTCCTAGTAATTCTTTTTTTAAAGATCTTATTTACCCATTTCACAGACAGATCACAAGTACGGAGAGAGACTGGCAGAGAGGGGGGTGATGCAGGCTCCCCGCTGAGCAGAGAGCCAGATGTGGCGCTCCATCCCAGGACCCTGAAATCATGACCTGAGACGAAGTCAGAGGCCTAAACCACTGAGCCACCCATGAACCCCACATCTGGTAATTTTTAATCAACGTGGATTTGCTGTACCAAATAATTCCTTCTTCTTAAAATATAAATATATAAATATATTGATCAAGTCACGCGCATGTCTGAGGAGAATGTCACACCTTCAGTAGCAAAATTGAAATCTTGGCCATTTGTATGATTTTTGTTTTGGATTGATTTGGTTCAGTTTTTGTAATTTTAAAAATCCCTCCAGTCCTTGGCTCTGTCTGACCTGATTGCTTTCAGCTTTTTCTGCAACAAATTTGTCCTGGCAGCGAAAACTCTCATTTTTTGCAGTGGCGCCCCCTTCTGAACACTTTGTTAATAAAAAGATTTTTTTTTTTTTTTTTTTTTTTGGCTATGGTAAATGTGGAACAACAATGAGGTATTTCAAAGAGGTGAACCACAGATAAATTTCTTGAGGGTGGGATTAGGGTTACTAAAAAAGAAACTTGACAAGGCTTTTAAAGATATCGACAGTCATTATAACATAACGTGACTGTTTGTTACCGTGCTCTTAACTGGCAAAGACTTGTTTGCTTCCAAGATAGACTAACATAGTTGAGATGGTTCTAGCGGCCTTCTGGCACAGGGTCTCATGAGGCAGGGATTCTAGCCACTGGCTGTGCAAGGCATGAGGCCTGTTAGTGATTCTATTTTTTCCTCTGCAGATTGGGTCTTTCTGCATTCCAAGACACTTCTACCCCAATAAATAATGCGGCGATTCTCTCAGGGAGTTGTACTATTGGTTTAAACAGACAACTGTCTCTTAAAAAGGACTTTTTTAAAGTCCTTTTAAAAAAAAAGTCCTTTCAAAAAAATCTTTTTTTTAATTTTTTATTTTTTAATCCCATATGTTTTCTCTGATCCTGGAACTTTTTCATTTTGACCTTCTCTGCTGATTAAAATATTCTTCATCATCAGCACCTACTGCTCTCCTCTCCTGGTGGTCTCTCCGGAAGGGGTCTTCTCTAGCTCTTCTAGCAGGAGATGGGCACTACCCCTCTACCCCTGTTGCCAGACCAACCTTACCTATCCTGGAGGGTCAGGTCAGCCTGGCCTTTTATCTGTTGTTCTCTTCTGAGTGGTTAGTTTTTCATAGATCGGGCTTTGCCATTGTCAGGATTTACTCTGGACTATCAAAACCCTTCCTTTATGCCACTGAAGTCTAAGAAACTGTCCTGATGAGAGAAACAGAAACTCGAACAGATCATATTTATCCTGAATGTTCCGTCCTAAATGAAAAATACATTTCTGAGGAGTCTAAAGATCTCTGAGAAGGGAAGATTCACCAACTCTGTCATGTAGGGGCATCAATTCCGATTCTGTGTCAATTTTCCTCCTTTCCCAGCTAATAATTCTCTACCTCAGAAAGCCCACTCTCAACCGTTTCCTCTCTCAAAGGCAGTTGCTCTTACAGTCTGCACATGGCACTTGGGGCCTGCTGGGGGTTGGCTACTGCCCTCTGTACCTTGGGGCTAACAGCTGCGCGGCATCAAGATAAGAATGTCTCTTGTTCTAACACTTAATATAGTTTTGTGCACATGGGAAGCAATAATCACTTATTTTGTTGATCCAAGTATTGGACCTTTCTTAATTATTCTAGTACCACAGTTTACTTGTTCTAAGATTTGTCTCCCCCCCATTTTAATATCTCTTAAGGTGGCACTCACCTTGCACTTGAGGACATATCTTAGTTTAACTGACAGCATTTCTCTTTCTTAGTCGAACATAAACTATAGTGCATCTTACACTTGATGAAAGCTAGGATGCAATTAAATATAATATTATGGTTACAATTCTGATACTTGAAATCCTCCGGTAGCTCCCTGTGCCCCCACAGTGTAGTACCTCACCTCCTCGGCATAGTATACAAACCATCTCAGCCCCAGTGTTAACCCCAGGGCTCAGCCTCCATCCGCAGGTGATGCTGTGAGATCAGCTGTCAGTTGTCATGAACTTGCTGTAGTTTCCCGAATGCACTGTGCTGCCTCCTGGCACTTTGAAACTTGACACACTCATCCTCATTCTTCGCTTTGCCCTTGTCTATCACCTCCCCTGAAAATCTGTTCCTAAGTGGCTTTTCCCAGCTCCAACCTACACTTGGCAGTCTTTTATCTCCCTGCGGTAAAGCCTGTCTCACTGCACCATGGACATGCCCGTTGTCCCGCTGAGAAGAGAAAAGGGACAGTGAGGGCCCCCCAGCATTTGCAGCTCTAGTGCAGAGCCCCATGCCTGGCTTGCATGAAATGCCAGATCATGAAGACAAACGGAGTTCATCCTCTGGTTAAAACCAGCTCTTCTTTGCCTACCGCTGGATCTGGATCAATAAAGAGCAGCCAGTTATTATTGCTTTTTTTCTAGGGATTTTTTTCCCCATATATTTCTAAGGTCTTTACTCTTTTTATAGCACTTTAATTCAGGCTTCAACCACTTCCTAGTCTGATCAGGTGAAATCATTTTCCTTCCCATACCCTCGATGTATTTCACACCTAGTAATTCTTTTTTTAAAGATCTTATTTACCCATTTGACAGACAGATCACAAGTAGGTAGAGAGAATGACAGAGGGGGGGGTGATGCAGGCTCCCCGTTGAGCAGGGAGCCCGATGTGGCGCTCCATCCCGGGACCCTGAAATCATGACCTGAGCCGAAGGCAGAGGCCTAAAGCACTGAGCCACCCACGAGCCCCATATCTGGTAATTTTTAATCAACGTGGATTTGCTGCATCAAATAGTTCCTTCTTCTTCAAATATAAATATATAAATATATTGATCAAGTCACACGCATGTCTGAGGAGAATGTCATAACTTTAGTAGCAAACATGAAATCTTGGCCATTGATTTTTTTTTTTTAAGATTTTATTTATTTATTTGACAGAGAGAAATCACAAGTAGATGGAGAGGCAGGCAGAGAGAGAGAGAGGGAAGCAGGCTCCCTGCTGAGCAGAGAGCCCGATGCAGGACTCGATCCCAGGACCGTGAGATCATGACCTGAGCCGAAGGCAGCGGCTTAACCCACTAAGCCACCCAGGTTCCCTTGGCCATTGGTTTTGATTTTTGTTTTGGTTTGATTTGGTTAGGTTTTTGTAATTTTAAAAATCCCTCCAGCCCTTGGCTCTGTCTGACCTGATTGCTTTCAGCTGTTTCTTCAGCAAGTTGTCCCGGCTGGGAAAACTCTCATTTTTTACAGTGGCGCCCCCTTCTGAACACTTTGTTAATAAAAAGATTTTTTTTTTTTTTTTTTTTTTGGCTATGGTAAATGTGGAACAACAATGAGGTATTTCAAAGAGGTGAACCACAGATAAATTTCTCTAAGGGTGGGGTGAGGGTTACTCAAAAAGGAACTTACAAGCCTTTTAAAGATATCGACAATCATTATAACATAACATGACTGATTGTTACCGTGCTCTTAACTGGGCAAACACTTGTTGGCTTCCAAGAAAGACTAACATAGTTGAGATGGTTCTAGCGGCCTTCTAGCACAGGGTCTCATGAGGCAGGGATTATAGCCAATGGCTGTGCAAGTCATGAGGCCTGACAGTGATTCTATTTTTTCCTCTGCAGAATGGGTCTTTCTACATTCCAGGTCCTTTCTACCCCAATAAATAATGCAGCGATTCTCTCAGTGAGTTGTACTTTTGGTTTAAACAGCCAACTGTCTCTTAAAAAGGACTTTTGTTTAAAGTCCTTTAAAAAAAAAAAAGTCCTTTCAAAAAAAATCTTTTTTTTTTATTTTTTATGTTTTAATCCCATATGTTTACTCTGATCCTGGAACTTTGTCATTTTGATCTTCACTGCTGATTAAAATATTCTTCATCCAATCCCAAAAGAAAGTAAGGGCCAGATCCACCTCATGGAATACACCTGCTCTCCCTTAGATAGTGTGCTATTGCTTTAATAAACCTGCCTTGTGCTTTCACTTTGGGCATTGACCTCTAATTCTCACGTGCCAACAATAAAAATAATGATGGTTTACCGTTACAATTCATAGAAAAGGAGGTACAGGAAAATTGAATGAAAGGGAATAACAAAGTAGGTTCATAAGTCAATCTTCTTTGTAAAAATATTTACCTGAAATTGCGTTTCTGCCACCTCTCTCCTGTTTGATCTGATAAAGAATGACCACGATACATGAATTATAGTTCGGGGTTTTGAAAAGCATAATAGCTTTATACCAACACTTGAGTTTTTATTTATTTATTTAATTATTTATTTATTTATTGCTAAGAAGACAGATCGATTTGATATGCGGTTCCTGACAACCAACCTCAGAAGCAATTCCATCTTCAATGGAAGTCAGAAAGAACCACAAACCAAACCTCAAAATAGATTAAAAGAGAAAATACTCTTTAAAAAATTTCCCTTCCTGGGGCACCCGAGTGGCTCAGTGAGTTTGGCTCACTGGGCCTTTGGGTTCGGCTCAGGTCATGATCCTAGGGTCCTGGGATTGAGCTGAATGTCTAGCTCTCTGCTCAGCAGGGAGCCTGCTTCCACTTCTCTCTCTGCCTGCTCTCTGCCTACTTGTGATCTCTGTCTGTCAAATAAATAAATAAAATCTTAAAAAAAAAATTTCCCTTGGGCACCTGGGTGGCAGAGTGAGTTAAAGCCTTTGCCTTCGGCTAAGGTCATGATTCCAGGGTCCTAGGATCGAGCCCCACATCAGACTCACTCCTCAGCAGGGAGCCTGTTTCTTCCTCTCTCTCTGCCTGCCTCTCTTCCTACTTGTGATCTCTATCAAATAAATAAATAAAATCTTTAAAAATAAATTTCCCTTCCTATCAGAAGCAGACCAAACCACTAACAAATTCCCCAGGAGCTTCATCTAAAAGGTTGTACTTTCTTCAGACACCCAGCAGGACCTTCTTCTCTGGGCCTGGTATTTCTTCAATGGCCTATTCCAGAGACTAAGACACTAAACTACTGAGCGCCAAGGGCCTCAGAACCACGAAAGAGATGATGAGGTGCACAAAGCACGCCTCTGGTCACCAAGAGGGCATGTAAACGTTTGCTGCTTTTCTGTATTTTTCAAAGCTGAGTTTTTAGCTGGAGGCCGCTCCTTTAGGATAAATTGCTGATACCGTATAGTAAAAGCCATTATATGATCTTTTACAAACCATTTCCTATCTTTGCATTCTCTTGTGCCAAGACAGATAAGGATTATTTAAAACCCTGAAGAGAGTGCTATTGCATTGAAATTGCCTGTAACCTTCGTGTAATAGATTTATGATTGATGATAGATTTAGTTAAAATATTACTGTTTTAAATATTTATTCTCAGTAAACGATTTCAAACTATGCTCATTTAAGTAAGTTGGTGCATAAACCATTTTCTATTAAACCATAGTGCAAGGAACAATGCCGTGCTTCCGCGAGAACCCCAAGCTCTTTTTCTAGAATGGCCATATGCGTATGTATCAGGTGTCCTCTTTTCACTCCCTTTGTGGAGCACCTACCATGGAGGTCATGTAATAACCAATAACCAAAAAACAAACAAAAAACCTAAACTTCCAGGTCGAAGTGATTCGTGGGTGCCATCATGCAATGGTGGACCCTGCCTGGATACTAGGAGACTGCTCAAAGAGATCTCGGGCAGGCATCTCAGCCCAGGCCTCTGCTGGGGAAGCTGGTTTCCGGCTTTGGGCACAATCAGGAAGGCAGCGAAGTGACCCAAGAGTGCAGCCAGGGTTTAGGGCTGATGATGTATTTGCAGCCAGGCAGCGCGCGGACACCCGCTCGGGGAGCCAGGCTAGGAGGCCACTCAGTGCAGGCGCTGACCATGCTAGCAAGCCCCCGGGGCTTCGCTGCGCCCAACCCTGGGCCCGCGTGTCAGGACGGAGGGGGAGGGCAGGGGACTGGGGCAGCCCGGAGAAGGGGCTTTGCTAATTGCGTAATCTGGAAGTGAGCTGTGAGCTCGTGGAGGACGTGGAGGAGAGTCTGAGAGGAGGTGGAGGGGCTGGCGGAGAGGGGCGCGCAGCGCCGCGGTGCTCTGCTGCTGGCGCAGTCAGCACTGCAGGACCCCCGCACTCCCGCGCTCCCGCCCAGCCCCAGTGGCCTCGCTGTCCCGCTCCCGCGGCCCGCTGCCCCCCCCCAGCCCCATGGCTTCTCCGGAGGACCCTCTGCAAGCAGGTAAAGTGACACCGTGCCGCGCCCTCACCTGGAGCAGAAAGCGCGGGCCGCGAGCTCGCGGGGGTATTGGGACCCAACCTCCCGCGACCCCCGGGGCAGAGGGACCACCCGGACGACACGCCACACCCGGGACACAACGGAGTCGGGCTGGGGACGGAGCCTGGCGAGGTGCCCCCCCGCAGCGAGCGCAATAGCACCCGTCGT
Source organism: Mustela lutreola (assembly GCF_030435805.1). Taxonomy (NCBI): domain Eukaryota; kingdom Metazoa; phylum Chordata; class Mammalia; order Carnivora; family Mustelidae; genus Mustela; species Mustela lutreola. The sequence continues at coordinate 593,504 of NW_026709257.1, forward strand.
TTGGCACCCCCACGTGCTGGTGCCGAGGACCCCCTTCCCTCATCCTGAGCCTTGGACCCGCCACTTTTGTTCTGGACTTGGGATCCCAGGTGGAAACTAGTCCCTCAGACCTCCCTGGCAGCAAGGAGCACAGGGAGGGATTCTAGGTTTTACCGCCCAGCCCTGGCTCTTCCTCTCTCCACATTCACATGCCATCTGGCGTCCCTTTCCTCACCTCATTGTCACTTTTATTAAATGGTTTTGTTCTGCATGTTGACCCGCAGAGCGATTTCATGAATGAATATACAGGAAACTAAGTCGGAGCCCACCTGTTAGAGCCCACCTGTGGAGGCCTTTCATTAATTAGAATGGTCTCTGGTTCTAGCCTCAGTTCAGAATACTGCGTGTACCTGAGGACCGAGTCCAGATGTTTCTTTCATCTCTGACTTGAATTTGAAATCCTAACGTCACTATGACCTGGGAAGCCGAGGTCCACAGCATCTTCATCTGAAATTCCACTAGAGCTCCCATTTTCCTAGTGCCCAGCCTGAGTCTGTTTTCCACTACTGTCAGGGTTCTAGAAGTTCATGCACTGCCCACCACTGACAGTAGGGGCATCTCTCTGTCCAAATTTTCCCTTTACATAAGGAGGTCAGTTACAGGAGATTAGGGCACACTCTAACGACCTCACTGTAATGTGATTGCATCTGTAAGGACTCTAGTTCCAAATAAGGTCACGTTCTGTGGTACCAGAGGTAAGGACAGCAGCAAGGTTTCTGGGGGAAATGCAAGGTCAGCTCTTAACAGTCCACTCTCTGGCTCCCCAAATTCGTGTCCTTCCCGTGTGCAAAATACCTTCACCCAATGCCCTCCAAAGCACTAATCATCCCAGAATCAACTCAAAATCTGAAATCTCATCTGTCCTCCTCCACTGAAAGACCCTGATCTCACCCAGACCATGGGACCTCAGGACTGCATCCAGAAGCCACAGTCTCCTGGTAAAGCTTCCCATCAGGTCCTGACATCACCCTCATTCATCCCAGCAGCCGAGGGCCTACAGTTCCCAGAGACAGTTTCTCAGAGGAAGTTTGAAGACCACCTCAGAGGACGTTCTTTGGGAGTGGATGAAGAGGGAAGGGGGTCAAAGCCTCCTGCCATTCCCAGGGCACGCAGAACCCAGAGAGTGAGGCCTTGGGTGCTTTCTAGTGACAGATTCAAGGCAATTTTTTGACTTTGGGACTTCAGAGCTCACTTAGATTTCATTTGTGATTATTATTTTTGTGTGGGGGCCATAGCTTTTCTTTTGACCTATGGCTGTTTTCACTCCCGGTTCTGAAGAAGCCCCTAAATCCTAACCCTGTTGAGGACTCTGAAAGCTCTCAGAGCAGCAGTACTGGGGGACAGTGTGGACACATGGTTTGGTTTCTCCTCTGGCCTGATTCTGCGGCAGCCCCACTCTGTCCTCCTCAGACTTCAGAGCAATAGCTGAATAAGTGGAGAAAGGACCATGGGGTCAGGAAGGTGGCCACCGAAGAGTGACTTTTCTGGAGGGTAGCTGAGCTAGTGAGTGAGAGTGTTAGTCCACCTCTGCCTGCAGTGTGGATGGAGCTGAACAGGGGCCAGGGAAGGGGAGGAGGAGCAGAGAGCGGGGACAAAGGGACCAAAGAGGAGATTCAGACGAAGGGAAGTAATTGGGAGGAGAGAAGAAACTATAGAAGACAGGCATGTAAGAAAGGAAAAGGGATGAAGTGGGCATCAGGAAAGGGCACCACCAGGGAAGGAGAGAGGGGAAGGGAAGAGGGAGGGAGGGAGGAAATGGGAAAGGAAGAAGGGAGGAGTCAGCACGCCTGGGCTCCCCCTGCATCTGAAGAAGAGGTGGCTGGTCCAGCTTGTCAAACAGGGTGCTCACTCTTTGGTCCCAGTTTCTGCTCCCAGTGCTACTGGGCTTTGCAAGGAAGACAGGCTGTCCCCTGGGATCCACTGGAGCCCACTGGAGCCCACTGGAGCCCACAGGAGGGTGTGAGAGGTAAGATGCCACCTGGTCCTGTCCTGAGCTGCTCCCAGCTGCTAGCCTCACCACATGGTGCAAGAGGGACCCCAGAACAAAGGAAGGACACAGGCCCGCGTGTCCGCCAGTGGCCCTGGGCACTTAGCTCATCGCAGTGAACCACACCGCCTCCTCCACCCAGGCTTTCAAAGCCTGCTTCTTCGTTCCTGGCTTTCATGTCTGTACGAACATGAGCCAGATCTAACTCATCTCTGACAGACTATTCTGACTCACCCCGTGTCAGATTTTTATTAGTGGCTGTGATAGAGTAAGATAGCAATGCTCCAACAAACGGACTATTTCCTCCCACATGACCTCAACAGTCTTATACATTTTCTTAGCAAAAAAATCTTGTCTCCTTCCATTAAGCTCATAACGTGGTCTAATAGTATACATGTGCCTTCGTTAGATGCAAAGCGATACAGAGTTCCTTTTTTTAAAATATTTTACAAGGTAAAGTCAGTGAACACATGTAACTTGACGAATACGTCTCTAAAATGTCAATCCAGGCAAAGCTTTTTCTGCCTACAGTTTGGAGCCTACGTTGTGACATTTTTAAAATGCTTTCAGTCCCTCAGTGAGGCTCTTAGAAGCTAGCCAGGGCTTACTACGTGCCAGGCACTGTGTCAGGTGTTGGAGCTAAACGGACGGAGAGCTTGGAGGCAGGCTGGGGAGGGACATCCGTGACACAACCACAGCTAGAAACGGAGGCCAGTGCTAGAAAAGAGAGAGCAGGCTGCATGGAGAGTGTGTACCATGGGGCTTGTGAGCTCACGAATAAGTGGGAGTAACTGGAGTGGGGAGACGGGGGAGAGGAAGAGGGTCTTTCCATCAATGGGAATCACCTGTGCTTGGAGGCAGGCACCATGAGGGGTCTCCACAGGAAGAGGGAGGCAGCGTGGTTGAAGGGCAGAAAGACAGGGCAGAACAGGCAACAGTCAGTTGGAAGGGTAGGAAGAGATGGATGGGAGGATTATGGATGCCATTGGAGGACTGAGAATTTGTTAGAAGATCAGTGCAGATTTCTATGGAGACGAAGGCCAGGAATTGATAGGTCTTAGAAAGGTCACTCTGGCTGCCTTTTGGCAAAGGGGTTGGTAAAAGGCACCTGCAGGTGTGAACACACCAGGTGGGAGGTGAGTGCAGGAAATCAGGTGAGGGAGCATGGGAACTTGGTCCGGGGGTATATAAGGGAAAATAGCCTTTAATGAGTTCCACAAGTTGGCACCAGCTGTAGCTTCATTACAGCGCTGGAAGGGGTAGGTGGGTGTGTCCTGGAGGTTACAGAGATTACATAAGAAAGGGAAGTCTTTTTAGATCTTTTTTCCAACTAGAGGAACTCTCACCTTAGTGATAGAATTCCAGAGTGGGAACGGATGGACATGAGGACATCTTTGAAATGTCTGAATATGTTCTTTGACATCTTTTAAAATGACGAGGAGACCTTGACCTTAGAAGGCCTCGGCCTTCTTTGTAGCCAAGAAGATTTCACCTACAGATTTGGGTTCTCCCTTTTAAAGTCAAGAAGACAGTCCTTCCAAAGGACACCTCCTATCATTTTACGCTCTCATCATACCACACTTGCTGGGATCTCCAAGACCCTCTGTTCCAGGTTGTGAGTATCCACTTTGACTGGGCTGGTCTTGCCAAGAACACCACCACAGGAAATCTAGAGCCTGTAGTGCTATTAATAACATCATCTAAGACTGTCTTTGCTGCCCTCATGGCCTCTTCCCACCATGACTCACTGAAGCTATAGTTCCCAAAGCTCATCTTCTCTAGTGCCATTAATTTTTAGGGGACCAGGCAAACCTTAAACTTGTCCCCCTTAATTGGATCCCTGTGCCCCCACAATCTCTTTGAATGACTTTCACCATGATCCTTGAATGAGCTCTGAGACCACTGCTGGTACCTAACACTTCTTGGCACCTTGTCTGTTAGTTCTTGGAAGAGGAGGTGGCTATGGAGGTGAGTGGAGATGGGAGTGGGAGGATTTCTCCCTTCACTTCCTTTTTTGTTTTTTCAAATAATGGGTTTTGAGGGGGAGGGAAAGGTTAACCAGACAATTTATTTTCCATCTCCCATTGATAAAATGTTTACCACTCCCCATTGGAAGAATTTAGATCTTTCTTTAGAATCTCCAGGAAAATCTCCCAAAGCCAGCCCACCACCATGTGGATTCAGCCATCTTCTGATTCACCTCCAGATTGTCTCCTCCTAACTGCTCAAGCCACAGGTTAAGGGCGAAATGTTCAATGCCCAAGCAATTAAGTGGGGAACACGTTTATCTAAGCAATTGCATGCAGCTCTGTATCTGCATACAGGGGTTCTCTCCCAAGCCTTTCCAACCTCAGCAAAACAAGAAAAAGCCCCAGCGACCTGGGGGTATATATCATTCATTCATTCCTGTGTTCAACACTCATGGCGGATCCCAACCGAGACAGTGGGAGAGCAAGGACGGGAGCAATCCTGGAAGCTGAAGTCTGAGGAGGATTTCAAATTCAAGTCAGAGATGAAAGAAACATCTGGACTCGGTCCTCAGGTACACGCAGTATTCTGAACTGAGGCTAGAACCAGAGACCATTCTAATGAAAGGCCTCCACAGGTGGGCTCTCACAGGTGGGCTCCGACTTAGTTTCCTGTATATTCATTCATGAAATCGCTCTGCGGGTCAACATGCAGAACAAAACCATTTAATAAAAGTGACAATGAGGAGAGGAAAGGACACAAGAAGGCATGTGAATGTGGAGAGAGGAAGAGCCAGGGTGGAAAAACCGAGAATCCCTCCCTGCGCTCCTTGCTGCCAGGGAGGTCTGAGGGACTAGTTTCCACCTAGGATCCCAAGTCCAGAACAAAAGCGGTGGGGCCATGGCGAGAGACGAGGGAAGGGGGACCTTGGCACGCAGGCATGGGGGTGCCGAACAATGGGGGCTAGTGCGCCCACTGGCGGGGGAACCTCGGGCGGCGCCATCCCTGGCCCGACCCCGTGTGGACCCGGGTGCGGCGTGGCATCCGGGGTGGTCCCGGTGCCCCGGGGGTCGCGGGAGGCTGGGTCCCCACACCACGGCGAGCTCGCGGCCTGCGCTTTCTGCTCCAGGTGAGGGCGCGGCGCGGTTTCAATTTACCTGTCCACAGAGGGTAGTCTGGGGAAGCCTTGGTGCTGGGAGGTGCAGCGCGGACTCCAGGGCTGGGCTGGAGCGGAGGAGCACATGGGAGGCTAGTCTTGTGGGTCCTCCAGTACCGACTGGGCTGCGGCACAGCACCGGGGCGCTGCACGCCCCTCCTCCGCCAGCCCCTCCACCTCCTCCCAGACTCTCCGCCATGTCCTCCGCGAGCTCACTTCCCGCTTCGGCAATTAGCAAAGCCCCTTCTCCAGGCTTCCCCCGCCCCCGCCCCCCTCCTTCCTGAGGCGGAGGCCGGGGCCTGGGCACGGGATGAAGCCCCGGGGGCCTGCGAGCGTGGCCAGCGCCGGCGCTCAGCGGCCTCCTAGCCTGGCTCCCCGAGCGGGTGTCCGGGTGCAGCCTGGCTGCAAAAAGATCATCAGCCCTAAACCCGGCTGCACTCTCGGGTCACTTCGCTGGCTTCTGATTGCGCCAGAAGCCCGAAACCAACTTCCCCAGCACAGGCCTGGGCTGAGATGCCTGCCTGCTATTTGAGCAGTCCCCTGGTCTCCAGGCAGGGTCTGCCTTTGCATGATGGCAGGCGCGAATAACTTCGACCTGGATGTTTGGGTTTTTTGTTTGTTTTTTGGTTATTGGTTATTACATGACCTCCATGGTAGGTGCTCCACAAAGGGAGTGAAAAGAGGACACCTGATACATACGCATATGGCCATTCTAGAAAAAGAGCTTGGGGTTCTCGCGGAAGCGCGGCATTGGTCCTTGCACTATGGTTTAATAGAAAAGGGATTATGCACCAACTTACTTAAATGAGCATAGTTTGAAATCGTTTACTGAGAATAAATATTTAAAACAGTAATATTTTAAATAAATCTATCATCAATCATAAATCTATTACACGAAGGTTACAGGCAATTTCAATGCAATAGCACTCTCTTCAGGGTTTTAAATAATCCGTGTCTGTCTTGGCACATGAGAATGCAAAGATAGGAAATGGTTTGTAAAAGATCATATAATGGCTTTTACTATACGGTATCAGCAATGTATCCTAAAGGAGCGGCCTCCAGCTAAAAACTCAGCTTTGAAAAATACAGAAAAGTAGCAAACGTTTACATACCCTCTTGGTGACCAGAGGCGTGCTTTGTGCCCCTCATCATCTCTTTCGTTGTTCTGAGGCCCATGGCGCTCAGTAGTTTAGTGTCTTATTCTCTGGAATAGGCCATTGAAGAAATACCAGGCCCAGAGAAGAAGGTCCTGCTGGGTGACTGAGGAAAGTACAACCTTTTCGATGAAGCTTTCTGGGGAATTTGTTAGTGGTTTGGTCTGCTTCTGATAGGAAGGGAAATTTTTTTTAAAGATTTTATTTATTTATATGACAGACATAGATCACCAATAGGCAGAAAGCAGGCAGAGAGAAGTGGACGCAGGCTCCCCGCTGAGCAGAGAGCCAGACATTGGGCTCAATCCCAGGACCCTAGATTCATGACCTGAGCTAAATGCAGAGGCTTTAACTCACTGAGTCACTCGGGTGCCCCAGGAAGGGAAATTTTTTTAAGACTATTTTCTCTTTGAATCTATTTTGAGGTTTGGTTTGTTGTTCTTTCTGACTTCTCATGAAGATGGAATTACTTCTGAGGTTGGTTTCAGGAACCGCATATCAAATCGAGCTATCTTGTTAGCAATAAATATATAAATAAATAAATAAAAGCTAAAGTGTTGGTATAAAGCTATTATGCTTTTCAAAACCCCGAACTATAATTCATGTATCGTGGTCATTCTTTATCAGATCAAACAGGAGAGAGGTGGCAGAAACGCACTTTCAGGTTAATTTTTTTTACAAGGAAGATGGACTTATGAACCTACTTTGTTATTCCCTTTCATTCAATTTCCCTGTACCTCCTTTTCTATGAATTGTAACGGTAACCCATCATTACTTTTATTGTTGGCACGTGCTTTGTGAACCATAAAGTGTACGCTATCAATGGGAGTGCTTTTCTTTTTTGGCAGTTTACAAAAAACTAATTTTTTTAATTTATTTTTTATTTATTTTCAGCATAACCGTATTCATCCTTTTTGCACCACACCCAGTGCTCCATGCAAGAAGTGCCCTCTATAATACCCACCACCTGGTACCCCAACCTCCCAACCCCCCGCCCCTTCAAAACCCTCAGACTGTTTTTCAGAGTCCATAGTCTCTCATGGTTCAGATCCCCTTCCAATTTCTCCCACCTCCCTTCTCCTCTCTAACTCCCCTTGTCCATGAAAAACTAATTTAAAAACATTCATCCACCAGAGTACCCAAAGGGCTCCCACATAAACTATCTGTCGTTACATTATGTCATTCTGCTTTCGCTTCTATTGCTGTCCAAACAATGTTTTAAAACATTCTTTAAAATGGGCCTTTTTAACAAGATTTTTACAAAAGATTTAATTTATTCATTTGTCAGAGAGATAGCACAAGCAGAGGGAAAGGCAGGCAGAGTGGGAAGCAGGCTCCTGGTAAGCAAGAAGCCTGATGGGGGACTCGATCCCAGGATGCTGGGATTATGACCTGAGCTGGAGGTAGACGATTAACCAACTGAGCCATCCATGTGTCCCTGAAATGGGCATTTTTGACATTTCCTGATAGCACCTACACACTCATGAATCTCAGATTCATGATATATGGGGCTAGTGGACTTGACAATCATGGAGTCAAGCATGCTGGATTTGACTCACGGGCCTGTCACTGTGAATTTGGGTGGCTTGCTAAACTTGCTACAGAGAAATCCAAGCATGTAAGAATTTGCAGGATTGTGACAGTTCAGTGGTATAATGTATACATAAAAATACCTAAACCAGTGTCTCTCACAAAGTAGGTCCAAATAGACCAGCTCCCTTCCTGCCTTCATTCTGTCCTTGGAATTCCGTCCCTTGGGAGAAGTTCCTACTGCCTTTGTTACAAGAAAGGAACGATATTTACTACACTGTTGGTGCATAGCATGGATCAATACTTTGAGTGATAGTATTAACATACTTCTTGAACTGCCCATTGCCCCCCCAAGCACCAAATAAAATGTCATGCTCTGGGGAAACCAAAGTGAGAGGTCCCCAACTTTTAGGAGTTATGGACAGGAGAGAGATGCAAATACTGTGTCAGTGTAGAACCAGGGTAACTAATGTTTAAACCAGGAAGAGAATGTGTGTGGAAGAAAGGCACTGATGATGTTTAAAGCCATTTGGCTGCATGGTGACTACCCTCAGACTGAAAATTTGCCATGAAAGCTTCCAGGCAAATGTGAGATCTTTATTAGTGACAATATGGCTATAGCCTTAAGGGGAAGAAAAAAACCAAAAACCAAAAACCAAAACACACATACACACAAACTGTTGGTCTTGTGTCTTTTCACAAATAATGACAGTTATCAGAAATTTTATCTTTAAATGGGGAAAACAGCAAGTGAAAATGTATTTCATTTGATTCATCACAGAATATGGTGTTTTTGTTCATTTCACACCATTTTTGTTAAGTTTTATTTAAATTAATGCAATCTGAGATAAAATGTTAATATTCCTGAGGGTATGGACATTGTATACAAATGAACCCAGCTAAGTGGGCTCCTGGACAGGGTCTGATCTATTTATAAAAGTAGCTGGAGCTAAGTGGTTTGTTCCAGAAGAAGATAATGCCTTCCCTCCGTTGCATTTGCCTTCTACAGCCTAAGTGGGAGTTAATACGTTCACTTGTCTCCTTAAATTTTGTCCAGAGTGTGTTAAAGCAGTCATAGGGGACCTGGGTGGTTTTGCCGTCTGCCTTCTCATAACAATGCCCCAGTTTTCTCCTGGAGAATCAACGTTCTCGCTTTCAGTCCATGCACTTAGGCAGCGGCAACTTCACACTGGCTCCTGACTCTAGCAGTGGCATGTCACCCACTAATGGCCTTTGAGAACATCACTGAGTGAGATGCGAGTTTAGTAGATGCACGAGACCTTTGCTGGGTCGGTGAGGAGGTGGGTCTCTGAATAACTAGCCCGAGATCCACTTGTGTGTGGTGGAACAAACGAGCAGTGATGTGTTGGCCAGAGTGCCCATCCTAGAGAGCCCTGAATGCCAGACAAAAGCATTTGAGACTATTTTTTCAGGCAACAGGAAGCTAGTTTTGAAATGCAGCACATGAAAATGTGTTTTTGGAAGATTAGTCGGGCAGCTGTGTGTACGATAGGATGGAGGGAGGAGAGAACGCAAACCCAAGTGCATTTAATCTTTATGATGCAGTGTAATTTATTATGAAGTTGAATTTGCATCCTTATCCAAACGTAAGGGAAACTCCTGTCCAAAACTGTAAATGTTTTTTGGTTGCCTTTTTTTTAAAGATTGTATTTATTTATATGACACAGAGAGAGATCACAAGCAGGCAGAGAGGCAGGCAGAAAGAGAGAGAGAGATGCAGGCTCCTGGCTGAGCCTAGAGAATGATGCAAGGCTCGATCCCAGGACCCTGAAATTATGACCTGAGCCAAAGGCAGAGGCTTAACCCACTGAGCCACCCCGGTGCCCCTGGTTGCCTTTTTAAGCATTCCTTGTCTCACATGAAGTGATTACAAATTTGCAGATATGCATTAAAATGATGTATTCCAAAATGTTAACAGAGGAATTAAAAAACTTATTAAGTAAAATATTATCATTTCTGTTGATTTGAAGCCTATCTGACAAGGGACATAGAATTCTGGTGCATATATGTAAACATGAATAATTATTTCTTTTAAAAATCTTTATTTATTTATTTGACAGAGATCACAAGTAGGCAGAGACAGGCAGAAAGTGGGAGGGGGGAAAAAGGTTCCCCGCTGAGCAGAGAACCTGATGTGGGGCTTGATCCCAGGACCCTGAGATCATGACCTGAGCTAAAGGCAGAGGCATAACCCGCTGAGCCACCCAGGTGCCCCTAAACATGAATAATTATTTTTCTTTTAAGATTTTATTTATTCCTCTGACAGAGACAGATCAGAAGTAGGCAGAGAGGAAGGCAGAGAGAGGAGGAAGCAGGCTCCCTGCCAAGCAGAGAGCCAAATGCAGGTCTCCATCCCAGGACCATGAGATCATGTCCTGAGCTAAAGGCAGAGGCTTAACCCGTTGAGCTACCCAGGTGCCCCTAAACATTAATAATTCTTAAAGGTTCCTCTACTCACTTATATAGAAGCCCTTTTCCAAACAGAAGATTAAATCTCTCTTGGCTACTCCTATCAGCTTATTCTGAATTATTTTCAATCCAGAAGCATGAACTAGAAAACCACAGTTTTTACACAGTGTTTAGTTTTCCACCAAGAGAATCACATAATTTGTGGTGATTCAGTGTGGTGTGTTGCTAAAAGCATTTCCAATGCTGTGGATACAAGAGGGTAGTACAGAGATGTAAGGAAACAGGAGAAAAGGTATGGCTCTCTAATAAGCACTTCATTCTAGAATTTTCCTCCCGCCTTGGGAGCTCACCACTCACAAGTGTGTGCTGGTGCTTGATCTCATGGGCCACAGTGCTCAGCATCTTCCAGCTGCTTTTTTAGTGAATACATATGTAACAATTGATTTCTTGCCCCGGACTTTGAGAGAAAAATCTGTTCAGAGGGTTGGACACTCTGAACCAACACCAGAAAACACTCTCTGTAGTCTTCTTGTTAAATGAAAAAATATGGTTAAACCACTTTTGACAGTCTACTACATACAGCAAAATGTAAATCTTAATTGAAATATGTCCTCTCAGCTGTGCTTAAGCAACTGAGTCCTGAGGTTTTCAGGTTCTCAGTCTGAAAGAGTACACCTCTGGTGCTCTGAAAGGGAAGAGAAAAGACACCCTGTTCTCCATATAAATTAAAGAAGAGAAATCTGTGCATTTAAGTGGGCCATATAAAATTTATCAAGCAATTACCTCCTAACTCCTTCCTATCCAAATTACCTGATATGCTCTCCCTACTCCTTTATTCCACGTTACTGCCTTTTCCAGGATTCTGTCTCACATCACAACATGTCTTCTGTTATTTCCTTCTTGCAAGCTAGTTTTGTGTTCTCCATCTAAAAAAATCAACAATCATTGAGTATCTCAATTCCCATTTTCCTCAAATGCATTGATTCTTCTTATCTATTACTCTTTTCTCATACTCAGTGTCTTTGTCTTTATGGGGTTTGTACTTTGCTTTTCCCCATCCTTTACTGCCATTATATAAACAAATCTAATAACTTCTTAGAGAAAGTTAAAAATTCCTGCATAGCCACACGTGAACACAAAGTAACTGATTTTTAGCAAACCTATAAGATAGTCAGACATCCATTCAATTACTTTTTTTTAAGATTTTATTTATTTATTTGACAGAGAGAGTTGACAAGCAGGCAGAGAGGCAGGGAGAGAGAGAGGAGGAAGCAGGCTCCCGGCTGAGCAGAGAGCCCGATTTGGGGCTCCGTCCCAGGATCCTGGGATCATAACCTGAGCCAAAGACAGTGGCTTAACCCACTGAGCCACCCAGGCATCCCTCCATTCAATTTCTTAACTGAGTCTCAAATGCATCCGGAGTTCTAACTTAAACCTAAGTTCTACTTCTTACACGTTGCTATATGACCAAATTCTTTCAGTTCAGTATTTTGTAACATTTAAATATTAATCAATTGATGCTTTGTCTGTGTATTTCTATGAAAATAATTGGAATACTGTAGATTTATTGTTATATTTATAGATTTATAATCAAAGTTTCATCAGTTGAAGTTTTTGGAAATTTCAGATATAATGATTAACCTAAAATGATACTGCCTCAAATCCCTCTGATATCAAGACCCAACACCTGATTATAGCCAAACCTGTGGTGGATAGTTCCATGGGAAATTGCAGTTACTTAACACTGATAGCATCTCATGCTCTCTCTCTCATTTTAGAATGTCTCCAACACAACCCAAAAGTGTAGGAGAGTTCATGTCCTCTGAGGACAGCTCTCAGTGAAGTGGAAATAAGAACCATAGATAAAATTGTCAGTTTTCAGGTCTTCATGAGGACAACTTAAAAAGTTTCTCAGGAACTTTCAGTAAAAGCAAGCCTTCATTTTCTATCCACAACAATTATATCAACAATGTACCTCTTTGACAAAGTTGCTTCTTCACTGTATGAATTTCCCATTCTTTTCTACCTTGGATAATCTCCCAGATAAACTAACAGTACTCAAATCCTTTGTCCTACTCTTTGCTCTCAGGATAAATGGAGCCAAAAGACTTAGATTAATATCAAGTTCTGAATGGGATCTTAGAGCTATTTCTGTCCAGATTTTCATAAACATAGAGACCTTTGAATTATCAGGCTATAAATAAGTTCTAAATGGAGGGGGCAAAAGCAAAAAGTAGAAATTTTTATGTTTGATTTTTAATCACGATTAATTGACTTTATTGATTATTAAAAATACTAACATTATAAAAGTATGGATCTTTGTAAAACAATGTCATAATGTAAGAAATAAGTCCTTTGGGGAATATTAAACCAAGTGTTCAGGTGCCATCTAATTTCTTGTTTAATCCAGAACTTTGGTGTGCATTATCTTGAGGAATAGGATTCTGAAGTCCAGACAGACTAACAGAAAACTGATCCGAATGTGTGTGTTTATATTTCTGCTTTTGTTGTAAAAATCAAAGTGTGATTGCTGGCTTAAAATGGTAAAATTAATAGTGTTCATGGACTCTATTATACATTTTCTAATTGTATGGGAAGAATCCAATAAACATAGAATTAATTGATTTGCAAATCCTCAAAGAGCTACAGGATCAGGTAGTGGTATGTTTTGATTCAACAGCATCATAATGCAGCATTTTATATGTGTGGCTACCGGATATTTTCATCAATGTTTGCTAGCTAGTCAGCCAATACAGAGAAATATTAGGGAGGGTAATTACTCACAGTTGTGTTTAATAAAATGAGAGAAAATTATCAAATGACACTAATAATAATAATCCTATAGCAGGCTAAATATTTCAATGATAATTACAAGTATTAATCTAGCTTTCTTCCCTGATTATGACTCTTCTCTCCTTTATCATAATGGGAGTAGCAGATTGTCTGCAATGAATTGTGAAAACCCAGCAGTGACTTTGGCAGTGAAGGCCTCCCATCAATATTGATAGGTTAAAATGATTCTGGTTGGTCTTAAGCAAATGTGTCAATTTTTTTTTCTGTGTGTGTCATAAAAGAAAGAAGCAATAGTAAATTCTTGCTTTTATTCCATGGAGCCAATAAAATCATACTGCCAACAAGAGGCTGTTGACACTGTAAGTGTAGTTAACTGTCTTGAAATACTAGGCCTGGAAATAAAATTCCAGTATTTCACATAACCTCTATTTTTTTAAAGAAAACAAAACAAAACATACTATACTGCTTACATTTAGGGCCCTGCTGTTGTGTAACTATTTTTGAACATGTCTACTGTAAGTGTATATATATATTTTTTTCTGTGCAATAAATTCATTTAGAGATAGATTTGGATTGCAAATTATTTTGGAGGAGGCAAGGTATTTGTGGCTAGTCTTACAAGTAAAAAGGACTAAAAGAAAGAAGAAAAACATTTTTTATTACAGCATATTTACATCTGTCCAAAGTACTTATTTACTATAATACTGACTAATGTATAATACTGGACACAAAGAAAGAAGTTTAATGAGTTATAATTCAGTCGAAGTATAGCTGGCCATTTTAAAACTTACCACTGAAACTTTCTGGTATGAAATGTGATATCTGGCAATCTGGTCCAGTTCATTACATCAGGTCATTTGTATGTTCTTATTACCATTTTGATAGCATAGCACATTTTATAACCCAGACATTTTACAATGGAACTATGATGCATGTATTTTCAAAAGTATAGACATACATGAAGCTATGAGGTCCAAAAAAGATGAATGTCCGTAGTACCATATAGACTCAACAAATAAAAGTGTCCAAGGCTCTGAGTGAGATTTATGAATATTGTGTAAGATTAGGCCAACATATGGTTTTGATATAAATAATCTGTTCTTAAATTAGAATTACAGTCGTTGAGTACAGTGTTGAAAATGGCAGATAGATTTTAGCTATCTTTGCTCACTAGGGAAAATGGAAAAATGTTTAGTTTGGTCAGATTTTCACTTAACTTCTGAAAAATCTTACGTTTGAGAGAACCCTTCAGAAATAAGAATCCTTAAAGACATAACCCCTTTGGCACAAGTTTTCAAGAAACTTGTTTGATGTTGTAGACATTCATATGGCACACGTACTGTTCTAGATGTTTCATGCCAATAATATGTAAGCCATACCAAGGCTACATATACATATAGAGATGTTCCACAGCTTACAAGGGGGATATGTACAGAGAAACACATAAAAAATTGAAAATGCATTTAATACCCCTAAACTATTAAATATCATAGCTTACCTTAAGCTTATTTAAACATACTCAGAACACTTACATTTGCCTGCATTTGGGCAAAATCATCTTAAGCAAAGCCTATTTTATAACAAAGTATCAAATATCACATGCAATTTATTAAATATTACACTAAAAAAAAGAAGAATGGTTATATATAAAGTGGTTGTAAGAATATCAGGTGTTCACCCCTGTAATCTTCTAGCTGACTGGGAGCTGTGGCTCACTGACCCTGCCCAGCATCACAAGACGGCACCATACCACATGTCACTGGCCCTTTTTATAAAGACCCAAATTCAAAATTCAAAGTACAGTTTCTACTGAATCACTTTCACTTTCACATCATTGCCAAATATATCGTAAGTTGAATCATTGTAAATCAGGAGCCATCTGATTTGAAAGTTAAATCACAGTCACCCGTATACACACAAAAAAAGGCCTTCATGTAGGGCCATCTATGTATCTCTAAACAACATAGCATGACATATCAATGGCAAAAAATGGTGGTGAAGGGGATAATTGCTTTGCGTCAGTACTCTGAGCAGTAACATACATGGCCTTACTCACCTAGCAGAACTCCAGAGCTAGCTGAGGGCAAGGAATTTTGCAAATGTTTGCTGAACAGCTTAAGCACTATTATTTTTAACTTAGTGTGCATATCTGTTTTCTCAAGATATGTTAATTTATTTTATTGACTTATAACAAAACCAAATAATTTCCTCTTATTTAAGTGGCAGGTAAATAGAATTCTTTTTAATTTAAATCAAATGGCTTTTTAGGGAAAATATACTAAAAATTCTGAAACATGTATTGCTTATGAATCTTTTATTGGAATGCTTATCAAGTTGTATTTTTCAAGTTTTTCCTAAATAATCTTCAATGAATTGAAAATATTTTTTGGATTTTATTCAAGGCTGTTAACACACAATTTCACTTTGTTAAATATAGTGCTAAACGTTCAACCAAAACGTTGTGTCTTTTTTTTTCCACTACCACATCCTCCATCTACTGACTGGATTCTCTCCCCAACTAGCACATATATACCATTGTCTATCTTTAGGATAAGTAAGGGTCATCTTTTGTCTTTATTCTATTCCCCGTATGCTTCTGAACTTGTTGAATTTTAATATAGTCACACCATAAGCATCACATATTTGATTCCCCTGTTAATAGTAAACAGTGCACAACCAGAGCATACCTTCAAAGCTATCAATAGACTTACTCTGATATATTATTTTTGTATTTTTGTAAATTAAAATAATTAAATTATAGAACAAGAGTTTCAGGTGGTAGGCGTTGTAAGTTTTACCCAAACTGACTTTTGTCAAACTCGTTTTTGTCATCATATATGTCAAGTAGTTTTCTCAGGTTTATTTTTAGAATATCCTTGTATAATGAATATTTACACTGATATCTAGTATAAAAATCTTGCAATTTATTTTAGAAACATTAAGATATTGAAAACCAATCTCTTTCTTTAATTCATTAAAGACATTTTTGGCTTGTTTACAGTACTTTCTTACTGGTTAAAAAATGAATTTGAAGTAGTCTGAATTTCATTATTATATGGCACTTTCCCTTTGATGAATACAAAGACGATATTCTATATGAGCTATCTGAGAAGAATTTATTTTTTTAATTTTATTTATTTGTAAGAGAGAGAGTGAGAGAGAGCACAAGCAGGGGGAGCAGCAGGGTGAGGGAGAAGCAAACTCCCGGCTAAGCAGGGAATCTGTTGCAGAACTGAGTCCCAGGACCCTAAGATCATGACCTGAGCTAAAGGCTCAGGCGTTTAACTGACTGAGCCACCCAGGTGTCCCAATCTGAGAAGAGTTCTGTATGTTATTCCTATTCATATGAAGTTTAAAGTCTAGGTAATTAATATTTTAGTGGCTATTACATAGATAGCACTATGTTCCAGGCAGAGAGTAAGAAACAAATATTAAATCAACCATATTCTATGCATTCTAAATGAAAATAATTAATCAATCATAATAAATCCTTCTATTTATGGAATATCAACTTATAAGCTTTCCTCCATATGAACACTGCCAAATACTAGAATAAAGGGTCATCCAATACAAATAAAGGATAGAATTAAAGAATTCTGGTAAGCCATTTAATTTTGAAAAATGGTGCTATATTGTTGCTGAGTTGTGGTTTTCAGTTACATAATATCTGATAAGTGTAGAAGTAACATGAGTGTTACATGAGATGAGAAATGGTATATAATTAAGATATTTTTAAAAGTACAGATAAATACAAATTTGTAAACATAGCATTATGGAGGAATAAAAATAAATGATAGCTACACACTCTAAAGTGAATAAATCTTGGAAAGTTAATAGAGAAGTAAAGCAAGGACAGTGCAAAAAGTATGGTACATTTTTATGAAGTTCAAACAAATTCTGTGAAACCGTAGATGGACTTAAAGATACTATTATGTATCAAATATTGTAAAAATTAAGCAAGGAAATAGCAAACATAAAATAACCAAAGCATACAAACTTGGGTAGATACAATAGGTGTGATCATGTTCTACTTCATAAAGAGATGAGTTAATAGATAAATAGAAGTAACTAGACTTTTTAGAAGTTACTAAAACTTTGCCTGTTATTTCTTAGTAATATAAAATATATGGTTTTCTAACAAAAACGTTTATCTTAAAAATATTTAAAAATAAATTTCAGGCTACTCATAAGGTTCTATTTACTCTACCACTGAAGGTAAAGCTGGTTGTTGTAGTTGTAGTTGTTTGTTTGTTTTAGTCTCCTCCTAGTTTTTATTATTATAATGTGGAATGAGGAATGTTAGATTGAAAAGTGAATTATTTTATAGACAAAAATCATTACTTGATTCACCTCCTGGTACAGCAGATGGAACTCCTGAAAACATGCCCTTTTGCCTTACAGAAGAGTAACAGTTATGCTTACTTCTGAAACATGCTTGGTGGTGGCCCTAAATAGTGACACCATAGTAAACATTTTGAATATTTGCAGTTAATTTTTATAGTCATAGAGCTCCAAAAGGCACTGCTGGTATCTTAGCAGGTATTTCAATAAAGCGAAAAGTTGCCTGAATGTTTAAAAATATTAACAAGGCACAAAACATGGCAGAAGTATTGTCCTCAGATATTATTTTTTTCCATATGCTCCTGATTCCAGACATGACAAGTTATTTTTTAAATTTTTTTATAAAAGATTTTATTTATTTATTTGACAGAGATCACAAGTAGGCAGGGTCAGGCAGAGAGAGAGGGGGAAGCAGGCTCCCTGATGAGCTGAGAGCCCGATGTGGGACTGGATCCAAGGATCCTGGGATCATGACCTGAGCCAAAGGCAGAGGCTTTAACTCACTGAGCCACCCAGGTGCCCCCATGACAAGTTATTTTTTTTTAAAGATTTTATTTATTTATTTGACAGAGAGAGATTACAAGTAGGCAGAGAGGCAGGCAAAGATAGAGAGGAGGTAGCAGGCTCTCCATTGAGCAGAGAGCCCGAAGTGGGGCTCCATCCCAGGACCCTGAGATCATGACCTGACCTGAAGGCAGCGGCTTAACCCACTGAGCCACCCAGGAGCCCGACAAGTTATTTTTGATAGATATATATACAATGTATTTTCCAGTTATAAGAAAAATGGTTCTGCTATTTTTAAGCTTTTTTAAAAATTACATAATTTTTTTAAATTAAAATTTTATTTTTTAATATTTTACTTTTCTTTTCTTTTTTTAAAAAAGATTTTATTTATTTATTTGACAGACAGAGATCACAAGTAGGCAGAGTGGCCGGCAGAGAGATAGAGAGAGAGAGAGAAGCAGGCTTCCTGCGGAGCAGAGAGCCCGATGCAGGGCTTAATCTAAGGACCCTGAGATCATGACCCCAGCCGAAGGCAGCAGCCCAAAACACTAAGCCACCCAGGTGCCCCAATGTTTTACTTTTCAATATACTACTTAGAATATAAAACCTAATCCATTTTGTAAGAAGTTTACCATTTAAAAAATGGTAATTTTCTCATTGTGTCTTCCCCTGTCATTGCTTTATTTTGAATAAAAAATTTCACTATAAACATAACGGAAGCTTTCCTTTTGATGGTCCCTCTGTTGGTCATATTGTATATGAGCCATGACAATTAGTTTTACAAAATTTATTCATGTTTGTTGATATGTTTTATCATAACAAATTTTCCCTCCCTAATCTAGATTCCCCAGCTTTCAGACAGGTGGACACTTCAATAAACCATACCCAAGGGATGTATCATGTACTTCTTAGACATTTTCTCAGATCCTTGAGGTCTCATTTTGCCTAGGGATTTGGAATAGGTACTGCCAGAGGCACCACTGTGACAACTGATGTCCATGGTCTATCTCCTGCTAAGCTCAAGAGGTCACTGGTTTCCAAGTTTATCTATACAATTAATGCATTCCAGCAAGTTCTTTTTTTTTTTTACTATTAACAAACTTATTTTAAAGTTTATATGGAGAGGCAAAGACTCACAATATTCAACATAGTGTTGAAGGAGAACAAAGACTGAGGACTGACTTCAAAGATTACCATAACGATGGGGCGCCTGGGTGGCTCAGTGGGTTAAGCCTCTGCCTTTGGCTCAGGTAATGATCCCAGGGGCCTGGGATCGAGTCCCGCATTGGGCTCTCTGCTCAGCAGGGAGCCTGCTTCTCCTCATTTCTCTCTCTGTCTGTCTCTCTGCCTATTTGTGATCTCTCTCTCTGTCAAATACATAAATAAAATCATGCAAAAAATATACCATAACGATAATTGTAAGCAAGATATTGTAATACCACAGAAAGACTAGATTAAAGGAACGGAATATATATTATAATTATATTTTATATTTAATATAAAAGCAAAAGCAATACAAGAGAGCATAATACAATCTTTTAAACAAATGATTCTGGAGTAATGGTGAAGCTAAATGTAAAAATATAAAATAAAATAATAAAATAAAATAAATCCAGGCAGATATACACTCTTCACAAAAATTAACTCAGATTGGATTATAAACCTAAACATGAAACATGTAGAAGGTAATATAGAAGAAAATTTAAATGACCTTGGTTTTGGAAATAACTTTAGCTACAAAAGCACAAGCACTGAATTTAAAAATGTCTACTCTGTGAAACACAATGCCAAGAGAATGAAAAGGCAAAGCACAGACTATGAGAAAAAATTTGCAAAATACACATCTGGCAAAGGACTGTTAATCAAAAATACACAAAGACCCCTTAAAACTCAACAATGGGGGAAAAACCTGATTAAAAATGAGCCAAAGACCTTAGCAGATACCTCACAAAAGAAAATATTACAGATGGCAAATAAGCATATAAAAAGATGCTTCACATCATATGTCATCAGGAAAATGCAAATTAAAACAAAAAAGAGACACCAGTACATACCCAGAATCCAGAACACTGACAACAGAACACGAAATGTTGGTGAGGATGTGGAACAACAGGAATGTTCTTCCATGTCTATTGAGAATAAAGAATGGAAAACAACTTGGCAGTTTCTTACAAAACTAAACATATTCTTGCCAGATGATTCAGCAGTAGCAGTTCTTGGTATTTATCAAAAGAAGATGAAATCTATACACACAAAGATGTCTATAGCAGTTTTATTCATAACTGACAAAAGCTTGGAAGCAACCAAGATATCCTTCCATAGGTGAAAGGTCAAATAAAGTGTAGTACATGCAAACAATGGAATATTATTTAATGCTAGAGAAATGAATTACCACGCCATGAAAAGATATGGATATAAATATTTAATAAATATTTGATTTTAGGCTTCTACCAGTGTATCAATAGTATTAGTATATTTTAACAGTGAATGCTCAGCATTCACGAATTTACCTAATAAAATGTTTTGGGTTCAATATTTTAAATACTTCAACCTCTATGATTATATTCCTAATTATTTTGAATTGGGGTAAATAAACCTTAATTTTTTGTAACTTGTTTCTTATTGCAAAAGAGCTCAAAGAAATTATAGAAAATAAAAATTTACCAAAAAAAAGTTTAGTTTACTATTGCCAAATAATTTAAAACTTTACCTTATATTCAAATACATATATTTTTCTAAATTATTTATATGCTAATAAAACCAAAAACTTTTAGTTATATTAGATTTCATATCATGCAATCAATGCCAGAAAGCCATCTGGCGATAACTTGTCTTAAATAGAGTTAAGATGGGTGTTATTACAATGCAAGATGGAAACAAAGATAGTATAACAATTGAGTGTTACATAACTTTTCTGTTTTGATCAAGTTACTAATCTACAAAAGGCTTTTATCGGTGACAGACTTGGGAATTTAACAAAACTTTTAAACTAGCATGTGCGACTCCTTCCTAGAAAACAACACAATCAATAACACTTTATTTAGATGAAATCATGACTATTTCTCCATTTGAATAAAAAAGGTAACAACCCCAATAAGTTTATTGAACAGAAAAGTTGAAATGGTATAATGCTCCTAAGGAATTAAATGATCCAGTCATGAATTACAAAAAAAGGATATAAATTACCAAAGTGTTTGTATAATTGGAATGTACAACTGCCCATTATCGTTCAATAGTGTAGGCTTGTACAAGAACTCTATAAAAGAACTCCACTTCTAAACCGTGGAAAATATGTTCCCTTTCCCCCTATATACAACTATTAAGCCATTCATTTAGCTTTTAAAATATCCACTTAATACAGGCTTTTTACTCATTTGAACAGGCAGCAGGGCTCTATTCTTATTGCTTACATCTGAAGGATAGACGTCTAGCGTAAGAGGTAAAGCCCATAAAGGAGCCCAATAATAACAACAAAATACAGTTTAGTGAGCCCTTACAATCTGCCAGCTACCTTTCTGAGAATACTTCAATTAATAAAACATATAAAATACCTGACCACAAAGAGCTTACATTCTTTTGAAATACAATAGTGAAATAAGCCAATAATAGAGGGGCACCTCGGTGGCTCAGCCCATTGAGTGACTGCCTTTGGCTTGGGTCATGATCTCAGGGCCTTGGGATGTAACTCCCCAGCAGGCTTTCTAGGCAGTGGGGTGTTTTCTTCTTCCTCTGCGCCCCCTCCCAATTCTCTCTCTCTCTGTCCCAATCACAAAATAAACCAGTAATAGAATAATGATTGATGGTTGATGGTGATAAGTGTTACAAAGAAATACAAGAAAGGTAAAAGCCATTGGAGAATGCTGGGAGGAAAGTTAATTTTATTTTGTGTTGGGTGGTTATATCTCATTTATGAGATGTTATTTGCACAAAAAAACCCAGGAAGTGAAGGAGGGTGTTATACACATATTAAAGGAAAAGATTGCTCTAGGCAGAGCAAGTAAGTGTATAGACTTTGTGTGAACAGCTGGTCTGTTACTTTTGAGGAAAATCAAGGAGGCCAATGAGGAGTTCATAGTGGTGGAGAGAGGTAAGCACGTATTGACGCGTGACATTCTAGTACATTGAAACGCCTTCAGTTTTTATTTAATATGAAAGGGGAAGATACCAAAAGACTTTCGACAGCAGAATAAAATCATCTGACTTGATTTTTAGGTTAAGTTTCTGTACCAAAATAAATTTGCAGGGAGAAAGGAGTGCAGTTTGTGTGGAAGTGGGGTTATCAATCAAGTCAATAATTCAGGAACATATGATGGTGTTTTTAGCATGCTGGGTGGTAATAGAAGTGGTGAGGTATGGTTTTTATTTTGTATATATTTTGATGGTGAATATTCTGGTGAACAGGATGGAGTATGTGCAGGACAGAAAATACCAACATTTATTTTACCTGCACAAACAGAAGGGTGGAGTCTTCATTCCATGATATGGAGAGAACTCTGAGTTCAAATGTTCTTTCTGATTAAATGGCATAGTGATGATGAGGATTTAGTGAGACAGTGAAAGAGAGCAGTAAGCATAGTGTTAAGCGGTAAGATACTATAATACATTTGAACATCAAAATACGTTGTGTTGGATCATCTGTTTATGTGAGTAAATAAATAAATAAAGCTTCCTGGGGTTCTGATAGAGGTAGAGAAGACTACTATACGATCCAAAGGGGCACGTGCACCAAATGTTTATAGCAGCAATATCCACAATAGCCAAACTATGGAAAGAACCTAGATGTCCATCAACAAATGAATTATATATATATATATATATATATATATATATATATATATATATACACGATGGAATACTATGCAGCCATCGAAAGAAATGAAATCTTGCCATTTGTGATGACATGGATGGAACTAGAGGGTATTATGCTTAGCAAAATAAATCAACCAGAGAAAGACACTATCATATGATCTCCCTGTTATGAGGAAATGGAGGTGCAATATGGGGGACAGGAAAAGAGTAAATGAAACAAGATGGGATCGGGAGGGAGACAAACCATAAGAGACTCTTAATCTCACAAAACAAACTGAGAGTTGCCGGGGGGTTGGGGAGGGTAGGGAGAGGGTGGTGGGGTTATGAACATTGGGGAGGGTATGTGCTGTGGTGAGTGCTGTGAAGTGTGTAAACCTGGCGATCACAGACCTGTACCCCTGGGGCTAATAATACATTATATGTTAATTAAAAAAAAGACAAAAAGAAGAAGAAGACTATAAATCAAATGCTATGGTTTTCAGCAAAGTTTGTGTAATCAGGTATATTTTATTAAAGTAACCAAGTAAAATGATGGTCGAAAATTGGAATAACAGAAAACATAAAAATAGAGATTTTAAAAAGAGATATGGGACAGTGTAGAGAATATAGTCAATGATATTATAATAGTGTTATATGGTGACAGATGGTGGCTATATTTGTAGTGATCATAGAATAATGTATGGAGATATTGAAAACCTAAAACCAATGTAACACTGAATATCAACTATACTCAAATAAAAGAATAGTAAAAATAAAACATTTTAGTTTGAAAAAATAAAAAGAGGGACAAGAATTTGAAAAGTGAATTTCAAAAAGAGTAAAGATGAGGCTAAAACATACTCTGAACCTTGAGGAAAACACCATTTTGAAAATTCTTCCCATTTTGAGAAAACTCAAATGAATCAATACCATAAAAGAACCCATTTTAACTGTGAGATGTAATGAATGCTCAAGAAATATTTTTATGACAGGATAATTCTTCCCTATGAAACAGCATACAGAAACCAGGGGAAACACCTGGAAGCAAAATAAACTATACTGAAAATAAGAATTAGGAAAAAGATAAATGATGAAAGATAAGAAAATTAGACCTGCGACAGGACCTAGTGAAGAGAACTTTTAGCTTGTGGTTTAATGTTTTTGAGGATAATCTAGAGTTCATAATTGCCTTGAGGCAGGCTGGTTTTAGGCAGTTTAGGCAGACCCCTAAGACAGGCCTACTTTGGGCAGGTGGTGTTGGAGTAGGCCATTGGGCTAGACAAAGACAAATCCAACCATTTGACTAAAGTGTCTGTGAAGATGTTGAAGTCAGATGCAACAGAGAAAGACCTGTCAAACCTAATCTCAGAAATGGAGATGATGAAGATGATTGGACAGCACAAGGACACCATCAACCTGCTGGGTCCTGCACACAGGACGGTCCTTTGTACACCCTCATGGAATATGCCTCCAAAGACAACATACAGGAGTACCTGCAGGCCCAGAGGCCTCCTGACCTGGAGTACTGTTACAATATCAGCCACAATGCAGCAGAGCAACTCTCCTCCAAGGACCTGGTATCCTGTGCCTATCAGGTATCCTAAGGCATGGAGTACCTTGCCTCCAAGAAGTGCATACACCAAGACCTGGCCACCAGGGAAGTGCTGGTGACAAAGGACAACATGATGAAGATCTCAGACTTCAGCCTTGCCAGAGATATCACCACATCAGTTACTATAAAAAGACAACCAACAGTGGACTGCCTGTGAAGTGGATGGTCCCTAAGGCCATGTTTGACCAGATCTACATCCACCAGAGTGACTTCTGGTCTTTTGGGGTGATCCCGTGCAAAATCTTCACTCTGGAAGCCTCCCATATCCTGGAGTGCCTGTGGAGGTGGTTTTCAAGCTGCTGAAGGAGTCATTTGATGGATAAGCCAATAAGTGCACCAGGGAGTTATACACAATAATGAGGGGTGGCTGGCATGTGGTTCCTTCAAGCTGGTGGTAGGAGACCTGGATCATACTGTGGCCTTAACCTCCATCCAGGAGTACCCGGACCTGTCCTTGGCCCTGGAACAATACTGTCTATGCTTTCCCAACACCCAAAGCTCCACCTGCTCCTCAGAGAAGAATTCCAACTTCTCTCATGTGCCGTTGCCCAGGGAGGCCTATCTGCCCTGACACCCAGCCCAGCTTGCCAATGGTGGACTCAAATGACTAGTATCCCTATTATTCCTTTCCAGATTCCGTCATAAGCAGTAACCCTTACCCCCCACCCTCCCTGCAAGACTCACTGCCTTCTCCTTTGTCCCTTTCCTACTGGCAGGAGCCAGCTGCCTACCTGAGGCCTTCACCCCTTGAAGTTCACCTCTCTTCCCCTTCCTCTTCCTCCTCCTTACAACCTGCTCATGAAAGAAAGGTATAGAGAGGCAGGTACTTGCTCGTGGCTACTTCCTTCCCTCCCATATGTTGGACCAAGACCCCTCCCTGGCATCTGGTACTGCCTGGACATCGAGGGAGTGGGAGATGAGGCATGCCAGTGAAAGCTGTCGGAGCTTTCCTGATTTGGTTTTGTCTGCTTAGCATAACATATGTAAGACTTAGTTCTGGTGGCAGGGACCTAGTCCTTGCGGCTATAGAACTAGCGAGGGGAGGTCAACTGCTCTGGGCCTTGGCTAAGAGCAACCCCTGCTCCAGAGATATGGTGCCAAGGGCTTATTAATTTTGATACTAATTTGCTTTGCTGGCCAAATACCAGGTATCAAAAGATGGGAAGGCAAAGACTGGAAGCAGTTTTATGACCATGGGGTCCACCCACAAACTATGAAGAAAACACAAAGTGTATATATCTGAGTAAGTATATATTTACACACCTCTTTAAATAGGTTGTTATCAAAGATTTAATCAATGGGTAATATGCTCCTCGTGGCTGGGAAGCATCAGTTGCCATATATTAAAAACAAAGAAAAGAGGTGTCTGGGTGGCTTCCTCCATAAGTGTCCCTTCTTTTCAGGTCATGATCTCAGGGTCCTGGTATGGAGCCCCACATCAGGCTCTCTGCTCAGAGGGAAACCTGCTTCTCCTTTTCCATCTGCCCTGCTTATAGTTCCTATTCCTGTCTCTCTGTCTGATAAATAAATAAATTATTAAAAAAAGAAAGAAACAAAATATTTTTAAAAGGTCTTTTTTTTTAATTTTCTAGGGGTGCCTGGATGACTCAGTTGTTTTAGCAGATGTTTGCCTTTGGCTGAGGTCATGATTCCAGTGTACAGGGATCCAGCCCTGCATGGGACTACTTGCACCCCAAGGAACTTGCTTCTTCCTCTCCCTTTGCATGTGATTACCCCCGCTTGTGCGTTACCTCTCTCTCTCTCTCTCTCTCTCTCTCACTGTCAATAAACAAAATAAAATCTTTTACTAAATAAATAAATAAATAAATAAAGTTCTAAACCTACTTTCAGTTTAGGTCCCTTAACAAAAATTGCTACTGATTCATTAAAAAAAAAAAAAAAAGAAAAGATAATTTAGAAAGATGCTTCCAGAGCTAAAAAGCTGTTTATTTTTTTCAGGATTAAATATAGAAGTGCTTTATAAAGTAAAAGAAAAAATATGCTATATTAACACTAATCACACTATAACTTTGGTGGTTATATCAAGATAATGAAAAGTGATTTTAAAGCAAATTTCATTATCAGACATAAAGATCAAGTCAAAATTACAGAAGAATAAAGGGATGAATTCATCAGGGAGTATAATAATTCTTGATTTTTAATACATAATAACAGATTTGGGGATATATAGGGAAAAACTAAGAACAAAAATCATAACTTCTACCTTAGAAGAGAAATGGAAAAAAATTGCAACACCTTTATTTTAAGATTATATAGACAAATGGTCATCAAATTGGTAAGATATGTAAGACTTGAACAAAATGATCAACTAAGTAGATATGCTTGATATTACAAAACACTCCCAACAGCTGCAGACGACATATATCTTAAGCCATGATTTTCTTTGCAAAGGTCAACATTGATAATGTTCTAGTCATACCTCCGTGTACCAGGAAAGAATTAGCATATTTCTTGAAAGACACAGCTATCAAAGCTCCATTGAGAAAACGTAAAGTTGGAGAAGGGATTTGCAAATTATATATCTGATAATGGACATCTACTCTGATTATTAAAAAATGAATAAAAATAAAAAACCTTACTAATAACCAAACAGAGTATCCAATTTTACATGTGAAGAATAGTATTGAAGAGACATGTCACCAAAAGGATATAAGCACATGACAAATTTCTCAACATTTAGACATTAAAGAAATACAAATTAAAATCATGAGACATGCTTACATATCTATTAGAATGGCTAAAATTATAAAGGCTAATTGTACTTCGTCTGAGCTAGATTGAGAAGCAACAAAAAATCTAAACTGTTGTTGACATATATCATGATACCACCACTTTGGAAAATAGTTTGAAATTTTTTTTAAATGCAAAATATGTTGCAGTTACACGAATAGCCATTTTAATTCTAGGCATTTAACCAAGAGAAACAAACCCTATGTTCATACAAGGACTTGTTTATGAATTACATTGCAGCTTTATTTTTAAGAATTGAAAACAGTGGAAATGTTCATCAATGTCCATCAATAGAGCAAAGACAAATTATGATCTATTCATTAAAGAGATTACTGTTCAACATCAAAATGAACTATTTACAATTGGAGATTCTCAAAGTAATGGTGCTGAGAAAAGAAAAGGCAGGCAATGAATAGTATATACTGTGTGATTCCATGACTATAAAAAAATCTAGAAAATACAAATTTATATATAGTCACAGTCATCAAATATATTGGTGTGATTTTAGTGCCTTCTTCTGTTGCCCATAGATTCCTACACTTGGATCTCTGGGCATTTGTTACACCATGTGAAAATATGAACTCTTTTTCTTTATTCTGTCTTACAAGAAAAAGAATCCTTGAAATTTTATGGACATTTGAACTCTCCGTTATTAGCAGAAATTCTATCATAGAGTAAATTTCCAAATATAAAAGCCAGAGTTTTACAATGACTTCTAAGCTTTTACATGATCTAGCCACTCATTTAACCTCTCTGACCTCTTTCCCTGCTACTCTTCAGTCACTCACAGTGGCCTCCTGGCTATTCCTCAGATATGCCAGGCACGATCCAACCTTATGGCCTTCAAGATAGCCAATTCCTTTGTCTGGAGTGACCTTATTGCTGATAGTTCTGGGAAAATTCATCACCTTTCCATACCTTTGTTCAATTGTCAGCTTCATTGTTACTACCCTGATCTTCCTATTAAAATTCTTAACTCCCTATCCCCTGCCTAGCAACCTTGATTTTTCTCACCCTGATCTAATTTTTCTTTTTCCCCATTGTACTCATCATTTTTGAATGCACTATGCAATTTTTATTAAGGTTTATAGCTTTTAATTGTCTCACCCATTAAAATAAACATTCTACAAAGCCAAGTATTTCATTTACCAGTGTAGTATGAAGTAATAACTGCCATATAATAGGTTCAATACACAATTGGTAAATTTCAGAAAAAATGAATGTTGAGAGTATACTGAATTTCATAAGTCATTCAATATTTTTTTCCAAAAAATAAACAATGTAAAACATACCTTAAATTTACTTTCAAAATATTTTATACCATATAATGGACAATATACATAAGCCTTAAAGAAACAATCATATAAATAACCATTTCAAACCTACTTAATAATTGCATAATACCACACTCCTAGATCCTCTCTCAATGCTCTAAAATAACCCTTCCAAGGAAATACATTTTTAAAATAACAGATTTTTTGGCAAATAATTTAATAAAATAAAAGTTTCATTCATCTAAGTAGATCATAATAAATGTTTTTAATAAGCATGAAATTATAACTCTGAAGTGTGCTAAAATGAAACCACCTGCTAAGGGTGAGAGAACAAAAATAAAAATCATTTTTCCAAATAAGAGGAATTTATTACCTTTGAATCAAAGCATGTGGATTTGTTCAAACTGGCAATAAAGGAATATGGAAACACAAACCATAGAAAGTCATATTTTAGATTTCTAAAAGACTTCAAAGTGAAGAGTATACATTTTTTAAATGCTACATAATGCTACATAATGACAAGATGACAGGTTGTGACAAATAGCATTTTAAAAGCTCTACTCATAATGGAACGGAAGGTGTCATTTCCCTATAATTTTATAAATGTCATTAATTTACTGTATCTGGATACAACATATTACCAAACAGATGTTCATCAAAGACTAAATCATTTTTAATGGAACATAATATTTTGATCCTACATCTATCAATCATTTTTTCGACCTAACATTTAGAGTGTCACTAAACAATTTAGCAGTTGTCGACAAAATTAAAAAAAAATAGGATTAAAAAGTCGTGTTTCGAAAAGTAGATTTTCTTTGAAATTTGCATTTAAATGAAAATATTTGCTGATAGTTTTAAAAGTTTAAATGTAATTTTATATATATCTGACCTATCAGATGATATAAAATTTTTGGAGAAAATATGACTTATTTTTTTGATCTTGGTTGAAAGTATTAATAAAGAGCAACTGTTTGTATTATTTGTATTGTGATATCTTGGTTAATAAACATGAATAACTGGTATAAAATATGTTTTTTAAAAAATTTTATTTATTTACTTGACAGAGATCACAGGAAGGCAGAGAGGCAGGCAGAGAGAGAGGAATGGAAGCAGACTCCCTGCTGAGAAGAGAGCCCACTGTGGGACTCAATCCCAGGAACCTGGAATCATAACCTGAGCCGAAGGCAGAGATTTTAACCCACTGAGCCACCCAGGCACCCTAAAATATGTTCTTTTTTTATATAGAATTATAGTTCTTGCCAAATATGGAACTAGCTGGAACTGAATGCCTCCTTCAAAGTCAGCTCTGGAGAAATTATGCAAGTGTAATAGGGAACTATTTCGGATATGTACCAAAAACAAAGAAATGATGATAAATTCCTTAAAAGACTCAAAGTTGCTCTTGACTGGTATGTTTCAAGCTCTATTCCTGGTTTGAGGACAGGTTTTAACAGGGATGTCACTGTAGAAATCAGCTGGATGTTTAGAGGCGATCAGAACTGTACAAAAACCTTGAAGGGGTAAAGACTTGAAAATTCTTTAGAGAGATTAGCTCCCTAAGGCATTATTCATCCACACATTTTCCTCCAAACAATTAAGACTGATAGATGAGGGGCACCTGAGTGGCTCTCTCATCACGTGGGTGGTGGGTTAAGCCTCTGCCTTCATCTCAAGTCATGGTCTCTGGGTCCTGGGATCCAGCCCCACATCGGGCTCTGCTCAAAAGGAAGCCTGCTTCCCTCCCTGCTTGCTTGCCTCTCTGCTTACTTGTGATCTCTCTCTCTCTCTGTCCAATAAATAAATAAAATCTTAAAAAAAGGCTGATGGATGATAAATTATGAAAACTGCTCCCTCCAAATGATGCTTCTTCATAAGGATTTAAGAATTTAAAATTGTAAGAATTTAAAATTAAAACTTGATCGTAGGATTTATGTTACAGAATGACATCAAGTGCAGGCAGTTATTATTAGATCTGAAGTATTTGTGATTCTGAATTCTTGGCCTCATTAGTAAATTTATTTTTAAATTCTCCCATGGAGTGGTGATTGGCCTTCAGTCTTTCATTGATGTACATCATTGGGTCAAATGAGATGTGTGTGCCCAGAACTATATATACTCTTCTTTGTATTTCACTGGAGATGGCATTTCTGAGTTTTGTTCAATTGAATTTGGACAGATGTTTTAATAGTCACTTCTAGAGTTGGCCCTGGAGAATATCTTCCTTTTTTTTTTTCTCTTCCCGATTCTCTGAAAAACCCTGACTAATTCACATTATCACAGTGATATCACAATTCAAGTTTTTCCAAACACTATAGCTGCAAAATAGAAGGAAGCTACTCAGAATGTAATGCTATTGTGAATGATTGAGAAAGAAAACATTATTATAATTAAGCTACCAGGTTTCAATGTATTTTATTGTTGCTTAGAAAATCCTAGCATACCCAGACTTTACAGAGATTTGATGATCCTAAGAGGAGCTGTACTCATGGACCAAAATAACTATGCACATAAAAAGTACAATTACTTACCTAAAAAAGATGATGTGGTTAACTTTATATGGCAATCCAAGTGTTATTGGAACAGGAATTTAAAAAATAGCTTAGGGGCGCCTAGGTGGCTCAGTGGATTAAGCCACTGCCTTCAGCACAGGTCATGATCTCAGGGTCCTGGGATCAAATCCTGCATCAGGCTCTTTGCTCAGCAGAGAGTCTGCTTCTCTCTCTCTCTCTCTCTCTCTCTCTCTCAAATAAATAAATAAATAAAATATTTTAAAAAAGAGAATGACTGTACTTTTAAAAAATAGCTTAAAAGGGGCACCTGGGTGGCTCAGTGGGTTAAGCCGCTGCCTTCGGTTCAAGTCATGATCTCAGGGTCCTGGGATCAAGCCCCACATCAGGCTTTCTGCTCAGCCGGTAGCCTGCTTCCCTTCCTCTCTCTCTGCCAGCCTCTCTGCCTACTTGTGATTTCTCATTGTCAAATATATAAATAAAATATTTTTAAAAATAGCTTAAAAGTATATGATAAAATAATGATATACATATACAAAGAAAAGAAAGATACTATACTGTGAATATAAATTAAGTGAAAATTGTTGAAATAAAAAATACAATAAATGGAGACTAAGATGAATATAGCTGTAAAATGAATAAGTGAGTTGGGAAAAACAAACAAACAAATTAATGACTTCTGCCCAAATGCAGCAGAAGAGAAAAAAAATAAAGAAAATATTTAAATAAGTACTGAGATAAATTTTGGAGAATTAAAGAAAGATAAAAGATACCAAACTTAAAATGATGCCAAACATGAGAAATCAGAAACAAAACAAAACAAAAACCACACACACAAAAAAACACTCATATAGCACGCCTGGGTGGCTCAGTGGGTTAAGCCGCTGCCTTCGGCTCAGGTCATGATCTCAGGGTCCTGGGATTGAGTCCCGCATGGGGCTCTCTGCTCGGCGGGGAGCCTGCTTCCTCCTCTCTCTCTCTCTGCCTGCCTCTCCAA
The DNA here is from genome assembly GCF_030435805.1 of Mustela lutreola. Taxonomy (NCBI): domain Eukaryota; kingdom Metazoa; phylum Chordata; class Mammalia; order Carnivora; family Mustelidae; genus Mustela; species Mustela lutreola. Next base: position 625,338 of record NW_026709257.1, read on the forward strand.
CTACTTGTGATTTCTCTCTGTCAAATAAATAAATAAAATCTTTTAAAAAAACACTCATATATATTATGGTGAGCTTTAAGAATATCAAAAACAGAGAAGAGCATAAATGATGCCCAAGAGAAGAACAGATCACCTAAAATGTACAAGAATAATACTGACAGCAGAATTCTCAATAGTAATAGCATATAAAGGAGACAGCTGGGTGTTTGTATAGATGGAAAAGATATTTGAAACTAGATATTATACATCAAGCCAAATTATTGATTAAATTTGAGAGCTCAGTAAAACTACAATGAAGCATGTTAGGTCTTAGAATATTTATCACACAGAGACACACATTTTAGAAAACTTCCTTGGAGGACAGCTCAATTTAGATAGAGAAAACAGAATTATGTACTCAAAGGCACATTTTGAAGGAAGGATTTAATATAGTCTGCACTGCAAATATTCTTTAATCGTATGTTCTGAATTTCCTAAATTTAAGAAGTATTTGTTCAAATATTTATCTTTAAATAAACCCTAGGAGAATTTTCTTGGATTCTGGAAAATCAGACCATTTGGACACAAATCTTTTTGTCACTGATGGAAATTTTGATAGCCCTTAACTGTGGAATGTCTAATGTATTGTTACAGCAATTGTGATTTGCCAATACATGGGTGATGTGTGTGTGTTGTGCGTGTTTATTTTTATTTTTGATGGTTTTACTCTTCTATGAGATTTTTAAATAGACATAATTTTAATAAATTATGATTTGTTGAAATCTGAGGTTTTATAGAATAAAATGAAGTTTGTGTGAACTGAAGAAGTGCGTCTCCATTTTTTTTTTTTTAAGAGTAGACTGGTCTTTAAAAATTGTCCAAAGAAGTACATTATATTCATTATTAAATTTGATAATATACAATAAAGGATTTATGGTCATATGGAACCATATCAAATTCTACTATTAATTCATATTAATAATTACCATAAGAGGAAAAAGGGATATTTTTCAAAATGAAAATTAGTGTATTTTTCAAAATATGATATAGTGTTATTCACTGAACAGAGGGAACAAATGTCAAAGTTTAACACAGTTTACAGAATGTTTTAACATAAATTGAAATTTAAATCTGACCAAATTTCACAGTTTTAAGTAAAATGATAGCACTTTAAATCCTTGAAAAGTGGTAAGGGACCCAAAACATTGCTTAGAAAAACAAATTTAACACTACACTAGTCTGAGATGGTTTAGTTATGGTACAACTTGCCATTGTGTATCATCAAATGGTATATTTTTTCCTTTTGGTCTTGTCATTATATTTTATTTTAGCCATTCTGATAAGTGTGTAGTGATATCTCAGTGTCCTTTTAATTGCATTTCTTTGATGACTAATTATGTCAAATTATATTATTTTGATATTTAATGATCTGAGCTTTCTCAGTTCAAGACCATGAAGCCACTTAGGAAAAATAGAATTGCAGATGCACTCATAGACCAAACATTATTTAGAAATAAGAACAAACATTACTATCCATTCCAACAAAAAATAGATTTGTTATGCAGTATGGATTTTATATATTACCTGACACAACTTATATAGTAAAATGAAATAGGACAGGTGGCTTCTTGCAGCTATATACAACATCATTTTAACTTCAATTTGCAGTATAATTTTCCCAAGGTATACACAGAATATATATTTAATGTAAATTGTGAACATTTTAAACACTGTATATGGAAAATAATCAATTTTAAGTTTATAACAATCAAAATTAACGAAAGTTTATTTTAAATTAGTTAGCTTTCTCTGCATTGCAAGACAGAATAATCAAGAATTGGGAAGAAAAAAATAATCTCTGTAAAATTACTGGGGGTGCATTATAAAGTGTTCGGTAACCGATCAAACTCACAATTTGGATTGAATGAGGCCTGTTAGTGATTCTCTTTTTTCCTCTGCAGAATGGGTCTTTCTACATTCCAGGTCCTTTCTACCCCAATAAATAATGCGGCGAATCTCTCGGTGAGTTGTACTTTTGGTTTAAACAGCCAACTGTCTCTTAAAAAGGACTTTTGTTTAAAGTCCTTTAAAAAAAAAAGTTCTTTCAAAAAAATATTTATTTTTATTTTTTTATTTTTTAATCCCATATGTTTACTCTGATCCTGGAACTTTGTCATTTTGACCTTCTCTGCTGATTAAAATATTCTTCATCATCAGCACCTACTGCTCTCCTCTCCTGGTGGTCTCTCCGTAAGGGGTCTTCTCCAGCTCTTCTAGCAGGAGATGGGCACTTCCCCTCTACCCCTGTTGCCAGACCAACCTAACCTATCCTGCAGGGTCAGGTCGTCCTGGCCTTTTATCCGTTGTTCTCTTCTGAGTGGTTAGTTTTTCATAGATACTGTGCTTTGCTTTTGGCAGGATTTACCCTGGACTATCAAAACCCTTTTCTTGTGCCACTGAAGCCTAAGAAACAGTCCTGATGAGAGAAGAGGAACTCGAACAGATCATATTTATCCTGAATGTACCGTCCAAAATGAAAAATACATTTCTGAGGAGCCTCAAGATCTCTGAGAAGGGAAGTTTCACCAACTCTGTCATGTAGGGGCATCAATTCCGATTCTGTGTCAATTTTCCTACTTTCCCAGCTAGTAATTCTCTACCTCAGAAGGCCGACTCTCAACCGTTTCCTCTCTCAAAGGCAGTTGCTCTTAGAGTCTGCACATGGCACTTGGGGCCTGCTGGTTGTTGGCTGCTGCCCTATGTACCTTTGGTCTAACAGCTGCGGGGCATCAAGATGAGAACGTCTCTTGTTCTAAGACTTAATATAGTTTGGGGCACATGGTAAGCAATAATCACTTTTTTTGTTGATCCAAGTGTTCGACTTTTCTTAATTATTCTAGTACCACAGTTTACTTGTTCTAAGATTTGTCTCCCCCCCACCCCATTTTAATATCTCTTAAGGTGGCACTCACCTTGCACTTGATTACATATCCTAGTTTAACTGACAGCATTTCTCTTTCTTAGTCGAACATAAAGTATAATGCATCTTACCCTTGATGAAAGCTAGGATGCAATGAAATACTCTATTATGGTTACAATTCTGATATTTGAAATCCTCCGGTAGCTCCCTGTGCCCCCACAGTGTAGTACCTCACCTCCTCGGCATAGTATACAAACCATCTCACCCCCAGTGTTAACCCCGGAGCTCAGCCTCCATCCCCAGGTGATGCTGCCAGATCAGCTGTTGGTTGACATGAACTTGCTGTAGTTTCCTGAATTCACTGTGCTGCTACCTGGCACTGTGAAACTTGACACACTCATCCTCATTCTTCGCATTGCCCTTGTCTATCACCTCCCCTGAAAATCTGTTCCTAAGTGGCTCTTTCCAGCTCCAACCTTCCCTTGGCAGTCTTTTATCTCCCTGTGGTAAAACATGTCACACTGCACCATGGACATGCCTGTTGTCCCCCTGAGAAGAGAAAAGGGACAGTGAGGGCCCCCAGCATTTGCAGCTCTAGTGCAGTGCCCCATGCCTGGCTTGCAGGAATGCCAGATCATGAAGATAAACGGAGATCATCCTCTGGCTAAAACCAGCTCTTTTTGCCTACCGCAGGATCTGGTTCAATAAAGAGCAGCCAGTTATTATTGCTGTTTTTCTAGGGATTTTTTCCCCATATATTTCCCAAGTCTTTACTCTTTTTATAGCACTTTAATTCAGGCTTCAACCACTTCCTAGTCAGATCAGGTGAAATCATTTTCCTTCCCATACCCTCGATGTATTTCACACCTAGTAATTGTTTCTTTTTAATGATTTTATTTATTTATTTGACAGAGAGAGATCACATGTAGGGAGAGGCAGGCAGAGAGAGAGAGAGAAGAGGAAGCAGGCTCCCTGCTGAGCAGAGAGCCCGATGGGGGTCTCGATCCCAGGACACTGAGATCTTGACCTGAGCCGAAGGCAGAGGCCTAATCCACTGAGCCCCCCCAGGAGCCCCCATATCTGGTAATTTTTAATCAACGTGGACTTCCTGCATCAAATAGTTCCTTCTTCTTCAAATATAAATATATAAATATATTGATCAAGTCACGTGCATGTCTTAGGATAATGTCATACATTTAGTAGCAAACTTGAAATCTTGGCCATTGGTTTTGATTTTTGTTTTGGTTTGATTTGGTTCGGTTTTTGTAATTTTAAAAATCCCTCCAGCCCTTGGCTCTGTCTGACCTGATTGCTTTCAGCTGTTTCTGCAACAAAGTTGTCCCAGCAGCGATAACTCTCATTGTTTACAGTGGCGCCCCTTTCTGAACAATTTGTTAATAAAAAGCTTTTTTTTTTTTTTTTTGGCTATGGTAAATGTGGAACAACAATGAGGTATTTCAAAAGAGGTGAACCACAGATAAATTTCTCTAAGGGTGGAGTGAGGGTTACTCAAAAAGGAACTTGACAAGGCTTTTAAAGATATCGACAATCATTATAACATAACGTGACTGATTGTTACCGTGCTCTTACCTGGGCAAACACTTGTTGGCTTCCAAGATAGACTAACATTCTTGAGATGGTTCTAGCGGCCTTCTAGCACAGGGTCTCATGAGGCAGGGATTCTAGCCACTGGCTGTGGAAGGCATGAGGCCTGTTAGTGATTCTATTTTTTCCTCTGCAGAATGGGTTTTTCTACATTCCAGGCCCTTTCTACCCCAATAAATAATGCGGCGAATCTCTCAGTGAGTTGTACTTTTGGTTTAAAGAGCCAACTGTCTCTTAAAAAGGACTTTTGTTTAAAGTCCTTTAAAAAAAAAAGTTCTTTCAAAAAAATATTTATTTTTATTTTTTTATTTTTTAATCCCATATGTTTACTCTGATCCTGGAACTTTGTCATTTTGACCTTCTCTGATGATTAAAATATTCTCTCAAAAATGTCAGTTATTTGCAGGTACTTGCACTGTAGATATTCTTTACATATTTTTTAAAAAATCCATTCACGATTCTTAGTGAAAATCCCGGCAATCTGAAAGACTACCATTTGCTATTCATCAAACAGTTACTGTCTCCATCAAGTGACAGGGTTTCAGAGAACGTGAGCTCACAAGAGATGTAACCTTTTTTCCACTTTCTGCTACCATGTTCATTTCTATGTTACTCAGAGGATCCTTCTTTGTAGAAACATATTATCCAATCTTTTATAAAGCTGAATTTAAATTCTGTCCCTTCATTCCCCACAAAGCTTAAAAAGCCAAGCAAATTTTGTTCCATTTTTTAAAAGCCCATAGATGGCATTTTTTTAATGTTGCATTTTTGAGTTTTCATCACTCTTTATGTTACTTCTACTTCACAGATAAACAATTGCTAATGACAATGTGAACATCCTACAAATGTGCAATCAAAATCCCTAGGTACACATTACTGAAGTTCTTCATTCCCTTTAAACATTATTTCTCTCTTGATATGCATTCTTGTTTTGTATTATATTGCATTATAAAGTTTTTTTTAACAGACTGCATTTTTTATAGTAGTTTGGGGATCAAAGTAAAATTCCCTTTCCCCACATACACACAGCCTTCCTCATTATCCACATCCTGTACCACGGTGATAATTTTTCACGCTCACTGACCCTACACTGACACATCATTATCACCCCAAAGTCCACAGTTTACATTAGAGTTCACTCTTGGTGGGGCACCAGGGTGGCTCAGTGGGTTAAGGCTTCTGCCTTCCGCTCAGGTCATAATCTGGCAGTCCTGGGATCGAGCCCCAGACCACACTCTCTGCTTGGCAGGGAGCCTGCTTTCCCCCAACCCCTGCTTTCCCCGCCTGCCTCTCTGCCTGCTTTGATGCCTGTCAAATAAATAAATAAAATCTTAAAAAAACCTTTTTTCATAGAGTTCACTCTTGGTATAGTATCTTATGCATTTTGACAACTGTGTAGCGATATATATCTAAAATATCATACATGTCATACAGAACATTTTCACTGGCCTAAAAATCCTCTGTGCTCTGCCTGTTCCTCCTCCTTCTCTCCTAACTGCTACAAACCGCTGACCTTTATACCATTTGCATAGTTCTGCCTTTTCTAGAAGGTCATATAGTTGGAACCTTGCAGCATGAAGCTTTTTCAAATTGACTTCTTTCACTTATTATGGCGGATTTTAAGTTTGTTCCATGTCTTTTCATTGCTTGATAGCCATTTCTCTTTATCGCTGAATCATATCCCATTGTTTCAATGGACCACTGTTTATCTATCCATTCTCCTGCTGAAGGACATCTTGGTTACTTCCAACTCTTGGCACGTATGGGTAAAGCTGTTACAAACACAGGTTTATATGCAGGATTCTGTGTACACAAAGTTTTTGCTCTTTTGGGTGAGTACCAAGGAGCACGATTGCTGGATCATATGGTAAGAATATGTTTAGTTTGGTAAGAAACTGCCCAACTGTCTTCCAAAGTGGTAGCACCATTTTGGTGTTCTCACCAGAATGAATGAGAGTTTCTCTTGTTCCTCATCGTCAAAAGCATTTTATGTTGTCAGTATTTTGGATATTAGCCAGTCTAATAGATGTGTAGTGATATATCATTGTTTTATTTATTTATTTATTTATTTTTAAAAAAGATTTTATTTATTTATCTGACAGAGAGAGATCACAAGAAGACGGAGAGGCACTCAGAGAGAGAGAGAAAGGGAAGCAGGCTTCTGCTGAGCAGAGAGCCCAACGTGGAACTTGATCCCAGGACCCTGAGATCATGACCTGAGCCAAAGGCAGCTGCTTAACCCACTGAGCCATCCAGGCGCCCCTCTTTGTTCTTTTAATTTACAATTCCTTAATTAGACATGCTGTGAATCATCACAGCATCTTTTCATATCATTATTGCCATCTCAATATCTTCTTCAGTGAGGTGTCTGTTCCAGTCCTTGCCAATTTTTCAATCAGGTCATTCATTTTCTTGTGTTTGAGTTAATAAATAAATACATAATAATAATAAATAAATAAATAATAAATGAATGAATGAATTTATTATATATGTTATATATGTTATATATGTTACATATAGTATATTATATATATTATTATATATTAAATAATAATTTATTAAAAATAAATTTACTAATGAGGCCAAGAATTCAGAATCACAAATACTTCAGAACTAATAAAACTGCCTTCACTTGAGGGGATGCTAGGGCAAAGGGAATTTCGCTCCGAGCGGGAATCTTCCACCAAGCTGCGGAGACTAGCCCAGGCAAGCAGCAGCAGCATCCCCAAATCCAACTCTGATTTCCCAAGGAATGCTGTGCTTTCCCAGGGGAGATGCCCAGGCAAAGAGGCTTTCGCTGTGTGCGGGTATCTCCCACCGCGAGACTGGGCTCAGGCAAGCAGCAGCAGCCTGCAGAACATTTCTCAGCGAATGCTGTGCTTTCGCAGAGGCTTTGGCTTGGAGCGAACAGCACTTTGCTGCTGCTTCCTCAGCAAGGCTTCTGTCGCGTCAGGGAAGAAGAGCTTCGGGAGAGCTGGTGCCTCTTGGGCCTTGCTTTCCCGGGCTCCATGTTCGCGTCCTGGGTTCACCCTGCCAGGCCGAACTAAGCAGACACAGCTACAACCCTCCAGTAGCATGCGTAGCCTAGGATGGCACTCAATGCACACTACCATCTCCCAGTGTAGACATCACTTGGCCTTTTACTCTGGCTTTCAGGCGAACTCGCGGACTAGGCCAGTGCTTTCCCCACAGGAAAGGAGAGGTGACAGGATCCCAGCACACCACCCGTGCACTGAATAGGGAGCTTTGGGGGACTGTCCCCACTCCTTTCCCTTAAACCCCGTGCCTCCTCCAAGCTTCCACATCCTGCAGGAAGATGGCATCTGACTCCCCGTTATTTCAGGGAGCTGTTTTTGTGACTTCAGGGTAGGCGCCTGGTGGCTAGCGCATCTCTGCCCCAGAGACAGGTGGCCAAGGAGCTGCTATCTCTTTGGGCCCAGAGGCTCAGGACAGGCATGCTTTCTGCCCAGACTCCATCTGAAGAGTGGAGCACGCGCCCTGACATACTCATCCCCTTTTCAATCCTTAGCAGCCAGGCTTCCGTCTCTCTGCACAGGGAGCGGGAGACACTTGTATTGCCACCGGCCGCTGTGCCTGCCAGGGCCGGCTCTCCTGCTTCGCAACCGTTTCCAGACCAGAAGGCCAACGGCTCCTGCTCTTCTCCCTGGGCAGCGTGCTGCACCTTCAACAGATGCTCCTGGGGAGCCCAGTGAAAGACGTGTCCCTTTCCTTAAGGCTCTTTCCACAGGCGCAACCAAGCTTCTCATGCCCAGGCAAAGAGGATTTCGCTCCATGCGGGTTTATTACACCGTGCTGTGGAGACCAGCTCAGGCAAACAGGAGCATCCCTCAGACTGGACTCTGATTTCCCAAAGAATGCTGTGCTTTCCCAGAGGGGTTGCCGGACAAAGAGGCTTTCGCTCTATGCAGGTTTCTCCCATCCTGCTATGAATACTAGGCTAAGGCAAGCAGCAACAGCAGCCCACAGAACCGACTCTGATTTCCCAGCGACTGCTATGCTTTCGCAGAGGTTTTCAGCTTGACATGAACCGCACTTCACTGCTGCTTCCTCAGCAAGAATTTGGGTTTTTTCTCTGTCGCAGCAGGGAAGAAGAGCCGCGGGAGAGCTGGTGCCTCTTGGGACTTGCTTTCCCGGGCTCCAAGTTCACGCCCAGGGTTCACCTTGCTAAGCCGAACTAAGCAGACACAGTCACAACCCTGCAGCTGCGTGTGTGTCCTAGCATGGCACTCTATGCCTATTACTATCTCCTGGGGTAGGAGCCTTTTGTCCGGTGCTCAGGCAGACTCGGGGTCCAGGCCAGTCCTTCACCACAGGGGAGAGCAGACGACAGGATCACTGCACACGACCCGTGCACTGGGATGGGGAACTGTGGGGGACTGTCTCCACTCCTTCCCTGGCACACGCCCTGCCACCCAATTCCCTGCCACATCTTGGTGGAAGAAGGCATCTGACTGCCCGTTTCTCCATGGGGCTGTTTCTGCGAGTTCCGGGTATGGCACCTGGTGGCAAGCCCAAGTCTGCCCTTGGGACAGGTGGCCAAGGAGATGCTGTCCCGTTGGGACCAGAGGCACAGGACAGGCCTGCCTTCTGCCCAGACTCCTTCCTCAGAGTGGAGCACACGCCCCTGCCCTAGTCGTCCCCTCATGTCTCCTTAGCAGCCAGGCTTCCATCTGTCCGCACAGGGAGCGGGTGACACTTGTCTTGCCACCGGCCTGCTGTTCGTGCCACGGCAGGCTATCCTGCTTCCGGAGTGTTTCCCGACCCCAAGGCCAATGGCTCCTTCTCTTCTCCGGGGGCGGCGTGCTGCGCCTTCCCCACACGTGGCTTCTCTCTCAGGCAGAGGGGATGCTAGGGCAAAGGGTATTTCGCTCCATGCGGGTATCTTCCACCAAGCTGCAGAGACTAGCCCAGGTAAGCAGCAGCAGCATCCCCAAACCCAACTCTGATTTCCCAAGGAACGCTGTGCTTTCCCAGGGGAGATGCCCAGGCAAAGAGGCTTTAGCTGTATGCGGGTTTCTCCCACCGCGAGACTGGGCTCAGGCAAGCAGCAGCAGCCCGCAGAACATTTCTCAGCGAATGCTGTGCTTTCGGAGAGGCTTTGGCTTGGAGCGAACAGCACTTCTCTGCTGCTTCCTCAGCAAGGCTTCTGTCGCGTCAGGGAAGTAGAGCTTCGGGAGAGCTGGTGCCTCTTGGGCCTTGCTTTCATGGGTGCCATGTTCGCCTCTCCTTGGGCCCAGAGGCTCACGAAAGTCATGCTTTCTGCCCAGACTCCTTCCTAAGAGAGGAGCACAGGCCCTGCCCACCTCATCTCCTCCTGTCTAAAAAGGTTTTCAAATTTATATCTAGATAGATAGATAGATAGATGATAGATAGAGAGATATCCCAGAAGCTGCAATGCTAGGCTAAGACCAGGCTTTAAAGGGCTTTTCTATGCTCTACTAAATACTTTAAACCATTCATTATATCATAGCTCAGTGTTCGAATCTCCATTTGTTTCCTCAGTTTTCTAATATTTATCTTAAGGTGACCTGATCCAGACTTTTGATCACCTTTGTCTAAATATTTCTATTTTAACAAAGTCCTTTTGAACACTCAGAGACTATAACTTAGAAAAATACTCTGATTGTTATCTCACTAGAGTGGAAAATATATAGTTACCCATTAACTAATGATATCCATGTCTACATTAGATCCATGACATTTTTAATTCTTGGGAGCTTTTGGCTAAATGAATTTTTTACGCTTCCTTTAAATGAAGCTTTAAGCCATCGCCACATGAATAAAATTAAAGAACTAAATGAAAACAAGCCAAGTATTTACAGAGTAATAGAATGTGCAGTGGAAAGAGTACAATTCTGAAATCATAAAGCCTAATTTAGTGTGATGCATCTTTATCAGCCATGTAATCATAAACCAGTTATCTAAGTGTGTTAGCCTCAGTTTTTTCACCCCTGAAATGGTGATGATAATACTTATTATGCAGAGTTGTTGTGTGGATGTAATGAAGCATGGAGCATGAGAGTCTCATATTCCATGCTAAAATGATAGCTATTTTTATACTTATAGTAATTCTAATAATAGTAATTAAATTGTTCAAAATGATAATATTCATTTATATTGAGGCATTGTATTGACTATTCATAGACACATTTACCAAAATAAATTTCATTTTACTTTACCCCCTCTGAGGATATATATTCCTTAATTCAATACGAATCTCATTATGAATAATAATTATCATAATAAATGTGCTGATTTTTCTTCTATTTATTTTTAGGGAAGTGTCCTTTACTGTTGAACATAAAGAAACTTAAGCAAGTCTGTCTTATTCAAAATTTGCATGCTGCTTTCTTATGAACCTAGATTAGAGAGTTGTATGAAATAAATTCATGCAGTTAAGACATTTATGTTTGGAAAACTGGGTGGTCAGTTTAGTATTTCAAAAGAAGATTTTAAATTTAAACCTTGAAACTGAGCTCTTTCAGCCTTATTTATAGACCATCCTTCATGCTTCATAAGTATTCCTTCATTGTAAACTAACTAATAGTGTTTGTCACAGTGTATATAACTAAAATGGATTTTGTATTTCATTATTTCAGAGTTAGTTGCAGTTTCTATTTCCTTACTTCCTTTTTTGAAAAATAGATTAATTCTACAAAAAGTTATTTCCAGCTTTATTGAAAAATAATTGACATATTATAATTTGTAAATTTAAGAAATGATTTCTTATAACACTGCAAACTTTTAACATTGTGTAAATTTTGTACCATTTGATAAATTGGCATACATCTGTATTGCAATATAATCTACATAAAAATGTTAATACATCTACTACCTCATATAGTTGCCACTGTTTTTTATGCATGTATGGTAAGGAATTTTAAGATCTACTCTCTTAGCAACTTTTATGCATATAGTACAGTAGAGATGAAATACAGAGGTCTTGTGGGATTTGTTCCAGACCGCCTCAATAAAGTGATTATCTCAATAAACTAAGTCAAATCATTATTATTTTTTTTTGTTTCCCAGTGCAAATAAAAAATTATGTTTCCCAGTGCATATAAAAAATAAACACTATACTGTACTGTTCAAAAGCATTATGTCTTTAAGGGAAAACAATGTATATACCTTAAGTAAACTAGTTCTCAGATTTCAGTGGGTCATAATTACTGATCACAGATCACCATAACAAATACAATAATAATGAAAAAACTTGAAATATTGCAAGAATTACCAACATGTGACAGAGAGACACAAAATGAACAAATGTTTAGAAAACTGGTGGTAGCAGACCTATTTTATACAAGATTGCTATGAACTTTCAACTTGTAAGAATGTGATATATGCAAAGTTTAATAAAGGGAAGCACAATAAAAAAGTATGTATATATTATTAACTATGATCATCATGCTGTACATTAGATCCGCAGAACTTTTTCATATTATAGTTGCAAGTTTGTACCCTTTGACCACCTTATTCCGCCCCAGGTTCACCTCTTGTCAACTCAACTCTAAGTTTCCATTAGTTTGCTTTTCCTTCAGATTCTGTATGTAAGGGATATCATAATACATAAATTTAAAAAATATATAAAATCTTTGAAATATTTCAATTAGTATAATACCTTCAAGATCCATCCATGCTGTTGTAAATGGCAGTATTTCTTAATTTTTCATGGCTAAGTAGTATTCCATAGTATATATTTACCATACTTTTTTATTCATTCATCCATTAATGGATACTGAAGTTATTTCCATCTCTTGCTTAGAGTTAATAATTTTATAATGAACATAAGAGTGTAGATATGTCTTCGAATAGTGACTTCGTTTCCTTTAGATATATACCTAGAGGTGGGATTACTGAATCATATGGTAATTTTACTTTTAATAATATGAATAATCTCCATACTGTTATCCATACAATTTTATATCCCTATCACAGTGCATAAGTTCCGCATTTTACCCAATATTTACCAAAATTTGTTAGTTTTAATTTTTTGGTAGTATATATTCTAATAGGTAGTAATATCTTGCTGTGTTTTTCAGAGGTAAACAACAACAACATAATGACTTTGCCCTGAGTTTTTACGTTGAGCACTTTTTAATGCTCCTGTTGGTCATTTATATAACTTTTTTGAAAAAAAAAGTCTATTGAGATACTTTTGCTATTTTTTTAATTATATATTATTTTCTATTTGTATCTGTTGGTTATTAACCTCTTTTCAGATATAAGATTTGTAAGTATTTTCTTCCATTCTGTGGATTGTGTTTTCATTCTTTCTCTCTGTTTTGTTTTTTTGCCAATGCAGAAACTTTAGTTTAATGTAATACCATTTATTTATTTTTGCTTCTTTTGCTTGTGTTTTTGGTCTGGTATCCAAAAAACTATTGGCAAGACCAATGTCAAGGAGAATTTTTCCTAAGTTTTCCTTTAGGAAATTTAGTTTCATGCATCACATTTAAGTCTTTAATCTATTTCAAGTTAAGATTTATGAGTAATATAAGGTTCCAGCTTCATGCTGGTTTATGTGACTATTCAGTTTTAAATATCATTTATTGAACAGACTATCTTTACCCATTATATATGTTGGCCCCTGTCAAATATTAGGTGACTGAATGAAAGGATTTATTTCTGGACTCTCAATTCTGTTCTACTTGTTTATGGGTCTGTTTTTATGCCAGTATACTTTATTGTTTTGAGCATGATGGCTTTGTAGAATAGTTTCAAATCAAGAGTGTAATTTCGCTTCTTCATTCTTTCTCAGAACGGCTTTAATTATTTGTTGTCTTTTATGGTCTCATATAAATTTTAGGATTCTTTACTTACTTCTGTAAAAACACAATATTGGATTTTTTAAAAGATTATTTATTTATTTATTTCACAGAGAGAGAGATGACAAGCAGGCAGAGAGGCAGGCAGAGAGAGAAGAGGTAGCAGCTTCCTGCTGAGCAGAGAGCCTGATGCAGGGCTCGATCCCAGGACCCTGGGATCATGTCCTGAGCCGAAGGCAGCAGCTTAACCCACTGAGCCACCCAGGCGCCCCTAACATTGGATTTTTGATAGGAATTGAATTTACAGATGGTTTTCGGTAGTATGGACATTTTAACAATGTTAATTCTTACCATTCATGAATATGAGCTATCTTTCCATTTATGTCTCCTTCAATTTCTTTATCAATGTCATAGTTTATGGGGTACAGATCTTTCATCTTCTTAGTTAAATCTTTTCCTAAGTATTTTATTAGTTTTGATGCTATTGTGAATTAGATTGTTCTCTTTATTTTTTCAGACAGTTCATCATTAGATTGTTAAAATGCTCCTGTCTTGTGCTTACTTTGGCAGCACATATACTAAAATTGGAATGATGCAGAGAAGATTAGCTTGATCACTGAAAAGGATGACATGAAAAACTGGGAAGCATTCCATATTAAAAAAAAATGAAACAAAACAAAATTCTTGTCTTTGATATATTGATCTTGTATTTGGCAGATTTACTAAATTTGTTAATTCAAAATTTTTGTGAATTTTTAGGATTCTTTTACATGTAAGTTCATGTTATCCAAAAAAAAGAAAATTTTACTTCTTACTTTTTTTTTTTTTTTGGAGTCTTTTATTTCTTTGTGTTCCTTGTTTCTCTGGCTAGGACATCCAGTACTATGTCAAATGAGAGTAGTGAAAGTGGACACACTTGTATTTTTTCTGATCTTTAAGGGGAAAACTTTCAAACTTTTTTGATTGAATATGAGATTAGCTCTGGGCTTGCAATATGTGTTTTTTCTTTAATGGATTTTTTAAATTATTTTTTTTAATTTTTTATAAACATATAATGTGTTTTTATCCCTAGGGGTACAGGTCTGTGTATCACCAGGTTTACACATTTCACAGCACTCACCATCACTCACCATAACACCTGCCCTCCCCAATGTCCATACCCCCACCATCCTCTCCCAACACACCTCCCCCCAGCAACCCTCAGTCTGTTTGGTGAGATTCAGTCTTTTATGGTTTGTCTCCATCCCAATCCCATCGTCTTTTATTTTACTTTTCCTACGCCCGAAACCGCCTATGTTGCATCTCCACTTCATCATATCAGGGAGATCATATGATAGTTGTCAGATTGATTTATTTCGCCAAGCATAATACCCTCTAGTTCCATCCACGTCATCACAAATAGCATGATTTCATTTCTTTTGATGGCTGCATAGTATCCCATTGTACATATATTCCACATCTTATTTATTGATTCATCTGTTGAAGGACATTTAGGTTCTTTCCATAGTTTACCTATTGTGGACATTGCTGCTATAAACATTTGGGTGCATGTGCCCCTTCAGAATGCCACGTTTGTATCTTGAGGGTATATACCCAGTACGACAATCACTGGGTCATAGGCTAGTTCTATTTTCAGCTTTTTGAGGCACCTCCACGCTGTTTTCCAGAGTGGTTGCACCAGCTTGCATTCCCACGTACAGTGTAGGAGGGTTGCCCTTTCTCCACATCCTCGCCAGCATCTGTCATTGACTGACTTGTTCATTTTAGCCATTCTGAAAGGTGTGAGGTGGTATCTCATTCTGGTTTTGATTTGTATTTCCCTGATGCCGAGTGATGTGGAGCATTTTTTCATGTGTCTGTTGGCCATTTGGATGTATTCTTTGCAGAAATGTCTGTTCATGTCCTCTGCCCATTTCTTCATTGGATTATTTGTTCTTAGGGTGTTGAGTTTGATAAGCTCTTTATAGATTTTGGATAGATACTGGCCCTTTATCTGGTATGTCATTTGCAAAGATCTTCTCCCAGATAACTTCTGACAGTCATCTTTTGGCTTTGTTAACTGTTTCCTTTGCTGTGCAAAAGCTTTTTGATCTGATGAAATCCCAATAGTTCATTCTTGCCCTTGCTTCCCTTGCCTTTGGCGATGTTCCTAGGAAGAAGTTGCTGCTGCTGAGGTCAAAGAGGTTGCTACCTGTTCTCTCCTCAAATGGATTCCTTTCTCACATTATGCTTCTTCATCCATTTCCAGTCTATTTTCATGTATGGAGTAAGGAAAAGTTCCAAATTCATTTTTCTGCATGTGGCTGTTCAATTCTCCCAACACCATTTGTTGAAGAGGCTGTCTCTTTTCCATAGGACATTCCTTCCTGCTTTGTTGAAGATTAGTTGACCATAGAGTTGAGGGTGTATTTCTGGGCTCTCTATTCTGTTCCATTGATCTATGTCTGTTTTGGGGACAGTTCCCTACTATCTTGATGATGATAACTTTGTAATAGAGCTTGAAGTCTGGAATTGTGATACCAACAACTTTGGCTTTCTTTTTCAATATTCCTCTGGCTATTCGAGATATTTTCTGGTTCCAGATATATTTTAGGGTGATTTGTCCCATTTCTTTGAAAAAAATGGATGGGATTTTGATAGGGATTGCATTAAATGTGTAGATTGCTTTAGGTAGCATAGACATTTTCACAATATTTGTTCTTCCAATACAGGAGCATGGAACATTTTTCCATTTCTTTGTGTCTTCTTCAATTTCTTTCCTGAGTACTTTACAGTTTTCTGAGTATAGATTCTTTGTCTCTTTGGTTAGGTTTATTGCTATGTATCTTAGGGTTTTGAGTGCAATTGTAAATGGGATTCACTCCTTAATTTCTATTTCTTCAGTCTTGTTGGTATAAAAAAAAATGCAACCAATTTCTGTTCATTGATTTATATCCTGACACTTCACAGAATTCCTATACAAGTTAGAGCAGATTTGGAGTGGAGTCCTTTAAGCTTTCCACATACAGTATCATATCGTCTGCAAACAGGGATAGTTTGACTTCTCTTTTGCCAATTTGGCAAAATTTGGATGCCTTTAATTTCTTTTTGTTGTCTGATTGCTGAGGCTAGGACTTCTAGTACGATGTTGAATAGCAGTGGTGATAACGGACATCCCTGCCGTGTTCCTGACCTCAGCGGAAAAGTATTCAGTTTTTCTCCATTGAGAATGATATTTGCA
Source organism: Mustela lutreola (assembly GCF_030435805.1). Taxonomy (NCBI): domain Eukaryota; kingdom Metazoa; phylum Chordata; class Mammalia; order Carnivora; family Mustelidae; genus Mustela; species Mustela lutreola. Next base: position 641,851 of record NW_026709257.1, read on the forward strand.
GTGGGTTTTTCATAGATGGCTTTGATGATATTGAGGTATGTGCCCTCTATCCCTACACTTTGAAGAGTTTTGATCAGGAAGGGATGCTGTACTTTGTCAAATGCTTTTTCAGCATCTATTGAGAGTATCATATGGTTCTTGTTCTTTCTTTTATTGATGTGTTGTATTACATTGACTGATTTGCGGATGTTGAACCAACCTTGCAGCCCTGGAATAAATCCCACTTGGTCGTGGTGTATAATCCTTTTAATGTACTGTTGAATCCTATTGGCTAGTATTTTGTTGAGTATTTTTGCATCTGTGTTCAGCAAGGATATTGGTCTATAGCTCTCTTTTTTGGTGGGATCCTTGTCTGGTTTTGGGATCAAGGTGATGCTGGCCTCATAAAATGAGTTTGGAAGTTTTCCTTCCATTTCTATTTTTTGGAACAGTTTCGGGAGAATAGGAATTAGTTCTTCTTTAAATGTTTGGTAGAATTCCCCCGGGAAGCCGTCTGTCCCTGGGCTTTTGTTTGTTTGGAGATTTTTAATGACTGTTTCAATCTCCTTACTGGTTATGGGTCTGTTCAGGTTTTCTATTTCTTCCTGGTTCAGGTGTGGTAGTTTATATGTTTCTAGGAATGCATCCATTTCTTCCAGATTGTCAAATTTATTGGCATAGAGTTGCTCATAGTATGTTCTTATAATAGTTTGTATTTCTTTGGTGTTAGTTGTGATCTCTCCTCTTTCATTCATGGTTTTATTTATTTGGGTCCTTTCTCTTTTCTTTTTGATAAGTCGGGCCACGGGTTTATCAATTTTATTAATTCTTTCAAAGAACCAGCTCCTACTTTCGTTGATTTGTTCTATTGTTTTTTTGGTTTCTATTTCATTGATTTCTGCTCTGATCTTTATGATTTCTCTTCTCCTGCTGGGCTTAGGGTTTCTTTCTTGTTCTTTCTCCAGCTCTTTTAGGTATAGGGTTAGGTTGTGTACCTGAGACCTTTCGTGTTTCTTGAGAAAGGCTTGTACCGCTATATATTTTCCTCTCAGGACTGCCTTTGTTGTGTCCCACAGATTTTGAACCGTTGTATTTTCATTATCATTTGTTTCCATGATTTTTTTCAATTCTTCTTTAATCTCCCGGTTGACCCATTCATTCTTTAGAAGGATGCTCTTTAGTCTCCATGTATTTGGGTTCTTTTCAAACTTCCTTTTGTGGTTGAGTTCTAGCTTTAGAGCATTGTGGTCTGAAAATATGCAGGGAATGATCCCAATCTTTTGATACCGGTTGAGTCCTGATTTAGGACCAAGGATGTGATCTATTCTGGATAGCTGTCTTTTTATTTTTTATTTACCATTACCAAGTTTAATTTTATTTAACATTTAAAAAAAACTTTCTAGTTTTTTAATTCTATATTTCATTTATTTCTGCCCTAATTTTTATTTTTTTCCTTCCTTTTGCTACTTTTAAGTTTACTTTGTTCTTTTTGTATTTTTTGAACTTTTATATTAAGTTCTTTATTTGAAATCTTTTTTTTATATACATTTATAGCTATAAAATTTCCTTTTATAACTGCTTTGCTGATTCTCATAAATTTTTGGTATTTTTTTTAATTTTCCTCAAGATGTATTTTTATTCCCACATTGTCTTCTTTTTTTGATTTTTTGTTTGTTTAAAAATGTGTATGTCTGTGTATTTGTAAATTTTCCAAATTTCCTTCTGTATTGATTTCTAGTTTCATATTATTTTGGCTGGAAATATACTTGATATGCTTTCTATATTATTGATTTTGGGGGGACTCTTGTTTTGTGGTTTAAAATGTGATCTATCCTAGAAAATTTTCCACATGTGTTTGAGAAGAATATTTATTATGATACTATTGGATGGAATATCCTGTAAATATGTTAGGTTCATTTGACATAGTTCTTGTTTGTTTGTTTGTTTTGTTTGTTTGTTTGAGAGAGAGAGAGCAGGGCGGAGAGAATGAGCAAGGGGCAAGCGCAGAGACAGAGTGAGAAGACCCCCTCCTGAGCAGGGAGCCCAATGTGGGCCTCTACCTCAGGACCCTGGGATCACGACCTGAGCCAAAGGCAAAGGCTTAACTGACTGAGCCACCCAGTTGTCCAGGCATAGTGTCTAAATTCACTATTTTCTTATTGATTTTCTGTCTGGATGATCTATCCATAGGTAAGAGTGGGGTATTATTGTCCCCAGATATTATTGTATTGCTATTTATTTCTCCTTTTTGTTTTGTTAGTATTTGTTTTATATATTTATGAGGCTCAATATTAGGTACATGATATTTACAATTACTGTATTGATGAATTGATGACACTTTTCTTATTGTATAATGACCTTCTTTGACTCCTGTGGTGATTTTTAGCTTATATAAACCCTATTTTGTCTGTTATAGTTATTGCCACCCTTGTTTTCTTTTGTTATCATTAGCTTGGAATATCTTTCTCCATCCCTTTACTCTCTGCCCATGTGTGTCCTTAAAGCTAAAGTGATTCTTTTATATGATCAAACATATTGTTGGATCTTGTGTTTTTTGTTTGTTTTTTTAATCTATTCTAGCCTTTCTATGTCTTCCAACTGATGATTCCATTCACTTACAGTTAAAGTAATTATGGATAGGTAAGGACTTAACTATTGCCTTTCATTCTTTTTATATTTCATGATTTATTTAAATTTTAGTTAATATATAGTGTAATATTAGTTTCAGGAGTAGAATTTAGTAATTCACCATTTACATATGCTCATCAATGCTCATCACAAGTGACCTCCTAATAATTATTACTGGCTTAGCCCATTCCCCTGCCCATCTCCCCTCCAGAAACAGTTTGTTACTTATAGTTAAGTGTATTATGGTTTGCCTTCCCCTCCCTTTTTAAAATTTTTTTTCTTTCCCCAGTGTTTATCTGTTTTGTTTCTCTTTTGTAGATGCTCTGCTCTTTATTTCCTGTCTTGTTCTCTTTGTTTGTAATCTGATGACTTTTTGTGGCAGTATGTTTTAACTTCTTTATCAAAATCTTTTGTGAATCTACTACATTTTTTTATATTTACCATTAAGCTTATATAAAATACGTTAGTTATAACATTCCATTTTATTTTGAAAACAACTGAACTTCAATAGTTTACAGAAAATTTATACTTCTCCTATAACAATAGGTTATTGATGTTTTTACATTTTAGATCATTTTTATATTGTACTTTCAATAACAAATGATTGCAGTTATAGTTATTTTTAATAGGCTTTTAAACTAGACTTCTAAATGATTTATATATCACCATTACAATATTAGAGAATCTGGTTTTGACTATACATTTACCTTTCGCAATAAATAAGGAGCCATCCATGCATCCATGTTGCCATCTTGATGACATCACCATCCCCAAATCTCCAGTAAGTGTTACTTTATATTTATCTCTTTTTTTTTAAGATTTTATTTGTTTATTTGACAGAGAGAGAGAGAGAGAGAGCGAGAGCGCTCAAGTTGGCAGTGTGGCAGGCAGAGGAAGATGGAGAGGCAGGCTTATTACCCAGCAGTGAGCCCGATGCAGGTCTTAATCCCAGGACCCTGGGATCATGACCTGAGTCAAATGCAGCTGCTTAACTGATTGAGTCACCCAGGGAGCCCTAAATTTTACTTTAGTTAATATATGACTATTTTTTATTTCTACTAATAGACATGTCAATTTTACTGCTTTTAATATTAAGGTCTTCTCCTTAGCATTATCAATTTTATGTGTTGTTTACATTTGTGGTGGTAAGTATGTAATTCATGTATGTGGTGGTATGTAAGTAATTCAAATATGAATTTTAAACTCTAGATCATATGCTCCATTGTGGCAGATATTTGTCTTATTCATCCCACCCACAAAGAATTAGTACTAAATAGGTCTTTGTTGATTGACTGAATGAATTAAGTGTTCTGACACTAGCATAGCTGACCAAACCAGAGATGAAGGAGAAAATATAATGATTGTCAAATGGGTGAACCTGAGATAAAAAGACACTTTTAGCTTCGTCAGTTTGATATACACTCCGGATAACATTCCAACTTTGCATGGATTTTTGGAGAGCAAACAACTCCTCTCCTAAATAATAAATTTATTAATTGCCTTCCTTATGAGTCCTGACAGCAGTCAGCTTTGTGGGTTTCTGATTCCATTCCAAGAGGTTGAATGTCTGTTTGATTTATGTAATAGGCAACAGTGTCATGAGGAAAGACTTGTAGGATAAAATTTCTTAAAGATGGGAACACACATAGCTGCCTATGGACTGTGAGGTGGGTGTTAATGAAAATGCATTGATCAGTAAGGGAAGGGCAGCTCACAACCATAGGAAAGGTGCCCTGTGTTTTTGTTTTGTTTTGTTTTGTTTTACAAACAGATACAATTTCCCCTCCCCATGGAAATTTTCAAATTTACTTTGCTCTAACAACCACAAATACTTAGGACATTATGAACACAAGATGGGTATTAAAGGATAAAAATAAACAAAAATTTAAGTAAATGTTAAGTTTTTATCATTATTTCAGCCATGTTTTTCTATGCTTAACTGCTCAAAGAAATTACACGTTTCTAAATATTATACCAGGCTGTTAAACTAATGGAAAGGGTTTTATGGAATTTTCTATAACACCATCTCGATTTTCTACATTGGCTGTCACTCCTGAAAATTCTCAGTTTATAAATGTGCATATATTTACTATAATAATATTCACTGGTTATTTACCTGGTTTATTACTGTATTTTGATCCTTTCTAATTGTTCACTTTCTTCCATGTTTCCTCCTTATTTCTACAAATGTCAATCCATCACATGTTATGTAAAGTGAAACAAAGAGGAACAGCTGTTAGTAGAAAGGATTAATAGGTGCTTTGATGTTACTCTGTGAGATATTAAGTACTAGGCAAGGTATTTCCATATCATCATTTTAATATATTTTAGGAATACAGCATAGTTGTTTTGCTTTAATTAAACCTTCATTAAGTCTTTATATATATTTTTTCCTAACTCACAAGTCCGCCCTTCATGTCCCATTCAAAACCCACTAATTTTATGGAATAATTGTTTCATCTTCCCAGTACAATCTTCACTTAACTTATAGCTCTGGTGTGCTCCTTTGGCAGCACATATATTAACTTATTGTTCTGGGTATACAAAAGGATAGGAATGGAATATTTTGTAATATGATATTTTGTCCTTTCTACACTACAGAGTCTGTGTAAGCATTCTTTGATCAGAGACCTAAGGAGGTGGTCCAAATTGAAGAAAAACAAATCGAAAAAAAGAAAATGTTCTCAGTCCTTTCTTGTAGTTTCATTTGCAGGAATCACATCGGCAAAGACATTAAAATGTTTTTTTCTTATTTTTTAAAATTAATGTTAAATTTTTTATTGGATTATGCTCCCTTAAACTCATCTGATACCATGAATAGAAAATCAAAGCACTCCACCAAACCTTCTTTCATGATGTTGCCTTTAAACATGTTGCCTTTAAAAATTTTACAGTCTCATCTGTAGAGTAGGTGAACCTTGACTCAAAAGTTTCATCTTAGACTGTGGTGACACTTGTCTTGCCACCCGCCCGCTGTTCCTGCCATGGCAGGCTCTCCTGCTTCACGACCGTTTCCCAACAACAAGGCCAATGGCTCGTTCTCTTCTCCCAGGGCGGTGTTGCTGCGCCTTTCCCAGACATGCTCCTGGGGAGCACAGTGACAGACGTGTCCCTTTTCTTAAGGCTGTTTCCACAGGCGCAACCACGCTTCTCTCTCAGGCAGAGGGGATGACCGGGCTAAGAGGATTTCGCTCCATACGGGTTTCTCCCACCATGCTTCGGAGACTATGTTCAGACGAGCGGCATCAGCATCCCACAGAACTGACACAGATTTCCCAAAGAATGCTGTGCTTTCCCAGAGGGGATGCACGTACAAAGAGGCTTTTGCTCTATGCGGGTTTCTCCCACCGTGCTGTGAATACTAGGTTAAGTCAAGCCGCAACAGCAGCCCACAGAACCGACTCTGATTTCCCAGCGCCTACTCTGCTTTTGCAGAGGTTTTGGGCTTGGCGCGAACTGCACTTCGCCTCTGCTTCCTCAGCAAAGCTTTGGGCATTAGCTCTGTCGCTTAAGAGAAGAAGAGCCGCGGGAGATCTGGTGCCTCTTGGGCCTTGTTTTCCTGGGCTCCATGTTCCCGCCCTGGGTTCACACTGCCAGGCCAAACTAAGCAAAGCCACAACCCTGCAGCAGCATGTGAGGCCTAGGATTGCACTCTATGCACACTACCATCTCCGGTGACTTGGCCTTTTGCCCTGGCGCGCAGGCAGACTCGGGGACTAGGCCAGTGCCTTCTCCACAGGAAAGAAGAGGTGACAGGATCACTGATCACTGCCCATGCACTGGGATGGGGAGCTGTGGGGGACTGTCCCCCACTCCTTCCCCGGAAACCCCGTGCCTCCGCGAACGCTGCCACATCTTGGAGGAAGAAGGCCTCTGACTGCCTGTTACTCCAGGGAGCTGTTTCTGTGAGTTTGCCTGGTGGCAAACCCAAGTCTGCCCTAGGGACAGGTGTCCAAGGAGATGCTGGCCCCTTGGGACCAGAGGCACAGGACAGGCCTGCCTTCTGCCCAGACTCCTTCCTCAGAGAGGATCACGAGCGCCCTCATGTCTCCTTAGCTGCTCGTGTCTCCTCAGCCGCCAGGCTTCATTTTATCCGCTCAGGGAGCGGGTGGCACTTGTCTTGCCACCTGCCTGCTGTTCCTGCCATGGCAGGCTCTCCTGCTTCACCACCGTTTCCCGACAGCAAAGCCAACAGCTCCTTCACTTCTCCCAGGGCGGCGTGCTGCACCTTATGCAGACATGCTCCTGAGGAGCGCGGTAACAGACGTGTCCCTTTCGTTAAGGCTGTTTCGACAGGTGCTCTCTCAGGCAGAGGGAGATGCACGGGCAAAGAGGATTTTGCTCAATGCGGGTTTATTACAACGAGCTGTGGAGACTAGCTAAGGCAAGCAGCAGCAGCATCCCACAGACCCGACTCTGATTTCCCAAAGAATGCTGTGCTTTCCCAGAGGGGATGCCCGGGCAAAGAGGCTTTCGCTCTATGCGGGTTTCTCCCACTCTGCTGCGAATACTAGGCTAAGGCAAGGAGCAACAGCAGCCCACAGAACCGACTCTGATTTCCCAGCGACTGATATGCTTTCGCAGAGGTTTTCAGCTTGGCGTGAACCGCACTTCGCTGCCGCTTCCTCAACAAGGCTTTGGGCGTTCGCTCGGTCCCGTCAGGGAAGAAGAGCTGTGGGAGAGCTGGTGCCTCTTTGGCTTTGTTTTCCCGGGCTCCATGTTAGCACCTCGGTTCACACTGCCTAGCTGAACTAAGACACAGTCACAACCCTGCAGAATCGTGCGCGCCCTAGGATGGCACTCTATGCCCACTACCATCTCCTGGCATAGGCAAAGCTTGGCTTTTTGATCTGGCGTGCAGGCAGACTCGGGGACCAAGCCAGTGCCTTCCCCACAGGAGAGGAGAGGCGTCACGATCCCTGCACACCGCCCGCACACTGGGATGGGGAGCTGTGGGGGACTGTCCCCAATCCTTGCCTGGACACCCCGTGCCTTCGCGAACGCTTGCACATCCTGGAGGAAGACGGAATATGACTGCCAGTTCTTTCAGGGAGCTGTTTCTGCGATTTCAGGGTAGGCGCCTGGTGGCAATTCCATGTCTCCACCAGAGACAGGTGGCCAAAGCTGCTGTCTCCTTGGGCCCAGAGGCTCAGGACAGGCATGCTTTCTGCCCAGACTCCTTCCTCAGAGTGGAGCCCTTTCCCCTGCCCTAATCTTCCCCTCGTGTCTCCTTAGCAGCCAGGATTCTTTCGCTCTGCAGTGACAGACGTGTCCCTTTCCTTAAGGCTCTTTCCACAGGCGTAACCACGCTTCACTTTCAGGCAGAGGGGATGCCCAGGCAAAGAGGATTTCGCTCCATTCGGGTTTATTACACTGTGCTGTGGAGACTAGCTCAGGCAAGCAGCAGCAGCATCCCACAGACCCGACTCTGTTTTCCCAAAGAATGATGTGCTTACCCAGAGGGGATGCCCGGGCAAAGAAGCTTTCGCTCTATGAGGGTTTCTCCCGCCATGCTGCGAATACTAGGCTAAGGCAAGCAGCAACAGCAGCTCACAGAACCAACTCTGCTTTCCCAGAGACTGCTAAACGTTCGCAGAGAGATTTTCAGCTTGGTGTGAACCGCACTTCACTGCTGCTTCCTCAGCAAGGCTTTGGGCGTCCGCTCTGTCGCCTCATGGAAGAGAAGCCGTGGGAGAGCTGGTGCCTCTTGGGCTTTGCTTTCCAGGGTTCCATGTTCACGCCCTGGATTCACCCAACCAGGCCGAAGTAAGCAGACACAGCCACAAACCTGCAGCCGCGTGCGTGGCCTAGGATGGCAATCTATGCACACTACCATCTCCCTGTGTAGGCAACGCTTGGCCTTTTGCACTGGCCCTCATGCGGACTCGTGGACAAGGCCAGTGCCTTCCACACAGGAGAGGAGAGGCGACAGGATCCCTGAACACCGCCCGTGCACTAGATTGGGGAGCTTTGGGGGATTGTTGCCACTCCTTCCCCGGCACACCCCCTGCCACCGACAACGATGTCACATCTTGGAGGAAGATGGCATCTGACTGCCCGTTTCTCGAGGGAGCTGTTTCTGTGAATTCAGGGTATGGTGCCTGGTAGCAAGCCCAAGTCTGCCCTACGGACTGTTGTCCAAGGAGATGCTGTGCCCTTGGGACCAGAGGCACAGGACAAGCCTGCCTTCTGCCCAGACTCCTTCCTCAGAGGGGAGCACGCGCCTCAACCCTAGTCGTACCCTCATATCTCCTAGGCAGCCAGGCTTCCATCTCTCCGCACAGGGAGCGGGTGACACTTGTCTTGCCACCAGCCTGCTGTACGTGCGACGGCAGGCTATCCTGCTTCCTGAGGGTTTTCCGACCCCAAGGCCAACGGCTCCTCTTCTCCGTGGGCAGCGTGCTGCGCCTTCCCCAGACGTGCTCCATGGGAGGGCGGGGACAGACATGTCCCTTTCCTTAAGGCCCTTTCAGATGTGCAAACACGTTTCTCTCTCAGGCAGAGGGGATGCTAGGGCAAAGAGAATTTCGCTCCATGAGGGTATCTTCCACCGTGCTGCGGGGACTAGCTCAGGCAAGCAGCAGCAGCATCCCCAAACCCAACTCTGATTTCCCAATGAATGCTGCGCTTTCCCAGAGGAGATGCCCGGGCAAAGAGCCTTAAGCTGTATGCGGGTTTCTCCCACCGTGAGACTGGGCTCAGGCAACCAGCAGTAGCAGCCCACAGTACCGACGCTGATTTCTCAGCGGATGTTGTGCTTTCACAGAGGCTTTGGGCTTGGAGCAAACCGCACTTCACCACTGCTTCCTCAGCAAGGCTTCCTTCACGTCAGGGAAGAAGAGCTGCCTGAGAGCTGGTGCCTCTTGGGCCTTGCTTTCCCGGGCTCCAAGTTCGCTCCCGGGGTTCACCTTCCTAAGCCGAACTAAGCAGACAGTCACAACCTTGCAGCAGCATGCGTGGCCTAGCATGGCACTCTATGCCTATTACCATCTCCTGGGGTAGGTAAGCCTTTGCCTTATGTTCCGGCGCTCAGGCAGACATGAGATCTAAGCCAGTGCCTTCACCACAGGAGGAGGCGACAGGATCCTTGCACACGGCCCATAAACTTGGATGGGGAACTGTGGGGGAAAGTCCCCACTCCTTCCCCGGCACAACCCCTGCCACCCACATCGCTGCCACATCTAGGTGGAAGACGGCATCTGACTGCCCGTTTCTCCATGGGGTTGTTTCTGCGAGTTGCGGGTATGGCACATGGTGGGAAACCCAAGTCTGCCCTTGGGACAGGTGGCCAAGGAGATGCTGTCCCCTTGGAAACAGAGGCACAGGACAGGCCTGCCTTCTGCCCAGACTCCTTCCTCAGAGGGGAGCACACGCCCCTGCCCTGGTCGTCCCCTCATGTCTCCTTAGCAGCCAGGCTTCCATCTCTACGCACAGGGAGCGGGGGACACTTGTCTTGCCACAGGCCTGCTGTTCGGGCCACCGCAGGCTATCCTGCTTCCCGAGCGTTTCCTGAACCCAAGGCTAAGGGCTCCTTCTCTTCTCTGGGGGCGTCGTGCCGCGCCTTCCCCACACTTGCTCCTGGGGAGTGCGGTGACAGACGTGTGCAACCACGCTTCTCGCTCAGGCAGAGGGGATGCTAGGGCAAAGAGTATTTCGCTCCATGCGGGTATCTTCCACCGTGCTGCGGAGACTAGCTCAGCAAGCAGCAGCAGCATCCCCAAACCCAACTCAGATTTCCCAACGAATGCTGTGCTTTCCAAGGGCAGATGACAAGGCAAAGAGGCTTTCGCTGTATGCGGGTTTCTCCCACCGTGAGACAGGGCTCAGGCAAGCAGCAGCAGCCCGCAGAACATTTCTCAGCGAATGTTCGCAGAGGCTTTGGTTTGGAGCGAACAGCACTTTGCTGCTGCTTCCTCAGCAAGGCTTCTGTCGCGTCAGGGAAGTAGAGCTTCGGGAGAGCTGGTGCCTTTGGGCCTTGCTTTCCCGGGCTCCATGTTCGCGTCCTTGGTTCACCCTGCCAGGCCGAAATAAGCAGACACAGCTACAACCCTCCAGTAGCATGCGTAGCCTAGGATGGCACTCAATGCACACTACCATCTCCCAGTGTAGACATCACTTGGCCTTTTACTCTGGCTTTCAGGCGAACTCGCGGACTAGGCCAGTGCTTTCCCCACAGGAAAGGAGAGGTGACAGGATCCCTGCACACCACCCGTGCACTGAATAGGGAGCTTTGGGGGACTGTCCCCACTCCTTTCCCTTAAACCCCGTGCCTCCTCCAAGCTTCCACATCCTGCAGGAAGATGGCATCTGACTCCCCGTTATTTCAGGGAGCTGTTTTTGTGACTTCAGGGTAGGCGCCTGGTGGCTATTGCATCTCTGCCCCAGGGACAGGTGGCCAAGGAGCTGCTATATCTTTGGGCCCAGAGGCTCAGGACAGGCATGCTTTCTGCACAGACTCCATCTTAAGAGTGGAGCACGCGCCCTGCCATACTCATCCCCTTTTCTCTCCTTAGCAGCCAGGCTTCCGTCTCTCTGCACAGGGAGCGGGAGACACTTGTATTGCCACCGGCCGCTGTGCCTGCCAGGGCCGGCTCTCCTGCATCGCAACCGTTTCCAGACCAGAAGGCCAACGGCTCCTGCTCTTCTCCCTGGGCAGCGTGCTGCACCTTCCACAGATGCTCCTGGGGAGCCCAGTGAAAGACGTGTCCCTTTCCTTAAGGCTCTTTCCACAGGCGCAACCGCGCTTCTCTCTCAGGCAGAGGGGATGCCCAGGCAAAGAGGATTTCGCTCCATGCGGGTTTATTACACCGTGCTGTGGAGACCAGCTCAGGCAAACAGGAGCATCCCTCAGACTGGACTTTGATTTCCCAAAGAATGCTGTGCTTTCCCAGAGGGGTTGCCGGACAAAGAGGCTTTCGCTCTATGCAGGTTTCTCCCATCCTGCTATGAATACTAGGCTAAGGCAAGCAGCAACAGCAGCCCACAGAAACGACTCTGATTTCCCAGCGACTGCTATGCTTTCGCAGAGGTTTTCAGCTTGACATGAACCGCACTTCACTGCTGCTTCCTCAGCAAGAATTTGGGTTTTTTCTCTGTCGCAGCAGGGAAGAAGAGCCGCGGGAGAGCTGGTGCCTCTTGGGACTTGCTTTCTCGGGCTCCAAGTTCACGCCCAGGGTTCACCTTGCTAAGCCGAACTAAGCAGACACAGTCACAACCCTGCAGCTGCGTGTGTGTCCTAGCATGGCACTCTATGCCTATTACTATCTCCTGGGGTAGGAGCCTTTTGTCCGGTGCTCAGGCAGACTCGGGGTCCAGGCCAGTCCTTCACCACAGGGGAGAGCAGACGACAGGATCACTGCACACGACCCGTGCACTGGGATGGGGAACTGTGGGGGACTGTCTCCACTCCTTCCCTGGCACACGCCCTGCCACCCAATTCCCTGCCACATCTTGGTGGAAGAAGGCATCTGACTGCCCGTTTCTCCATGGGGCTGTTTCTGCGAGTTCCGGGTATGGCACCTGGTGGCAAGCCCCAGTCTGCCCTTGGGACAGGTGGCCAAGGAGATGCTGTCCCCTTGGGACCAGAGGCACAGGACAGGCCTGCCTTCTGCCCAGACTCCTTCCTCAGAGTGGAGCACACGCCCCTGCCCTAGTCATCCCCTCATGTCTCCTTAGCAGCCAGGCTTCCACCTCTCTGCACAGGGAGCGGGTGACACTTGTCTTGCCACCGGCCTGCTGTTCGTGCCACGGCAGGCTATCCTGTTCCCGAGCGTTTCCCGACCCCAAGGCCAACGGTTCCTTCTCTTCTCTGGGGGCGGCGTGCTGCGCCTTCCCCACACTTGCGCCTGGGGAGCACGGTGACAGACGTGTGCAACCACGCTTCTCTCTCAGGCAGAGGGCATGCTAGGGCAAAGAGTATTTCGCTCCATGCGGGTATCTTCCACCGTGCTGCGGAGACTAGCTCAGCAAGCAGCAGCAGCATCCCCAAACCCAACTCAGATTTCCCAACGAATGCTGTGCTTTCCAAGGGCAGATGACAAGGCAAAGAGGCTTTCGCTGTATGCGGGTTTCTCCCACCGTGAGACAGGGCTCAGGCAAGCAGCAGCAGCCCGCAGAACATTTCTCCGCGAATGCTGTGCTTTCGCAGAGGCTTTGGCTTCGAGCGAACATCACTTTGCTGCTGCTTCCTCAGCAAGGCTTCAGTCGCGTCAGGGAAGAAGAGCTGCGGGAGAGCTGCTGCCTCTTGAGCCTTTTTTCCCGGGCTCCATGTTCGCGTCCTGATTTCACCCTGCCAGGCCGAACTAAGCAGACACAGCCTCAACCCTGCAGTTGCGTGCGGAGCCTAGGATGGCACCCTATACACACTACCATCTCCCGGTGTAGGCATCGCTTGGCCTTTTACTCTGGCGCTCAGGCGGACTCGCAGACTAGCCCAGTGCTTTCCCCACAGGAAAGGAGAGGTGACAGGATCCCTGCACACTGCCCGTGCACTGAATAAGGGAGCTTTGGGACCCCTTCCCCTTAAACCCCGTGCCTCCTCCAAGCTTCCACATCCTGGAGGAAGAAGGCGTCTGACTCCCCGTTATTTCAGGGAGCTGTTTCTGCGAGTTCAGCGTAGGTGCCTGGTGGCTAGCGCACGTCTGCCCCAGGGACATGTGGCCAAAGAGCTGCTGTCTCCTTGGGCCCAGAGGCTCAGGACAGGCATGCTTTCTGCCCAGACTCCTTCCTAAGAGTGGAGCACGCGCCCTGCCCTACTCATCCCCTCCTCTCTCCGTAGCAGCCAGGCTTCCGTCTCTCTGCACAGGGAGCGGGAGACACTTGTATTGCCACCGGCCGCTGTGCCTGCCAGGGTCGGCTCTCCTGCTTCGCAACCGTTTCCAGACCAGAAGGCCAACGGCTCCTGCTCTTCTCCCTGGGCAGCGTGCTGCACCTTCCACAGACATGCTCCTGGGGAGCGCAGTGAAAGACGTGTCCCTTTCCTTAAGGCTCTTTCCACAGGTGCAAGCGAGCTTCTCTCTCAGGCAGAGGGGTGCTAGGGCAAAGAGGATTTCGCTCCATGCGGGTATCTTCCACCATGCTGCGGAGACTAGCTCAAGCATTCATCTGCAGCATCACACACATCCGATCTGATTTCCCAACGAATGCTGTGCCTTCCCAGAGTTGATGCCCGGGCAAAGAGGCTTTCGCTCTATGCCGGTATCTCCCACCGCGAGACTAGGCTCAGGCAAGCAGCAGAAGAGCCCGCAGAACCGACTCTGATTTCCCAGCGACTGCTATGCTTTCCCAGAGGTTTTCAGCTTGGCGCGAACCGCACTTCGCTGCTGCTTCCTCAGCAAGGCTTTGGTCGTTCGCTCTGTCGCGGCAGGCAAGAAAAGCCGCGGGAGAGCTGGTGCCCCTTGGGCCTTGCTTTCTGGGCTCCCAGTTTGCGCCCGGGGTTCACCTTGCTAAGCCAATCTAAGCACACACAGTCACAACCCTGCAGCAGCGTGCGTGGCCTAGCATGGCACTCTATGCCTATGACCATGTCCTGGGGTAGGTAAGGCTTTGCTTTTTGTTCCGGCACTCAGGCAGACTCAGGGTCTAGGCCAGTGCCTTCACCACAGGAGAGAGGAGGCGACAGGATCCCTGTACACGGCCCGTGCACTGGGATGGGGAACTGTGAGGGACAGTCTCCACTCCATCCTCGGCACACTCCCTGCCACCCACATCGCTGCCACATCTTGGTGGAAGACGGCATCTGACTGCCCGTTTCTCCATGGGGTTGTTTCTGCGAGTTCCGGGTATGGCACCTGGTGGCAAGCCCCAGTCTGCCCTTGGGACAGGTGGCCAAGGAGATGCTGTCCCCTTGGGACCAGAGGCACAGGACAGGCCTGCCTTCTGCCCAGACTCCTTCCTCAGAGTGGAGCACACGCCCCTGCCCTAGTCGTCCCCTCATGTCTCCTTAGCAGCCAGGCTTCCACCTCTCTGCACAGGGAGCGGGTGACACTTGTCTTGCCACCGGCCTGCTGTTCGTGCCACGGCAGGCTATCCTGTTCCCGAGCGTTTCCCGACCCCAAGGCCAACGGTTCCTTCTCTTCTCTGGGGGCGGCGTGCTGCGCCTTCCCCACACTTGCGCCTGGGGAGCACGGTGACAGACGTGTGCAACCACGCTTCTCTCTCAGGCAGAGGGCATGCTAGGGCAAAGAGTATTTCGCTCCATGCGGGTATCTTCCACCGTGCTGCGGAGACTAGCTCAGCAAGCAGCAGCAGCATCCCCAAACCCAACTCAGATTTCCCAACGAATGCTGTGCTTTCCAAGGGCAGATGACAAGGCAAAGAGGCTTTCGCTGTATGCGGGTTTCTCCCACCGTGAGACAGGGCTCAGGCAAGCAGCAGCAGCCCGCAGAACATTTCTCCGCGAATGCTGTGCTTTCGCAGAGGCTTTGGCTTCGAGCGAACATCACTTTGCTGCTGCTTCCTCAGCAAGGCTTCAGTCGCGTCAGGGAAGAAGAGCTGCGGGAGAGCTGCTGCCTCTTGAGCCTTTTTTCCCGGGCTCCATGTTCGCGTCCTGATTTCACCCTGCCAGGCCGAACTAAGCAGACACAGCCTCAACCCTGCAGTTGCGTGCGGAGCCTAGGATGGCACCCTATACACACTACCATCTCCCGGTGTAGGCATCGCTTGGCCTTTTACTCTGGCGCTCAGGCGGACTCGCAGACTAGCCCAGTGCTTTCCCCACAGGAAAGGAGAGGTGACAGGATCCCTGCACACTGCCCGTGCACTGAATAAGGGAGCTTTGGGACCCCTTCCCCTTAAACCCCGTGCCTCCTCCAAGCTTCCACATCCTGGAGGAAGAAGGCGTCTGACTCCCCGTTATTTCAGGGAGCTGTTTCTGCGAGTTCAGCGTAGGTGCCTGGTGGCTAGCGCACGTCTGCCCCAGGGACATGTGGCCAAAGAGCTGCTGTCTCCTTGGGCCCAGAGGCTCAGGACAGGCATGCTTTCTGCCCAGACTCCTTCCTAAGAGTGGAGCACGCGCCCTGCCCTACTCATCCCCTCCTCTCTCCGTAGCAGCCAGGCTTCCGTCTCTCTGCACAGGGAGCGGGAGACACTTGTATTGCCACCGGCCGCTGTGCCTGCCAGGGTCGGCTCTCCTGCTTCGCAACCGTTTCCAGACCAGAAGGCCAACGGCTCCTGCTCTTCTCCCTGGGCAGCGTGCTGCACCTTCCACAGACATGCTCCTGGGGAGCGCAGTGAAAGACGTGTCCCTTTCCTTAAGGCTCTTTCCACAGGTGCAAGCGAGCTTCTCTCTCAGGCAGAGGGGTGCTAGGGCAAAGAGGATTTCGCTCCATGCGGGTATCTTCCACCATGCTGCGGAGACTAGCTCAAGCATTCATCTGCAGCATCACACACATCCGATCTGATTTCCCAACGAATGCTGTGCCTTCCCAGAGTTGATGCCCGGGCAAAGAGGCTTTCGCTCTATGCCGGTATCTCCCACCGCGAGACTAGGCTCAGGCAAGCAGCAGAAGAGCCCGCAGAACCGACTCTGATTTCCCAGCGACTGCTATGCTTTCCCAGAGGTTTTCAGCTTGGCGCGAACCGCACTTCGCTGCTGCTTCCTCAGCAAGGCTTTGGTTGTCAAAGTTTAACACAGTTTACAGAATGTTTTAACATATATTGAAATTTAAATCTGACCAAATTTCACAGTTTTTAGTAAAATGATAGCACTTTAAATCCTTGAAAAGTGGTAAGTGACCCAAAACATTGCTTAGAACAACAAATTTAACACTACACTAGTCTGATATGGTTAAGTTATGGTACAACTTGCCATTGTGTATCATCAAATGGTATATTTTTTCCTTTTGGTCTTGTCATTATATTTTATTTTAGCCATTCTGATAAGTGTGTAGTGATATCTCAGTGTCATTTTAATTGCATTTCTTTGATGACTAATTATGTCAAATTATATTATTTTGATATTTAATGATCTGAGCTTTCTCAGTTCAAGACCATGAAGCCACTTAGGAAAAATAGAATTGCAGATGCACTCATAGACCAAACATTATTTAGAAATAAGAACAAACATTACTATCCATTCCAACAAAAAATAGATTTGTTATGCAGTATGGATTTTATATATTACCTGACACAACTTATATAGTAAAATGAAATAGGACAGGTGGCTTCTTGCAGCTATATACAACATCATTTTAACTTCAATTTGCAGTATAATTTTCCCAAGGTATACACAGAATATATATTTAATGTAAATTGTGAACATTTTAAACACTGTATATGGAAAATAATCAATTTTAAGTTTATAACAATCAAAATTAACGAAAGTTTATTTTAAATTAGTTAGCTTTCTCTGCATTGCAAGACAGAATAATCAAGAATTGGGAAGAAAAAAATAATCTCTGTAAAATTACTGGGGGTGCATTATAAAGTGTTCGGTAACCGATCAAACTCACAATTTGGATTGAATGGCAAGTGACTTTTAAAATCTGGAACTCATTGTCAATTTTATTTCTTCATTGTGTCTTAAATGTGGAACAACAATGAGGTATTTCAATGAGGTGAACCACAGATAGATTTCTCTAAGGGTGGGGTGAGGGTTACTCAAAAAGGAACTTGACAAGGCTTTTAAAGATATCGACAATCATTATAACATAACGTGACTGATTGTTACCGTGCTCTTAACTGGGCAAACACTTGTTGGCTTCCAAGATAGATTAACATAGTTGAGATGGTTCTAGCGGCCTTCTAGCACAGGGTCTCATGAGGCAGGGATTCTAGACACTGGCTGTGCAAGGCATGAGGCCTGTTAGTGATTCTCTTTTTTCCTCTGCAGAATGGGTCTTTCTACATTCCAGGTCCTTTCTACCCCAATAAATAATGCGGCGAATCTCTCAGTGAGTTGTACTTTTGGTTTAAACAGCCAACTGTCTCTTAAAAAGGACTTTTGTTTAAAGTCCTTTAAAAAAAAAGTTCTTTAAAAAAAAATATTTATTTTTATTTTTTAATCCCATATGTTTACTCTGATCCTGGAACTTTGTC
Source organism: Mustela lutreola (assembly GCF_030435805.1). Classification (NCBI taxonomy): domain Eukaryota; kingdom Metazoa; phylum Chordata; class Mammalia; order Carnivora; family Mustelidae; genus Mustela; species Mustela lutreola. The sequence goes on from NW_026709257.1 coordinate 659,494, forward strand.
CTTTAGACATTCTCTGCTGATTAAAATATTCTTCATCATCAGCACCTACTGCTCTCCTCTCCTGGTGGTCTCTCCGGAAGGGGTCTTCTCTAGCTCTTCTAGCAGGAGATGGGCACTTCCCCTCTACCCCTGTTGCCAGACCAACCTAACCTATCCTGCAGCGTCAGGTCGTCCTGGCCTTTTATCTGTTGTTCTCTTCTGAGTGGTTAGTTTTTCATAGATACTATGCTTTTCTTTTGGCAGGATTTACCCTGGACTATCAAAACCCATTTCTTGTGCCACTGATGCCTAAGAAACAGTCCTGATGAGAGAAGAGGAACTCGAACAGATCATATTTATCCTGAATGTTCCGTCCAAAATGAAAAATACATTTTTGAGGAGCCTCAAGATCTCTGAGAAGGGAAGTTTCACCAACTCTGTCATGTAGGGGCATCAATTCCGATTCTGTGTCAATTTTCCTACTTTCCCAGCTAGTAATTCTCTACCTCAGAAGGCCCACTCTCAACCGTTTCCTCTCTCAAAGGCAGTTGCTCTTAGAGTCTGCAAATGGCACTTGGGGCCTGCTGGTCGTTGGCTACTGCCCTCTGTACCTTGGGTCTAACAGCTGCGGGGCATCAAGATGAGAACGTCTCTTGTTCTAAGACTTAATATAGTTTGGGGCACATGGTAAGCAATAATCACTTTTTTTGTTGATCCAAGTGTTCGACCTTTCTTGATTATTCTAGTACCACAGTTTACTTGTTCTAAGATTTGTCTCCCCCCCCCCCATTTTAATATCTCTTAAGGTGGCACTCACCTTGCACTTGAGGACATATCCTAGTTTTACTGACAGCATTTCTCTTTCTTAGTCGAACATAAACTATAGTGCATCTTACCCTTGATGAAAGCTAGGATGCAATTAAATACTCTATTATGGTTACGATTCTGATATTTGAAATCCTCCGGTAGCTCCCTGTGCCCCCACAGTGTAGTACCTCATCTCCTCGGCATAGTATACAAACCATCTCACCCCCAGTGTTAACCCCGGAGCTCAGCCTCCATCCCCAGGTGATGCTGCCAGATCAGCTGTTGGTTGACATGAACTTGCTGTAGTTTCCCGAGTGCACTGTGCTGCCACCTGGCACTGTGAAACTTGACACACTCATCCTCATTCTTCGCATTGCCCTTGTCTATCACCTCCCCTGAAAATCTGTTCCTAAGTGGCTCTTTCCAGCTCCAACCTTCCCTTGGCAGTCTTTTATCTCCCTGTGGTAAAACCTGTCACACTGCACCATGGACATGCCTGTTGTCCCCCTGAGAAGAGAAAAGGGACAGTGAGGGCCCCCCAGCATTTGCAGCTCTAGTGCAGTGCCCCATGCTTGGCTTGCAGGAATGCCAGATCATGAAGACAAACGGAGATCATCCTCTGGCTAAAACCAGCTCTTCTTTGCCTACCGCAGTATCTGGTTCAATAAAGAGCAGCCAGTTATTATTGCTGTTTTTCTAGGGATTTTTTCCCCATATATTTCCCAGGTCTTTACTCTTTTTATAGCACTTTAATTCAGGCTTCAACCACTTCCTAGTCAGATCAGGTGAAATCATTTTCCTTCCCATAGCCTCGATGTATTTCACACCTAGTAATTGTTTCTTTTTAATGATTTTATTTATTTATTTGACAGAGAGAGATCACAAGTAGGGAGAGGAAAGCAGAGAGAGAGAGAAGAGGAAGCAGGCTCCCTGCTGAGCAGAGAGCCTGATGTGGGTCTCGATCCCAGGACACTGTGATCTTGACCTGAGTCGAAGGCAGAGGCCTAATCCACTGAGCCCCCCAGGAGCCCCCATATCTGGTAATTTTTAATCAACGTGGATTTCCTGCATCAAATTGTTCCTTCTTCTTCAGATATAAATATATAAATATATTGATCAAGTCACGTGCATGTCTTAGGAGAATGTCATACCTTTAGTAGCAAACTTGAAATCTTGGCCATTGGATTTGATTTTTGTTTTGGTTTGATTTGGTTCGTTTTTTGTAATTTTAAAAATCCCTCCAACCCTTGGCTCTGGCTGACCTGACTGCTTTCAGCTGTTTCTGCAACAAAGTTGTCCCAGCAGCGATAACTCTCATTGTTTACAGTGGCGCCCCTTTCTGAACAATTTGTTAATAAAAATCTTTTTTTTTTTTTTTTTTGGCTATGGTAAATGTGGAACAACAATGAGGTATTTCAAAGAGGTGAACCACAGATAAATTTCTCTAAGGGTGGAGTGAGGGTTACTCAAAAAGGAACTTGACAAGGCTTTTAAAGATATTGACAATCATTATAACATAACGTGACTGATTGTTACCGTGCTCTTACCTGGGCAAACACTTGTTGGCTTCCAAGATAGACTAACATAGTTGAGATGGTTCTAGCGGCCTTCTAGCACAGGGTCTCATGAGGCAGGGATTCTAGACACTGGCTGTGCAAGGCATGAGGCCTGTTAGTGATTCTATTTTTTCCTCTGCAGAATGGGTTTTTCTACATTCCAGGTCCTTTCTACCCCAAAAAATAAAGCAGCTATTCTCTCAGTGAGTTGTACTTTTGGTTTAAACAGCCAACTGTCTCTTAAAAAGGACTTTTGTTTAAAGTCCTTTAAAAAATAAGTCCTTTCAAAAAAATCTTTTTTTAAATTTTTTATTTTTTAATCCCATATGTTTACTCTGATCCTGGAACTTTGCCATTTTGACCTTCTCTGCTGATTAAAATATTATCTACTAAATGTCAGTTATTTGCAGGTACTTGCACTGTGGACATTCTTTACATATTTTTTTAAAAATCCATTCACGATTCTTAGTGAAAATCCCGGGAATCTGAAAGACTACCATTTGCTATTCATCAAACAGTTACTGTCTCCATCAAGTGACAGTGTTTCAGAGAACGTGAGCTCACAAGAGATGTAACCTTTTTTCCACTTTCTGCTACCATGTTCATTTCTATGTTACTCAGAGGAGCCTTCTTTGTAGAAACATATTATCCAATCTTTTATAAAGCTGAATTTAAATTCTGTCCCTTCATTCCCCACAAAGCTTAAAAAGCCAAGCAAATTTTGTTCCATTTTTTAAAAGCCCATAGATGGCATTTTTTTAAAGTTGCATTTTTGAGTTTCATCACTCTTTATGTTACTTCTACTTCACAGATAAACAATTGCTAATGACAATTTGAACTTCCTACAAATGTGCAATCAAAATCCCTAGGTACAGATTACTGAAGTTCTTCGTTCCCTTTAAACATTATTTCTCTCTTGATATGCATTCTTGTTTTGTATTATATTGCATTATAAAGTTTTTTTTTAACAGACTGCATTTTTTAGAGTAGTTTGGGGATCAAAGTAAAATTCCCTTTCCCCACATACACACAGCCTTCCCCATTATCCACATCCTGTACCACGGTGATAATTTTTCACGCTCACTGACCCTACACTGACACATCATTATCACCCCAAAGTCCACAGTTTACATTAGAGTTCACTCTTGGTGGGGCACCAGGGTGGCTCAGTGGGTTAAGGCTTCTGCCTTCGGCTCAGGTCATAATCTCACGGTCCTGGCATCGAGCCCCAGACCAGACTCTCTGCTTGGCAGGGAGCCTGCTTTCCCCCAACCCCTGCTTTCCCCGCCTGCCTCTCTGCCTGCTTTGATGCCTGTCAAATAAATAAATAAAATCTTAAAAAAACCTTTTCTCATATTGTTCACTCTTGGTATAGTATCTTATGCATTTTGGCAACTGTGTAGCGATATATATCTAAAATATCATACATGTCATACAGAACATTTTCACTGGCCTAAAAATCCTCTGTGCTCTGCCTGTTCCTCCTCTCCTCTCCTAACTGCTACAAACCGCTGACCTTTATACCATTTGCATAGTTCTGCCTTTTCTAGAAGGTCATATAGTTGGAACCTTGCAACATGAAGCTTTTTCAAATTGATTTCTTTCACTTATTATGATGGATTTTAAGTTTGTTCCATGTCTTTTCATTGCTTGATAGCCATTTCTCTTTATCGCTGAATCATATCCCATTGTTTCAATGGACCACAGTTTATCTATCCATTCTCCTCCTGAAGGAGATCTTGGTTACTTCCAACTCTTGGCACGTATGGGTAAAGCTGTTACAAACACAGGTTTATATGCAGGATTCTGTGTACACAAAGTTTTTGCTCTTTTGGGTGAGTACCAAGGAGCACGATTGCTGGATCATATGGTAAGAATATATTTAGTTTGGTAAGAAACTGCCCAACTGTCTTCCAAAGTGGTAGCACCATTTTGGTGTTCTCACCAGAATGAATGAGAGTTTCTCTTGTTCCTCATCGTCAAAAGCATTTTATGTTGTCAGTATTTTGGATATTAGCCATTCTAATAGATGTGTAGTGATATATCATTGTTTTATTTATTTATTTATTTTTTAAAAAGACTTTATTTATTTATCTGACAGAGAGAGATCACAAGAAGACGGAGAGGCAGTCAGAGAGAGAGAAAAAGGGAAGCAGGCTTCTGCTGAGCAGAGAGCCCAACGTGGAACTCGATCCCAGGACCCTGAGATCATGACCTGAGCCAAAGGCAGCTGCTTAACCCACTGAGCCATCCAGGCGCCCCTCTTTGTTCTTTTAATTTACAATTCCTTAATTAGACATGCTGTGAATCATCACAGCATCTTTTCATATCATTATTGCCATCTCAATATCTTCTTCAGTGAGGTGTCTGTTCCAGTCCTTGCCAATTTTTCAATCAGGTCATTCATTTTCTTGTGTTTGAGTTAATAAATAAATACATAATAATAATAAATAAATAAATAATAAATGAATGAATGAATTTATTATATATTATATATGTTATATATGTTACATATAGTATATTATATATATTATTATATATTAAATAATAATTTATTAAAAATAAATTTACTAATGAGGCCAAGAATTCAGAATCACAAATACTTCAGAACTAATAAAACTGCCTTCACTTGATGTTATTCTATAAGATAAATCCTACGATCAAGTTTCAATTTTAAATTCTTAAATCCTTATGAAGAAGCATCATTTGGAGGGAGCAGTTTTCATAATTTAGCATCCATCACCCTTTTTTTTAAAGATTTTATTTATTTATTGGACACAGAGAGAGAGAGAGAGATCACAAGTAAGCAGAGAGGCAGGCAAGCAGGGAGGGAAGCAGTCTTCCTTTTGTGCAGAGCCGATGTGGGGCTGGATCCCAGGACCCAGAGACCATGAATTGAGATGAAGGCAGAGGCTTAACCCACCACCCACGTGATGAGAGAGCCCCTCAGGTGCCCCTCATCCATCAGTCTTAATTGTTTGGAGGAAAATGTGTGGATGAATAATGCCTTAGGGAGCTAATCTCTCTAAAGAATTTTCAAGTCTTTACCCCTTCAAGGTTTTTGTACAGTTCTGATCGCCTCTAAACACCCAGCTGATTTCTACAGTGACAGGCCTGTTAAAACCTGTCCTCAAACCAGGAATAGAGCTTGAAACATACCAGTCAAGAGCAACTTTGAGTCTTTTAAGGAATTTATCATCATTTCTTTGTTTTTGGTTAATATCTAAAATAGTTCCCTATTACACTTGCATAATTTCTCCAGAGCTGACTTTGAAGGAGACATTTAGTTCCAGCTAGTTCCATATTTTGGCAAGAACTATATTTCTATATAAAAAAAAAACCTATTTTAGGGCACCTGGGTGGCTCAATGGGTTAAAATCTCTGCCTTCGGCTCAGGTTATGATTCCAGGTTCCTGGGATTGAGTCCCACAGTGGGCTCTCTTCTCAGCAGGGAGCCTGCTTCCATTCCTTTCTCTCTGCCTGCCTCTCTGCCTTCCTGTGATCTGTGTCAAGTAAATAAATAAAATTTTTTAAAAAACATATTTTATACCAGTTATTCATGTTTATTAACTAAGATATCACAATACAAATAATACAAACAGTTGCTCTTTATTAATACCTTCAACCAAGATCAAAAAAATAAGTCATATTTTCTCCAAAAATTTTATATCATCTGATAGGTCAGATATATATAAAATTACATTTAAAGTTTTAAAACTATCAGCAAATATTTTCATTTGAACGCAAATTTCAAAGAAAATCTACTTTTCCAAACACGACTTTTTATCTTATTTTTTTTTAATTTTGTAGACAACTGATAAAATGTTTAGTGACACTCTAAATGTTAGATCGAAAAAAATGATTAATAAATGTAGGTTCAAATTATTATGTTCCATTAAAAATGATTTAGTCTTTGATGAACATCTGTTTGGTAATGTGTTGTATCCAGATATAGTAAATTAATGACATATATAAAATTATAGGGAAATGACACCTTCCGTTCCATTATGAGTAGAGCTTTTAAAATGCTATTTGTCACAACCTGTCATCTTGTCATTATGTAGCATTATGTAGCATTTAAAAAATGTATACTCTTCACTTTGAAGTCTTTTAGAAATCTAAAATATGACTTTCTATGTTTTGTGTTTCCATATTCCTTTATTGCCAGTTTGAACAAATCCACATGCTTTGATTCAAAGGTAACAAATTCCTCTTATTTGGAAAAATGATGTTTATTTTTGTTCTCTCACCCTTAGCAGGTGGTTTCATTTTAGCACACTTCAGAGTTATAATTTCATACTTATTAAAAACATTTATTATGATCTACTTAGATGAATGAAACTTTCATTTTATTAAATTATTTGCCAAAAAATCTGTTATTTTAAAAATGTATTTCCTTGGAAGGGTTATTTTAGAGCATTGAGAGAGGATCTAGGAGTGTGGTATTATGCAATTTTTAAGTAGGTTTGAAATGGTTATTTATATGATTGTTTCTTTAAGGCTTATGTATATTGTCCATTATATGGTATAAAATATTTTGAAAGTAAATTTAAGGTATGTTTTACATTGTTTATTTTTTGGAAAAAAATATTGAAATGACTTATGAAATGCAGTATACTCTCAACATTCATTTTTTCTGAAATTTACCAATTGTGTATTGAACCTATTATATGGCAGTTATTACTTCAGACTACACTGGTAAATGAAATACTTGGCTTTGTAGAACGTTTATTTTAATGGGTGAGATAATTAAAAGCTATAAACCTTAATAAAAATTGCATAGTGCATTCAAAAATGATGAGTACAATGGGGAAAAAAAAATTAGATCAGGGTGAGAAAAAATCAAGGTTGCTAGGCAGGAGATGGGGAGATAAGAATTTTAATAGGAAGATCAGGGTAGTAACAATGAAGCTGACAATTGAACAAAGGTATGGAAAGGTGATGAATTTGCCCAGAACTATCAGCAATAAGGTCACTCCAGACAAAGGAATTGGCTATCTTGAAGGCCATAAAGTTGGATCGTGTCTGGCATATCTGAGGAATAGCAAGGAGGCCACTGTGAGTGACTGAAGAGTAGCAGGGAAAGAGGTCACAGAGGTTAAATGAGTGGCTAGATCATGTAAAAGCTTAGAAGTCATTGTAAAACTCTGGCTTTTATATTTGGAAATTTACTGTATGATAGAATTTCTGCTAATAACGGAGAGTTCAAATGTCCATAAAATTTCAAGGATTCTTTTTCTTGTAAGACAGAATAAAGAAAAAGAGTTCATATTTTCACATGGTGTAACAAATGCCCAGAGATCCAAGTGTAGGAATCTATGGGCAACAGAAGAAGGCACTAAAATCACACCAATATATTTGATGACTGTGACTATATATAAATTTGTATTTTCTAGATTTTTTTATAGTCATGGAATCACACAGTATATACTATTCATTGCCTGCCTTTTCTTTTCTCAGCACCATTACTTTGAGAATCTCCAATTGTAAATAGTTCATTTTGATGTTGAACAGTAATCTCTTTAATGAATAGATCATAATTTGTCTTTGCTCTATTGATGGACATTGATGAACATTTCCACTGTTTTCAATTCTTAAAAATAAAGCTGCAATGTAATTCATAAACAAGTCCTTGTATGAACATAGGGTTTGTTTCTCTTGGTTAAATGCCTAGAATTAAAATGGCTATTCGTGTAACTGCAACATATTTTGCATTTAAAAAAAATTTCAAACTATTTTCCAAAGTGGTGGTATCATGATATATGTCAACAACAGTTTAGATTTTTTGTTGCTTCTCAATCTAGCTCAGACGAAGTACAATTAGCCTTTATAATTTTAGCCATTCTAATAGATATGTAAGCATGTCTCATGATTTTAATTTGTATTTCTTTAATGTCTAAATGTTGAGAAATTTGTCATGTGCTTATATCCTTTTGGTGACATGTCTCTTCAATACTATTCTTCACATGTAAAATTGGATACTCTTTTTGGTTATTAGTAAGGTTTTTTTATTTTTATTCATTTTTTAATAATCAGAGTAGATGTCCATTATCAGATATATAATTTGCAAATTCCTTCTCCAACTTTACGTTTTCTCAATGGAGCTTTGATAGCTGTGTCTTTCAAGAAATATGCTAATTCTTTCCTGGTACACGGAGGTATGACTAGAACATTATCAATGTTGACCTTTGCAAAGAAAATCATGGCTTAAGATATATGTCGTCTGCAGCTGTTGGGAGTGTTTTGTAATATCAAGCATATCTACTTAGTTGATCATTTTGTTCAAGTCTTACATATCTTACCAATTTGATGACCATTTTTCTATATAATCTTAAAATAAAGGTGTTGCAATTTTTTTCCATTTCTCTTCTAAGGTAGAAGTTATGATTTTTGTTCTTAGTTTTTCCCTATATATCCCCAAATCTGTTATTATGTATTAAAAATCAAGAATAATTATACTCCCTGATGAATTCATCCATTTATTCTTCTGTAATTTTGACTTGATCTTTATGTCTGATAATGAAATTTGCTTTAAAATCACTTTTCATTATCTTGATATAACCACCAAAGTTATAGTGTGATTAGTGTTAATATAGCATATTTTTTCTTTTACTTTATAAAGCACTTCTATATTTAATCCTGAAAAAAATAAACAGCTTTTTAGCTCTGGAAGCATCTTTCTAAATTATCTTTTTTTTTTTTTTTTAATGAATCAGTAGCAATTTTTGTTAAGGGACCTAAACTGAAAGTAGGTTTAGAACTTTATTTATTTATTTATTTATTTATTTATTTAGTAAAAGATTTTATTTTGTTTATTGACAGTGAGAGAGAGAGAGAGAGAGGTAACGCACAAGCGGGGGTAATCACATGCAAAGGGAGAGGAAGAAGCAAGTTCCTTGGGGTGCAAGTAGTCCCATGCAGGGCTGGATCCCTGTACACTGGAATCATGACCTCAGCCAAAGCAAACATCTGCTAAAACAACTGAGTCATCCAGGCACCCCTAGAAAATTAAAAAAAAAGACCTTTTAAAAATATTTTGTTTCTTTCTTTTTTTAATAATTTATTTATTTATCAGACAGAGAGACAGGAATAGGAACTATAAGCAGGGCAGATGGAAAAGGAGAAGCAGGTTTCCCTCTGAGCAGAGAGCCTGATGTGGGGCTCCATACCAGGACCCTGAGATCATGACCTGAAAAGAAGGGACACTTATGGAGGAAGCCACCCAGACACCTCTTTTCTTTGTTTTTAATATATGGCAACTGATGCTTCCCAGCCACGAGGAGCATATTACCCATTGATTAAATCTTTGATAACAACCTATTTAAAGAGGTGTGTAAATATATACTTACTCAGATATATACACTTTGTGTTTTCTTCATAGTTTGTGGGTGGACCCCATGGTCACAACACTGCTTCCAGTCTTTGCCTTCCCATCTTTTGATACCAGGTATTTGGCCAGCAAAGCAAATTAGTATCAAAATTAATAAGCCCTTGGCACCATATCTCTGGAGCAGGGGTTGCTCTTAGCCAAGGCCCAGAGCAGTTGACCTCCCCTCGCTAGTGCTATAGCCGCAAGGACTAGGTCCCTGCCACCAGAGCTAAGTCTTACATATGTTATGCTAAGCAGACAAAACCAAATCAGGAAAGCTCCGACAGCTTTCACTGGCATGCCTCATCTCCCACTCCCTCGATGTCCAGGCAGTACCAGATGCCAGGGAGGGGTCTTGGTCCAACATATGGGAGGGAAGGAAGTAGCCACGAGCAAGTACCTGCCTCTCTATACCTTTCTTTCATGAGCAGGTTGTAAGGAGGAGGAAGAGGAAGGGGAAGAGAGGTGAACTTCAAGGGGTGAAGGCCTCAGGTAGGCATCTGGCTCCTGCCAGTAGGAAAGGGACAAAGGAGAAGGCAGTGAGTCTTGCAGGGAGGGTGGGGGGTAAGGGTTACAGCTTATGACGGAATCTGGAAAGGAATAATAGGGATACTAGTCATTTGAGTCCACCATTGGCAAGCTGGGCTGGGTGTCAGGGCAGATAGGCCTCCCTGGGCAACGGCACATGAGAGAAGTTGGAATTCTTCTCTGAGGAGCAGGTGGAGCTTTGGGTGTTGGGAAAGCATAGACAGTATTGTTCCAGGGCCAAGGACAGGTCCGGGTACTCCAGGATGGAGGTTAAGGCCACAGTATGATCCAGGTCTCCTACCACCAGCTTGAAGGAACCACATGCCAGCCACCCCTCATTATTGTGTATAACTCCCTGGTGCACTTATTGGCTTATCCATCAAATGACTCCTTCAGCAGCTTGAAAACCACCTCCACAGGCACTCCAGGATATGGGAGGCTTCCAGAGTGAAGATTTTGCACGGGATCACCCCAAAAGACCAGAAGTCACTCTGGTGGATGTAGATCTGGTCAAACATGGCCTTAGGGACCATCCACTTCACAGGCAGTCCACTGTTGGTTGTCTTTTTATAGTAACTGATGTGGTGATATCTCTGGCAAGGCTGAAGTCTGAGATCTTCATCATGTTGTCCTTTGTCACCAGCACTTCCCTGGTGGCCAGGTCTTGGTGTATGCACTTCTTGGAGGCAAGGTACTCCATGCCTTAGGATACCTGATAGGCACAGGATACCAGGTCCTTGGAGGAGAGTTGCTCTGCTGCATTGTGGCTGATATTGTAACAGTACTCCAGGTCAGGAGGCCTCTGGGCCTGCAGGTACTCCTGTATGTTGTCTTTGGAGGCATATTCCATGAGGGTGTACAAAGGACCGTCCTGTGTGCAGTACCCAGCAGGTTGATGGTGTCCTTGTGCTGTCCAATCATCTTCATCATCTCCATTTCTGAGATTAGGTTTGACAGGTCTTTCTCTGTTGCATCTGACTTCAACATCTTCACAGACACTTTAGTCAAATGGTTGGATTTGTCTTTGTCTAGCCCAATGGCCTACTCCAACACCACCTGCCCAAAGTAGGCCTGTCTTAGGGGTCTGCCTAAACTGCCTAAAACCAGCCTGCCTCAAGGCAATTATGAACTCTAGATTATCCTCAAAAACATTAAACCACAAGCTAAAAGTTCTCTTCACTAGGTCTCTGTCGCAGGTCTAATTTTCTTATCTTTCATCATTTATCTTTTTCCTAATTCTTATTTTCAGTAGAGTTTTATTTTGCTTCCAGGTGTTTCCCCTGGTTTCTGTATGCTGTTTCATAGGGAAGAATTATCCTGTCATAAAATTATTTCTTGAGCATTCATTACATCTCACAGTTAAAATGGGTTCTTTTATGGTATTGATTCATTTGAGTTTTCTCAAAATGGGAAGAATTTTCAAAATGGTGTTTTCCTCAAGGTTCAGAGTATGTTTTAGCCTCATCTTTACTCTTTTTGAAATTCACTTTTCAAATTCTTGTCCCTCTTTTTATTTTTTCAAACTAAAATGTTTTATTTTTACTATTCTTTTATTTGAGTATAGTTGATATTCAGTGTTACATTGGTTTCAGGTTTTCAATATCTCCATACATTATTCTATGATCACTACAAATATAGCCACCATCTGTCACCATATAACACTATTATAATATCATTGACTATATTCTCTACACTGTCCCATATCTCTTTTTAAAATCTCTATTTTTATGTTTTCTGTTATTCCAATTTTCGACCATCATTTTACTTGGTTACTTTAATAAAATATACCTGATTACACAAACTTTCCTGAAAACCATAGCATTTGATTTATAGTCTTCTTCTTCTTTTTCTCTTTTTTTTAATTAACATATAATGTATTATTAGCCCCAGGGGTACAGGTCTGTGATCGCCAGGTTTACACACTTCACAGAACTCACCACAGCACATACCCTCCCCAATGTTCATAACCCCACCACCCTCTCCATACCCTCCCCAAACCCCCGGCAACTCTCAGTTTGTTTTGTGAGATTAAGAGTCTCTTATGGTTTGTCTCCCTCCCGATCCCATCTTGTTTCATTTACTCTTTTCCTGTCCCCCATATTGCACCTCCATTTCCTCATAACAGGGAGATCATATGATAGTGTCTTTCTCTGGTTGATTTATTTTGCTAAGCATAATACCCTCTAGTTCCATCCATGTCATCACAAATGGCAAGATTTCATTTCTTTCGATGGCTGCATAGTATTCCATCGTATATATATATATATATATATATATATATATATATTATAATTCATTTGTTGATGGACATCTAGGTTCTTTCCATAGTTTGGCTATTGTGGATATTGCTGCTATAAACATTTGGTGCACGTGCCCCTTTGGATCGTATAGTAGTCTTCTCTACCTCTATCAGAACCCCAGGAAGCTTTATTTATTTATTTACTCACATAAACAGATGATCCAACACAACGTTTTTTGATGTTCAAATGTATTATAATATCTTACCGCTTAACACTATGCTTACTGCTCTCTTTCACTGTCTGACTAAATCCTCATCATCACTATGCCATTTAATCAGAAAGAACATTTGAACTCAGAGTTCTCTCCATATCAGGGAATGAAGACTCCACCCTTCTGTTTGTGCAGGTAAAATAAATGTTGATATTGTCTGTCCTGCACATACTCCATCCTGTTCACCAGAATATTCACCATCCAAATATATACAAAATAAAAACCATACCTCACCACTTCTATTACCACCCAGCATGCTAAACACCATCATATGTTCCTGAATTATTGACTTGATTGATAACCCCACTTCCACACATACTGCACTCCTTTCTCCCTGCAAATTTATTTTGGTACAGAAACTTAACCTAAAAATCAAGTCAGATGATTTTATTCTGCTGTCGAAAGTCTTTTGGTATCTTCCCCTTTCATATTAAATAAAAACTGAAGGCGTTTTAATGTACTAGAAGGTCACGCATCAATACGTTCTTACCTCTCTCCACCACTATGAACTCCTCATTGGCCTCCTTGATTTTCCTCAAAAGTAACAGACCAGCTGTTCACACAAAGTCTATATACCTACTTGCTCTGCCTAGAGCAATCTTTTCCTTTAATATGTGTATAACACCCTCCTTCACTTCCTGGGTCTTTGTGCAAATAACATCTCATAAATGAGATATAACCATCCAACACAAAATAAAATTAACTTTCCTCCCAGCATTCTCCAATGGCTTTTACCTTTCTTGTATTTCTTTGTAACACTTATCACCATCAACCATCAATCATTATTCTATTACTGGTTTATTTTGTGATTGGAGACAGAGAGAGAGAGAATTGGGAGGGGGCGCAGAGATAGAAGAAAACACCCCACTGCCTAGAAAGCCTGCTGGGGAGTTACATCCCAAGGCCCTGAGATCATGACCCAAGCCAAAGGCAGTCACTCAATGGGCTGAGCCACCGAGGTGCCCCTGTATTATTGGCTTATTTCACTATTGTATTTCAAAAGAATGTAAGCTCTTTGTGGTCAGGTATTTTATATGTTTTATTAATTGAAGTATTCTCAGAAAGGTAGCTGGCAGATTGTAAGGGCTCACTAAACTGTATTTTGTTGTTATTATTGGGCTCCTTTATGGGCTTTACCTCTTACGCTAGACGTCTATCCTTCAGATGTAAGCAATAAGAATAGAGCCCTGCTGCCTGTTCAAATGAGTAAAAAGCCTGTATTAAGTGGATATTTTAAAAGCTAAATGAATGGCTTAATAGTTGTATATAGGGGGAAAGGGAACATATTTTCCACGGTTTAGAAGTGGAGTTCTTTTATAGAGTTCTTGTACAAGCCTACACTATTGAACGATAATGGGCAGTTGTACATTCCAATTATACAAACACTTTGGTAATTTATATCCTTTTTTTGTAATTCATGACTGGATCATTTAATTCCTTAGGAGCATTATACCATTTCAACTTTTCTGTTCAATAAACTTATTGGGGTTGCTACCTTTTTTATTCAAATGGAGAAATAGTCATCATTTCATCTAACTAAAGTGTTATTGATTGTGTTGTTTTCTAGGAAGGAGTCGCACATGCTAGTTTAAAAGTTTTGTTAAATTCCCAAGTCTGTCACCGATAAAAGCCTTTTGTAGATTAGTAACTTGATCAAAACAGAAAAGTTATGTAACACTCAATTGTTATACTATCTTTGTTTCCATCTTGCATTGTAATAACACCCATCTTAACTCTATTTAAGACAAGTTATCGCCAGATGGCTTTCTGGCATTGATTGCATGATATGAAATCTAATATAACTAAAAGTTTTTGGTTTTATTAGCATATAAATAATTTAGAAAAATATATGTATTTGAATATAAGGTAAAGTTTTAAATTATTTGGCAATAGTAAACTAAACTTTTTTTTGGTAAATTTTTATTTTCTATAATTTCTTTGAGCTCTTTTGCAATAAGAAACAAGTTACAAAAAATTAAGGTTTATTTACCCCAATTCAAAATAATTAGGAATATAATCATAGAGGTTGAAGTATTTAAAATATTGAACCCAAAACATTTTATTAGGTAAATTCGTGAATGCTGAGCATTCACTGTTAAAATATACTAATACTATTGATACACTGGTAGAAGCCTAAAATCAAATATTTATTAAATATTTATATCCATATCTTTTCATGGCGTGGTAATTCATTTCTCTAGCATTAAATAATATTCCATTGTTTGCATGTACTACACTTTATTTGACCTTTCACCTATGGAAGGATATCTTGGTTGCTTCCAAGCTTTTGTCAGTTATGAATAAAACTGCTATAGACATCTTTGTGTGTATAGATTTCATCTTCTTTTGATAAATACCAAGAACTGCTACTGCTGAATCATCTGGCAAGAATATGTTTAGTTTTGTAAGAAACTGCCAAGTTGTTTTCCATTCTTTATTCTCAATAGACATGGAAGAACATTCCTGTTGTTCCACATCCTCACCAACATTTCGTGTTCTGTTGTCAGTGTTCTGGATTCTGGGTATGTACTGGTGTCTCTTTTTTGTTTTAATTTGCATTTTCCTGATGACATATGATGTGAAGCATCTTTTTATATGCTTATTTGCCATCTGTAATATTTTCTTTTGTGAGGTATCTGCTAAGGTCTTTGGCTCATTTTTAATCAGGTTTTTCCCCCATTGTTGAGTTTTAAGGGGTCTTTGTGTATTTTTGATTAACAGTCCTTTGCCAGATGTGTATTTTGCAAATTTTTTCTCATAGTCTGTGCTTTGCCTTTTCATTCTCTTGGCATTGTGTTTCACAGAGTAGACATTTTTAAATTCAGTGCTTGTGCTTTTGTAGCTAAAGTTATTTCCAAAACCAAGGTCATTTAAATTTTCTTCTATATTACCTTCTACATGTTTCATGTTTAGGTTTATAATCCAATCTGAGTTAATTTTTGTGAAGAGTGTATATCTGCCTGGATTTATTTTATTTTATTATTTTATTTTATTTTTATTTTATATTTTTACATTTAGCTTCACCATTACTCCAGAATCATTTGTTTAAAAGATTGTATTATGCTCTCTTGTATTGCTTTTGCTTTTATATTAAATATAAAATATAATTATAATATATATTCCATTCCTTTAATCTAGTCTTTCTGTGGTATTACAATATCTTGCTTACAATTATCGTTATGGTATATTTTTTGCATGATTTTATTTATGTATTTGACAGAGAGAGAGAGATCACAAATAGGCAGAGAGACAGACAGAGAGAGAGATGAGGAGAAGCAGGCTCCCTGCTGAGCAGAGAGCCCAATGCGGGACTCGATCCCAGGCCCCTGGGATCATTACCTGAGCCAAAGGCAGAGGCTTAACCCACTGAGCCACCCAGGCGCCCCATCGTTATGGGAATCTTTGAAGTTAGTCCTCAGTCTTTGTTCTCCTTCAACACTATGTTGAATATTGTGAGTCTTTGCCTCTCCATATAAACTTTAAAATAAGTTTGTTAATAGTAAAAAAAAAAAGAACTTGCTGGAATGCATTAATTGTATAGATAAACTTGGAAACCAGTGACCTCTTGAGCTTAGCAGGAGATAGACCATGGACATCAGTTGTCACAGTGGTGCCTCTGGCAGTACCTATTGAAAATCCCTAGGCAAAATGAGACCTCAAGGATCTGAGAAAATGTCTAAGAAGTACTTGATACATCCCTTGGGTATGGTTTATTGAAGTGTCCACCTGTCTGAAAGCTGGGGAATCTAGATTAGGGAGGGAAAATTAGTTATGATAAAACATATCAACAAACATGAATAAATTTTGTAAAACTAATTGTCATGGCTCATATACAATATGACCAACAGAGGGACCATCAAAAGGAAAGCTTCCGTTATGTTTATAGTGAAATTTTTTATTCAAAATAAAGCAATGACAGGGGAAGACACAATGAGAAAATTACCATTTTTTAAATGGTAAACTTCTTACAAAATGGATTAGGTTTTATATTCTAAGTAGTATATTGAAAAGTAAAACATTGGGGCACCTGGGTGGCTTAGTGTTTTGGGCTGCTGCCTTCGGCTGGGGTCATGATCTCAGGGTCCTTAGATTAAGCCCTGCATTGGGCTCTCTGCTCCGCAGGAAGCCTGCTTCTCTCTCTCTCTCTATCTCTCTGCCGGCCACTCTGCCTACTTGTGATCTCTGTCTGTCAAATAAATAAATAAAATCTTTTTTAAAAAAAGAAAAGAAAAGTAAAATAATAAAAAATAAAATCTAATTTAAAAAAATTATGTAATTTTTAAAAAAGCTTAAAAATAGCAGAACCATTTTTCTTATAACTGGAAAATACATTGTATATATATCTATCAAAAATAACTTGTCGGGCTCCTGGGTGGCTCAGTGGGTTAAGCCGCTGCCTTCAGGTCAGGTCATGATCTCAGGGTCCTGGGATGGAGCCCCACTTCGGGCTCTCTGCTCAAAGGAGAGCCTGCTACCTCCTCTCTATCTTTGCCTGCCTCTCTGCCTACTTGTAATATCTCTCTGTCAAATAAATAAATAAAATCTTTAAAAAAAAAATAACTTGTCATGGGGGCACATGGGTGGCTCAGTGAGTTAAAGCCTCTGCCTTCGGCTCAGGTCATGATCCCAGGATCCTTGGATCCAGTCCCACATCAGGCTCTCAGCTCATCAGGGAGCCTGCTTCCCCCTCTCTCTCTGACTGACCCTGCCTACTTGTGATCTCTGTCAAATAAATAAATAAAATCTTTTATAAAAAAATTTAAAAAATAACTTGTCATGTCTGGAATCAGGAGCATATGGAAAAAAATAATATCTGAGGACAATACTTCTGCCATGTTTTGTGCCTTGTTAATATTTTTAAACATTCAGGCAACTTTTCGCTTTATTGAAATACCTGCTAAGATACCAGCAGTGCCTTTTGGAGCTCTATGACTATAAAAATTAACTGCAAATATTCAAAATGTTTACTATGGTGTCACTATTTAGGGCCACCACCAAGCATGTTTCAGAAGTAAGCATAACTGTTACTCTTCTGTAAGGCAAAAGGGCATGTTTTCAGGAGTTCCATCTGCTGTACCAGGAGGTGAATCAAGTAATAATTTTTGTCTATAAAATAATTCACTTTTCAATCTAACATTCCTCATTCCACATTATAATAATAAAAACTAGGAGGAGACTAAAACAAACAAACAACTACAACTACAACAACCAGCTTTACCTTCAGTGGTAGAGTAAATAGAACCTTATGAGTAGCCTGAAATTTATTTTTAAATATTTTTAAGATAAACGTTTTTGTTAGAAAACCATATATTTTATATTACTAAGAAATAACAGGCAAAGTTTTAGTAACTTCTAAAAAGTCTAGTTACTTCTATTTATCTATTAACTCATCTCTTTATGAAGTAGAACATGATCACACCTATTGTATCTACCCAAGTTTGTATGCTTTGGTTATTTTATGTTTGCTATTTCCTTGCTTAATTTTTACAATATTTGATACATAATAGTATCTTTAAGTCCATCTACGGTTTCACAGAATTTGTTTGAACTTCATAAAAATGTACATACTTTTTGCACTGTCCTTGCTTTACTTCTCTATTAACTTTCCAAGATTTATTCACTTTAGAGTGTGTAGCTATCATTTATTTTTATTCCTCCATAATGCTATGTTTACAAATTTGTATTTATCTGTACTTTTAAAAATATCTTAATTATATACCATTTCTCATCTCATGTAACACTCATGTTACTTCTACACTTATCAGATATTATGTAACTGAAAACCACAACTCAGCAACAATATAGCACCATTTTTCAAAATTAAATGGCTTACCAGAATTCTTTAATTCTATCCTTTATTTGTATTGGATGACCCTTTATTCTAGTATTTGGCAGTGTTCATATGGAGGAAAGCTTATAAGTTGATATTCCATAAATAGAAGGATTTATTATGATTGATTAATTATTTTCATTTAGAATGCATAGAATATGGTTGATTTAATATTTGTTTCTTACTCTCTGCCTGGAACATAGTGCTATCTATGTAATAGCCACTAAAATATTAATTACCTAGACTTTAAACTTCATATGAATAGGAATAACATACAGAACTCTTCTCAGATTGGGACACCTGGGTGGCTCAGTCAGTTAAACGCCTGAGCCTTTAGCTCAGGTCATGATCTTAGGGTCCTGGGACTCAGTTCTGCAACAGATTCCCTGCTTAGCCGGGAGTTTGCTTCTCCCTCACCCTGCTGCTCCCCCTGCTTGTGCTCTCTCTCACTCTCTCTCTTACAAATAAATAAAATTAAAAAAATAAATTCTTCTCAGATAGCTAATATAGAATATCGTCTTTGTATTCATCAAAGGGAAAGTGCCATATAATAATGAAATTCAGACTACTTCAAATTCATTTTTTAACCAGTAAGAAAGTACTGTAAACAAGCCAAAAATGTCTTTAATGAATTAAAGAAAGAGATTGGTTTTCAATATCTTAATGTTTCTAAAATAAATTGCAAGATTTTTATACTCGATATCAGTGTAAATATTCATTATACAAGGATATTCTAAAAATAAACCTGAGAAAACTACTTGACATATATGATGACAAAAACGAGTTTGACAAAAGTCAGTTTGGGTAAAACTTACAACGCCTACCACCTGAAACTCTTGTTCTATAATTTAATTATTTTAATTTACAAAAATACAAAAATAATGTATCAGAGTAAGTCTATTGATAGCTTTGAAGGTATGCTCTGGTTGTGCACTGTTTACTATTGAAAGGGGAATCAAATATGTGATGCTTATGGTGTGACTATATTAAAATTCAACAAGTTCAGAAGCATACGAGGAATAGAATAAAGACAAAAGATGACCCTTACTTATCCTAAAGATAGACAATGGTATATATGTGCTAGTTGGGGAGAGAATCCAGTCAGTAGATGGAGGATGTGGTAGTGGGAAAAAAAAGACACAACGTTTTGGTTGAACGTTTAGCACTATATTTAACAAAGTGAAATTGTGTGTTAACAGCCTTGAATAAAATCCAAAAAATATTTTCAATTCATTGAAGATTATTTAGGAAAAACTTGAAAAATACAACTTGATAAGCATTCCAATAAAAGATTCATAAGCAATACAAGTTTCAGAATTTTTAGTATATTTTCCCTAAAAAGCCATTTGATTTAAATTAAAAAGAATTCTATTTACCTGCCACTTAAATAAGAGGAAATTATTTGGTTTTGTTATAAGTCAATAAAATAAATTAACATATCTTGAGAAAACAGATATGCACACTAAGTTAAAAATAATAGTGCTTAAGCTGTTCAGCAAACATTTGCAAAATTCCTTGCCCTCAGCTAGCTCTGGAGTTCTGCTCGGTGAGTAAGGCCATGTATGTTACTGCTCAGAGTACTGACGCAAAGCAATTATCCCCTTCACCACCATTTTTTGCCATTGATATGTCATGCTATGTTGTTTAGAGATACATAGATGGCCCTACATGAAGGCCTTTTTTTGTGTGTATACGGGTGACTGTGATTTAACTTTCAAATCAGATGGCTCCTGATTTACAATGATTCAACTTACGATATATTTGGCAATGATGTGAAAGTGAAAGTGATTCAGTAGAAACTGTACTTTGAATTTTGAATTTGGGTCTTTATAAAAAGGGCCAGTGACATGTGGTATGGTGCCGTCTTGTGATGCTGGGCAGGGTCAGTGAGCCACAGCTCCCAGTCAGCTAGAAGATTACAGGGGTGAACACCTGATATTCTTACAACCACTTTATATATAACCATTCTTCTTTTTTTTAGTGTAATATTTAATAAATTGCATGTGATATTTGATACTTTGTTATAAAATAGGCTTTGCTTAAGATGATTTTGCCCAAATGCAGGCAAATGTAAGTGTTCTGAGTATGTTTAAATAAGCTTAAGGTAAGCTATGATATTTAATAGTTTAGGGGTATTAAATGCATTTTCAATTTTTTATGTGTTTCTCTGTACATATCCCCCTTGTAAGCTGTGGAACATCTCTATATGTATATGTAGCCTTGGTATGGCTTACATATTATTGGCATGAAACATCTAGAACTGTACGTGTGCCATATGATTGTCTACAACATAAAACAAGTTTCTTGAAAACTTGTGCCAAAGGGGTTATGTCTTTAAGGATTCTTATTTCTGAAGGGTTCTCTCAAATGTAAGATTTTTCAGAAGTTAAGTGAAAATCTGACCAAACTAAACATTTTTCCATTTTCCCTAGTGAGCAAAGATAGCTAAAATCTATCTGCCATTTTCAACACTGTACTCAACGACTGTAATTCTAATTTAAGAACAGATTATTTATATCAAAACCACATGTTGGCCTAATCTTACACAATATTCATAAATCTCACTCAGAGCCTTGGACACTTTTATTTGTTGAGTCTATATGGTACTACGGACATTCATCTTTTTTGGACCTCATAGCTTCATGTATGTCTATACTTTTGAAAATACATGCATCATAGTTCCATTGTAAAATGTCTGGGTTATAAAATGTGCTATGCTATCAAAATGGTAATAAGAACATACAAATGACCTGATGTAATGAACTGGACCAGATTGCCAGATATCACATTTCATACCAGAAAGTTTCAGTGGTAAGTTTTAAAATGGCCAGCTATACTTCGACTGAATTATAACTCATTTAACTTCTTTCTTTGTGTCCAGTATTATACATTAGTCAGTATTATAGTAAATAAGTACTTTGGACAGATGTAAATATGCTGTAATAAAAAATGTTTTTCTTCTTTCTTTTAGTCCTTTTTACTTGTAAGACTAGCCACAAATACCTTGCCTCCTCCAAAATAATTTGCAATCCAAATTTATCTCTAAATGAATTTATTGCACAGAAAAAAATATATATATACACTTACAGTAGACATGTTCAAAAATAGTTACACAACAGCAGGGCCCTAAATGTAAGCAGTATAGTATGTTTTGTTTTGTTTTCTTTAAATAAATAGAGGTTATGTGAAATACTGGAATTTTATTTCCAGGCCTAGTATTTCAAGACAGTTAACTACACTTACAGTGTCAACAGCCTCTTGTTGGCAGTATGATTTTATTGGCTCCATGGAATAAAAGCAAGAATTTACTATTGCTTCTTTCTTTTATGACACACACAGAAAAAAAAAATTGACACATTTGCTCAAGACCAACCAGAATCATTTTAACCTATCAATATTGATGGGAGGCCTTACTGCCAAAGTCACTGCTGGGTTTTCACAATTCATTGCAGACAATCTGCTACTCCCTTTATGATAAAGGAGAGAAGAGTCATAATCAGGGAAGAAAGCTAGATTAATACTTGTAATTATCATTGAAATATTTAGCCTGCTATAGGATTATTATTATTAGTGTCATTTGATAATTTTCTCTCATTTTATTAAACACAACTGTGAGTAATTACCCTCCCTAATATTTCTCTGTATTGGCTGACTAGCTAGCAAACATTGATGAAAATATCCGGTAGCCACACATATAAAATGCTGCATTATGATGCTGTTGAATCAAAACATACCACTACCTGATCCTGTAGCTCTTTGAGGATTTGCAAATCAATTAATTCTATGTTTATTGGATTCTTCCCATACAATTAGAAAATGTATAATAGAGTCCATGAACACTATTAGTTTTACCATTTTAAGCCAGCAATCACACTTTGATTTTTACAACAAAAGCAGAAATATAAACACACACATTTGGATCAGTTTTCTGTTAGTCTGTCTGGACTTCAGAATCCTATTCCTCAAGATAATGCACACCAAAGTTCTGGATTAAACAAGAAATTAGATGGCACCTGAACACTTGGTTTAATATTCTCCAAAGGACTTATTTCTTACATTATGACATTGTTTTACAAAGATCCATACTTTTATAATGTTAGTATTTTTAATAATCAATAAAGTCAATTAATCCTGATTAAAAATCAAACATAAAAATTTCTACTTTTTGCTTTTGCCCCCTCTATTTAGAACTTATTTATAGCCTGATAATTCAAAGGTCCCTATGTTTATGAAAATCTGGACAAAAATAGCTCTAAGATCCCATTCAGAACTTGATATTAATCTAAGTCTTTTGGCTCCATTTATCCTGAGAGCAAAGAGTAGGACAAAGGATTTTGTACTGTTAGTTTATCTGGGAGATTATCCAAGGTAGAAAAGAATGGGAAATTCATACAGTGAAGAAGCAACTTTGTCAAAGAGGTACATTGTTGATATAATTGTTGTGGATAGAAAATGAAGGCTTGCTTTTACTGAAAGTTCCTGAGAAACTTTTTAAGTTGTCCTCATGAAGACCTGAAAACTGACAATTTTATCTATGGTTCTTATTTCCACTTCACTGAGAGCTGTCCTCAGAGGACATGAACTCTCCTACACTTTTGGGTTGTGTTGGAGACATTCTAAAATGAGAGAGAGAGCATGAGATGCTATCAGTGTTAAGTAACTGCAATTTCCCATGGAACTATCCACCACAGGTTTGGCTATAATCAGGTGTTGGGTCTTGATATCAGAGGGATTTGAGGCAGTATCATTTTAGGTTAATCATTATATCTGAAATTTCCAAAAACTTCAACTGATGAAACTTTGATTATAAATCTATAAATATAACAATAAATCTACAGTATTCCAATTATTTTCATAGAAATACACAGACAAAGCATCAATTGATTAATATTTAAATGTTACAAAATACTGAACTGAAAGAATTTGGTCATATAGCAACGTGTAAGAAGTAGAACTTAGGTTTAAGTTAGAACTCCGGATGCATTTGAGACTCAGTTAAGAAATTGAATGGAGGGATGCCTGGGTGGCTCAGTGGGTTAAGCCACTGTCTTTTGCTCAGGTTATGATCCCAGGATCCTAGGACGGAGCCCCAAATCGGGCTCTCTGCTCAGCCTGGAGCCTGCTTCCTCCTCTCTCTCTCCCTGCCTCTCTGCCTGCTTGTCAACTCTCTCTGTCAAATAAATAAATAAAATCTTAAAAAAAAGTAATTGAATGGATGTCTGACTATCTTATAGGTTTGCTAAAAATCAGTTACTTTGTGTTCACGTGTGGCTATGCAGGAATTTTTAACTTTCTCTAAGAAGTTATTAGATTTGTTTATATAATGGCAGTAAAGGATGGGGAAAAGCAAAGTACAAACCCCATAAAGACAAAGACACTGAGTATGAGAAAAGAGTAATAGATAAGAAGAATCAATGCATTTGAGGAAAATGGGAATTGAAATACTCAATGATTGTTGATTTTTTTATTTTTTATTTATTTATTTATTTATTATTTTTTTTTAAAGATTTTATTTTTATTTATTTATTTGTCAGAGAGAGAGGTAGAGTGAGCACAAGCACAAGCAGACAGAGTGGCAGGCAGAGTCAGAGGGAGAAGCAGGCTCCTTGCAGAGCAAGGAGCCCGATGTGGGACTCGATCCCAGGACGCTGGGATCATGACCTGAGCTGAAGGCAGCTGCTTAACCAACTGAGCCACCCAGGCATCCCGATTGTTGATTTTTTTAGATGGAGAACACAAAACTAGCTTACAAGAAGGAAATAACAGAAGACATGTTGTGATGTGAGACAGAATCCTGGAAAAGGCAGTAACGTGGAATTAAGGAGTAGGGAGAGCATATCAGGTAATTTGGATAGGAAGGAGTTAGGAGGTAATTGCTTGATAAATTTTATATGGCCCACTTAAATGCACAGATTTCTCTTCTTTAATTTATATGGAGAACAGGGTGTCCTTTCTCTTCCCTTTCAGAGCACCAGAGGTGTACTCTTTCAGACTGAGAACCTGAAAACCTCAGGACTCAGTTGCTTAAGCACAGCTGAGAGGACATATTTCAATTAAGATTTACATTTTGCTGTATGTAGTAGACTGTCAAAAGTGGTTTAACCATATTTTTTCATTTAACAAGAAGACTACAGAGAGTGTTTTCTGGTGTTGGTTCAGAGTGTCCAACCCTCTGAACAGATTTTTCTCTCAAAGTCCGGGGCAAGAAATCAATTGTTACATATGTATTCACTAAAAAAGCAGCTGGAAGATGCTGAGCACTGTGGCCCATGAGATCAAGCACCAGCACACACTTGTGAGTGGTGAGCTCCCAAGGCGGGAGGAAAATTCTAGAATAAAGTGCTTATTAGAGAGCCATACCTTTTCTCCTGTTTCCTTACCTCTCTGTACTACCCTCTTGTATCCACAGCATTGGAAATGCTTTTAGCAACACACCACACTGAATCACCACAAATTATGTGATTCTCTTGGTGGAAAACTAAACACTGTGTAAAAACTGTGGTTTTCTAGTTCATGCTTCTGGATTGAAAATAATTCAGAATAAGCTGATAGGAGTAGCCAAGAGAGATTTAATCTTCTGTTTGGAAAAGGGCTTCTATATAAGTGAGTAGAGGAACCTTTAAGAATTATTAATGTTTAGGGGCACCTGGGTAGCTCAACGGGTTAAGCCTCTGCCTTTAGCTCAGGACATGATCTCATGGTCCTGGGATGGAGACCTGCATTTGGCTCTCTGCTTGGCAGGGAGCCTGCTTCCTCCTCTCTCTGCCTTCCTCTCTGCCTACTTCTGATCTGTCTCTGTCAGAGGAATAAATAAAATCTTAAAAGAAAAATAATTATTCATGTTTAGGGGCACCTGGGTGGCTCAGCGGGTTATGCCTCTGCCTTTAGCTCAGGTCATGATCTCAGGGTCCTGGGATCAAGCCCCACATCAGGTTCTCTGCTCAGCGGGGAACCTTTTTCCCCCCTCCCACTTTCTGCCTGTCTCTGCCTACTTGTGATCTCTGTCAAATAAATAAATAAAGATTTTTAAAAGAAATAATTATTCATGTTTACATATATGCACCAGAATTCTATGTCCCTTGTCAGATAGGCTTCAAATCAACAGAAATGATAATATTTTACTGAATAAGTTTTTTAATTCCTCTGTTAACATTTTGGAATACATCATTTTAATGCATATCTGCAAATTTGTAATCACTTCATGTGAGACAAGGAATGCTTAAAAAGGCAACCAGGGGCACCGGGGTGGCTCAGTGGGTTAAGCCTCTGCCTTTGGCTCAGGTCATAATTTCAGGGTCCTGGGATCGAGCCTTGCATCATTCTCTAGGCTCAGCCGGGAGCCTGCATCTCTCTCTCTCTTTCTGCCTGCCTCTCTGCCTGCTTGTGATCTCTCTCTGTGTCATATAAATAAATACAATCTTTAAAAAAAAGGCAACCAAAAAACATTTACAGTTTTGGACAGGAGTTTCCCTTACGTTTGGATAAGGATGCAAATTCAACTTCATAATAAATTACACTGCATCATAAAGATTAAATGCACTTGGGTTTGCGTTCTCTCCTCCCTCCATCCTATCGTACACACAGCTGCCCGACTAATCTTCCAAAAACACACATTTTCATGTGCTGCTTTTCAAAACTAGCTTCCTGTTGCCTGAAAAAATAGTCTCAAATGCTTTTGTCTGGCATTCAGGGCTCTCTAGGATGGGCACTCTGGCCAACACATCACTGCTCGTTTGTTCCACCACACACAAGTGGATCTCGGGCTAGTTATTCAGAGACCCGCCTCCTCACCGACCCAGCAAAGGTCTCGTGCATCTACTAAACTCGCATCTCACTCAGTGATGTTCTCAAAGGCCATTAGTGGGTGACATGCCACTGCTAGAGTCAGGAGCCAGTGTGAAGTTCCCGCTGCCTAAGTGCATGGACTGAAAGCGAGAACGTTGATTCTCCAGGAGAAACCTGGGGCATTGTTATGGGAAGGCAGACGGCAAAACCACCCAGGTCCCCTATGACTGCTTTAACACACTCTGGACAAAATTTAAGGAGACAAGTGAACGTATTAACTCCCACTTAGGCTGTAGAAGGCAAATGCAACGGAGGGAAGGCGTTATCTTCTTCTGGAACAAACCACTTAGCTCCAGCTACTTTTATAAATAGATCAGACCCTGTCTAGGAGCCCACTTAGCTGGCTTCATTTGTGTACAATGTCCATACCCTCAGGAATATTAACATTTTATCTCAGATTGCATTAATTTAAATAAAACTTAACAAAAATGGTGTGAAATGAACAAAAACACCATATTCTGTGATGAATCAAATGAAATACATTTTCAATTGCTGTTTTCCCCATTTAAAGATAAAATTTCTGATAACTGTCATTATTTGTGAAAAGACACAAGACCAACAGTTTGTGTGTATGTGTGTTTTGGTTTTTGGTTTTTGGTTTTTTTCTTCCCCTTAAGGCTATAGCCATATTGTCACTAATAAAGATCTCACATTTGCCTGGAAGCTTTCATGGCAAATTTTCAGTCTGAGGGTAGTCACCATGCAGCCAAATGGCTTTAAACATCATCAGTGCCTTTCTTCCACACACATTCTCTTCCTGGTTTAAACATTAGTTACCCTGGTTCTACACTGACACAGTATTTGCATCTCTCTCCTGTCCATAACTCCTAAAAGTTGGGGACCTCTCACTTTGGTTTCCCCAGAGCATGACATTTTATTTGGTGCTTGGGGGGGCAATGGGCAGTTCAAGAAGTATGTTAATACTATCACTCAAAGTATTGATCCATGCTATGCACCAACAGTGTAGTAAATATCGTTCCTTTCTTGTAACAAAGGCAGTAGGAACTTCTCCCAAGGGACGGAATTCCAAGGACAGAATGAAGGCAGGAAGGGAGCTGGTCTATTTGGACCTACTTTGTGAGAGACACTGGTTTAGGTATTTTTATGTATACATTATACCACTGAACTGTCACAATCCTGCAAATTCTTACATGCTTGGATTTCTATGTAGCAAGTTTAGCAAGCCACCCAAATTCACAGTGACAGGCCCGTGAGTCAAATCCAGCATGCTTGACTCCATGATTGTCAAGTCCACTAGCCCCATATATCATGAATCTGAGATTCATGAGTGTGTAGGTGCTATCAGGAAATGTCAAAAATGCCCATTTCAGGGACACATGGATGGCTCAGTTGGTTAATCGTCTACCTCCAGCTCAGGTCATAATCCCAGCATCCTGGGATCGAGTCCCCCATCAGGCTTCTTGCTTACCAGGAGCCTGCTTCCCACTCTGCCTGCCTTTCCCTCTGCTTGTGCTATCTCTCTGACAAATGAATAAATTAAATCTTTTGTAAAAATCTTGTTAAAAAGGCCCATTTTAAAGAATGTTTTAAAACATTGTTTGGACAGCAATAGAAGCGAAAGCAGAATGACATAATGTAACAACAGATAGTTTATGTGGGAGCCCTTTGGGTACTCTGGTGGATGAATGTTTTTAAATTAGTTTTTCATGGACAAGGGGAGTTAGAGAGGAGAAGGGAGGTGGGAGAAATTGGAAGGGGAGCTGAACCATGAGAGACTATGGACTCTGAAAAACAGTCTGAGGGTTTTGAAGGGGCGGGGGGTTGGGAGGTTGGGGTACCAGGTGGTGGGTATTATAGAGGGCACTTCTTGCATGGAGCACTGGGTGTGGTGCAAAAAGGATGAATACGGTTATGCTGAAAATAAATAAAAAGTAAATTAAAAAAATTAGTTTTTTGTAAACTGCCAAAAAAGAAAAGCACTCCCATTGATAGCGTACACTTTATGGTTCACAAAGCACGTGCCAACAATAAAAGTAATGATGGGTTACCGTTACAATTCATAGAAAAGGAGGTACAGGGAAATTGAATGAAAGGGAATAACAAAGTAGGTTCATAAGTCCATCTTCCTTGTAAAAAAAATTAACCTGAAAGTGCGTTTCTGCCACCTCTCTCCTGTTTGATCTGATAAAGAATGACCACGATACATGAATTATAGTTCGGGGTTTTGAAAAGCATAATAGCTTTATACCAACACTTTAGCTTTTATTTATTTATTTATATATTTATTGCTAACAAGATAGCTTGATTTGATATGCGGTTCCTGAAACCAACCTCAGAAGTAATTCCATCTTCATGAGAAGTCAGAAAGAACAACAAACCAAACCTCAAAATAGATTCAAAGAGAAAATAGTCTTAAAAAAATTTCCCTTCCTGGGGCACCCGAGTGACTCAGTGAGTTAAAGCCTCTGCATTTAGCTCAGGTCATGAATCTAGGGTCCTGGGATTGAGCCCAATGTCTGGCTCTCTGCTCAGCGGGGAGCCTGCGTCCACTTCTCTCTGCCTGCTTTCTGCCTATTGGTGATCTATGTCTGTCAAATAAATAAATAAAATCTTTAAAAAAAATTTCCCTTCCTATCAGAAGCAGACCAAACCACTAACAAATTCCCCAGAAAGCTTCATCGAAAAGGTTGTACTTTCCTCAGTCACCCAGCAGGACCTTCTTCTCTGGGCCTGGTATTTCTTCAATGGCCTATTCCAGAGAATAAGACACTAAACTACTGAGTGCCATGGGCCTCAGAACCACGAAAGAGATGATGAGGGGCACAAAGCACGCCTCTGGTCACCAAAGGGTATGTAAACGTTTGCTACTTTTCTGTATTTTTCAAAGCTGAGTTTTTAGCTGGAGGCCGCTCCTTTAGGATAAATTGCTGATACCGTATAGTAAAAGCCATTATATGATCTTTTACAAACCATTTCCTATCTTTGCATTCTCATGTGCCAAGACAGACACGGATTATTTAAAACCCTGAAGAGAGTGCTATTGCATTGAAATTGCCTGTAACCTTCGTGTAATAGATTTATGATTGATGATAGATTTAGTTAAAATATTACTGTTTTAAATATTTATTCTCAGTAAACGATTTCAAACTATGCTCATTTAAGTAAGTTGGTGCATAATCCCTTTTCTATTAAACCATAGTGCAAGGACCAATGCCGCGCTTCCGCGAGAACCCCAAGCTCTTTTTCTAGAATGGCCATATGCGTATGTATCAGGTGTCCTCTTTTCACTCCCTTTGTGGAGCACCTACCATGGAGGTCATGTAATAACCAATAACCAAAAAACAAACAAAAAACCCAAACATCCAGGTCGAAGTTATTCGCGCCTGCCATCATGCAAAGGCAGACCCTGCCTGGAGACCAGGGGACTGCTCAAACAGCAGGCAGGCATCTCAGCCCAGGCCTGTGCTGGGGAAGTTGGTTTCGGGCTTCTGGCGCAATCAGAAGCCAGCGAAGTGACCCGAGAGTGCAGCCGGGTTTAGGGCTGATGATCTTTTTGCAGCCAGGCTGCACCCGGACACCCGCTCGGGGAGCCAGGCTAGGAGGCCGCTGAGCGCCGGCGCTGGCCACGCTCGCAGGCCCCCGGGGCTTCATCCCGTGCCCAGGCCCCGGCCTCCGCCTCAGGAAGGAGGGGGGCGGGGGCGGGGGAAGCCTGGAGAAGGGGCTTTGCTAATTGCCGAAGCGGGAAGTGAGCTCGCGGAGGACATGGCGGAGAGTCTGGGAGGAGGTGGAGGGGCTGGCGGAGGAGGGGCGTGCAGCGCCCCGGTGCTGTGCTGCAGCCCAGTCGGTACTGGAGGACCCACAAGACTAGCCTCCCATGTGCTCCTCCGCTCCAGCCCAGCCCTGGAGTCCGCGCTGCACCTCCCAGCACCAAGGCTTCCCCAGACTACCCTCTGTGGACAGGTAAATTGAAACCGCGCCGCGCCCTCACCTGGAGCAGAAAGCGCAGGCCGCGAGCTCGCGGTGGTGTGGGGACCCAGCCTCCCGCGACCCCCGGGGCACCGGGACCACCCCGGATGCCACGCCGCACCCGGGTCCACACGGGGTCGGGCCAGGGATGGCGCCGCCCGAGGTTCCCCCGCCAGTGGGCGCACTAGCCCCCATTGTTCGGCACCCCCATGCCTGCGTGCCAAGGTCCCCCTTCCCTCGTCTCTCGCCATGGCCCCACCGCTTTTGTTCTGGACTTGGGATCCTAGGTGGAAACTAGTCCCTCAGACCTCCCTGGCAGCAAGGAGCGCAGGGAGGGATTCTCGGTTTTTCCACCCTGGCTCTTCCTCTCTCCACATTCACATGCCTTCTTGTGTCCTTTCCTCTCCTCATTGTCACTTTTATTAAATGGTTTTGTTCTGCATGTTGACCCGCAGAGCGATTTCATGAATGAATATACAGGAAACTAAGTCGGAGCCCACCTGTGAGAGCCCACCTGTGGAGGCCTTTCATTAGAATGGTCTCTGGTTCTAGCCTCAGTTCAGAATACTGCGTGTACCTGAGGACCGAGTCCAGATGTTTCTTTCATCTCTGACTTGAATTTGAAATCCTCCTCAGACTTCAGCTTCCAGGATTGCTCCCGTCCTTGCTCTCCCACTGTCTCGGTTGGGATCCGCCATGAGTGTTGAACACAGGAATGAATGAATGATATATACCCCCAGGTCGCTGGGGCTTTTTCTTGTTTTGCTGAGGTTGGAAAGGCTTGGGAGAGAACCCCTGTATGCAGATACAGAGCTGCATGCAATTGCTTAGATAAACGTGATCCCCACTTAATTGCTTGGGCATTGAACATTTCGCCCTTAACCTGTGGCTTGAGCAGTTAGGAGGAGACAATCTGGAGGTGAATCAGAAGATGGCTGAATCCACATGGTGGTGGGCTGGCTTTGGGAGATTTTCCTGGAGATTCTAAAGAAAGATCTAAATTCTTCCAATGGGGAGTGGTAAACATTTTATCAATGGGAGATGGAAAATAAATTGTCTGGTTAACCTTTCCCTCCCCCTCAAAACCCATTATTTGAAAAAACAAAAAAGGAAGTGAAGGGAGAAATCCTCCCACTCCCATCCCCACTCACCTCCATAGCCACCTCCTCTTCCAAGAACTAACAGACAAGGTGCCAAGAAGTGTTAGGTACCAGCAGTGGTCTCAGAGCTCATTCAAGGATCATGGTGAAAGTCATTCAAAGAGATTGTGGGGGCACAGGGATCCAATTAAGGGGGACAAGTTTAAGGTTTGCCTGGTCCCCTAAAAATTAATGGCACTAGAGAAGATGAGCTTTGGGAACTATAGCTTCAGTGAGTCATGGTGGGAAGAGGCCATGAGGGCAGCAAAGACAGTCTTAGATGATGTTATTAATAGCACTACAGGCTCTAGATTTCCTGTGGTGGTGTTCTTGGCAAGACCAGCCTGGCCAAAGTGGATACTCACAACCTGGAACAGAGGGTCTTGGAGATCCCAGCAAGTGTGGTATGATGAGAGCGTAAAATGATAGGAGGTGTCCTTTGGAAGGACTGTCTTCTTGACTTTAAAAGGGAGAACCCAAATCTGTAGGTGAAATCTTCTTGGATACAAAGAAGGCCGAGGCCTTCTAAGGTCAAGGTCTCCTCGTCATTTTAAAAGATGTCAAAGAACATATTCAGACATTTCAAAGATGTCCTCATGTCCTTCCGTTCCCACTCTGGAATTCTATCAATAAGGTGAGAGTTCCTCTAGTTGGAAAAAAGATCTAAAAAGACTTCCCTTTCTCATGTAATCTCTGTAACCTCCAGGACACACCCACCTACCCCTTCCAGCGCTGTAATGAAGCTACAGCTGGTGCCAACTTGTGGAACTCATTAAAGGCTATTTTCCCTTATATACCCCCGGACCAAGTTCCCATGCTCCCTCACCTGATTTCCTGCACTCACCTCCCACCTGGTGTGTTCACACCTGCAGGTGCCTTTTACCAACCCCTTTGCCAAAAGGCAGCCAGAGTGACCTTTCTAAGACCTATCAATTCCTGGCCTTCGTCTCCATAGAAATCTGCACTGATCTTCTAACAAATTCTCAGTCCTCCAACGGCATCCATAATCCTCCCATCCATCTCTTCCTACCCTTCCAACTGACTGTTGCCTGTTCTGCCCTGTCTTTCTGCCCTTCAACCACGCTGCCTCCCTCTTCCTGTGGAGACCCCTCATGGTGCCTGCCTCCAAGCACAGGTGATTCCCATTGATGGGAAGACCCTCTTCCTCTCCCCCGTCTCCCCACTCCAGTTACTCCCACTTATTCGTGAGCTCACAAGCCCCATGGTACACACTCTCCATGCAGCCTGCTCTCTCTTTTCTAGCACTGGCCTCCGTTTCTAGCTGTGGTTGTGTCACGGATGTCCCTCCCCAGCCTGCCTCCAAGCTCTCCGTCCGTTTAGCTCCAACACCTGACACAGTGCCTGGCACGTAGTAAGCCCTGGCTAGCTTCTAAGAGCCTCACTGAGGGACTGAAAGCATTTTAAAAATGTCACCACGTAGGCTCCAAACTGTAGGCAGAAAAAGCTTTGCCTGGATTGACATTTTAGAGACGTATTCGTCAAGTTACATGTGTTCACTGACTTTACCTTGTAAAATATTTTTAAAAAAGGAACTCTGTATCGCTTTGCATCTAACGAAGGCACATGTATACTATTAGACCACGTTATGAGCTTAATGGAAGGAGACAAGATTTTTTTGCTAAGAAAATGTATAAGATTGTTGAGGTCATGTGGGAGGAAATAGTCCGTTTGTTGGAGCATTGCTATCTTACTCTATCACAGCCACTAATAAAAATCTGACACGGGGTGAGTCAGAATAGTCTGTCAGAGATGAGTTAGATCTGGCTCATGTTCGTACAGACATGAAAGCCAGGAACGAAGAAGCAGGCTTTGAAAGCCTGGGTTGAGGAGGCGGTGTGGTTCACTGCGATGAGCTAAGTGCCCAGGGCCACTGGCAGACACGCGGGCCTGTGTCCTTCCTTTGTTCTGGGGTCCCTCTTGCACCATGTGGTGAGGCTAGCAGCTGGGAGCAGCTCAGGACAGGACCAGGTGGCATCTTACCTCTCCCACCCTCCTGTGGGCTCCAGTGGGCTCCAGTGGGCTCCAGTGGATCCCAGGGGACAGCCTGCCTTCCTTGCAAAGCCCAGTAGCACTGGGAGCAGAAACTGGGACCAAAGAGTGAGCACCCTGTTTGACAAGCTGGACCAGCCACCTCTTCTTCAGATGCAGGGGGAGCCCAGGCGTGCTGACTCCTCCCTTCTTCCTTTCCCATTTCCTCCCTCCCTCCCTCTTCCCTTCCCCTCTCTCCTTCCCTGGTGGTGCCCTTTCCTGATGCCCACTTCATCCCTTTTCCTTTCTTACATGCCTGTCTTCTATAGTTTCTTCTCTCCTCCCAATTACTTCCCTTCGTCTGAATCTCCTCTTTGGTCCCTTTGTCCCCGCTCTCTGCTCCTCCTCCCCTTCCCTGGCCCCTGTTCAGCTCCATCCACACTGCAGGCAGAGGTGGACTAACACTCTCACTCACTAGCTCAGCTACCCTCCAGAAAAGTCACTCTTCGGTGGCCACCTTCCTGACCCCATGGTCCTTTCTCCACTTATTCAGCTATTGCTCTGAAGTCTGAGGAGGACAGAGCGGGGCTGCCGCAGAATCAGGCCAGAGGAGAAACCAAACCATGTGTCCACACTGTCCCCCAGTACTGCTGCTCTGAGAGCTTTCAGAGTCCTCAACAGGGTTAGGATTTAGGGGCTTCTTCATAACCGGGAGTGAAAACAGCCATAGGTCAAAAGAAAAGCTATGGCCCCCACACAGAAATAATAATCACAAATGAAATCTAAGTGAGCTCTGAAGTCCCAAAGTCAAAAAATTGCCTTGAATCTGTCACTATAAATCACCCAAGGCCTCACTCTCTGGGTTCTGCGTGCCCTGGGAATGGCAGGAGGCTTTGACCCACTTCCCTCTTCATCCACTCCCAAAGAACATCCTCTGAGGTGGTCTTCAAACTTCCTCTGAGAAACTGTCTCTGGGAACTGTAGGCCCTCGGCTGCTGGGATGAATGAGGGTGATGTCAGGACCTGATGGGAAGCTTTACCAGGAGACTGTGGCTTCTGGATGCAGTCCTCAGGTCCCATGGTCTGGGTGAGATCAGGGTCTTTCAGTGGAGGAGGACAGATGAGATTTCAGATTTTGAGTTGATTCTGGGATGATTAGTGCTTTGGAGGGCATTGGGTGAAGGTATTTTGCACACGGGAAGGACACGAATTTGGGGAGCCAGAGAGTGGACTGTTAAGAGCTGACCTTGCATTTCCCCCAGAAACCTTGCTGCTGTCCTTACCTCTGGTACCACAGAACGTGACCTTATTTGGAACTAGAGTCCTTACAGATGCAATCACATTACAGTGAGGTCGTTAGAGTGGGCCCTAATCTCCTGTAACTGACCTCCTTATGTAAAGGGAAAATTTGGACAGAGAGATGCCCCTACTGTCAGTGGTGGGCAGTGCATGAACTTCTAGAACCCTGACAGTAGTGGAAAACAGACAGGATGGGCACTAGGTAAATGGGAGCTCTAGTGGAATTTCAGATGAAGATGCTGTGGACCTCGGCTTCCCAGGTCATAGTGACTTTAGGATTTCAAATTCAAGTCAGAGATGAAAGAAACATCTGGACTCGGTCCTCAGGTACACGCAGTATTCTGAACTGAGGCTAGAACCAGAGACCATTCTAATTAATGAAAGGCCTCCACAGGTGGGCTCTAACAGGTGGGCTCCGACTTAGTTTCCTGTATATTCATTCATGAAATCGCTCTGCGGGTCAACATGCAGAACAAAACCATTTAATAAAAGTGACAATGAGGTGAGGAAAGGGACGCCAGATGGCATGTGAATGTGGAGAGAGGAAGAGCCAGGGCGGGGCGGTAAAACCTAGAATCCCTCCCTGTGCTCCTTGCTGCCAGGGAGGTCTGAGGGACTAGTTTCCACCTGGGATCCCAAGTCCAGAACAAAAGTGGCGGGTCCAAGGCTCAGGATGAGGGAAGGGGGTCCTCGGCACCAGCACGTGGGGGTGCCAAACGATGGGTGCTATTGCGCTCGCTGCGGGGGGGCACCTCGCCAGGCTCCGTCCCCAGCCCGACTCCGTTGGGTCCCGGGTGTGGCGTGTCGTCCGGGTGGTCCCTCTGCCCCGGGGGTCGCGGGAGGCTGGGTCCCAATACCCCCGCGAGCTCGCGGCCCGCGCTTTCTGCTCCAGGTGAGGGCGCGGCGTGGTGTCACTTTACCTGCTTGCAGAGGGTCATCCGGAGAAGCCATGGGGCGGGGGGGGGGGGCAGCGGGCCGCGGGAGCGGGACAGCGAGGCCACTGGGGCTGGGCGGGAGCGCGGGAGTGCGGGGGTCCTGCAGTGCTGACTGCGCCAGCAGCAGAGCACCGCGGCGCTGCGCGCCCCTCTCCGCCAGCCCCTCCACCTCCTCTCAGACTCTCCTCCACGTCCTCCACGAGCTCACAGCTCACTTCCAGATTACGCAATTAGCAAAGCCCCTTCTCCGGGCTGCCCCAGTCCCCTGCCATCCCCCTCCGTCCTGAGACACGGGCCCAGGGTTGGGCGCAGCGAAGCCCCGGGGGCTTGCTAGCATGGTCAGCGCCTGCACTGAGTGGCCTCCTAGCCTGGCTCCCCGAGCGGGTGTCCGCGCGCTGCCTGGCTGCAAATACATCATCAGCCCTAAACCCTGGCTGCACTCTTGGGTCACTTCGCTGCCTTCCTAATTGTGCCCAAAGCCGGAAACCAGCTTCCCCAGCAGAGGCCTGGGCTGAGATGCCTGCCTGAGATCTCTTTGAGCAGTCTCCTAGTATCCAGGCAGGGTCCACCATTGCATGATGGCACCCACGAATCACTTCGACTTGGAAGTTTAGGTGTTTTGTTTGTTTTTTGGTTATTGGTTATTACATGACCTCCATGGTAGGTGCTCCACAAAGGGAGTGAAAAGAGGACACCTGATACATACGCATATGGCCATTCTAGAAAAAGAGCTTGGGGTTCTCGCGGAAGCACGGCATTGTTCCTTGCACTATGGTTTAATAGAAAATGGTTTATGCACCAACTTACTTAAATGAGCATAGTTTGAAATCGTTTACTGAGAATAAATATTTAAAACAGTAATATTTTAACTAAATCTATCATCAATCATAAATCTATTACACGAAGGTTACAGGCAATTTAAATGCAATAGCACTCTCTTCAGGGTTTTAAATAATCCGTGTCTGTCTTGGCACAAGAGAATGCAAAGATAGGAAATGGTTTGTAAAAGATCATATAATGGCTTTTACTATACGGTATCAGCAATTTATCCTAAAGGAGCGGCCTCCAGCTAAAAACTCAGCTTTGAAAAATACAGAAAAGCAGCAAACGTTTACATGCCCTCTTGGTGACCAGAGGCGTGCTTTGTGCACCTCATCATCTCTTTCGTGGTTCTGAGGCCCTTGGCGCTCAGTAGTTTAGTGTCTTAGTCTCTGGAATAGGCCATTGAAGAAATACCAGGCCCAGAGAAGAAGGTCCTGCTGGGTGTCTGAAGAAAGTACAACCTTTTAGATGAAGCTCCTGGGGAATTTGTTAGTGGTTTGGTCTGCTTCTGATAGGAAGGGAAATTTATTTTTAAAGATTTTATTTATTTATTTGATAGAGATCACAAGTAGGAAGAGAGGCAGGCAGAGAGAGAGGAAGAAACAGGCTCCCTGCTGAGGAGTGAGTCTGATGTGGGGCTCGATCCTAGGACCCTGGAATCATGACCTTAGCCGAAGGCAAAGGCTTTAACTCACTCTGCCACCCAGGTGCCCAAGGGAAATTTTTTTTTTAAGATTTTATTTATTTATTTGACAGACAGAGATCACAAGTAGGCAGAGAGCAGGCAGAGAGAGAAGTGGAAGCAGGCTCCCTGCTGAGCAGAGAGCTAGACATTCAGCTCAATCCCAGGACCCTAGGATCATGACCTGAGCCGAACCCAAAGGCCCAGTGAGCCAAACTCACTGAGCCACTCGGGTGCCCCAGGAAGGGAAATTTTTTAAAGAGTATTTTCTCTTTTAATCTATTTTGAGGTTTGGTTTGTGGTTCTTTCTGACTTCCATTGAAGATGGAATTGCTTCTGAGGTTGGTTGTCAGGAACCGCATATCAAATCGATCTGTCTTCTTAGCAATAAATAAATAATTAAATAAATAAATAAATAAAAACTCAAGTGTTGGTATAAAGCTATTATGCTTTTCAAAACCCCGAACTATAATTCATGTATCGTGGTCATTCTTTATCAGATCAAACAGGAGAGAGGTGGCAGAAACGCAATTTCAGGTTAATATTTTTACAAAGAAGATTGACTTATGAACCTACTTTGTTATTCCCTTTCATTCAATTTTCCTGTACCTCCTTTTCTATGAATTGTAACGGTAAACCATCATTATTTTTATTGTTGGCACGTGAGAATTAGAGGTCAATGCCCAAAGTGAAAGCACAAGGCAGGTTTATTAAAGCAACAGCACACTATCTAAGGGAGAGCAGGTGTATTCCATGAGGTGGATCTGGCCCTTACTTTCTTTTGGGATTGGA